>NW_026734293.1:664333-1328666 GCF_949786415.1 Peromyscus eremicus
TTGTTTCCCAGTCCTAAATGGATTTGAATCACATGCAGTTTCTGGTCCTACAAGCAAGAGTTTTTTCAGGTAAGAAGAGTCACTATTGTGCTCCCATTGTCTTATACAGGGCAAATAGCACTGGCATTTGTTCCCAGCATGTACAGAGTATTGCACTGAAGAGGATCTACTGTTCTTGTCAGGTTCCTAAGCAGAATTGAACTAGATACGGCCATGTGTGTAGGAAGCACAGTTCTTTTGTTCTGAGCAAGCTCACTGTTCTGGCCCTATAGGAAACACAGTAGAGTAGAAGAGTGCTCTTTTCTCAAAAGCAGAGTGTGTTTCTTGTAAGGTGAGCTAGCGTTTGTTTCCCAACCCTAAATGGAGTTTAATTACATGCAGTTTTTGGTCATACGAGCAAGAGTTGTTTTCTGGTAAGGAAAGTCACTATTGTGCTCCCTTTGCCATACACAGCACAAATAGCACTCACGTCTGTTCCCAGCAAGTACAGTGTATTAGACTGAAGATGAGCTACTGTTCTTGTCAGTTTCCTAAGCAGAGTTGAACTAGATATGGCCCGTGTGTATAGGAAGCACAGTTCTTTTGTTCTGAGCAAGCTCACTGTGCGGACCCCATAGGAAACTCAGTGCTCTTTTCTCAAAAGCAGAGTGTGTTAGTTGTAAGCAAGATAGCGTTTGCTTTCAAGACCTAAATGGAGTTGAATCACATGCAGTTTCTGGACCTACAAGCAAGAGTTGTTTTCTGGTAAGAAGAGTCACTATTGCGCTCGCATTGTCATACGCAGGGCAAATAGCACTGGAGTCTTTTCCCAGCATGTACAGTGTATTGGACTGAAGAGGATCTACTGTTCTTGTCAGTTTCCGATGCAGAGTTGAACTAGATATGGCCCGTGTGTGTAGGAAGCACAGTTCTTTAGTTCTGAACAAGCTCACTGTTCTGGCCTTATAGGAAACACAGTAGAGTAGAAGAGTACTCTTTTCTCAAAAGCAGAGTGTGTTTCTTGTAAGGCAAACTAGCGTTTGTTTCCCAGTCCTAAATGGATTTGAATCACATGCAGTTTCTGGTCCTACAAGCAAGAGTTTTTTTTGGTAAGAAGAGTAACTATTGCGATCCCATTGTCATACACAGGGCAAATAGCACTGGCATTTGTTGCCAGCATGTACAGAGTATTGGACTGAAGAGGATCTACTGTTCTTGTCAGGTTCATAAGCAGACTTGAACTAGATATGGCCCGTGTGTGTAGGAAGCACAGTTCATTTGTTCTGAGCAAGCTCACTGTGAGGACCCCATAGGAAACACAGTAGAGTAGAAGAGTGCTCTTTTCTCAAAAGCAGAGTGTGTTTCTTGTAAGGCGAGCTAGCTTTTGTTTCCCAGTCCTAAATGGAGTTGAATCACATGCAGTTTCTGGTCCTACGAGCAAGAGTTGTTTTCTGGTAAGAAGAGTCACTATTGTGCTCCCATTGTCACACACAGGGCAAATAGCACTGGCGTCTGTTCCTAGCATGTACAGTCTATTGGACTGAAGAGGTTTTACTGTTCTTGTCAGTTTCCTAAGCAGAATTGAACATGATATAGCCCGTGCGTGTAGGAAGCACAGTTCTTTTTTTCTGAGCAAGCTCACATTTGAACCCCATAGGAAACACAGTAGAGAGAAGAGTGCTCTTTTCTCAAAAGCAGAGTGTGTTTCTTGTAAGTCGAGCTAGTGTTTTTTTCCCAGTCCTAAATGGAGTTGAATCACATGCAGTTACTGGTACTAAGAGCAAGAGTTGTTTTCTGGTAAGAAGAGTCACTTTTGTGCTCCCATTGCCGTACACAGTGCAAATAGCACTCGCATCTGTTCCCAGCAAGTACAGTGTATTGGACTGAAGAGGAGCTACTGTTCTTGTCAGTTTCCTAAGCAGAGTTGAACTAGATATGTCCCGTGTGTGTAGGAAGCACAGTTCTATTGTTCTCAGCAAGCACACTGTTCGGACCCCATAGAAAACACAGTAGAGTAGAAGAGTGCTCTTTTCTCAAAAGCAGAGTATGTTTCTTGTAAGGCGAGCTAGCGTTTGTTTCCCAGTCCTAAATGGAGTTGAATCAAATGCAGTTTTTGGTCCTACGAGCAAGAGTTGTTTTCTGGTAAGAAGAGTCACTATTGTGCTCCCTTTGCCATACATAGTGCAAATAACACTCGCATCTGTTCCCAGCAAGTACAGTGCATTGGACTGAAGAGGAGCTACTGTTCTCGTCAGTTTTCTAAGCAGAGTTGAACTAGATATGGCCCGTGTGTGTAGGAAGCACCGTTCCTTTGTTCTGAGCAAGCTCACTGTTCTGGCCCTATAGGAAACACGTTAGAGTAGAAGAGTGCTCTTTTCTCAAAAGCAGAGTGTGTTTCTTGTAAGGCGAGCTAGCGTTTGTTTCCCAGTTCTAAATGGAGTTGAATCACATGCAGTTTTTGGTCCTACGCGCAAGAGTTGTTTTCTGGTAAGGGAAGTCACTATTGTGCTCCCATTGCCAAACACAGTGCAAATAGATAACGCATCTGTTCCCAGCAAGTACAGTGTATTGGACTGAAGAGGAGCTACTGTTCTTGTCAGTTTCCTAAGCAGAATTGAATTGGATATGGCCATTTGTGTAGGAAGCACAGTTCTTTTGTTCTGAGCAAGCTCACTGTACTGGCCCTATAGGTAACACAGAAGAGTAGAAGAGTGCTCTTTTATCAAAAGCAGAGTGTGTTTCTTGTAAGGTGAGCTAGCGTTTGTTTCCCAGTCCTAAATGGAGTTGAATCAAATGCAGTTTTTGGTCCTACGAGCAAGAGTAGTTTTCTGGTAAGAAGAGTCACTATTGCGCTCCCATTGCCATACATATTACAAATAACACTCGTGTCTGTTTCCAGCAAGTACAGTGTATTGGTCTGAAGATGAGCTACTGTTCATGTCAGTTTCCTAAGCAAAGTTGAACAAGATAAGGCCCGTGTGTGTAGGAAGCACAGTTCTTTTGTTCTGAGCAAGCTCACTGTTCGAACCCCATAGGAAACACAGTAGAGAGAAGAGTGCACTTTTCTCAAAAGCAGAGTGTGTTTCTTGTAAGGCGAGCTACCGTTTGTTTCCCAGTCCTAAATGGAGTTGAATCAAATGCATTTTTTGGTCCTACGAGCAAGAGTTGTTTTCTGGTAAGAAGAGTCACTATTGCGCTCCCTTTGCCATACACAGTGCAAATAGCCCTCGCGTCTGTTCCCAGTAAGTACAGTGTATTGGACTGAAGAGGAGCTACTGTTCTTGTCAGTTTCCTAAGCAGAATTGAACTAGATATGGCCCGTGTTTGTAGGAAGCACAGTTCTTTTGTTCTGAGCAAGCTCACTGTTTGGACCCCATAGGAAACACAGTCGAGTAGAAGAGTGCTCTTTTCTCAAAAGCAGAGTGTGTTTCTTGTAAGGCGAGCTAGCGTTTGTTTCCCAGTCCTAAATGGAGTTGAATCACATGCAGTTTCTGGTCCTACGAGCAAGGGTTGTTTTCTGGTAAGAAGAGTCACTATTGTGCTCCCATTGCCATACACAGTGCAAATGGCACTGGCGTCTTTTCCCAGCATGTACAGTGTATTTGACTGAAGAGGATCTACTGTTCTTGTTAGTTTCCGATGCAGAGTTGAACTAGATATGGCCCGAGTGTGTAGGAAACACAGTTCTTTTGTTCTGAGCAAGCTCACTGTTCTGGCCCTATAGGAAACACAGTAGAGTAGAAGAGTACTCTTTTCTCACAAGCAGAGTGTGTTTCTTGTAAGGCGAGTTAGAGTTTGTTTCCCAGTCCTAAATGGATTTGAATCACATGCAGTTTCTGGTCCTACAAGCAAGAGTTTTTTCAGGTAAGAAGAGTCACTTTTGTGCTCCCATTGTCTTACACAGGGCAAATAGCACTGGCATTTGTTCCCAGCATGTACAGAGTATTGCACTGAAGAGGATCTACTGTTCTTGTCAGGTTCCTAAGCAGAATTGAACTAGATACGGCCATGTGTGTAGGAAGCACAGTTCTTTTGTTCTGAGCAAGCTCACTGTTCTGGCCCTATAGGAAACACAGTAGAGTAGAAGAGTGCTCTTTTCTCAAAAGCAGAGTGTATTTCTTGTAAGGTGAGATAGCGTTTGTTTCCCAACCCTAAATGGAGTTTAATTACATGCAGTTTTTGGTCATACGAGCAAGAGTTGTTTTCTGGTAAGGAAAGTCACTATTGTGCTCCCTTTGCCATACACAGCACAAATAGCACTCACGTCTGTTCCCAGCAAGTACAGTGTATTAGACTGAAGATGAGCTACTGTTCTTGTCAGTTTCCTAAGCAGAGTTGAACTAGATATGGCCCGTGTGTATAGGAAGCACAGTTCTTTTGTTCTGAGCAAGCTCACTGTGCGGACCCCATAGGAAACTCAGTGCTCTTTTCTCAAAAGCAGAGTGTGTTAGTTGTAAGCAAGATAGCGTTTGCTTTCAAGACCTAAATGGAGTTGAATCACATGCAGTTTCTGGGCCTACAAGCAAGAGTTGTTTTCTGGTAAGAAGAGTCACTATTGCGCTCGCATTGTCATACGCAGGGCAAATAGCACTGGAGTCTTTTCCCAGCATGTACTGTGTATTGGACTGAAGAGGATCTACTGTTCTTGTCAGTTTCTGATTCAGAGTTGAACTAGATATGGCCCGTGTGTGTAGGAAGCACAGTTCTTTAGTTCTGAACAAGCTCACTGTTCTGGCCCTATAGGAAACACAGTAGAGTAGAAGAGTACTCTTTTCTCAAAAGCAGAGTGTGTTTCTTGTAAGGCGAGCTAGCGTTTGTTTCCCAGTCCTAAATGGATTTGAATCAAATGCAGTTTCTGGTCCTACAAGCAAGAGTTTTTTTCTGGTAAGAAGAGTAACTATTGCGATCCCATTGTCATACACAGGGCAAATAGCACTGGCATTTGTTGCCAGCATGTACAGAGTATTGGACTGAAGAGGATCTACTGTTCTTGTCAGGTTCATAAGCAGACTTGAACTAGATATGGCCCGTGTGTGTAGGAAGCACAGTTCATTTGTTCTGAGCAAGCTCACTGTGAGGACACCATAGGAAACACAGTAGAGTAGACGAGTACTCTTTTCTCAAAAGCAGAGTGTGTTTCTTGTAAGGCGAGCTAGCGTTTGTTTCCCAGTCCTAAATGAAGTTGAATCACACGCAGTTTCTGGTCCTACGAGTAGAGTTGTTTTTTGGTAAGAAGAGTCACTATTGTGCTCCCATTGCCATACACAGTGCAAATAGCACTTGCGTCTGTTCCAATCAAGTACAGTGTATTGGACTGAAGAGGAGATACTGTTCTTGTCAGTTTCCTAAGCAGAGTTGAACTAGATATGGCCCGTGTGTATAGGAAGCACAGTTCTTTTGTTCTGAGCAAGCTCACTGTTCGGACACCTTAGGAAACACAGTAGAGTAAAAGAGTGCTCTCTTCTCAAAAGCAGAGTGTGTTTCTTTTAAGGCGAGCTAATGTTTGTTTCCCAGTCCTAAAAGGAGTTGAATGACATGCAGTTTTTGGTCCTATGAGCAAGAGTTTTTTTCTGGTAAGAAGAGTCATATTGCCCTCCCATTGTCATACACAGGGCAAATAGCACTGGAGTTTGTTCCCAGCATGTACAGTGTATTGGACTGAAGAGGATCTACTGTTCTTGTCAGTTTCCTAAGCAGAATTGAACTAGATACGGCCATGTGTGTAGGAAGCACAGTTCTTTTGTTCTGAGCAAGCTCACTGTTCGGACCCCATAGGAAACACAGTAGAGTAGAAGAGTGCTCTTTTCTCAAAAGCAGAGTGTGTTTCTTGTAAGGCGAGCTAGCGTTTGTTTCCCAGTCCTAAATGGAGTTGAATCACATGCAGTTTCTAGTCATACGAGCAAGAGTTGTTTTCTGGTAAGAAGAGTCATTATTGCGCTCCCATTGTCACACACAGGGCAAATAGCACTGGCTTCTGTTCCTAGCATGTACAGTCTATTGGACTGAAGAGGTTCTACTCTTCTTGTCAGTTTCCTAAGCAGAATAGAACAAGATATGTCCCGTGTGTGTTGGAAGCACAGTTCTTTTGTTCTGAGCAAGCTTACTGTTTGGAACCCATAGGAAACACATTAGAGTAGATGTGTGCCCTATTCTCAAAAGCAGAGTGTGTTTCTTGTAAGGCGAGCTAGCGTTTGTTTCCCATTCCTAAATGGAGTTGAAATACACATGCAGTTTCTGGTCCTACGAGCAAGAGTTGTTTTCTGGTAAGAAGAGTCACTATTGCGCTCCCTTTGCCATACACAGTGCAAATATTCCTCGCGTCTGTTCCCAGCAAGTACAGTGTATTGGACTGAAGAGGAGCTACTGTTCTTGTCAGTTTCCTAAGCAGAATTGAACTAGATATGGCCCGTGTGTGTAGGAAGCACAGTTCTTTTGTTCTGAGCAAGCTCACTGTTTGGACCCCATAGGAAACACAGTAGAGTAGAAGAGTGCTCTTTTCTCAAAAGCAGAGTGTGTTTCTTGTAAGGCGAGCTAGCGTTTGTTTCCCAGTCCTAAATGGAGTTGAATCACATGCAGTTTCTGGTCCTACGAGCAAGGGTTGTCTTCTGGTAAGAAGAGTCACTATTGCGGTCCCATTGCCATACACAGTGCAAATAGCACTGGCCTCTGTACCCAGCATGTACAGCGTATTGGACTGAAGAGGATCTACTGTTCTTTTCAGTTTCCTAAGCAGAGTTGAACTAGATATGGCCCGTGTGTGTAGGAAGCACAGTTCTTTTGTTCTGAGCAAGCTCACTGTTCGGACCCCATAGGAAACACAGTAGAGTAGAAGAGTGCTCTTTTCTCAAAAGCAGAGTGTATTTCTTGTAAGGCGAGCTAGCGTTTGTTTCCCAGTCCTAAATGGAGTTGAATCAAATGCAGTTTTTGGTCCTACGAGCAAGAGGTGTTTTCTGGTAAGAAGAGTGACTATTGTGCTCCCTTTGCCATTCATAGTGCAAATATCCCTCTCGTCTGTTCCCAGCAAGTACAGTGTATTGTACTGAAGAGTAGCTACTGTTCTTGTCAGTTTCCTAAGCAGAGTTGAACTAGATATGGCCCGTGTGTGTAGGAAGAACAGTTCTTTTGTTCTCAGCAAGCTCACTGTTCGGACCCCATAGAAAACACAGTAGAGTAGAAGAGTGCTCTTTTCTCAAAACAGAGTGTGTTTCTTGTAAGGCGAGCTAGCGTTTGTTTGCCAGTCCTAAAAGGAGTTGAATCAAAGGCAGTTTTTGGTCCTACGAGCAAGAGTTGTTTTCTGGTAAGAAGAGTCACTATTGTGCTCCCATTGCTATACATAGTACAAATAACACACGCGTCTGTTTCCAGCAAGTACAGTGTATTGGTCTGAAGAGGAGCTACTGTTCATGTCAGTTTCCTAAGAAAAGTTGAACTAGATAAGGCCCGTGTGTGTCGGAAGCACAGTTCTTTTGTTCTGAGCCAGCTCACTGTTCGAACCCCATAGGAAACACAGTAGAGAGAAGAGTGCTCTTCTCAAAAGCAGAGTGTATTTCTTGTAAGGCGAGCTACCGTTTGTTTCCCAGTCCTAAATGGAGTTGAATCAAATGCAGTTTTTGGTCCTACGATCAAGAGTTGTTTTCTGGTAAGAAGAGTCACTATTGTGCTCCCATTGCCATACACAATGCAAATAGCACTGGCGTCTGTACCCTGCATGTACAGTGTATTGGACTGAAGAGGATCTACTGTTCTTGTCAGTTTCCTAAGCAGAATTGAACTAGATATGGCCCGTGTGTGTAGGAAGCACAGTTCTTTTGTTTTGAGCAAGCTCACTGTTCTAGCCCTATAGGAAACACAATTGAGTAGAAGAGTGCTCTTTTCTCAAAAGCAGAGTGTGTTTCTTGTAAGGCGAGCTAGCGTTTGTTTCCCAGTCCTAAATGGAGTTGAATCACATGCAGTTTCCGTTCCTACGTGCAAGAGTTGTTTTCTGGTAAGGAAAGTCACTATTGTGCTCCCATTGCCATACACAGTGCAAATAGCACTTGCGTCTGTTCCAATCAAGTACAGTGTATTGGACTGAAGAGGAGATGCTGTTCTTGTCAGTTTCCTAAGCAGAGTTGAACTAGATATGGCCCGTGTGTATAGGAAGCACAGTTCTTTTGTTCTGAGCAAGCTCACTGTTCGGACACCTTAGGAAACACAGTAGAGTAAAAGAGTGCTCTCTTCTCAAAAGCAGAGTGTGTTTCTTTTAAGGCGAGCTAATGTTTGTTTCCCAGTCCTAAAAGGAGTTGAATGACATGCAGTTTTTGGTCCTACGAGCAAGAGTTTTTTTCTGGTAAGAAGAGTCATATTGCCCTCCCATTGTCATACACAGGGCAAATAGCACTGGAGTTTGTTCCCAGCATGTACAGTGTATTGGACTGAAGAGGATCTACTGTTCTTGTCAGTTTCCTAAGCAGAATTGAACTAGATACGGCCATGTGTGTAGGAAGCACAGTTCTTTTGTTCTGAGCAAGCTCACTGTTCGGACCCCATAGGAAACACAGTAGAGTAGAAGAGTGCTCTTTTCTCAAAAGCAGAGTGTGTTTCTTGTAAGGCGAGCTAGCTTTTGTTTCCCAGTCCTAAATGGAGTTGAATCACATGCAGTTTCTGGTCCTACGAGCAAGAGTTGTTTTCTGGTAAGAAGAGTCACTATTGTGCTCCCATTGTCACACACAGGGCAAATAGCACTGGCGTCTGTTCCTAGCATGTACAGTCTATTGGACTGAAGAGGTTCTACTGTTCTTGTCAGTTTCCTAAGCAGAATTGAACATGATATAGCCCGTGTGTGTAGGAAGCACAGTTCTTTTTTTCTGAGCAAGCTCACATTTGAACCCCATAGGAAACACAGTAGAGAGAAGAGTGCTCTTTTCTCAAAAGCAGAGTGTGTTGCTTGTAAGGCGAGATAGTGTTTGTTTCCCAGTTCTAAATGGAGTTGAAATACACATGCAGTTTCTGGTCCTACGAGCAAGAGTTGTTTTCTCGTAAGAAGAGTCACTATTGAACTCCCTTTGCCATACACAGTGCAAATACCCTCGCGTCTCTTCCCAGCAAGTACAGAGTATTGGACTGAAGAGGAGCTACTGTTCTTGTCAGTTTCCTAAGCAAAGTTGAACTAGATAAGGCCCGTGTGTGTAGGAAGCACAGTTCTTTTGTTCTGAGCAAGCTCACTGTTCGAACTCCATAGGAAACACAGTAGAGAGAAGAGTGCTCTTTTCTCAAAAGCAGAGTGTGTTTTTTGTAAGGCGAGGTAGCGTTTGTTTCCCAGTCCTAAATGGAGTTGAATCACATGCAGTTTCAGGTCCTACGAGCAAGAGTTTTTTCTGGTAATAAGAGTCACTATTGCGCTCCCATTGTCATACACAGGGCAAATAGCACTGGTCTCTGTTCTCAGCATGTACAGTGTATTGGACTGAAGAGGATCTACTGTTCTTGTCAGGTTCCTAAGCAGAGTTGAACTAGATATGGCCCATGTGTGTAGGAAGCAGAGTTCGTTTGTATTTTGCAAGCTCACTGTTCTGGCCCTATAGGAAACACAGTAGAGTAGAAGAGTGCTCTTTCTTCAAAAGCAGAGTGTGTTTCTTGTAAGGCGAGCTAGCGTTTGTTTCCCAGTCCTAAATGGAGTTGAATCACATGCAGTTTCTAGTCATACGAGCAAGAGTTGTTTTCTGGTAAGAAGAGTCATTATTGCGCTCCCATTGTCACACACAGGGCAAATAGCACTGGCTTCTGTTCCTAGCATGTACAGTCTATTGGACTGAAGAGGTTCTACTCTTCTTGTCAGTTTCCTAAGCAGAATAGAACAAGATATGTCCCGTGTGTGTTGGAAGCACAGTTCTTTTGTTCTGAGCAAGCTTACTGTTTGGAACCCATAGGAAACACATTAGAGTAGATGTGTGCCCTATTCTCAAAAGCAGAGTGTGTTTCTTGTAAGGCGAGCTAGCGTTTGTTTCCCATTCCTAAATGGAGTTGAAATACACATGCAGTTTCTGGTCCTACGAGCAAGAGTTGTTTTCTGGTAAGAAGAGTCACTATTGCGCTCCCTTTGCCATACACAGTGCAAATATTCCTCGCGTCTGTTCCCAGCAAGTACAGTGTATTGGACTGAAGAGGAGCTACTGTTCTTGTCAGTTTCCTAAGCAGAATTGAACTAGATATGGCCCGTGTGTGTAGGAAGCACAGTTCTTTTGTTCTGAGCAAGCTCACTGTTTGGACCCCATAGGAAACACAGTAGAGTAGAAGAGTGCTCTTTTCTCAAAAGCAGAGTGTGTTTCTTGTAAGGCGAGCTAGCGTTTGTTTCCCAGTCCTAAATGGAGTTGAATCACATGCAGTTTCTGGTCCTACGAGCAAGGGTTGTCTTCTGGTAAGAAGAGTCACTATTGCGGTCCCATTGCCATACACAGTGCAAATAGCACTGGCCTCTGTACCCAGCATGTACAGCGTATTGGACTGAAGAGGATCTACTGTTCTTTTCAGTTTCCTAAGCAGAGTTGAACTAGATATGGCCCGTGTGTGTAGGAAGCACAGTTCTTTTGTTCTGAGCAAGCTCACTGTTCGGACCCCATAGGAAACACAGTAGAGTAGAAGAGTGCTCTTTTCTCAAAAGCAGAGTGTATTTCTTGTAAGGCGAGCTAGCGTTTGTTTCCCAGTCCTAAATGGAGTTGAATCAAATGCAGTTTTTGGTCCTACGAGCAAGAGGTGTTTTCTGGTAAGAAGAGTGACTATTGTGCTCCCTTTGCCATTCATAGTGCAAATATCCCTCTCGTCTGTTCCCAGCAAGTACAGTGTATTGTACTGAAGAGTAGCTACTGTTCTTGTCAGTTTCCTAAGCAGAGTTGAACTAGATATGGCCCGTGTGTGTAGGAAGAACAGTTCTTTTGTTCTCAGCAAGCTCACTGTTCGGACCCCATAGAAAACACAGTAGAGTAGAAGAGTGCTCTTTTCTCAAAACAGAGTGTGTTTCTTGTAAGGCGAGCTAGCGTTTGTTTGCCAGTCCTAAAAGGAGTTGAATCAAAGGCAGTTTTTGGTCCTACGAGCAAGAGTTGTTTTCTGGTAAGAAGAGTCACTATTGCGCTCCCATTGCTATACATAGTACAAATAACACACGCGTCTGTTTCCAGCAAGTACAGTGTATTGGTCTGAAGAGGAGCTACTGTTCATGTCAGTTTCCTAAGAAAAGTTGAACTAGATAAGGCCCGTGTGTGTCGGAAGCACAGTTCTTTTGTTCTGAGCCAGCTCACTGTTCGAACCCCATAGGAAACACAGTAGAGAGAAGAGTGCTCTTCTCAAAAGCAGAGTGTATTTCTTGTAAGGCGAGCTACCGTTTGTTTCCCAGTCCTAAATGGAGTTGAATCAAATGCAGTTTTTGGTCCTACGATCAAGAGTTGTTTTCTGGTAAGAAGAGTAACTATTGTGCTCCCATTGCCATACACAATGCAAATAGCACTGGCGTCTGTACCCTGCATGTACAGTGTATTGGACTGAAGAGGATCTACTGTTCTTGTCAGTTTCCTAAGCAGAATTGAACTAGATATGGCCCGTGTGTGTAGGAAGCACAGTTCTTTTGTTTTGAGCAAGCTCACTGTTCTAGCCCTATAGGAAACACAATTGAGTAGAAGAGTGCTCTTTTCTCAAAAGCAGAGTGTGTTTCTTGTAAGGCGAGCTAGCGTTTGTTTCCCAGTCCTAAATGGAGTTGAATCACATGCAGTTTCCATTCCTACGTGCAAGAGTTGTTTTCTGGTAAGGAAAGTCACTATTGTGCTCCCATTGCCATACACAGTGCAAATAGCACTCGCGTCTGTTCTTAGCAAGTACAGTGTATTGGACTGAAGAGGAGCTACTGTTCTTGTCAGTTTCCTAAGCAGAATTGAACTAGATATGGCCCGTGTGTCTAGGAAGCACAGTTCTTTTGTTCTGAGCAAGCTCACTGTTGGAACCCATAGGAAACACAGTAGAGTAGAAGAGTGCTCTTTTCTCAAAAGCAGAGTGAGTTTCTTGTAAGGCGAGCTAGCGTTTGTTTCCCAATCCTAAATGGAGTTGAATCACATGCAGTTTCCGTTCCTACGAGCAAGAGTTGTTTTCTGGTAAGAAGAGTCACTATTGCGCTCCCATTGCCATACACAGTACAAATAGCACTGGCGTCTGTACCCAGCATGTACAGTGTATTGGACTGAAGAGGATCTACTGTTCTTGTCAGGTTCCTAAGCAGAGTTGAACTAGATATGGCCCATGTGTGTAGGAAGCACAGTTCTTTTGTACTCAGCAAGCTCACTGTTCTGGCCCTATAGGAAACACAGTAGAGTAGAAGAGTGCTCTTTCCTCAAAAGCTGAGTGTGTTTCTTGTAAGGCGAGCTAGCGTTTGTTTCCCAGTCCTAAATGGAGTTGAATCACATGCAGTTTCTGGTCCTACGAGCAAGAGTTGTTTTCTGGTAAGAAGAGACACTATTGCGCTCCCATTGTCACACACAGGGCAAATAGCACTGGCGTCTGTTCCTAGCATGTACAGTCCATTGGACTGAAGAGGTTCTACTGTTCTTGTCAGTTTCCTAAGCAGAATTGAACAAGATATGGCCCATGTGTGTAGGAAGCACAGTTCTTTTGTTCTGAGCAAGCTCACTGTTCTGGCCTTATAGGAAACACAGTAGAGTAGAAGAGTGCTCTTTTCTCAAAAGCAGAGTGTGTTTCTTGTAAGGCGTAAGCAGAATTGAACTAGATACGGCCATGTGTGTAGGAAGCACAGTTCTTTTGTTCTGAGCAAGCTCACTGTTCTGGCCTTATAGGAAACACAGTAGAGTAGAAGAGTGCTCTTTTCTCAAAAGCAGAGTGTGTTTCTTGTAAGGCGAGATAGCGTTTGCTTCCCAGACCTAAATGGAGCTGAATCACATACAGTTTTTGGTCCTACAAGCAAGGGTTGTTTTCTGATAAGAAGAGTCACTATTGCGCTCGCATTGTCATACACAGGGCAAATAGCACTGGCGTCTGTTCCCAGCCTGTACAGTGTATTGGACTGAAGAGGATCTACAGTTCTTGTCAGTTTCCTCTGCAGAGTTGAACTAGATATGGCCCGTGTGTGTAGGAAGCACAGTTCATTTGTTCTGAGCAAGCTTACTGTGCGGACCCCATAGGAAACTCAGTGCTCTTTTCTCAAAAGCAGAGTGTGTTAGTTGTAAGGCGAGATAGCGTTTGCTTCCCAGACCTAAATGGAGTTTAATCACATGCAGTTTCTGGTCTTTCAAGCAAGAGTTGTTTTCTGTTAAGAAGAGTCACTATTGCGCTCGCATTGTCATACACAGGTCAAATAGCACTGGCGTCTTTTCCCAGCATGTACAGTGTATTGGACTGAAGAGGATCTACTGTTCTTGTCAGTTTCCTATGCAGAGTTGAACTAGATATAGCCCGTGTGTGTAGGAAGCACAGTTCTTTTGTTCTGAGCAAGCTCACTGTTCTGGCCCTATAGGAAACACAGTAGAGTAGCAGAGTGCTCTTTACTCAAATGCAGAGTGTGTTTCTTGTAAGGCGATCTAGTGTTTGTTTCCAAGTCCTAAATGGAGTTGAGTCACATGCAGTTTCTGGTCCTACGAGCAAGAGTTGTTCTCTGTTAAGAAGAGTCACTATTGCGTTCGCATTGTCATACACAGGGCAAATAGCACTGGCGTCTTTTCCCAGCATGTACAGTGTATTGCACTGAAGAGGATCTACTGTTCTTGTCAGTTTCCTAAGCAGAATTGAAATAGATATGGCCATGTGTGCAGGAAGTACAGTTCTTTGTTCTGAGCAAGCTCACTGTTCGGACCCCATAGGAAATACAGTAGAGTAGAAGAGTGCTCTTTTCTCAAAAGCAGAGTGTGTTTCTTGTAAGTCGAGCTAGTGTTTTTTTCCCAGTCCTAAATAGAGTTGAATCACATGATGTTACTGGTACTAAGAGCAAGAGTTGTTTTCTGGTAAGAAGAGTCACTATTGTGCTCCCATTGCCGTACACAGTGCAAAGAGCACTCGCATCTGTTCCCAGCAAGTACAGTGTATTGGACTGAAGAGGAGCTACTGTTCTTGTCAGTTTCCTAAGCAGAGTTGAACTAGATATGTCCCGTGTGTGTAGGAAGCACAGTTCTATTGTTCTCAGCAAGCACACTGTTCAGACCCCATAGAAAACACAGTAGAGTAGAAGAGTGCTCTTTTCTCAAAAGCAGAGTATGTTTCTTGTAAGGCGAGCTAGCGTTTGTTTGCCAGTCCTAAAAGGAGTTGAATCAAAGGCAGTTTTTGGTCCTACGAGCAAGAGTTGTTTTCTGGTAAGAAGAGTCACTATTGCGCTCCCATTGCCATACATAGTGCAAATAACACTCGCATCTGTTCCCAGCAAGTACAGTGCATTGGACTGAAGAGGAGCTACTGTTCTCGTCAGTTTTCTAAGCAGAGTTGAAATAGATATGGCCCGTGTGTGTAGGAAGCACAGTTCCTTTGTTCTGAGCAAGCTCACTGTTCTGGCCCTATAGGAAACACATTAGAGTAGAAGAGTGCTCTTTTCTCAAAAGCAGAGTGTGTTTCTTGTAAGGCGAGCTAGCGTTTGTTTCCCAGTCCTAAATGGAGTTGAATCACATGCAGTTTTTGAACTACGCGCAAGAGTTGTTTTCTGGTAAGAAGAGTCACTATTGCGCTCCCTTTGCCATACACAGTGCAAATAGCCCTCGCGTCTGTTCCCAGTAAGTACAGTGTATTGGACTGAAGAGGAGCTACTGTTCATGTCAGTTTCCTAAGCAGAATTGAACTAGATATGGCCCGTGTTTGTAGGAAGCACAGTTCTTTTGTTCTGAGCAAGCTCACTGTTTGGACCCCATAGGAAACACAGTAGAGTAGAAGAGTGCTCTTTTCTCAAAAGCAGAGTGTGTTTCTTGTAAGGCGAGCTAGCGTTTGTTTCCCAGTCCTAAATGGAGTTGAATCACATGCAGTTTCTGGTCCTACGAGCAAGGGTTGTTTTCTGGTAAGAAGAGTCACTATTGTGCTCCCATTGCCATACACAGTGCAAATGGCACTGGCGTCTTTTCCCAGCATGTACAGTGTATTGGACTGAAGAGGATCTACTGTTCTTGTTAGTTTCCGATGCAGAGTTGAACTAGATATGGCCCGAGTGTGTAGGAAACACAGTTCTTTTGTTCTGAGCAAGCTCACTGTTCTGGCCCTATAGGAAACACAGTAGAGTAGAAGAGTACTCTTTTCTCAGTGGCAGAGTGTGTTTCTTGTAAGGCGAGTTAGAGTTTGTTTCCCAGTCCTAAATGGATTTGAATCACATGCAGTTTCTGGTCCTACAAGCAAGAGTTTTTTCAGGTAAGAAGAGTCACTATTGTGCTCCCATTGTCTTACACAGGGCAAATAGCACTGGCATTTGTTCCCAGCATGTACAGAGTATTGCACTGAAGAGGATCTACTGTTCTTGTCAGGTTCCTAAGCAGAATTGAACTAGATACGGCCATGTGTGTAGGAAGCACAGTTCTTTTGTTCTGAGCAAGCTCACTGTTCTGGCCCTATAGGAAACACAGTAGAGTAGAAGAGTGCTCTTTTCTCAAAAGCAGAGTGTGTTTCTTGTAAGGTGAGCTAGCGTTTGTTTCCCAACCCTAAATGGAGTTTAATTACATGCAGTTTTTGGTCATACGAGCAAGAGTTGTTTTCTGGTAAGGAAAGTCACTATTGTGCTCCCTTTGCCATACACAGCACAAATAGCACTCACGTCTGTTCCCAGCAAGTACAGTGTATTAGACTGAAGATGAGCTACTGTTCTTGTCAGTTTCCTAAGCAGAGTTGAACTAGATATGGCCCGTGTGTATAGGAAGCACAGTTCTTTTGTTCTGAGCAAGCTCACTGTGCAGACCCCATAGGAAACTCAGTGCTCTTTTCTCAAAAGCAGAGTGTGTTAGTTGTAAGCAAGATAGCGTTTGCTTTCAAGACCTAAATGGAGTTGAATCACATGCAGTTTCTTGGCCTAAAAGCAAGAGTTGTTTTCTGGTAAGAAGAGTCACTATTGCGCTCGCATTGTCATACGCAGGGCAAATAGCACTGGAGTCTTTTCCCAGCATGTACAGTGTATTGGACTGAAGAGGATCTACTGTTCTTGTCAGTTTCCGATGCAGAGTTGAACTAGATATGGCCCGTGTGTGTAGGAAGCACAGTTCTTTAGTTCTGAACAAGCTCACTGTTCTGGCCCTACAGGAAACACAGTAGAGTAGAAGAGTACTCTTTTCTCAAAAGCAGAGTGTGTTTCTTGTAAGGCAAACTAGCGTTTGTTTCCCAGTCCTAAATGGATTTGAATCACATGCAGTTTCTGGTCCTACAAGCAAGAGTTTTTTTCTGGTAAGAAGAGTAACTATTGCGATCCCATTGTCATACACAGGGCAAATAGCACTGGCATTTGTTGCCAGCATGTACAGAGTATTGGACTGAAGAGGATCTACTATTCTTGTCAGGTTCATAAGCAGACTTGAACTAGATATGGCCCGTGTGTGTAGGAAGCACAGTTCATTTGTTCTGAGCAAGCTCACTGTGAGGACCCCATAGGAAACACAGTAAAGTAGACGAGTACTCTTTTCTCAAAAGCAGAGTGTGTTTCTCGTAAGGCGAGCTAGCTTTTGTTTCCCAGTCCTAAATGAAATTGAATCACACGCAGTTTCTGGTCCTACGAGTAGAGTTGTTTTTTGGTAAGAAGAGTCACTATTGTGCTCCCATTGCCATACACAGTGCAAATAGCACTTGCGTCTGTTCCAATCAAGTACAGTGTATTGGACTGAAGAGGAGATACTGTTCTTGTCAGTTTCCTAAGCAGAGTTGAACTAGATATGGCCCGTGTGTATAGGAAGCACATTTCTTTTGTTCTGAGCAAGCTCACTGTTCGGACACCTTAGGAAACACAGTAGAGTAGAAGAGTGCTCTCTTCTCAAAAGCAGAGTGTGTTTCTTTTAAGGCGAGCTAATGTTTGTTTCCCAGTCCTAAAAGGAGTTGAATGACATGCAGTTTTTGGTCCTACGAGCAAGAGTTTTTTTCTGGTAAGAAGAGTCACTATTGCCCTCCCATTGTCATACACAGGGCAAATAGCACTGGAGTTTGTTCCCAGCATGTACAGTGTATTGGACTGAAGAGGATCTACTGTTCTTGTCAGTTTCCTAAGCAGAATTGAACTAGATACGGCCATGTGTGTAGGAAGCACAGTTCTTTTGTTCTGAGCAAGCTCACTGTTCTGGCCCTATAGGAAACACAGTAGAGTAGAATAGTGCTCTTTTCTCAAAAGCAGAGTGTGTTTCTTGTAAGGTGAGCTAGCATTTGTTTCCCACCCCTAAATGGAGTTTAATCACATGCAGTTTTTGGTCATACGCGCAAGAGTTGTTTTCTGGTAAGGAAAGTCACTATTGCGCTCCCTTTGCCATACACAGCACAAATAGCACTCACGTCTGTTCCCAGCAAGTACAGTGTATTGGACTGAAGAGGAGCTACTGTTCTTGTCAGTTTCCTAAGCAGAGTTGAACTAGATATGGCCCGTGTGTATAGGAAGCACAGCTCTTTTGTTCTGAGCTAGCTCACTGTGCAGACCCCATAGGAAACTCAGTGCTCTTTTCTCAAAAGCAGAGGGTGTTTCTTGTAAGGCGAGCTAGCTTTTGTTTCTCAGTCCTAAATGAATTTGAATCACATGCAGTTTCTGGTACTACGAGTAGAGTTATATTTTGGTAAGAAGAGTCACTATTGTGCTCCCATTGCCTTATACAGTACAAATAACACTTGCGTCTGTTCCAATAGAGTACAGTGTATTGAACTGAAGAGGAGCTACTGTTCTTGTCAGTTTCCTAAGCAGAATTGAACTAGATACGGCCATGTGTGTAGGAAGCACAGTTTTTTTGTTCTGAGCAAGCTCACTGTTCTGGCCCTATAGGAAACACAGTAGAGTAGAAGAGTGCTCTTTTCTCAAAAGCAGAGTGTGTTTCTTGTAAGGTGAGCTAGCGTTTGTTTCCCAACCCTAAATGGAGTTTATATACATGCAGTTTTTGGTCATACGCGCAAGAGTTGTTTTCTGGTAAGGAAAGTCACTATTGCGCTCCCTGTGCCATACACAGCACAAATAGCACTCACGTCTGTTCCCAGCAAGTACAGTGTATTAGACTGAAGATGAGCTACTGTTCTTGTCAGTTTCCTAAGCAGAGTTGAACTAGATATGGCCCGTGTGTATAGGAAGCACAGTTCTTTTGTTCTGAGCAAGCTCACTGTGCGGACCCGATAGGAAACTCAGTGCTCTTTTCTCAAAAGCTGAGTGTGTTAGTTGTAAGCGAGATAGCGTTTGCTTTCAAGACCTAAATGGAGTTGAATCACATGCAGTTTCTGGGCCTACAACCAAGAGTTGTTTTCTGGTAAGAAGAGTAACTATTGCGATCCCATTGTCATACACAGGGCAAATAGCACTGGCATTTGTTCCCAGCATGTACAGAGTATTGGACTGAAGAGGATCTACTGTTCTTGTCAGTTTCCTAAGCAGACTTGAACTAAATATGGCCCGTGTGTGTAGGAAGCACAGTTCATTTGTTCTGAGCAAGCTCACTGTTCGGACCCCATAGGAAACACAGTAGAGTAGACGAGTACTCTTTGCTCAAAAGCAGAGTGAGTTTCTTGTAAGGCGAGCTAGCGTTTGTTTCCCAATCCTAAATGGAGTTGAATCACATGCAGTTTCCGTTCCTACGAGCAAGAGTTGTTTTCTGGTAAGAAGAGTCACTATTGCGCTCCCATTGCCATACACAGTACAAATAGCACTGGCGTCTGTACCCAGCATGTACAGTGTATTGGACTGAAGAGGATCTACTGTTCTTGTCAGGTTCCTAAGCAGAGTTGAACTAGATATGGCCCATGTGTGTAGGAAGCACAGTTCTTTTGTACTCAGCAAGCTCACTGTTCTGGCCCTATAGGAAACACAGTAGAGTAGAAGAGTGCTCTTTCCTCAAAAGCAGAGTGTGTTTCTTGTAAGGCGAGCTAGCGTTTGTTTCCCAGTCCTAAATGGAGTTGAATCACATGCAGTTTCTGGTCCTACGAGCAAGAGTTGTTTTCTGGTAAGAAGAGACACTATTGCGCTCCCATTGTCACACACAGGGCAAATAGCACTGGCGTCTGTTCCTAGCATGTACAGTCCATTGGACTGAAGAGGTTCTACTGTTCTTGTCAGTTTCCTAAGCAGAATTGAACAAGATATGGCCCGTGTGTGTAGGAAGCACAGTTCTTTTGTTCTGAGCAAGCTCACTGTTCTGGCCTTATAGGAAACACAGTAGAGTAGAAGAGTGCTCTTTTCTCAAAAGCAGAGTGTGTTTCTTGTAAGGCGTAAGCAGAATTGAACTAGATACGGCCATGTGTGTAGGAAGCACAGTTCTTTTGTTCTGAGAAAGCTCACTGTTCTGGCCTTATAGGAAACACAGTAGAGTAGAAGAGTGCTCTTTTCTCAAAAGCAGAGTGTGTTTCTTGTAAGGCGAGATAGCGTTTGCTTCCCAGACCTAAATGGAGCTGAATCACATACAGTGTTTGGTCCTACAAGCAAGGGTTGTTTTCTGATAAGAAGAGTCACTATTGCGCTCGCATTGTCATACACAGGGCAAATAGCACTGGCGTCTGTTCCCAGCCTGTACAGTGTATTGGACTGAAGAGGATCTACAGTTCTTGTCAGTTTCCTCTGCAGAGTTGAACTAGATATGGCCCGTGAGTGTAGGAAGCACAGTTCATTTGTTCTGAGCAAGCTTACTGTGCGGACCCCATAGGAAACTCAGTGCTCTTTTCTCAAAAGCAGAGTGTGTTAGTTGTAAGGCGAGATAGCGTTTGCTTCCCAGACCTAAATGGAGTTTAATCACATGCAGTTCCTGGTCTTTCAAGCAAGAGTTGTTTTCTGTTAAGAAGAGTCACTATTGCGCTCGCATTGTCATACACAGGTCAAATAGCACTGGCGTCTTTTCCCAGCATGTACAGTGTATTGGACTGAAGAGGATCTACTGTTCTTGTCAGTTTCCTACGCAGAGTTGAACTAGATATAGCCCGTGTGTGTAGGAAGCACAGTTCTTTTGTTCTGAGCAAGCTCACTGTTCTGGCCCTATAGGAAACACAGTAGAGTAGCAGAGTGCTCTTTACTCAAATGCAGAGTGTGTTTCTTGTAAGGCGAGCTAGTGTTTGTTTCCAAGTCCTAAATGGAGTTGAGTCACATGCAGTTTCTGGTCCTACGAGCAAGAGTTGTTCTCTGTTAAGAAGAGTCACTATTGCGTTCGCATTGTCATACACAGGGCAAATAGCACTGGCGTCTTTTCCCAGCATGTACAGTGTATTGCACTGAAGAGGATCTACTGTTCTTGTCAGTTTCCTAAGCAGAATTGAAATAGATATGGCCATGTGTGCAGGAAGTACAGTTCTTTGTTCTGAGCAAGCTCACTGTTCGGACCCCATAGGAAATACAGTAGAGTAGAAGAGTGCTCTTTTCTCAAAAGCAGAGTGTGTTTCTTGTAAGTCGAGCTAGTGTTTTTTTCCCAGTCCTAAATAGAGTTGAATCACATGATGTTACTGGTACTAAGAGCAAGAGTTGTTTTCTGGTAAGAAGAGTCACTATTGTGCTCCCATTGCCGTACACAGTGCAAATAGCACTCGCATCTGTTCCCAGCAAGTACAGTGTATTGGACTGAAGAGGAGCTACTGTTCTTGTCAGTTTCCTAAGCAGAGTTGAACTAGATATGTCCCGTGTGTGTAGGAAGCACAGTTCTATTGTTCTCAGCAAGCACACTGTTCAGACCCCATAGAAAACACAGTAGAGTAGAAGAGTGCTCTTTTCTCAAAAGCAGAGTATGTTTCTTGTAAGGCGAGCTAGCGTTTGTTTCCCAGTCCTAAATGGAGTTGAATCAAATGCAGTTTTTGGTCCTACGAGCAAGAGTTGTTTTCTGGTAAGAAGAGTCACTATTGCGCTCCCATTGCCATACATAGTGCAAATAACACTCGCATCTGTTCCCAGCAAGTACAGTGCATTGGACTGAAGAGGAGCTACTGTTCTCGTCAGTTTTCTAAGCAGAGTTGAAATAGATATGGCCCGTGTGTGTAGGAAGCACAGTTCCTTTGTTCTGAGCAAGCTCACTGTTCTGGCCCTATAGGAAACACATTAGAGTAGAAGAGTGCTCTTTTCTCAAAAGCAGAGTGTGTTTCTTGTAAGGCGAGCTAGCGTTTGTTTCCCAGTCCTAAATGGAGTTGAATCACATGCAGTTTTTGGTCCTACGCGCAAGAGTTGTTTTCTGGTAAGGGAAGTCACTATTGTGCTCCCATTGCCAAACACAGTGCAAATAGAAAACGCACCTGTTCCCAGCAAGTACAGTGTATTGGACTGAAGAGGAGCTACTGTTCTTGTCAGTTTCCTAAGCAGAATTGAATTGGATATGGCCATTTGTGTAGGAAGCACAGTTCTTTTGTTCTGAGCAAGCTCACTGTTCGAACCCCATAGGAAACACAGTAGAGAGAAGAGTGCTCTTTTCTCAAAAGCAGAGTGTGTTTCTTGTAAGGCGAGCTACCGTTTGTTTCCCAGTCCTAAATGGAGTTGAATCAAATGCATTTTTTGGTCCTACGAGCAAGAGTTGTTTTCTGGTAAGAAGAGTCACTATTGCGCTCCCTTTGCCATACACAGTGCAAATAGCCCTCGCGTCTGTTCCCAGTAAGTACAGTGTATTGGACTGAAGAGGAGCTACTGTTCTTGTCAGTTTCCTAAGCAGAATTGAACTAGATATGGCCCGTGTTTGTAGGAAGCACAGTTCTTTTGTTCTGAGCAAGCTCACTGTTTGGACCCCATAGGAAACACAGTAGAGTAGAAGAGTGCTCTTTTCTCAAAAGCAGAGTGTTTTTCTTGTAAGGCGAGCTAGCGTTTGTTTCCCAGTCCTAAATGGAGTTGAATCACATGCAGTTTCTGGTCCTACGAGCAAGGGTTGTTTTCTGGTAAGAAGAGTCACTATTGTGCTCCCATTGCCATACACAGTGCAAATGGCACTGGCGTCTTTTCCCAGCATGTACAGTGTATTGGACTGAAGAGGATCTACTGTTCTTGTTAGTTTCCGATGCAGAGTTGAACTAGATATGGCCCGAGTGTGTAGGAAACACAGTTCTTTTGTTCTGAGCAAGCTCACTGTTCTGGCCCTATAGGAAACACAGTAGAGTAGAAGAGTACTCTTTTCTCACAAGCAGAGTGTGTTTCTTGTAAGGCGAGTTAGAGTTTGTTTCCCAGTCCTAAATGGATTTGAATCACATGCAGTTTCTGGTCCTACAAGCAAGAGTTTTTTCAGGTAAGAAGAGTCACTATTGTGCTCCCATTTTCTTACACAGGGCAAATAGCACTGGCATTTGTTCCCAGCATGTACAGAGTATTGCACTGAAGAGGATCTACTGTTCTTGTCAGTTTCCTAAGCAGAATTGAACTAGATACGGCCATGTGTGTAGGAAGCACAGTTCTTTTGTTCTGAGCAAGCTCACTGTGCGGACCCGATAGGAAACTCAGTGCTCTTTTCTCAAAAGCTGAGTGTGTTAGTTGTAAGCGAGATAGCGTTTGCTTTCAAGACCTAAATGGAGTTGAATCACATGCAGTTTCTGGGCCTACAACCAAGAGTTGTTTTCTGGTAAGAAGAGTATCTATTGCGATCCCATTGTCATACACAGGGCAAATAGCACTGGCATTTGTTCCCAGCATGTACAGAGTATTGGACTGAAGAGGATCTACTGTTCTTGTCAGTTTCCTAAGCAGACTTGAACTAAATATGGCCCGTGTGTGTAGGAAGCACAGTTCATTTGTTCTGAGCAAGCTCACTGTTCGGACCCCATAGGAAACACAGTAGAGTAGACGAGTACTCTTTTCTCAAAAGCAGAGTGTGTTTCTTGTAAGGCGAGCTAGCTTTTGTTTCCCAGACCTAAATGGAGTTGAATCACATGCAGTTTCTGGTCCTATGAGCAAGAGGTGTTTTCTGGTAGGAAGAGACACTATTGTGCTCCCATTGCTGTACACAGTGCAAATAGCACTCGCGTCTGTTCCCAGCAAGTACGGTGTATTGGACTGAAGAGGAGCTACTGTTCTCGTTAGTTTCCTAAGCAGAGTTGATCTAGATATGGCCCGTGTGTGTAGGAAGCACAGTTCTTTTGTTCTAAGCAAGCTCACTGTTCTGGCCCTATAGAAAACACAGTAGAGTAGAAGTGTGCCCTTTTCTCAAAAGCAGAGTTTGTTTCTTGTAAGGCAAGCTAGCGTTTGTTTCCCAGTCCTAAGTGGAGTTGAATCACATGCAGTTTCTGGCCCTACGAGCAAGAGATGTTTTTTGGTAAAAAGAGTCACTATTGCGCTCCCAATGCCGTACACAGTGCAAGTAGCACTCGCGTCTGTTTCCAGCACCTACAGTGTATTGGACTGAAGGGGATCTACTGTTCTTGTCAGTTTCCTAAGCAGAGTTGAACTAGATATGGCCTGTGTGTATAGGAAGCACAGTTCTTTTGTTCTGAGCAAGCTCACTGTTCGGACCCCATAGGAAACACAGTAGAGTAGAAGAGTGCTCTTTTCTCAAAAGCAGAGTGTGTTTCTTGTAAGGCGAGCTACCGTTTGTTTCCCAGTCCTAAGTGAAGTTGAATCACCTGCAGTTACTGGTACTAAGAGAAAGAGTTGTTTTCTGGTAAGAAGAGTCACTATTGTGCTCCCATTGTCATACACAGGGAAAATAGCACTGGCATTTGTTCCCAGCATGTACAGTGTATTGGACTGAAGAGGATCTACTGTTCTTGTTAGGTTCCTAAGCAGAGTTGAACTAGATATGGCCCGTGTGTGTATGAAGCACATTTCTTTTGTTCTGAGCAAGCTCACTGTTCTGGCCCTATAGGAAACACAGAGGAGTAGAAGAGTCATCTTTTCTCAAAAGCAGAGTGTGTTTCTTGTAAGGCAAGCTAGCGTTTGTTTCCCAGTCCTAAATGGAGTTGAATCACATGCAGTTTTTGGTCCTACGCGCAAGAGTTGTTTTCTGGTAAGGAAAGTCACTATTGTGCTCCCATTGCCAAACGCAGTGCAAATAGCACTCGCATCTGTTCCCAGCAAGTACAGTGTATTGGACTGAAGAGGAGCTACTGTTCTTGTCAGTTTCCTAAGCAGAGTTGAACTAGATATGGCCCGTGTGTATAAGAAGCACAGCTCTTTTGTTCTGAGCTAGCTCACTGTGCGGACCCCATAGGAAACTCAGTGCTCTTTTCTCAAAAGCAGAGTGTGTTTCTTGTAAGGCGAGATAGCGTTTGCATCCCAGATCTGAATGGAGTTGAATCACATGCAGTTTCTGGTCCTACAAGCAAGAGTTGTTTTCTGGTAAGAAGAGTCACTATTTTGCTCGCATTGTCATACACAGGGCAAATAGCACTGGCGTCTTTTCCCAGCATGTATAGCGTATTGGACTGAAGAGGATCTACTGTTCTTGTCATTTTCCTACGCAGAGTTGAACTAGATATAGCCCGTGTGTGTAGGACGCACAGTTCTTTTGTTCTGAGCAAGCTCACTGTTCTCGCCCTATAGGAAACACAGTAGAGTAGATGAGTGCTCTTTTCTCAAAAGCAGAGTGTGTTTCTTGTAAGGCGAGCTAGCGTTTGTTGTATGTGTTTCTGCCTTGACGTCTGCCCATCTCCTTGTGGTTCGTTCCTGGCCTTATTCGCACACTTGGTTCAGAGCTGACAGATTCAGGAAGTCTCTCTCTCTTGTCCAGATGGGAGCTCTCTTGTCCAAATTGGAAGTCCGGGACAGGATGGAAGCTCTTGTTCAGAAGGGAAGTCTGGGGGAGGATGGGTGCTCTCCTCTCTCTCTCTCTCTCTCTCTCTCTTTCTCTCTCTCTCTCTCTCTCCTCCAGATGGGAAATCCACGGCAAGATGGGAGCTGGGGGCCAGCCTCTAAGTCTCAAGAAGAGGCTTGGGGCTCAGGCGGATGGGCGTGGGGGCAGGGCGTGGAGACTGCAGGGTCTGCCAGGGGTCTTGGAGAAGGAGATCCTTCCCGGTGGGGCTAGAAGGGCACCTGCCCAGGGACCAGAACCTGGGGCCAAGTTGGGCAGGTCTTTCCTGGAGTTGCTGGTGCCCAGGGATGGGGTCCGGGGCAAGCTAGGGCACTCACCTGTGCTTCAGAAGGGAAGTCCTGGGCAAGATGGGAGCTGGGGGGCCTGGCCTCTAAGTCTCAGGAAGAGGCTTGGGGCTCAGGCGGATGGGCGTGGGGGCAGGGCATGGAGACTGCAGGGTCTGCCAGGGGTCTTGGAGAAGGGGTTCCTTCCCAGTGGGGCTAGAAGGGCACCTGCCCGGGGAGCAGAACCTGGGCCCAAGTTGGGCAGGTCTTCCCCAGAGTGGCTGGTGCCCAGGGATGGGGTCGGGGGCAAGCTAGGGCACTCACCTGTGCTTCAGAAGGGATGTCCTGGGCAAGATGGGAGCTGGGGGCCGGCCTCTAAGTCTCAGGAAGAGGCTTGGGGCTCAGGCAGATGGGCGTGGGGGCAGGGCGTGGAGACTGCAGGGTCTGCCAAGGGTCTTGGAGAAGGGGATCCTTCCCGGTTGTGGTAGAAGGGCACCTGCCCGGGGAGCAGAACCTGGGGCCAAGTTGGGCAGGTCTTCCCCGGAGTGGCTGGTGCACAGGGATGGGGTCGGGGGCAAGCTAGGGCACTCACCTGTGCTTCAGAAGGGAAGTCCGGGGGAAGATGGGAGCTGGGGGCCGGCCTCTAAGTCTCAGGAAGAGCCTTGGGGCTCAGGCAGATGGGCGTCGGGCCAGGGCGTGGAGACTGCAGGGTCTGCCAGGGGTCTTGGAGAAGGGGATCTTTCCCGGTTGGGGTAGAAGGGCACCTGCCTGGGGACCAGAACCTGGGCCCAAGTTGGGCAGGTCTTCCCCGGAGTGGCTGGTGCACAGGGATGGGGTCTGGGGCAAGCTAGGGCACTCACCTGTGCTTCAGAAGGGAAGTCCTGGGCAAGATGGGAGCTGGGGGGCCTGGCCTCTAAGTCTCAGGAAGAGGCTTGGGGCTCAGGCGGATGGGCGTGGGGGCAGGGCGTGGAGACTGCAGGGTCTGCCAGGGGTCTTGGAGAAGGGGATCCTTCCCGGTTGTGGTAGAAGGGCACCTGCCCTGGGACCAGAACCTGGGCCCAAGTTGGGCAGGTCTTCCCCAGAGTGGCTGGTGCCCAGGGATGGGGTCGGGGGCAAGCTAGGGCACTCACCTGTGCTTCAGAAGGGAAGTCCTGGGCAAGATTGGAGCTGGGGGCCGGCCTCTAAGTCTCAGGAAGAGGCTTGGGGCTCAGGCAGATGGGCGTGGGGGCAGGGCGTGGAGACTGCAGGGTCTGCCAAGGGTCTTGGAGAAGGGGATCCTTCCCGGTTGTGGTAGAAGGGCACCTGCCCGGGGAGCAGAACCTGGGGCCAAGTTGGGCAGGTCTTCCCCGGAGTGGCTGGTGCCCAGGGATGGGGTCGGGGGCAAGCTAGGGCACTCACCTGTGCTTCAGAAGGGAAGTCCTGGGCAAGATTGGAGCTGGGGGCCGGCCTCTAAGTCTCAGGAAGAGGCTTGGGGCTCAGGCAGATGGGCGTGGGGGCAGGGCGTGGAGACTGCAGGGTCTGCCAAGGGTCTTGGAGAAGGGGATCCTTCCCGGTTGTGGTAGAAGGGCACCTGCCCGGGGAGCAGAACCTGGGGCCAAGTTGGGCAGGTCTTCCCCGGAGTGGCTGGTGCCCAGGGATGGGGTCGGGGGCAAGCTAGGGCACTCACCTGTGCTTCAGAAGGGAAGTCCGGGGGAAGATGGGAGCTGGGGGCCGGCCTCTAAGTCTCAGGAAGAGCCTTGGGGCTCAGGCAGATGGGCGTGGGGCCAGGGCGTGGAGACTGCAGGGTCTGCCAGGGGTCTTGGAGAAGGGTATCTTTCCCGGTTGTGGTAGAAGGGCACCTGCCCGGGGACCAGAACCTGGGCCCAAGTTGGGCAGGTCTTCCCCGGAGTGGCTGGTGCCCAGGGATGGGGTCTGGGGCAAGCTAGGGCACTCACCTGTGCTTCAGAAGGGAAGTCCTGGGCAAGATGGGAGCTGGGGGGCCTGGCCTCTAAGTCTCAGGAAGAGGCTTGGGGCTCAGGCGGATGGGCGTGGGGGCAGGGCGTGGAGACTGCAGGGTCTGCCAGGGGTCTTGGAGAAGGGGATCCTTCCCGGTTGTGGTAGAAGGGCACCTGCCCGGGGACCAGAACCTGGGCCCAAGTTGGGCAGGTCTTCCCCAGAGTGGCTGGTGCCCAGGGATGGGGTCCGGGGCAAGCTAGGGCACTCACCTGTGCTTCAGAAGGGAAGTCCTGGGCAAGATGGGGAGCTAGCGTTTGTTTCCCAATCCTAAATGGAGTTGAATCACATGCAGTTTTTGGTCCTACGCGCAAGAGTTGTTTTCTGGTAAGGAAAGTCACTATTGCGCTCCCATTGCCAAACACAGTACAAATAGCACTCGCATCTCTTCACAGCAAGTACAGTGTATTGGACTGAAGAGGAGCTACTGTTCTTGTCAGTTTCCTAAGCAGAGTTGAACTAGATATGGCCCGTGTGCGTAGGAAGCACAGTTCTTTTGTTCTGAGCAAGCTCACTGTTCGGAACCCATAGGACACATAGTAGAGAAGAAGAATGCTCTTTTCTCAAAAGCAGAGTGTGTTTCTTGTAAGGCGAGCTAGTTTTGTTTCCCAGTCCTAAATGAATTTGAATCACATGCAGTTTCTGGTCCTACGAGTAGAGTTATATTTTGGTAAGAAGAGTCACTATTTTGCTCCCATTGCCATATACAGTACAAATAACACTTTCGTCTGTTCCAATCAAGTACAGTGTATTGAACTGAAGAGGAGCTACTGTTTTTGTCAGTTTCCTACACAGAGTTGAACTAGATGTGGCCCGTGTGTATAGGAAGCACAGTTCTTTTGTTCTGAGCAAGCTCACTTTTCGGACCCCATAGGAAACACAGTAGAGTAGAAGAGTGCTCTTTTCTCAAAAGCAGAGTGTGTTTCTTGTAAGGCGAGCTAGCGTATGCTTCCCAGACATAAATGGATTTGAATCACATGCAGTTTCTGGTCCTACGAGCAAGAGTTGTTTTCTGGTAAGAAGAGTCACTATTGCGCTCCCATTGTCATACACAGGGCAAATAGCACTGGCGTCTTTTCCCAGCATGTACAGTGTATTGGACTGAAGAGGATCTACTGTTCTTGTCAGTTTCCGATGCAGAGTTGAACTAGATATGGCCCGTATGTGTAGGAAGCACAGTTCTTTTGTTCTGAGCTAGCTTACTGCTCTGGCCCTATAGGAAACACAGTAGAGTAGAAGAGTGCATTTTTCTCAAAAGCAGAGTGTGTTTCTTGTAAGGCGAGCTAGCGTTTGTTTCCCAGTCCTAAATGGATTTGAATCACATGCAGTTTCTGTTCCTACGAGCAAGAGATGTTTTCTGGTAAGAAGAGACACTATTGTGCTCCCATTGTCATACACAGGGCAAATAGCACTGGCTTCTTTTCCCCGCATGTACAGTGTATTGCACTGAAAAGGATCTACTGTTCTTGTCAGTTTCCTAAGCAGAATTGAACTAGATATGGCCCGTGTGTGTAGGAAGCACAGTTCTTTTGTTTTGAGCAAGCTCACTGTTTGGACCCCATAGGAAACACAGTAGAGAAGATGTGTGCCCTATTCTCAAAAGCAGAGCGTGTTTGTTGTAAGGCGAGCTAGCGTTTGTTTCCTAGTCCTAAATTTAGTTGAATCACATGCAGTTTCTGGTCCTACGAGCAAGAGTTTTTTCTGGTAATAAGAGTCACTATTTCGCTCCCATTGTCATACTCAGGGCAAATAGCACTGGCCTCTGTTCCCAGCATGTACAGTGTATTGGACTAAAGAGGATCTACTGTTCTTGTCAGGTTCCTAAGCAGAGTTGAACTAGATATGGCCCATGTGTGTAGGAAGCACAGTTCTTTTGTACTCAGCAAGCACACTGTTCTGGCCCTATAGGAAACACAGTAGATTAGAAGAGTGCTTTTTCCTCCAAAGCAGAGTGTGTTTCTTGTAAGGCCAGCTAGAGTTTGTTTCCCAGTCCTAAATGGAGTTGAATCACATGCAGTTTCCGTTCCTATGAGCAAGAGTTGTTTTCTGGTAAATAAAGTCACAATTGCGCTCCCATTGCCAAACACAGTGCAAATAGCACTCGCGTCTTTTCCCAGCAAGTACAGTGTATTGGACTGAAGAGGAGCTACTGTTCTTGTCACTTTCCTAAGCAAATTTGAACTAGATATGGCCCGTGTGTGTAGGAAGCACAGTTCTTTTGTTCTGAGCAAGCTCACTGTTTGGATCCCATAGGAAACACAGTAGAGTAGAAGAGTGCTCTTTTCTCAAAATCAGAGTGTGTTTCTTGTAAGGCGAGATAGCATTTGTTTCCCAGTCCTAAATGGAGTTGAATCACATGCAGTTTCTGGTCCTACAAGCAAGAGTCGTTTTCTGGTAAAAAGAGTCACTATTTCGCTTCCAATGCCGTACACAGTGCAAATAGCACTCGCGTCGTTTCCCAGCAAGTACAGTGTATTGGACTGAAGAGGATCTACTGTTCTTGTCAGTTTCATAAGCAGAATTGAACTAGATATGGCCCGTGTGTGTAGGAAGCACAGTTCTTTTGTTCTGAGCAAGCTCACTGTTCGGACCCCATAGGAAACACAGTAGAGTAGAAGAGTGCTCTTTTCTCAAAAGCAGAGTGTGTTTCTTGTAAGGCGAGCTAGCGTTTGTTTCCCAGTCCTAAATGGAGTTGAATCACATGCAGTTTCTGGTCCTACGAGCAAGAGTTGTTTTCTGGTATGAAGAGTCACTATTGCGCTCCCATTGCCATACACAGTGCAAATAGCACTCGCGTCTGTACCCAGCAAGTACAGCGTATTGGACTGAAGAGGATCTTTTGTTCTTTTCAGTTTCCTAAGCAGAGTTGAACTAGATATGGCCCGTGTGTGTAGGAAGCACAGTTCTTTTGTTCTGAGAAAGCTCACATTTCGAACCCCATAGGAAACACAGTAGAGTAGAAGAGTGCATTTTTCTCAAAAGCAGAGTGTGTTTCTTGTAAGGCGAGCTAGCGTTTGTTTCCCAGTCCTAAATGGAGTTGAATCACATGCAGTTTCTGGTCCTACGAGCAAGAGTTTTTTCTGGTAATAAGAGTCACTATTGCGCTCCCATTGTCATACTCAGGGCAAATAGCACTGGCCTCTGTTCCCAGCATGTACAGTGTATTGGACTAAAGAGGATCTACTGTTCTTGTCAGGTTCCTAAGCATAGTTGAACTAGATATGGCCCATGTGTGTAGGAAGCACAGTTCTTTTGTACTCAGCAAGCTCACTGTTCTGGCCCTATAGGAAACACAGTAGATTAGAAGAGTGCTCTTTCCTCCAAAGCAGAGTGTGTTTCTTGTAAGGCCAGCTAGAGTTTGTTTCCCAGTCCTAAATGGAGTTGAATCACATGCAGTTTCCATTCCTATGAGCAAGAGTTGTTTTCTGGGAAGGAAAGTCACTATTGTGCTCCCATTGCCAAACACAGTGCAAATAGCACTCGTGTCTGTTCCCAGCAAGTACAGTGTATTGGACTGAAGAGGAGCTACTTTTCTTGTCAGTTTCCTAAGCAAATTTGAACTAGATTTGGCCCGTGTGTGTAGGAAGCACAGTTCTTTTGTTCTGAGCAAGCTCACTGTTTGGATCCCATAGGAAACACAGTAGAGTAGAAGAGTGCTCTTTTCTCAAAATCAGAGTGTGTTTCTTGTAAGACGAGCTAGCGTTTGTTTCCCAATCCTAAATGGAGTTGAATCACATCCAGTTTCTGGTCCTACGAGCAAGAGTTGTTTTCTGGTAAGGAAAGTCACTAGTGCGCTCCCATTGCCATACACAGTGCAATTAGCACTCGTGTCTGTTCCCAGCAAGTACAGTGTATTGGACTGAAGAGGATCTACTGTTCTTATCAGTTTCCTAAGCAGAATTGAACTAGATATGGCCCGTGTGTGTAGGAAGCACAGTTCTTTTGTTCTGAGCAAGCTCACTGTTTGGACCCCATAGGAAACACAGTAGAGTAGAAGAGTGCTCTTTTCTCAAAAGCAGAGTGTGTTTCTTGTAAGGCAAGCTAGCGTTTGTTTCCCAGTCCTAAATGGAGTTGAATCACATGCAGTTTTTGGTCATATGAGCAAGAGTTGTTTTCTGGTAAGGAAAGTCAATATTGCGCTCCCATTGCCATACACAGTGCAAATAGCACTCGCGTCTGTTCCCAGCAAGTTCAGTGTATGGGACTGATGAGGAGCTACTGTTCTTGTCACTTTCCTAAGCACAGTTGAACTAGATATGATCCTTGTGTGTAGGAAGCACAATTCTTTTGTTCTGAGCAAGCTCACTGTTTGGACCCCACAGGAAACACAGTAGAGAAGATGTGTGCCCTATTCTCAAAAGCAGAGTGTGTTTCTTGTAAGGCGAGCTAGCGTTTGTTTCCCAGTCCTAAGTTGATTGATTCAAATGCAGTTTCTGGTCCTAAGAGCAAGAGTTGTTTTCTGGTAAGAAGAGTCACTATTGCGCTCCCTTTGCCATACACAGTGCAAATAGCACTCGCGTCTGTTCCAGCAAGTACAGTGTATTGGACTGAAGAGGAGCTACTGTTCTTGTCAGTTAACGAAGCAGAATTGAACTAGATGTGGCCCGTGTGTGTAGGAAGCACAGTTCTTTTGTTTTGAGCAAGGTCACTGTTCTGGCCCTATTGGAAACACAGTAGAGTAGAAGAGTGCTCTTTTCTCAAAAGCAGAGCGTGTTTCTTGTAAGGCGAGCTAGCGTTTGTTTCCCAGTCTTAAGTGGATTGAAACAAATGCAGTTTCTGGTACTAAGAGCAAGAGTTGTTTTCTGGTAAGAAAAGTCACTATTGTGCTCCCATTGCCATACACAGTACAAATAGCACTGGCGTCGATTTCCAGCAAGTACAGTGTATTGGTCTGAAGAGGAGCTACTGTTCTCGTCAGTTTCCTAAGCAGAGTTGAACTAGATATGGCCTGTGTGTGTAGGAAGCACAGTTCTTTTGTTCTGAGCAAGCTCACTCTTCTGGCCCTATAGGAAACACAGTAGAGTAGATGAGTGCTCTTTTCTCAAAAGCAGAGTGTGTTTCTTGTAAGGCGAGATAGCATTTGTTTCCCAGTCCTAAATGGAGTTGAATCACATGCAGTTTCTGGTCCTACGAGCAAGAGTTGTTTTCTGGTAAGAAGAGTCACTATTGTGCTCCCATTGCCATACACAGTGCAAATAGCACTGGCGTCTGTACCCAGCATGTACAGTGTATTGGACTGAAGAGGATCTACTGTTCTTGTCAGTTTCCAAAGCAGAATTGAACTAGATATGGCCCGTGTGTGTAGGAAGCACAGTTCTTTTGTTTTGAGCAAGCTCACTGTTTGGACCCCATAGGAAACACAGTAGAGAAGATGTGTGCCCTATTCTCAAAAGCAGAGCGTGTTTCTTGTAAGGCGAGCTAGCGTTTGTTTCCTAGTCCTAAATTTAGTTGAATCACATGCAGTTTCTGGTCCTACGAGCAAGAGTTTTTTCTGGTAATAAGAGTCACTATTTCGCTCCCATTGTCATACTCAGGGCAAATAGCACTGGCCTCTGTTCCCAGCATGTACAGTGTATTGGACTAAAGAGGATCTACTGTTCTTGTCAGGTTCCTAAGCAGAGTTGAACTAGATATGGCCCATGTGTGTAGGAAGCACAGTTCTTTTGTACTCAGCAAGCTCACTGTTCTGGCCCTATAGGAAACACAGTAGATTAGAAGAGTGCTCTTTCCTCCAAAGCAGAGTGTGTTTCTTGTAAGGCCAGCTAGAGTTTGTTTCCCAGTCCTAAATGGAGTTGAATCACATGCAGTTTCCGTTCCTATGAGCAAGAGTTGTTTTCTGGTAAATAAAGTCACAATTGCGCTCCCATTGCCAAACACAGTGCAAATAGCACTCGCGTCTTTTCCCAGCAAGTACAGTGTATTGGACTGAAGAGGAGCTACTGTTCTTGTCACTTTCCTAAGCAAATTTGAACTAGATATGGCCCGTGTGTGTAGGAAGCACAGTTCTTTTGTTCTGAGCAAGCTCACTGTTTGGATCCCATAGGAAACACAGTAGAGTAGAAGAGTGCTCTTTTCTCAAAATCAGAGTGTGTTTCTTGTAAGGCGAGATAGCATTTGTTTCCCAGTCCTAAATGGAGTTGAATCACATGCAGTTTCTGGTCCTACAAGCAAGAGTCGTTTTCTGGTAAAAAGAGTCACTATTTCGCTTCCAATGCCGTACACAGTGCAAATAGCACTCGCGTCGTTTCCCAGCAAGTACAGTGTATTGGACTGAAGAGGATCTACTGTTCTTGTCAGTTTCCTAAGCAGAATTGAACTAGATATGGCCCGTGTGTGTAGGAAGCACAGTTCTTTTGTTCTGAGCAAGCTCACTGTTCGGACCCCATAGGAAACACAGCAGAGTAGAAGAGTGCTCTTTTCTCAAAAGCAGAGTGTGTTTCTTGTAAGGCGAGCTAGCGTTTGTTTCCCAGTCCTCAATGGAGTTGAATCACATGCAGTTTCTGGTCTTACGAGCAAGAGTTGTTTTCTGGTATGAAGAGTCACTATTGCGCTCCCATTGCCATACACAGTGCAAATAGCACTCGCGTCTGTACCCAGCAAGTACAGCGTATTGGACTGAAGAGGATCTTTTGTTTCTTTTCAGTTTCCTAAGCAGAGTTGAACTAGATATGGCCCGTGTGTGTAGGAAGCACAGTTCTTTTGTTCTGCGAAAGCTCACATTTCGAACCCCATAGGTAACACAGTAGAGTAGAAGAGTGCATTTTTCTCAAAAGCAGAGTGTGTTTCTTGTAAGGCGAGCTAACGTTTGTTTCCCAGTCCTAAATGGAGTTGAATCACATGCAGTTTCTGGTCCTACGAGCAAGAGTTTTTTCTGGTAATAAGAGTCACTATTGCGCTCCCATTGTCATACTCAGGGCAAATAGCACTGGCCTCTGTTCCCAGCATGTACAGTGTATTGGACTAAAGAGGATCTACTGTTCTTGTCAGGTTCCTAAGCATAGTTGAACTAGATATGGCCCATGTGTGTAGGAAGCACAGTTCTTTTGTACTCAGCAAGCTCACTGTTCTGGCCCTATAGGAAACACAGTAGATTAGAAGAGTGCTCTTTCCTCCAAAGCAGAGTGTGTTTCTTGTAAGACGAGCTAGCGTTTGTTTCCCAATCCTAAATGGAGTTGAATCACATCCAGTTTCTGGTCCTACGAGCAGGAGTTGTTTTCTGGTAAGAAGAGTCACTATTGTGCTCCCTTTGCCATACACAGTGCAAATAGCACTGGCGTCTGTTCCCAGCAAGTACAGTGTATTGGACTGAAGTGGAGCTACTGTTCTTGTCAGTTTCCTAAGCAGAGTTGAACTAGATATGGCCCATGTGTGTAGGAAGCACAGTTCTTTTGTACTCAGCAAGCTCACTGTTCTGGCCCTATAGGAAACACAGTAGAGTAGAAGAGTGCTCTTTTCTCAAAAGCAGAATGTTTTTTTTAAGGCGAGCTAGCGTTTGTTTCCTACTCCTAAATGGAGTGGATTCACATGCAGTTTCTGGACCTACGAACAAAAGTTGTTTCTGGTAAGGAAAGTCACTATTGTGCTCCCATTGCCCTACACAAGGCAAATAGCACTCGCGTCTTTTCCCAGCAAGTACAGTGTATTGGACTTAATAGGAGCTACTGTTCTTGTAGTTTCCTAAGCAGAGTTGAACTAGATATGGTCCATGTGTGTAGGAAGCACAGTTCTTTTGTTATGAGCCTGCTCACTGTTTGGACCCCATAGGATACACAGTGGAGTGGAAGAGTGCTCTTTTTTCAAAAGCAGAGTTTGTTTCTTGTAAGGCGAGCTGGCGTTTGTTTCCCAGTCCTAAATGGAGTTGAATCACATGCAGTTTCTGGTCCTACGAGCAAGAGTTGTTTTGTGGTAAGGAAAGTCACTATTGCGCTCCCATTGCCATACACAGTACAAATAGCACTCGCGTCTGTCCCCAGCAAGTACAGTGTATCGGACTGAAGAGGAGCTACTGTTCTCGTCAGTTTCCTAAGCACAGTTGAACTAGATATGGCCCGTGTGTGAAGAAAGCACAGTTCTTATGTTCTGAACAAGCTCACTGTTCTGGCCCTATAGGAAACACAGTAGAGTAGAAGAGTGTTCTTTTCTCTAAAGCAGAGTGTGTTTCTTGTAAGGCGAGCTAGTGTTTGTTTCCTAGTCCTAAGTGGAGTTGAACCACATGCAGTTTCTGGTCCTACGAACAAGAGTTGTTTTCTGGTAAGAAGAGTCACTATTGCGCTGCCATTGCCATACACAGGACAAATAGCACTGGCGTCTGTTCGCAGCAAGTACAGTGTATCGGACTGAAGAGGAGCTACTGTTCTTGTCAGTTTCCTAAGCAGAGTTGAAATAGATATGGCCCGTGTGTGTAGGAAGCACAGTTCTTATGTTCTGAGCAAGCTCACTGTTCTGGCCCTATAGAAAACACAGTAGAGTAGAAGAGTTCTCTTTTCTCAAAAGTAGAGTGTGTTTCTTGTAAGGCGAGCTAGCGTTTGTTTCCTAGTATTAAATGGAGTTGAATCACAGGTAGTTTCTGGTCCTACGAACAAGAGTTGTTTTCTGGTATGGAAAGTCACATTGCGCTCCCATTGCCATACACATTGCAAAGAGCACTCGCGTCTGTTCCCAGCAAGTACAGTGTATTGAACTGAATAGGAGCTATTGTTCGTGTCAGTTTCCTAAGCAGAGTTGAACTAGATATGATCCGTGTTTGTGGGAAGCACAGTTCTTTTGTTCTGAGCAAGCTCACTGTTTGGACCCCATAGGAAACACAGTAGAGTAGAAGAGTGCTCTTTTCTTTAAAGCAGAGTGTGTTTCTTGTAAGGCGAGCTAGCGTTTGTTTCGCAGTCCTAAATGGTGTTGAATCCCATGCAGTTTCTGGTACTACGAGCAGAGTTGTTTTCTGGTAAGAAGAGTCACTATTGCGCTGCCATTGCCATACACAGTGCAAATAGCACTGGCGTCTGTTCGCAGCAAGTACAGTGTATTGGACTGAAGAGGATCTACTGTTCTTGTCAGGTTCCTAAGCAGACTTGAACTAGATATGGCCGTGTGTGTAGGAAGCACAGTTTTTTTGTTCTGAGCAAGCTCACTGTTCGGACCCCATAGCTAACACAGTAGAGTAGGAGAGTGCTTTTTTCTCAAAAGCAGAGTGTGTTTCTTGTAAGGCGAGCTAGCATTTGTTTCCCAGTCCTAAATGACGTTCAATCACATGCAGTTTGTGGTCCTACGAGCAAGAGTTGTTTTCTGGTAAGGAAAGTCACTATTGCGCTCTCATTGCCATACACAGTGCAAATAGCACTCGGGTCTGTTTCCACCAAGTACAGTGTATCGGACTGAAGAGGAGCTACTGTTCTTGTCAGTTTCCTAAGCAGAGTTGAACTAGATATGGCCCATGTGTGTAGGAAGCACATTTCTTTTGTTCTGAGCAAGCTCACTGTTCGGACCCCATAGGAAACATAGTAGAGTAGAAGAGTGCACTTTTCTCAAAAGCAGAGTTTGTTTCATGTAAGGCGAGCTAGCATTTGTTTCCCAGTCTTAAATGGAGTTGAATCACATGCAGTTTCTGGTCCTACGAGCAAGAGTTGTTTTCTGGTAAGGAAAGTCACTATTGTGCTCCCATTGCCATACACAGTGCAAATAGCACTCGCGTCTCCTCCCAGCAAGTACAGTGTATCGGACTGAAGAGGAGCTACTGTTCTTGTCAGTTTCCTAAGCAGAGTTGAACTAGATATGGCCAGTGTGTAGGAAGCACAATTCTTTTGTTCTGAGCAAGCTCACTGTTCTAGCCCTATAGGAAACACAGTAGAGTAGAAGAGTACTCTTTTCTCTAAAGAAGAGTGTGTTTCTTGTAAGGCGAGTAAGCATTTGTTTCCCAGTCCTAAATGGAGTGGAGTCACATGCAGTTTCTAGTCCTACGAGCAAGAGTTGTTTTATGGTAAGAAGAGTCACTATTGCGCTGCCATTGGCATACACAGGACAAATAGCACTGGCGTCTGTTCCCAGCAAGTACAGTGTATTGGACTGAAGAGGATCTACTGTTCTTGTCAGGTTCGTAAGCAGAATTGAACTAGATATGACCTTGTGTGTAGGAAGCACAATGCTTTTGTTCTGAGCAAGCTCACTGTTCGGACCCGATAGGAAACACAGTAGAGTAGAAGAGTGCTCTTTTCTCAAAAACAGAGTGTGTTTCTTGTAAGGCGAGCTAGTGTTTGTTTCCCAGTCCTAAATGGAGTTGAATCACATGCAGTTTCTGGTCCTACGAGCAAGAGTTGTTTTCTGGTAAGGAAAGTCACTATTCCGCTCCCATTGCCATACACAGTGCAAATAGCACTCGTGTCTGTTCCCAGCAAGTACAGTGTATCGGACTGAAGAGGAGCTACTGTTCTTGTCAGTTTCCTAAGCAGAGTTGATCTAGATATGGTAGGTGTGTGTAGGAAGCACAGTTCTTTTGTTCTGAGGAAGCTCACTGTTTGGACCCATAGGAAATACAGTAGAGTAGAAAAGTGCTCTTTTCTCAAAAGCAGAGTGTTTTTCTTTTAAGGCGAGCTCGCGTTTGTTTCCCAGTCCTAAATGGAGTTGAGTCAATACAGTTTTTGGTCCTACGAGCAAGAGTTGTTTTCTGTTAAGAAGAGTCACTATTGCGCTCCAAATGCCATATACAGTGCAAATAGCACTGGCGTCTGTTCCCAGCAAGAACAGTGTATTGGACTGAATAGGAGCTACTGTTCTTGTCAGTTTCCTAAGCAGAGTTGAACTAGATAAGGCCCGTGTGTGTAGGAAGCACAGTTCTTATGTTCTGAGCAAGCTCACTGTTCGGACCCCATAGGAAACACAGTTGAGTAGAAGAGTGCTCCTTTCTCAAAAGCAGAGTGTGTTTCATGTGAGGCGAGCTAGCATTTGTTTCCCTGTCTTAAATGGAGTTGAATCACATGCAGTTACTGGTCCTATGAGCAAAAGTTGTTTTCTGGTAAGGAAAGTCACTATTGTGCTCCCATTGCCATACACAGTGCAAATAGCACTCGCGTCTGTTCTCAGCAAGTACAGTGTATTGGACTGAAGAGGAGCTACTGTTCTTGTCAGTTTCCTAAGCAGAGTTGAACTAGATATGGTCCGTGTGTAGGAAGCTCATTTCTTTTGTTTGGAGCAAGCTCACTGTTCTGGCCTTGTAGGAAACACAGTATAGTAGAAGAGTGCTCTTTTCTCTAAAGCAGAGTGTGTTTCTTGTAAGGCAAGCTAGTGTTTGTTTCCCAGTCCTAAATGGATTTGAATCACATGCAGTTTCTGGTCCTATGAGCAAGAGTTGTTTTATGGTAAGAAGAGTCACTATTGCACTGGCATTGCCATACATAGGACAATAGAACTGGCGTCTGTTCCCAGCAAGTACAGTGTATCGGACTGAAGAGGATCTACTGTTCTTGTCAGGTTCCTAAGCAGAATTGAACTAGATATGCCCGTGTGTGTAGGAAGCACAGTTCTTTGTTCTGAGCAAGCTCACTGTTCGGACTCCATAGGAAACACAGTAGAGTAGAAGAGTGCTCTTTTCTCAAAAGCAGAGTGTGTTTCTTGTAAGTCGAGCTAGCGTTTGTTTCCCAGTCTTAAATGGAGTTGAGTCACATGCAGTTTTTTGTCCTACGAGCAAGAGTTGTTTTCTGGTAAGGCGAGTCACTATTGTGCTCCAATTGCCATACACAGTGCAAATAGCACTCGCGTTTCTTCCCCGCAAGTACAGTGTATTGAACTGAAGAGGAGCTACTGTTTTTGTCAGTTTCCTAAGCAGAGTTGAACTAGATATGGCCCGTGTGTGTAGGAAGCACAGTTCTTTGTTCTGAGCAAGCTCACTGTTCGGATTTCATAGGAAACACAGTAGAGTAGAAGTGTGCTCCTTTCTCAAAAGCAGAGTGTGTTTCATGTAAGGCGAGCTAGCATTTTTTTCCCAGTCCTCAATGGAGTTGAATCACATGCAGTTTCTGGTCCTATGAGCAAGAGTTGTTTTCTGGTAAGGAAAGTCACTATTGCGCTCCCATTGCCATACACAGTGCAAATAGCACTCGGGTCTGTTCCCAGCAAGTACAGTGTATCGGACTGAAGAGGGGCTACTGTTCTTCTCAGTTTCCTAAGTAGACTTGAACTAGATATGGCCCGTGTGTGTAGGAAGCACAGTTCTTATGTTCTGAGCAAGCTCACTGTTCTGGCCCTATAGGAAACACAGTAGAGTAGATGAGTGCTCTTTTCTCTAAAGCAGAGTGTTTTTCTTGTAAGGCGAGCTAGCGTTTGTTTCCTAGTCCTAAATGGAGTTGAATCACAGGCAGTTTCTGGTCCTACGAACAAAAGTTGTTTTCTTGTAAGGAAAGTCACATTGCGCTCCCATTGCCATACACAGTGCAAATAGCACTCGCGTCTGTTCCCAGCAAGTACATTGTATTGAACTGAATAGGTCCTACTGTTCTTGTCAGTTTCCTAAGCAGAGTTGAACTAGATATGATCCGTGTTTGTACGAAGCACAGTTCTTTTGTTCTGAGCAAGCTCACTGTTTGCCCCCATAGGAAACACAGTAGAGTAGAAGAGTGCTCTTTTCTCTAAAGCAGAGTGTGTTTCTTGTAAGGCGAGCTAACGTTTGTTTCGCAGTCCTAAATGGAGTTGAATCCCATGCAGTTTCTGGTACTACGAGCAGAGTTGTTTTCTGGTAAGAAGAGTCACTATTGCGCTGCCATTGCCATACACAGGACAAATAGCACTGGCGTCTGTTCGCAGCAAGTACAGTGTATTGGACTGAAGAGGATCTTCTGTTCTTGTCAGGTTCCTAAGCAGACTTGAACTAGATATGGCCCGTGTGTGTAGGAAGCACAGTTCTTTGTTCTGAGCAAGCTCACTGTTCGGACTCCATAGGAAACACAGTAGAGTAGAAGAGTGCTCTTTTCTCAAAAGCAGAGTGTGTTTCTTGTAAGTCGAGCTAGCGTTTGTTTCCCAGTCTTAAATGGAGTTGAGTCACATGCAGTTTTTTGTCCTACGAGCAAGAGTTGTTTTCTGGTAAGGCGAGTCACTATTGTGCTCCAATTGCCATACACAGTGCAAATAGCACTCGCGTTTCTTCCCCGCAAGTACAGTGTATTGAACTGAAGAGGAGCTACTGTTTTTGTCAGTTTCCTAAGCAGAGTTGAACTAGATATGGCGCGTGTGTGTAGGAAGCACAGTTCTTTGTTCTGAGCAAGCTCACTGTTCGGACTTCATAGGAAACACAGTAGAGTAGAAGTGTGCTCCTTTCTCAAAAGCAGAGTGTGTTTCATGTAAGGCGAGCTAGCATTTTTTTCCCAGTCCTCAATGGAGTTGAATCACATGCAGTTTCTGGTCCTACGAGCAAGAGTTGTTTTCTGGTAAGGAAAGTCACTATTGCGCTCCCATTGCCATACACAGTGCAAATAGCACTCGCGTCTGTTCCCAGCAAGGACAGTGTATGGGACTGAAGAGGGGCTACTGTTCTTCTCAGTTTCCTAAGTAGACTTGAACTAGATATGGCCCGTGTGTGTAGGAAGCACAGTTCTTATGTTCTGAGCAAGCTCACTGTTCTGGCCCTATAGGAAACACAGTAGAGTAGATGAGTGCTCTTTTCTCTAAAGCAGAGTGTTTTTCTTGTAAGGCGAGCTAGCGTTTGTTTCCTAGTCCTAAATGGAGTTGAATCACAGGCAGTTTCTGGTCCTACGAACAAAAGTTGTTTTCTGGTAAGGAAAGTCACATTGCGCTCCCATTGCCATACACAGTGCAAATAGCACTCGCGTCTGTTCCCAGCAAGTACAGTGTATTGAACTGAATAGGTCCTACTGTTCTTGTCAGTTTCCTAAGCAGAGTTGAACTAGATATGATCCGTGTTTGTACGAAGCACAGTTCTTTTGTTCTGAGCAAGCTCACTGTTTGCCCCCATAGGAAACACAGTAGAGTAGAAGAGTGCTCTTTTCTCTAAAGCAGAGTGTGTTTCTTGTAAGGCGAGCTAACGTTTGTTTCGCAGTCCTAAATGGAGTTGAATCCCATGCAGTTTCTGGTACTACGAGCAGAGTTGTTTTCTGGTAAGAAGAGTCACTATTGCGCTGCCATTGCCATACACAGGACAAATAGCACTGGCGTATGTTCGCAGCAAGTACAGTGTATTGGACTGAAGAGGATCTTCTGTTCTTGTCAGGTTCCTAAGCAGAGTTGAAGTAGATATGGCCCGTGTGTGTAGGAAGCACAGTTTTTTTGTTCTGAGCAAGCTCACTGTTCGGACCCCATAGGAAACACAGTAGAGTAGAAGAGTGCTCTTTTCTCAAAAGCAGAGTGTGTTTCATGTAAGGCGAGCTAGCATTTGTTTCCCCGTCCTAAATGGAGTTGAATCACATGCAGTTTCTGTTCCTATGCGCAAGAGTTGTTTTCTGGTAAGGTAAGTCACTGTTGCGCTCCCATTGCCATACACAGTGCAAATAGCATTCGCGTCTCCTCCCTGCAAGTACAGTGTATCGGACTGAAGAGGAGCTACTGTTCTTGTCAGGTTCCTAAGCAGAGTTGAACTAGATATGGCCCGTGTGTAGGAAGCACAATTCTTTTGTTCTGAGCAAGCTCATTGTTCTGGCCCTATAGGAAACACAGTAGAGTAGAAGAGTACTCTTTTCTCTAAAGAAGAGTGTGTTTCTTGTAAGACGAGAAAGAGTTTGTTTCCCAGTCCTAAATGGAGTTGAGTCACATGCAGTTTCTAGTCCTACGAGCAAGAGTTGTTTTATGGTAAGAAGAGTCACTGTTGCGCTGCCATTGGCATACACAGGACAAATGGCACTGGCGTCTGTTCCCAGCAAGTGCAGTGTATTCGACTGAAGAGGATCTACTGTTCTTGTCAGTTTCCTAAGCAGAATTGAACTAGATATGACCGTGTGTGTAGGAAGCACAGTTCTTATGTTCTGAGCAAGCTCACTGTTCGGACCCCATAGGAAACACAGTTGAGAAGAAGAGTGCTCCTTTCTCAAAAGCAGAGTGTGTTTCATGTAAGGCGAGCTAGCATTTGTTTCCCTGTCTTAAATGGAGTTGAATCACATGCAGTTACTGGTCCTATGAGCAAGAGTTGTTTTCTGGTAAGGAAAGTCACTATTGTGCTCCCATTGCCATACACAGTGCAAATAGCACTCGCGTCTGTTCTCAGCAAGTACAGTGTATCGGACTGAAGAGGAGCTACTGTTCTTGTCAGTTTCCTAAGCAGAGTTGAACTAGATATGGTCCGTGTGTAGGAAGCTCATTTCTTTTGTTTGGAGCAAGCTCACTGTTCTGGCCTTGTAGGAAACACAGTATAGTAGAAGAGTGCTCTTTTCTCTAAAGCCGAGTGTGTTTCTTGTAAGGCAAGCTAGTGTTTGTTTCCCAGTCCTAAATGGATTTGAATCACATGCAGTTTCTGGTCCTACGAGCAAGAGTTGTTTTATGGTAAGAATAGTCACTACTGCGCTGCCATTGCCATACACAGTGCAAATAGCACTGGCGTCTGTTCCCAGCAAGTACAGTGTATGGGACTGAAGAGGATCTACTGTTCTTGTCAGGTTCCTAAGCAGAATTGAACTAGATATGGCCGTGTGTAGGAAGCATAGTTCTTTTGTTCTGAGCAAGCTCACTGTTCGGACCCCATAGGAAATACAGTAGAGTAGAAGAGTGCTCTTTTCTCAAAAGCAGAGTGTGTTTCTTGTAAGGCGAGCTAGCGTTTGTTTCCTAGTACTAAATGGAGTTGAATCACAGGTAGTTTCTGGTCCTACGAACAAGAGTTGTTTTCTGGTATGGAAAGTCACATTGCGCTCCCATAGCCATACACATTGCAAAGAGCACTCGCGTCTGTTCCCAGCAAATACAGTGTATTGAACTGAATAGGAGCTATTGTTCGTGTCAGTTTCCTAAGCAGAGTTGAACTAGATATGAGCCGTGTTTGTGGGAAGCACAGTTCTTTTGTTCTGACCACCTCACTGTTTGGACCCCATAGGAAACACAGTAGAGTAGAAGAGTGCTCTTTTCTCTAAAGCAGAGTGTGTTTCTTGAAGGCGACCTAGCGTTTGTTTCGCAGTCCTAAATGGTGTTTAATCCCATGCAGTTTCTGGTACTACGAGCAGAGTTGTTTTCTGGTAAGAAGAGTCACTATTGCGCTCCCATTGCCATACACAGTGCAAATAGCATTCGTGTCTCCTCCCTGCAAGTACAGTGTATCGGACTGAAGAGGAGCTACTGTTCTTGTCATTTTCCTAAGCAGAGTTGAAATAGATATGGCCCGTGTGTGTAGAAAGCACAGTTCTTATGTTCTGAGCAAGCTCACTGTTCTGGCCCTATAGAAAACACAGTAGAGTAGAAGAGTTCTCTTTTCTCAAAAGCAGAGTGTGTTTCTTGTAAGGCGAGCTAGCGTTTGTTTCCTAGTCCTAAATGGAGATGAATCACATGCAGTTTCTGGTCCTATGAGCAAGAGTTGTTTTCTGGTAAGGAAAGTCACTATTGTGCTCCTACTGCCATACACAGGGCAAATACCACTCACGTCTTTTCACAGCAAGTACAGTGTATTGGACTGAATAGGAGCTACTGTTCTTGTCAGTTTCCTAAGCATAGTTGAACTACATATGGTCTGTGTGAGTAGGAAGCACAGTTCTTTTGTTCTGAGCAAGCTCTCTGTTTGGACCCCATAGGAAACACAGTAGAGTAGAAGAGTGCTCTTTTCTCTAAAGCAGAGTGTGTTTCTTGTAAGGCGAGCTAGCGTTTGTTTCCCAGTCCTAAATGCAGTGGAATCACATGCAGTTTCTGGTCCTACGATCAAGAGTTTTTTTATGGTAAGAATAGTCACTACTGCGCTGCCATTGCCATACACAGTGCAAATAGCACTGGCGTCTGTTCCCAGCAAGTACAGTGTATTGGACTGAAGAGGATCTACTGTTCTTGTCAGATTCCTAAGCAGAATTGAACTAGATATGGCCGTGTGTAGGAAGCATAGTTCTTTTGTTCTGAGCAAGCTCACTGTTCGGACCCCATAGGAAACACAGTAGAGTAGAAGAGTGCTCTTTTCTCAAAAGCAGAGTGTGTTTCTTGTAAGGCGAGCTAGCGTTTGTTTCCTAGTACTAAATGGAGTTGAATCACAGGTAGTTTCTGGTCCTACGAACAAGAGTTGTTTTCTGGTATGGAAAGTCACATTGCGCTCCCATTGCCATACACATTGCAAAGAGCACTCGCGTCTGTTCCCAGCAAGTACAGTGTATTGAACTGAATAGGAGCTATTGTTCGTGTCAGTTTCCTAAGTAGAGTTGAACTAGATATGATCCGTGTTTGTGGGAAGCACAGTTCTTTTGTTCTGAGCAAGCTCACTGTTTGGACCCCATAGGAAACACTGTAGAGTAGAAGAGTGCTCTTTTCTCTAAAGCAGAGTGTGTTTCTTGTAAGGCGAGCTAGCGTTTGTTTCGCAGTCCTAAATGGTGTTGAATCCCATGCAGTTTCTGGTACTACGAGCAGAGTTGTTTTCTGGTAAGAAGAGTCACTATTGCACTGCCATTGCCATACACAGTGCAAATAGCACTGGCGTCTGTTCGCAGCAAGTACAGTGTATTGGACTGAAGAGGATCTACTGTTCTTGTCAGGTTCCTAAGCAGACTTGAACTAGATATGGCCGTGTGTGTAGGAAGCACAGTTTTTTTGTTCTGAGCAAGCTCACTGTTCGGACCCCATAGCTAACACAGTAGAGTAGAAGAGTGCTTTTTTCTCAAAAGCAGAGTGTGTTTCTTGTAAGGCGAACTAGCATTTGTTTCCCAGTCCTAAATGGCGTTCAATCACATGCAGTTTGTGGTCCTACGAGCAAGAGTTGTTTTCTGGTAAGGAAAGTCACTATTGCGCTCTCATTGCCATACACAGTGCAAATAGCACTCGGTTCTGTTTTCACCAAGTACAGTGTATCGGACTGAAGAGGAGCTACTGTTCTTGTCAGTTTCCTAAGCAGAGTTGAACTAGATATGGCCCATGTGTGTAGGAAGCACAGTTCTTTTGTTCTGAGCAAGCTCACTATTTGGACCCCATAGGAAACACAGTAGAGTAGAAGAGTGCTCTCTTCTCAAAATCAGAGAGTCTTTCTTGTAAGGCAAGCTAGTCTTTGTTTCCCAGTCAGAAATGGAGTTGAATCACATGCAGTTCCTGGTCCTACAAGCAAGAGTTGTTTTCTGGTAAGAAGAATCACTATTGCGCTGCCATTGCCATACACAGGACAAATAGCACTGGCGTCTGTTCCCAGCAAGTACAGTGTATTGTTTTGAAGAGGATCTACTGTTCTTGTCAGCTTCCTAATCAGACTTGAACTAGATATGGCCGTGTGTGTAGGAAGCACAGTTTTTTTGTTCTGAGCAAGCTCACTGTTCGGAACACATAGGAAACATAGTAGAGTAGAAGAGTGCTCTTTTCTCAAAAGCAGAGTTTGTTTCTTGGAATGCGAGCTAGCGTTTGTTTCCACGTCCTAAATGGAGTTGAGTCACATGAAGTTTTTGTCCTAAGAGCAAGAGTTGTTTTCTGGTAAGACGAGTCACTATTGTGCTCCAATTGCCATACACAGTGCAAATAGCACTCGCGTCTGTTCCCAGCAAGTACAGTGTATTGGACTGAAGAGGAGCTACTGTTCTTGACATTTTCCTAAGCAGAGTTGAACTAGATATGGCCCGTGTGTGTAGGAAGCACAGTTCTTTTGTTCTGAGCAAGCACACTTTTCGGACAATGTAGGAAACACAGTAGAGGAGAAGAGTGCTCTTTTCTCAAAAGCAGAGTGTGTTTCTTGTAAGGCGAGCTACCGTTTGTTTCCCAGTCCTAAATGGAGTTGAATCACATGCAGTTTCTGGTCCTAAGAGCAAGAGTTGTTTTCTGGTAAGGAAAGTCACTATTGTGCTCCCATTGCCATACAGAGAGCAAATAGTACTCGCGTCTGTTCCCAGCAAGTACAGTGTATCGGACTGAAGAGGAGCTACTGTTCTTGTCAGTTTCCTAAGCAGAGTTGAAAAAGATATGGTCCATGTGTGTAGGAAGCACAGTTCTTTTGTTCTGAGCAAGCTCACTGTTTATACCCCATAGGAAACACAGTGGAGTAGAAGAGTGCTCTTTTTTCAAAAGCAGAGTGTTTCTTGTAAGGCGAGCTAATGTTTGTTTCCCAGTCCTAAATGGAGTTGAATCACATGCAGTTCCTGGTCCTACAAGCAAGAGTTTTTTTTCTGGTAAGAAGAGTCACTATTGCGCTGCCATTGCCATACACAGGACAAATAGCACTGGCGTCTGTTCCCAGCAAGTACAGTGTATTGGTTTGAAGAGGATCTACTGTTCTTGTCTGGTTCCTAATCAGACTTGAACTAGATATGGCCGTGTGTGTAGGAAGCACAGTTTTTTTGTTCAGAGCAAGCTCACTGTTCTGGCCCTATAGGAAACACAGTAGAGTAGAAGAGTGCTCTTTTCTCAAAAGCAGAGTGTGTTTCTTGTAAGGGGAGCTAGTCTTTGTTTCCCGGTCAGAAATGGAGTTGAATCACATGCTGTTTCTGTTCCTACGAGCAAGAGTTGTTTTCTGGTAAGAAGAATCACTGTTGTGATCCATTTGCCACACAGTGCAAATAGCACTCGCGTCTGTTCCCAGCAAGTACAGTGTATTGGACTGAAGAGAATCTACTGTTCTTGTCAGTTTCCTAAGCAGAGTTGAAGTAGATATGGCCCGTGTGTGTAGGAAGCACAGTGTTTTTGTACTGAGCAAGCTCACTGTTTTGGCCCTATAGAAAACACAATAGAGTAGATGAGTGCTCTTTTCTCAAAAGCAGAGTGTGTTTCTTGTAAGGCGAGCTAGTGTTTGTTTCCCAGTCAGAAATGGAGTTGAATCTCATGCAGTTTCTGGTCTTACAAGCAAGAGTTGTTTTCTGGTAAGAAGAGTCACTACTGTGCTCCCATTGCCATACACAGTGCAAACAGCACTTGTGTCTCTTCCCAGCAAGTACAGTGTATTGGACTGAAGAGAAGCTCCTGTTCTTGTCAGGTTCCTAAGCAGAGTTGAAGGAGATATGGCCCAGGTGTGTAAGAAGCACAGTTCTTCTGTTCAGAGCAAGCTTACTGTTCTGGCCCTATAGAAAAAACAGTTGAGTAGAAGAGTGCTCTTTTGTCAAAAGCAGAGTGTGTTTCTTGTAAGGCGAGCTAGTGTTTGTTTCCCAGTCAGAAAAGTAGTTGAATCTCTTGCAGTTTCTGGTCCTACGAGCAAGAGTTGTTCTCTGGTAAGAAGAGTCACTATTGAGCCTCCATTGCCATACACAGTACAAATAGCACTCGCGTCTGTTCTCAGCAAGTACAGTGTATTGGACTGAAGAGAAGCTACTGTTTTTGTCAGTTTCCTTAGGAGATTTGAGGTAGATATGGCCCGTGTGTGTAGGAAGCACAGTTCTTTTATTCTGAGCAAGCTCACTGTTCTGGCCCTATAGGAAACACAGTAGAGTAGAAGAGTGCTCTTTTCTCAAAAGAAGAGTGTGTTTCTTGTAAGGGGAGCTAGTGTTTGTTTCCCGGTCAGAAATGGAGTTGAATCACATGCTGTTTCTGTTCCTACGAGCAAGAGTTGTTTTCTGGTAAGAAGAATCACTGTTGTGATCCATTTGCCACACAGTGCAAATAGCACTCGCGTCTGTTCCCAGCAAGTACAGTGTATTGGACTGAAGAGAAGCTCCTGTTTTTCTCAGTTTCCTCAGCAGAGTGGAAATAGATATGGCCTGTGTGTGTAGGAAGCACAGTTCTTTTGTTCTGAGAAAGCTCACTGTTCTGGCCCTATAGGAAACACAGTAGAGTAGAAGAGTGCTCTTTTCTCAAAAGCAGAGTGTTTTTCTTGTAAAGCGAGCTAGTGTTTGTTTCCCTGTCAGAAATGGAGTTTAATCACTTGCAGTTTCTGTTCCTATGAGAAAGAGCTGTTTTCTGGTCAGAAGAGTCACTATTGTGCTCCCATTGCCATACACAGTGCAAATAGCACTCGCGTCTGTTCCCAGCAAGTACAGTGTATTGGACGGAAGAGAAGCTACTGTTCTTGTCAGTTTCCTAAGCAGAGTTGAAGTAGATATGGCCCGTGTGTGTAGGAAGCACAGTGTTTTTGTACTGAGCAAGCTCACTGTTCTGGCCATACAGAAAACACAGTAGAGTAGAAGAGTGCTCTTTTCTCAAAAGCAGAGTGTCTTTCTTGTAAGGCGAGCAAGTCTTTGTTTACCAGTCAGATATGGAGTTGAATCTCATGCAGTTTCTGGTCTTACGAGCAAGAGTTGTTTTCTGGTAAGAAGAGTGACTATTGTGATCCATTTGCCATACAGTGCAAATAGCACTTACGTCTGTTCCCAGCAAGTTCAGTGTATTGGACTGAAGAGATGCTACTGTTCTTGTCAGTTTCCTAAGTAGAGTTGAAGTAGATATGGCCGTGTGTGTAGGAAGCACAGTTCTTTTGTTCTGAGCAAGCACACTGTTCTGGCCCTATGGGAAACACAGTAGAGTAGAAGAGTGCTCTTTTCTCAAAAGCAGAGTGTGTTTCTTGTAAGGCGAGCTAGGGTTTGTTTTCCAGTCAGAAATGGAGTTGAATCTAATGCAGTTTCTGTTCCTACGAGCAAGAGTTGTTTTCTGGTAAGAAGAGTCACTATTGCGATCCATTTGCCACACAGTGCAAATAGCACTCACGTCTGTACCCAGCAAGTACAGTGTATTGGACTGAAGAGATGCTACTGTCATTGTCCTTTTCCTAAGTGGAGTTGAAGTAGATGTGGCCCGTGTGTGTAGGAAGCACAGTTCTTTTGTTCTGAGCAAGCTCACTGTTCTGGCCCTATATTTTCTGAAAAGCAGAGTGTGTTTCCTGCAATGGGGAGCTAGTGTTTGTTTCCCAGTCAGAAATGGAGTGGAATCACATGCTGTTTCTATTCCAAGAGCAAGAATTTTTTTTCGGGTAAGAAGAGTCACTGTTGTGCTCCCATTGCCATACACAGTGCAAATAGCACTCGCGTCTATTCCCAGCAAGTACAGTGTATTGGACTGAAGAGAAGCTACTGTTCCTGTCAGTTTCCTAAGCAGAGTTGAAGTAGATATGGCCCGTGTGTGTAGGAAGCACAGTGTTTTTGGACTGAGCAAACTCACTGTTCTGGCCCTATAGAAAACACAATAGAGTTGATGAGTGATCTTTTCTCAAAAGCAGAGTGTGTTTCTTGTAAGGCGAGCTAGTGTTTGTTTCCCAGTCAGAAATGGAGTTGAATCTCAAGCAGTTTCTGGTCCTATGAGCAAGAGTTGTTTTCTGGTAAGAAGAGTCACTATTGCGCCTCCATTGCCATACACAGTACAAATAGCACTCGCGTCTGTTCTCAGGAATTACAGTGTATTGGACTGAAGAGAAGCTACTCTTCTTGTCAGTTTCCTAAGCAGAGTTGTAGTAGATATGGCCCGTGTGTTTAGGAAGCACAGTTCTTTTATTCTGAGCAAGCTCACTGTTCTGGCCCTATAGGAAACACAGCAGAGTAGAAGAGTGCTCTTTTCTCAAAAGCAGAGTGTGTTTCTTTTAAGGCGAGCTAGTGTTTGTTTCCCAGTCAGAAATGGAGTGGAATCACATGCTGTTTCTATTCCTACGAGCAAGAGTTGTTTTCTGGTAAGAAGAGTCACTATTGTGCTCCCATTGCCATACACAGTGCAAATAGCACTCGCGTTTGTTCCCAGCAAGTACAGTGAATTGGACTGAAGAGAAGCTCCTGTTCTTGTCAGTTTCCTAAGCAGATTTGAGGTAGATATGGCCCGTTTGTGTAGGAAGCACAGTTCTTTTGTTCAGAGCAAGCTCACTGTTCTGGCCCTACAAGAAACACAGTAGAGTAGAAGAGTGCTCTTTTCTCAAAAGTAGAGTGTGTTTCTTGTAAGGCGAGCTAGTGTTTGTTTCCCATTCAGAAATGGAGTTGAATCACATGATGTTTCTGGTCCTACGAGCAAGAGTTGTTTTCTGGTAAGAAGAAACACTATTGCGATCCATTTGCCACACAGTGCAAATAGCACTCCCGTCTGTTCCCAGCAAGTACAGTGTATTGGACTGAAGAGGAGCTACTGTTCTTGTCTGTTTCCTAACTAGAGTTGAAGTAGATGTGGCCCGTGTGTGTAGGAAGCACAGTTCTTTTGTTCTGAGCAAGCTCACTGTTCTGGCCCTATAGGAAACACAGTAGAGTAGAAGAGTGCTCTTTTCTCAAAAGCAGAGTGTGTTTCTTGTAAGGCGAGCTAGTGTTTGTTTCCCAGTCAGAAATGGAGTGGAATCACATGCTGTTTCTATTCCTACGAGCAAGAGTTTTTTTCTGGTAAGAAGAGTCACTATTGTGCTCCCATTGCCATACACAGTGCAATAGCACTCGCGTCTGTTCCCAGCAAGTACAGTGTATTGGACTGAAGAGAAGCTCCTGTTCTTGTCAGTTTCCTAAGCAGATTTGAGGTAGATATGGCCCGTTTGTGTAGGAAGCACAGTTTTTTGTTCAGAGCAAGCTCACTGTTCTGGCCCTATAGGAAACATAGTAGAGTGGAAGAGTGCTCTTTTCTCAAAACAGAGTGTGTTTCTTGTAAGGCGAGCTAGTGTTTGTTTCCCAGTCAGAAATGCAGTTGAATCTCATGCCGTTTCTGGTCCTAGGAGCAAGAGTTGTTTTCTGGGTAAGAAGAGTCACTATTGTGATCCATTTGCCACACAGTGCAAATAGCACTCGCGTCTGTTCCCAGCAAGTACAGTGTGTTGGACTGAAGAGAAGCTACTGTACTTGTCAGTTTCCTAAGCAGAGTTGAAGTAGATATGGCCCGTGTGTGTAGGAAGCACAGTTCTTTTGTTCTGAGCAAGCTCACTGTTCTGCCCCTATAGCTAACACAGGAGAGTAGAAGAGTGCTCTTTTCTCAAAAGCAGACTGTGTTTCTTGTAAGGCGAGGTAGTGTTTTTTTCCCTGTCAGAAATGGAGTTGAATCACTTGCAGTTTCTGTTTCTATGATTAAGAGTTGCTTTCTCTTAAGAAGAGTCACTATTGCGCTCCCGTTCCCATACACAGTGCAAAGAGCACTCGCGTCTGTTCCCAGCAAGTACAGTGTATTGAACTGAAGAGAAGCTACTGTTGTTGTCATTTTCGTAAGCAGAGTTGAAGTAGATATGGCCCGTGTATGTAGGAAGCACAGTTCTTTTGTACTGAGCAAGCTCACTGACCTGGCCCTATAGGAAACACAGTAGAGTAGAAGAGTGCTCTTTTCTCAAAAGCAGAGTGTGTTTCTTGTAAGGCGAGCTATTGTTTGTTTCCCAGTCAGAAATGGAGTGGAATCACATGCTGTTTCTATTCCTACGAGCAAGAGTTGTTTTCTGGTAAGAAGAGTTACTATTGTGCTCCCAAGCCATACACAGTGCAAATAGCACTCATGTCTCTTCCCAGCAAGTACAGTGTATTGGACTGAAGAGAAGCTCCTGTTTTTGTCAGTTTCCTAAGCAGAGTTGAAGTAGATATGGCCCGTGTGTGTAGGAAGCACAGTTCTTTTGTTCAGAGCAAGCTCACTGTTCTGGCCCTACAAGAAACACAGTAGAGTAGAAGAGTGCTCTTTTCTCAAAAGCAGAGTGTGTTTTTCGTAAGGCGAGCTAGTGTTTGTTTCCCAGTCAGAAATGGAGTTGAATCACATGCTGTTTTTGGTCCAACGAGCAATAGTTGTTTTATGGTAAAAAGAATCACTATTGTGATCCATTTGCCACACAGTGCAAATAGCACTCATGTCTGTTTCCAGCAAGTAAAGTGTATTAGACTGAAGAGAAGCTCCTGTTCTTCTCAGTTTCCTAAGCAGAGTGGAAATAGATATGGCCTGTGTGTGTAGGAAGCACAGTTCTTTTGTTCTGAGCAAGCTCACTGTTCTGGCCCTATAGGAAACACAGTAGAGTAGAAGAGTGCTCTTTTCTCAAAAGCAGAGTGTGTTTCTTGTAAGGCGAGCTAGTGTTTGTTTCCCAGTCAGAAATGGAGTGGAATCACATGCTGTTTCTATTCCTACGAGCAAGAGTTGTTTTCTGGTAAGAAGAGTCACTATTGTGCTCCCATTGCCATACACAGTGCAAATAGCACTCGCGTCTGTTCCCAGCAAGTACAGTGTATTGGACTGAAGAGAGGCTCCTGTTCTTGTCAGTTTCCTAAGCAGATTTGAGGTAGATATGGCCCGTTTGTGTAGGAAGCACAGTTCTTTTGTTCAGAGCAAGGTCACTGTTCTGGCACTATAGGAAACATAGTAGAGTGGAAGAGTGCTCTTTTCTCAAAACAGAGTGTGTTTCTTGTAAGGCGAGCTAGTGTTTGTTTCCCAGTCAGAAATGCATTTGAATCTCATGCCGTTTCTGGTCCTAGGAGCAAGAGTTGTTTTCTGGGTAAGAAGAGTCACTATTGTGATCCATTTGCCACACAGTGCAAATAGCACTCGCGTCTGTTCCCAGCAAGTACAGTGTGTTAGACTGAAGAGAAGCTACTGTTCTTGTCAGTTTCCTAAGCAGAGTTGAAGTAGATATGGCCCGTGTGTGTAGGAAGCACAGTTCTTTTGTTCTGAGCAAGCTCACTGTTCTGCCCCTATAGCTAACACAGGAGAGTAGAAGAGTGCTCTTTTCTCAAAAGAAGACTGTGTTTCTTGTAAGGCGAGGTAGTGTTTTTTTCCCTGTCAGAAATGGAGTTGAATCACTTGCAGTTTCTGTTTCTATGATTAAGAGTTGCTTTCTCTTAAGAAGAGTCACTATTGCGCTCCCATTCCCATACACAGTGCAAAGAGCACTCGCGTCTGTTCCCAGCAAGTACAGTTATTGAACTGAAGAGAAGCTACTGTTGTTGTCATTTTCGTAAGCAGAGTTGAAGTAGATATGGCCCGTGTGTGTAGGAAGCACAGTTCTTTTGTACTGAGCAAGCTCACTGACCTGGCCCTATAGGAAACACAGTAGAGTAGAAGAGTGCTCTTTTCTCAAAAGCAGAGTGTGTTTCTTGTAAGGTGAGCTATTGTTTGTTTCCCAGTCAGAAATGGAGTGGAATCACATGCTGTTTCTATTCCTACGAGCAAGAGTTGTTTTCTGGTAAGAAGAGTTACTATTGTGCTCCCATTGCCATACACAGTGCAAATAGCACTCATGTCTCTTCCCAGCAAGTACAGTGTATTGGACTGAAGAGAAGCTCCTGTTTTTGTCAGTTTCCTAAGCAGAGTTGAAGTAGATATGGCCCGTGTGTGTAGGAAGCACAGTTCTTTTGTTCAGAGCAAGCTCACTGTTCTGGCCCTACAAGAAACACAGTAGAGTAGAAGAGTGCTCTTTTCTCAAAAGCAGAGTGTGTTTCTCGTAAGGCGAGCTAGTGTTTGTTTCCCATTCAGAAATGGAGTTGAATCACATGCTGTTTTTGGTCCAACGAGCAATAGTTGTTTTATGGTAAAAAGAATCACTATTGTGATCCATTTGCCACACAGTGCAAATAGCACTCATGTCTATTTCCAGCAAGTAAAGTGTATTAGACTGAAGAGAAGCTCCTGTTCTTCTCAGTTTCCTAAGCAGAGTGGAAATAGATATGGCCTGTGTGTGTAGGAAGCACAGTTCTTTTGTTCTGAGCAAGCTCACTGTTCTGGCCCTATAGGAAACACAGTAGAGTAGAAGAGTGCTCTTTTCTCAAAAGCAGAGTGTGTTTCTTGTAAGGCGAGCTAGTGTTTGTTTCCCAGTCAGAAATGGAGTTGAATCTAATGCAGTTTCTGGTCCTACGAGCAAGAGTTGTTTTCAGGTAAGAAGAGTCACTATTGTGATCCATTTGCCAAACAGTGCAAAAAGCACTCACGACTGTACCGAGCAAGTACAGTCTATTGGATTGAAGAGATGCTACTGTTCTTGTCAGTTTCCTAAGAAGAGTTGAAGTAGATATGGCCCCTGTGTGTAGGAAGCACAGTTCTTTTGTTTTGAGCAAGCACACTGTTCTGGACCTATAGGAAACACAGTAGAGTAGAAGAGTTTTCTTTTCTCAAAAGCAGAGTGTGTATCTTGTAAGGCGAGCTAGTGTTTGATTTCCAGTCAGAAATAGAGATGAATCACAGACAGTTTCTGGTCGTATGAGCAAAAGTTGTTTTCTGGGTAAGAAGAGTCACTATGGCGATCCATTTGCCACACAGTGCAAATAGCACTCGCGTCTGTTTCCAGCAAGTACAGTGTATGGACTGAAGAGAAGCTACTGTTCTTGTCAGTTTCCTAAGCAGAGTTGAAGTAAATATGGCCCGTGTGTGTAGGAAGCACAGTTCTTTTATTCTGAGCAAGCTCACTGTTCTGCCCCTATAGGAAACACAGTAGAGTAGATGAGTGCTCTTTTCTCAAAAGCAGAGAGTGTTTCTTGTAAGGCGAGCTAGTGTTTGTTTCCCTGTCAGAAATGGAGTTGAATCACTTGCAGTTTCTGTTCCTATGAGCAAGAGTTGTTTTCTGGTAAGAAGAGTCACTATTGTGCTCCCATTGCCATAAACAGTGCAAATAGCACTCGCGTCTGTTCCCAGCAAGTACAGTGTATTAGACAGAAGAGAAGCTCCTGTTCTTGTCAGTTTCCTAAGCAGAGTTGAAGTAGATATGGCCCGTGTGTAGGAAGCACAGTTTCTTTGTACTGAGCAAGCTCACTGTTCTGGCCCTCTAGGAAATACAGTAAAGTAGAAGAGTGCTCTTTTCTCAAAAGCAGACTGTGTTTCTTGTAAGGCGAGCTAGTGTTTGTTTCCCAGTCAGAAATGGAGTTGAATCACATGAAGTTTCTGGTGCTATGAGCAAGAGTTGTTTTCTGGTAAGAAGAGTGACTATTGCGAACCATTTGACACACAGTGCAAATAGGACTTACGTCTGTTCCCAGCAAGTACTGTGTATTGGACTGAAGTGATGCTGCTGTTCTTGTCAGTTTTCTAAGTAGAGTTGCAGTAGATATGGCCTGTGTGTATAGGAAGCACAGTTCTTTTATTCTGAGCAAGCTCACTGTTCTGCCCCTATAGGAAACACAGTAGAGTAGAAGAATGCTCTTTTCTCAAAAGCAGAGTGTGTTTGTTGTGTGGCAAGCTAGTGTTTGTTTCCCAGTCAGAAATGGAGTTGAATCACATGCATTTTCTGGTCCTACCAGCAAGAGTTGTTTTCTGGTAAGAAGTGTCACTTTTGCGCTCCCATTGACATACACAGTGCAAATAGCTCTCGCATCTGTTCCCAGCAAGTGCAGTGTATTGGACTGAAAAGAAGCTACTGTTCTTGTAAGTTTCCTAAGGAGAGTTGAAGTAGATATGGCCCGTGTGTGTAGGAAGCACAGCTCATTTTTTCTGATCAAGCTCACTGTTCTGGCCATAAACCAAACACTGTAGAGTAGAAGAGTGCTCTTTTCTCAAAAGCAGAGTGGATTTCTTGTAAGGCGATCTAGTGTTTGTTTCCCTGTCAGAAATGGAGTTGAATCACTTGCAGTTTCTGGTCCTATGAGCAAGAGTTGTTTTCTGGTAAGAAGAGTCACTATTGCGCTCCCATTGCCATACACAGTGCAAATAGCACTCGCATCTCTTCCCAGCAAGTACAGTGTATAGGACGGAAGAGAAGCTTCTGTTCTTGTCAGTTTCCTAAGGAGAATTGAAGTAGATATGGCCTGTGTGTTTAGGAAGAACAGTTATTTTGTACTGAGCAAGCTCACTGTTCTGGCCCTATAGGAAAAACAGTAGAGTAGAAGAGTGCTCTTTTCTCAAAAGCACAGTGTGTTTATTGTAACATGACCTAGTGTTTGTTTCCCAGTCAGAAATAGAGTTGAATCACATACAGTTTCTGGTCGTATGAGCAAGAGTTGTTTTCTGGGTAAGAAGAGTCACTATTGCGATCCATTTGCCACACAGTGCAAATAGCACTCGCGTCTGTTCCCAGCATGTACAGTGTATTGGACTGAAGAGAAGCTACTGTTCTTGTCAGTTTCCTAAGCAGAGTTGAAGTAGATATGGCCCGTGTGTGTAGGAAGCACAGTGTTTTCGTACTGAGCAAGCTCACTGTTCTGGCCCTATAGAAAACACAATAGAGTAGATGAGTGCTCTTTTCTCAAAAGCAGAGTGTGTTTCTTGTAAGGCGAGCTAGTGTTTGTTTCCCAGTCAGAAATGGAGTTGAATCTCATGCAGTTTCTGGTCTTACGAGCAAGAGTTGTTTTCTGGTACGAAGAGTCACTACTGTGCTCCCATTGCCATACACAGTGCAAACAGCACTCGTGTCTCTTCCCAGCAAGTACAGTGTATTGGACTGAAGAGAAGCTCCTGTTCTTGTCAGTTTCCTAAGCAGAGTTGAAGGAGATATGGCCCGTGTGTATAGGAAGCACAGTTCTTCTGTTCAAAGCAAGCTTACTCTTCTGGCGCTATAGAAAAAACAGTAGAGTAGAAGAGTGCTCTTTTCTCAAAAGCAGAGTGTGTTTCTTTTCAGGCCAGCTAGTGTTTGTTTCCCAGTCAGAAAAGGAGTTGAATCTCTTGCAGTTTCTGGTCCTATGAGCAAGAGTTGTTCTCTGGTAATAAGAGTCACTGTTGTGCTCCCATTGCCATACACAGTACAAATAGCACTCGCGTCTGTTCTCAGCAAGTACAGTGTATTGGACTGAAGAGAAGCTACTGTTCTTGTCAGTTTCCTAAGCAGAGTTGTAGTAGATATGGCCCGTGTGTTTAGGAAGCACACTTCTTTTTTTTTAAGCAAGCTCACTGTTCTGGCCCTATAGGAAACACAGTAGAGTAGAAGAGTGCTCTTTTCTCAAAAGCAGAGTGTGTTTCTTGTAAGTGGAGCTATTGTTTGTTTCTCAGTCAGAAATGGAGTGGAATCACATGCTGTTTCTATTCCTACGAGCAAGAGTTGTTTTCTGGTAAGAAGTGTCACTATTGTGCTCCCATTGCCATACACAGTAAAAATAGCACTCACGTCTGTTCCCAGCAAGTACAGTGTATTGGAGTGAAGAGAAGCTCCTGTTCTTGACAGTTTCCTAAGCAGATTTGAGGTAGATATGGCCCGTGTGTGTAGGAAGCACAGTTCTTTTGTTCAGAGCAAGCTCACTGTTCTGTCCCTACTAGAAACACAGTAGAGTAGAAGAGTGCTCTTTTCTCTAAAGTAGAGTGTGTTTCTCCTAAGGCAAGGTAGTGTTTGTTTCCCAGTCAGAAATGGAGTTGAATCACATGCTGTTTCTGGTCCTACGAGCAAGAGTTGTTTTCTGGTAAGAAGAATCACTATTGCGATCCATTTGCCACACAGTGCAAATAGCACTCGCGTCTGTTCCCAGCAAGTACAGTGTATTGGACTGAAGAGATGCTACTGTTCTTGTCCGTTTCCTAACTAGAGTTGAAGTAGATGTGGCCCCTGTGTGTAGGAAGCACAGTTCTTTTGTTCTGAGCAAGCTCACCGTTCTGGCCCTATAGGAAACACAGTAGAGTAGAAGAGTGCTTATTTCTCAAAAGCAGAGTGTGTTTCTTGTAACGCGAGCTAGTGTTTGTTTCCCAGTCAGAAATGGAGTTGAATCTAATGCAGTTTTTGGTCCTACGAGCAAGAGTTTTTTTTCTGGTAAGAAGAGTCACTATTGCGATCCATTTGACACACAGTGCAAATAGCACTCGCGTCTGTTCCCAGCAAGTACAGTGTATTGAACTGAAGAGAAGCTACTGTTCTTGTCAGTTTCCTAAGCAGAGTTGAAGTAGATATGGCCCGTGTGTGTAAGAAGCACAGTTCTTTTGTTCTGAGCAAGCTCTCTGTTCTGCCCCTATAGGAAACACAGTAGATTAGAAGAGTGCTCTTTTCTCAAAAGCAGAGTGTGTTTCTTGTAAGGCGAGCTAGTGTTTGTTTCCCTGTCAGAAATGGAGTTGAATCACTTGCAGTTTCTGTTCCTATGAGCAAGAGTTGTTTTCTGGTAAGAAGAGTCACTATTGTGCTACCATTGCCATACACAGTACAAATAGCACTCGCGTCTGTTCCCAGCTAGTACAGTGTATTGGACTGAAGAGAAGCTACTGTTCTTGTCAGTTTCCTAAGCAGAGTTGAAGTAGATATGGCCCGTGTGTGTAGGAAGCACAGTGTTTTTGTACTGAGCAAGCTCACTGTTCTGGCCCTATAGAAAACACAATAGAGTAGATGAGTGCTCTTTTCTCAAAAGCAGAGTGTGTTTCTTGTAAGGCGAGCTAGTGTTTGTTTCCCAGTCAGAAATGGAGTGGAATCTCATGCAGTTTCTGGTCTTATGAGCAAGAGTTGTTTTCTGGTAAGAAGAGTCACTACTGTGCTCCCATTGCCATACACAGTGCAAACAGCACTCGTGTCTCTTCCCAGCAAGTACAGTGTATTGGACTGAAGAGAAGCTCCTGTTCTTGTCAGCTTCCTAAGCAGAGTTGAAGGAGATATGGCTCTTGTGTGTAGGAGGCACAGTTCTTTTGTTCAGAGCAAGCTTACTGTTCTGGCCCTATAGAAAAAACAGTAGAGTAGAAGAGTGCTCTTTTCTCAAAAGCAGAGTGTGTTTCTCGTAAGGCAAGCTAGTGTTTGTTTCCCAGTCAGAAAAGGAGTTGAATCTCTTGCAGTGTCTGGTCCTACGAGCAAGAGTTGTTCTCTGGTAAGAAGAGTCACTATTGCGCCTCCATTGCCATACACAGTACAAATAACACTCGCGTCTGTTCGCAGCTAGTACAGTGTATTGGACTGAAGAGAACCTACTGTTCTTGTCAGTTTCCTAAGCAGAGTTATAGTAGATATGGCCCGTGTGTTTAGGAAACACAGTTCTTTTATTCTGAGCAAGCTCACTGTTCTGGCCCTATAGGAAACACAGTAGAGTAGAAGAGTGCTGTTTTCTCAAAAGCAGAGTGTGTTTCTTGTAAGAGGAGCTATTGTTTGTTTCTCAGTCAGAAATGGAGTGGAATCACATGCTGTTTCTATTCCTACGAGCAAGAGTTGTTTTCTGGTAAGAAGAGTCACTATTGTGCTCCCATTGCCATACACAGTACAAATAGCACTCGTGTCTGTTCCCAGCAAGTACAGTGTATTGGATTGAAGAGAAGCTCCTGTTCTTGTCAGTTTCCTAAGCAGATTTGAGGTAGATATGGCCCGTGTGTGTAGGAAGCACAGTTCTTTTGTTCAGAGCAAGCTCACTGTTCTGGCCCTATAGGAAACACAGTAGATTAGAAGTGTGCTCTTTTCTCAAAAGTAGAGTGTGTTTCTCGTAAGGGGAGCTAGTGTTTGTTTTCCAGTCAGAAATGGAGTTGAATCACATGCTGTTTCTGGTCCTACGAGCAAGAGTTGTTTTCTGGTAAGAAGAATCACTATTGTGATCCATTTGCCACACAGTGCAAATAGCACTCGCCTCTGTTCCCAGCAAGTACAGTGTATTAGACTGAAGAGAAGCTCCTGTTCTTTTCAGTTTCCTCAGCAGAGTGGAAATAGATATGGCCCGTGTGTGTAGGAAGCACAGTTCTTTTGTTCTGAGCAAGCTCACTGTTCTGGCCCTATAGGAAACACAGTAGTGTAGAAGAGTGCTCTTTTCTCAAAAGCAGAGTGTTTTTCTTGCAAAGCGAGCTAGCGTTTGTTTCCCTGTCAGAAATGGAGTTGAATCACTTGCAGTTTCTGGGCCTATGAGCAAGAGCTGTTTTCTGGTAAGAAGAGTCACTATTGTGCTCCCATTGCCATACACAGTGCAAATAGCACTCGCGTCTGTTCCCAGCAAGTACAGTGTATTGGACGGAAGAGAAGCTACTGTTCTTGTCAGTTTCCTAAGCAGAGTTGTAGTAGATATGGACCGTGTGTTTAGGAAGCACAGTTCTTTTATTCTGAGCAAGCTCACTTTTCTGGCCCTATAGGAAACACAGTAGAGTAGAAGAGTGCTCTTTTCTCTAAAGCATAGTGTGTTTCTTGTAAGGCCAGCTAGTGTTTGTTTCCCAGTCAGAAAGGGAGTTAAATCTAATGCAGTTTTTGGTCCTATGAGCAAGAGTGGTTTTCTGGTAAGATGAGTCACGATTGCGATTCATTTGCCACACCATGCAAGTAGCACTCACTTCTGTACCCAGCAAGTACAGTGAATTGGACTGAAGAGATGCTACTGTTCTTGTCAGGTTCTAGCTAGAGTTGTAGTAGATATGGCCCGTGTGTGTAGGAAGCACAGTTCTTTTGTTCTGAGCAAGCTCACTGTTCTGGCCCTATAGGAAACACAGTAGAGTAGAAGAGTGCTCTTTTCTCAAAAGCAGAGTGTGTTTCATGTAAGGCGAGCTAGTGTTTGTTTCCCTGTCAGAAATGGAGTTGAATATCATGCAGTTTCTGGTCTACGAGAAAGAGTTGTTTTCTGGTAAGAGGAGTCACTATTGCAATCCATTTGCCACACAGAGAAAATAGCATTCGCGTCTGTTCCCAGCAAGTACAGTGCATTGGACTGAAGAGAAGCTACTGTTCTTGTCAGTTACCTCAGCAGAGTTGAAGTAGATATGGCCCGTGTGTGTATTAAGCACAGTTCTTTTTTACTGAGCAAGCTCACTGTTCTGGCCCTATAGGAAACACTGTAGAGTAGAAGAGTGCTATTTTCTCAAAAGCAGAGTGGGTTTCTTGTAAGGCGAGCTAATGTTTGTTTCCCTGTCAGAAATGGAGTTGAATCACTTGCAGTTTCTGGTCCTATGAGCAAGAGTTTTTTTCTGGTAAGAAGAGTCACTATTGTGCTCCCATTGCCATACAGAGTGCAAATAGCACTCGCATCTGTTCCCAGCAAGTACAGTGTATTGGACAGAAGAGAAGCTACTGTTCTTGTCAGTTTCCTAAGAGGAGTTGAAGTAGATATGGCCCCTGTGTGTAGGAAGCACAGTTTTTTTGTACTGAGCAAGCTCACTGTTCAGGCCCTATAGGAAACACAGTAGAGTAGAAGAGTGCTCTTTTCTCAAAAGCAGAGTGTGTTTCTTGTAAGGTGAGCTAGTGTTTGTTTCCCTGTCTGATGTGGAGTTGAATCTCATCTATTTTCTGGTCCTACGAGCAAGAGTTGTTTTCTGGGTAAGAAGAGTCACTATTGCGATCCATTTGCCACACAGTGCAAATAGCACTCGCGTCTGTTCCCAGAAAGTACAGTGTATTGGACTGAAGAGATGCTACTGTTTTTGTCAGTGTCCTAAGTAGAGTTGAAGTAGATATGGCCCATGTGTGTAGGACGCACAGTTCTTTTGTTCTGAGCAAGCTCACTGTTCTGGCCCTATAGGAAACACAGTAGAGTAGTAGAGTGCTCTTTTCTTAAAAGCAGAGTGTGTTTCTTGTAAGGCGAGCTAGTGTTTGTTTCCCAGTCAGAAATGGAGTTGAATCACATGCTGTTTCTGGTCCTATGAGCAAGAGTTGTTTTCTGGTAAGAAGAGTCACCATTGTGCTTCCATTGCCATATACAGTACAAATAGCACTAGCGTCTGTTCTCAGCAGGTACAGTGTATTGGATTGAAGTGAAGCTACTGTTCTCGTCGTTTCCTAAGTGGAGTTGAACTAGATATGGCCCGTATGTCGGAAGCACAGTTCTTTTGTACTGAGCAAACTCACTGACCTTGCCCTATAGGAAACCCAGTAGAGTAGAAGAATGCTCTTTTCTCAAAAGCAGAGTGTGTTTCTTGTAAGGCGAGCTAGTGTTTGTTTCGATATCAGAAAAGGATTTGAATCACATGCAGTTTTTGGTCCTATGAGCAAGAGGTTTTTGTGGTAAAAGGAGTCACTTTTGTGCTCCATTCGCCATACACAGTGCAAAGAGCACTCGTGTCTGTTCCCAGCAAGTACAGTGTATTGGCCTGAAGAGTAGCTACTGTTCTCGTCAGTTTCCTAAGTGGAGTTGAACTAGATATGGCCCGTGTGTGTAGGACGCACAGTTCTTTTGGACTGAGAAAGCTCACTCTTCTGGCCCTATAGGAAACACAGTAGAGTAGAAGAGTGCTCTTTTCTCAAAAGCAGAGTGTGTTTCTTGTAAGGTGAGCTAGCGTTTGTTTCTCTGTCAGAAATGGAGTTGAATCACATGCAATTTCCAATCCTACGAGTAAGAGTTGTTTTCTGGTAAGAAGAGTCACTATTGCGATCCATTTGTCACACAGTGCAAATAGCACTCGCGTCTGTTCCCTGCAAGTACAGTGCATTGGACTGAAGAGAAGCTCCTGTTATTGTCAGTTTACTAAGCTTAGTTGAAGTAGATATGGCCCGTGTGTGTAGGGAGCACAGTTCTTTTGTATTGAGGAAGCTCACTGTACTGGCCCTATAGGAAACACAGTAGAGTAGAAGAGTGCTCTTTTCTCAAAAGCAGAGTGTGTTTTTTGTAAGGCAAGCTAGTGTTTGTTTCCTAGTCAGAAATAGAGTTGAATCACATGCAGTTTCTAGTCCTATTAGCAAGAGTTGCTTACTGGTAAGAAGAGTCACGATTGCGTTCCCATTGCCACACATAGTCCAAGTAGCACTGGCGTCTGCTCCCAGCAAGTACAGTGTATTGGCCTGAAGAGTAGCTACTGTTCTCCTCAGTTTCCTAAGTGGAGTTGAACTAGATATGGCCCGTATGTCAGAAGCACAGTTCTTTTCTTCTGAGCAAGCTCACTCTTCTGGCTCTATAGGAAACACAGTAGAGTAGAAGAATGCTCTTTTCTCAAAAGCAGAGTGTGTTTCTTGTAAGGCGAGCTAGTGTTTGTTTCCCAATCAGAAAAGGATTTGAATCACATGCAGTTTTTGGTCCTATGAGCAAGAGTTTTTTTGTGGTAAAAGGAGTCACTTTTGTGCTCCATTCGCCATACACAGTGCAAAGAGCACTCGTGTCTGTTCCCAGCAAGTACAGTGTATTGGCCTGAAGAGTAGCTACTGTTCTCGTCAGTTTCCTAAGTGGAGTTGAACTAGATATGGCCCGTACGTCGGAAGCACAGTTCTTTTCTTCTGAGCAAGCTCACTCTTCTGGCCCTATAGGAAACACAGTAGAGTAGAAGAGTGCTCTTTTCTCAAAAGCAGAGTGTGATCCTTGTAAGGCGAGCTAGCGTTTGTTTCCCAGTCCTAAATGGAGTTGAATCACATGCAGTTTCTTGTCCTACGAGCAAGAGTTGTTTTCTGGGTAAGAAGAGTCACTATTGCGATCCATTTGCAACACAGTGCAAATAGCACTCGCGTCTGTTCCCAGCAAGTACAGTGTATTGGACTGAAGAAAAACTACTGTTCTTGTCAATTTCCTAAGCAGAGTTGAAGTAGATATGGCCCGTGTGTGTAGGAAGCACAGTTCTTTTGTTCAGAGCAAGCTCACTGTTCTGGCCCTATAGGAAACACAGTAGAGTAGAAGAGTGCTCTTTTCTGAAAAGCAGTGTGTGTTTCTAGTACGGCGAGCTAGTGTCTGTTTCCCAGTCCTAAATAGCGTTGAATCACATGCAGTTTCTTGTCCTACGAGCAAGAGTTGTTTTCTGGTAAGAAGAGTCACTATTGCGCACCAATTGCCATACACCATGCAAATAGCACTCGCGTTTGTTCCCAGGAAGTTCAGTGTATTGGACTGAAGAGAAGCTACTGTTCTTGTCAGTTTCCTAAGTGGAGTTGAACTAGATATGGCCCGTACGTCGGAAGCACAGTTCTTTTGTTCTGAGCAAGCTCAGTCTTCTGGCCCTATAGGAAACACAGTAGAGTAGATGAATGCTCTTTTCTCAAAAGCAGAGTGTGTTTCTTGTAAGGCGAGCTAATGTTTGTTTCTCAATCAGAAAAGGATTTGAATCACATGCAGTTTCTGGTCCTATGAGCAAGAGTTGTTTTGTGGTAAAAGAAGTCACTTTTGTGCTCCATTCGCCATACACAGTGCAAAGAGCACTCGTGTTTGTTCCCAGCAAGTACAGTGTATTGGACTTAAGAGAAGCTACTGTTCTCATCAGTTTCCTAAGTGGAGTTGAACTAGATATGGCCCGTACGTTGGAAGCACAGTTCTTTTGTTCTGAGCAAGCTCACTCTTCTGGCCCTATAGGAAACACAGTAGAGTAGAAGAGTGCTCTTTTCTCAAAAGCAGAGTGTGATCCTTGTAAGGCGAGCTAGTGTTTGTTTCCCAGTCCTAAATGGAGTTGAATCACATGCAGTTTCTTGTCCTACGAGCAAGAGTTGTTTTCTGGGTAAGAAGAGTCACTATTGCGATCCATTTGCAACACAGTGCAAATAGCACTCGCGTCTGTTCCCAGCAAGTACAGTGTATTGGCCTGAAGAGTAGCTACTGTTCTCGTCAGTTTCCTAAGTGGAGTTGAACTAGATATGGCCCGTACGTCGGAAGCACAGTTCTTTTCTTCTGAGCAAGCTCACTCTTCTGGCCCTATAGGAAACACAGTAGAGTAGAAGAGTGCTCTTTTCTCAAAAGCAGAGTGTGATCCTTGTAAGGCGAGCTAGTGTTTGTTTCCCAGTCCTAAATGGAGTTGAATCACATGCAGTTTCTTGTCCTACGAGCAAGAGTTGTTTTCTGGGTAAGAAGAGTCACTATTGCGATCCATTTGCAACACAGTACAAATAGCACTCGCGTCTGTTCCCAGCAAGTACAGTGTATTGGACTGAAGAGAAACAACTGTTCTTGTCAATTTCCTAAGCAGAGTTGAAGTAGATATGGCCCGTGTGTGTAGGAAGCACAGTTCTTTTGTTCAGAGCAAGCTCACTGTTCTGGCCCTATAGGAAACACAGTAGAGAAGAAGAGTGCGCTTTTCTGAAAAGCAGAGTGTGTTTCTAGTATGGTGAACTAGTGTCTGTTTCCCAGTCCTAAATAGAGTTGAATCACATGCAATTTCTTGTCCTACGAGCAAGAGTTGTTTTCTGGTAAGAAGAGTCACTATTGCGCTCCCATTGCCATACACAGTGCAAATAGCACTTGCATCTGTTCCCAGCAAATACAGTGTATTGGACTGAAGAGAAGCTACTGTTCTCGTCAGTTTCATAAGTGGAGTTGAACTAGATATGGCCCGTATGTCGGAAGCACATTTCTTTTCTTCTGAGCAAGCTCACTCTTCTGGCCCTATAGGAAACACAGTAGAGTAGAAGAATGCTCTTTTCTCAAAAGCAGAGTGTGTTTCTTGTAAGGCGAGCTAGTGTTTGTTTCCCAATCAGAAAAGGATTTGAATCACATGCAGTTTTTGGTCCTATGAGCAAGAGTTTATTGTGGTAAAAGGAGTCACTTTTGTGCTCCATTCGCCATACACAGTGCAAAGAGCACTCGTGTCTGTTCCCAGCAAGTACAGTGTATTGGCCTGAAGAGTAGCTACTGTTCTCGTCAGTTTCCTAAGTGGAGTTGAACTAGATATTGCCCGTGTGTGTAGGACGCACAGTTCTTTTGTACTGAGCAAGCTCACTCTTCTGGCCCTATAGGAAACACAGTAGAGTAGAAGAGTGCTCTTTTCTCAAAAGCAGAGTGTGTTTCTTGTAAGGCGAGCTAGCGTTTGTTTCTCTGTCAGAAATGGAGTTGAATCACATGCAATTTCCAATCCTACGAGTAAGAGTTGTTTTCTGGTAAGAAGAGTCACTATTGCGATCCATTTGTCACACAGTGCAAATAGCACTCGCGTATGTTCCCTGCAAGTACAGTGCATTGGACTGAAGAGAAGCTCCTGTTATTGTCAGTTTACTAAGCTTAGTTGAAGTAGATATGGCCCGTGTGTGTAGGAAGCACAGTTCTTTTGTTCTGAGGAAGCTCACTGTACTGGCCCTATAGGAAACACAGTAGAGTAGAAGAGTGCTCTTTTCTCAAAAGCAGAGTGTGTTTCTTGTAAGGCGAGCTAGTGTTTGTTTCCTAGTCAGAAATAGAGTTGAATGACATGCAGTTTCTAGTCCTATTAGCAAGAGTTGCTTACTGGTAAGAAGAGTCACGATTGCGTTCCCATTGCCACACATAGTCCAAGTAGCACTGGCGTCTGCTCCCAGCAAGTACAGTGTATTGGCCTGAAGAGTAGCTACTGTTCTCCTCAGTTTCCTAAGTGGAGTTGAAATAGATATGGCCCGTATGTCGGAAGCACAGTTCTTTTCTTCTGAGCAAGCTCACTCTTCTGGCTCTATAGGAAACACAGTAGAGTAGAAGAATGCTCTTTTCTCAAAAGCAGAGTGTGTTTCTTGTAAGGCGAGCTAGTGTTTGTTTCCCAATCAGAATAGGATTTGAATCACATGCAGTTTTTGGTCCTATGAGCAAGAGTTGTTTTGTGGTAAAAGGAGTCACTTTTGTGCTCCATTCGCCATACACAGTGCAAAGAGCACTCGTGTCTGTTCCCAGCAAGTACAGTGTATTGGCCTGAAGAGTAGCTACTGTTCTCGTCAGTTTCCTAAGTGGAGTTGAACTAGATATGGCCCGTACGTCGGAAGCACAGTTCTTTTCTTCTGAGCAAGCTCACTCTTCTGGCCCTATAGGAAACACAGTAGAGTAGAAGAGTGCTCTTTTCTCAAAAGCAGAGTGTGATCCTTGTAAGGCGAGCTAGTGTTTGTTTCCCAGTCCTAAATGGAGTTGAATCACATGCAGTTTCTTGTCCTATGAGCAAGAGTTGTTTTCTGGGTAAGAAGAGTCACTATTGCGATCCATTTGCAACACAGTGCAAATAGCACTCGCGTCTGTTCCCAGCAAGTACAGTGTATTGGACTGAAGAAAAACTACTGTTCTTGTCAATTTCCTAAGAAGAGTTGAAGTAGATATGGCCCGTGTGTGTAGGAAGCACAGTTCTTTTGTTCAGAGCAAGCTCACTGTTCTGGCCCTATAGGAAACACAGTAGAGTAGAAGAGTGCTCTTTTCTGAAAAGCAGTGTGTGTTTCTAGTACGGCGAGCTAGTGTCTGTTTCCCAGTCCTAAATATCGTTGAATCACATGCAGTTTCTTGTCCTACGAGCAAGAGTTGTTTTCTGGTAAGAAGAGTCACTATTGCGCACCAATTGCCATACACCATGCAAATAGCACTCGCGTTTGTTCCCAGGAAGTACAGTGTATTGGACTGAAGAGAAGCTACTGTTCTTGTCAGTTTCCTAAGTGGAGTTGAACTAGATATGGCCCGTACGTCGGAAGCACAGTTCTTTTGTTCTGAGCAAGCTCACTCTTCTGGCCCTATAGGAAACACAGTAGAGTAGAAGAGTGCTCTTTTCTCAAAAGCAGAGTGTGATCCTTGTAAGGCGAGCTAGTGTTTGTTTCCCAGTCCTAAATGGAGTTGAATCACATGCAGTTTCTTGTCCTACGAGCAAGAGTTGTTTTCTGGGTAAGAAGAGTCACTATTGCGATCCATTTGCAACACAGTGCAAATAGCACTCGCGTCTGTTCCCAGCAAGTACAGTGTATTGGACTGAAGAGAAACAACTGTTCTTGTCAATTTCCTAAGCAGAGTTGAAGTAGATATGGCCCGTGTTTGTAGGAAGCACAGTTGTTTTGTTCAGAGCAAGCTCACTGTTCTGGCCCTATAGGAAACACAGTAGAGTAGAAGAGTGCGCTTTTCTGAAAAGCAGAGTGTGTTTCTAGTATGGTGAACTAGTGTCTGTTTCCCAGTCCTAAATAGAGTTGAATCACATGCAGTTTCTTGTCCTACGAGCAAGAGTTGTTTTCTGGTAAGAAGAGTCACTATTGCGCTCCCATTGCCATACACAGTGCAAATACCACTTGCATCTGTTCCCAGCAACTACAGTGTATTGGACTGAAGAGAAGCTACTGTTCTCGTCAGTTTCATAAGTGGAGTTGAACTAGATATGGCCCGTATGTCGGAAGCACATTTCTTTTTTTCTGAGCAAGCTCACTCTTCTGGCCCTATAGGAAACACAGTAGAGTAGAAGAATGCTCTTTTCTCAAAAGCAGAGTGTGTTTCTTGTAAGGCGAGCTAGTGTTTGTTTCCCAATCAGAAAAGGATTTGAATCACATGCAGTTTTTGGTCCTATGAGCAAGAGTTTTTTTGTGGTAAAAGGAGTCACTTTTGTACTCCATTCGCCATACACAGTGCAAAGAGCACTCGTGTCTGTTCCCAGCAAGTTCAGTGTATTGGCCTGAAGAGTAGCTACTGTTCTCGTCAGTTTCCTAAGTGGAGTTGAACTAGATATGGCCCGTGTGTGTAGGACGCACAGTTCTTTTGTACTGAGAAAGCTCACTGTTCTGGCCCTATAGGAAACACAGTAGAGTAGAAGTGTGCTCTTTTCTCAAAAGCAGAGTGTGTTTCTTGTAAGGCGAGCTAGCGTTTGTTTCTCTGTCAGAAATGGAGTTGAATCACATGCAATTTCCAATCCTACGAGTAAGAGTTGTTTTCTGGTAAGAAGAGTCACTATTGCGATCCATTTGTCACACAGTGCAAATAGCACTCGCGTATGTTCCCTGCAAGTACAGTGCATTGGACTGAAGAGAAGCTCCTGTTATTGTCAGTTTACTAAGCTTAGTTGAAGTAGATATGGCCCGTGTGTGTAGGAAGCACAGTTCTTTTGTTCTGAGGAAGCTCACTGTACTGGCCCTATAGGAAACACAGTAGAGTAGAAGAGTGCTCTTTTCTCAAAAGCAGAGTGTGTTTCTTGTAAGGCAAGCTAGTGTTTGTTTCCTAGTCAGAAATAGAGTTGAATCACAAGCAGTTTCTGGTCCTATTAGCAAGAATTGCTTACTGGTAAGAAGAGTCACGATTGCGTTCCCATTGCCACACATAGTCCAAGTAGCACTGGCGTCTGCTCCCAGCAAGTACAGTGTATTGGCCTGAAGAGTAGCTACTGTTCTCCTCAGTTTCCTAAGTGGAGTTGAACTAGATATGGCCCGTATGTCGGAAGCACAGTTCTTTTCTTCTGAGCAAGCTCACTCTTCTGGCCCTATAGGAAACACAGTAGAGTAGAAGAATGCTCTTTTCTCAAAAGCAGAGTGTGTTTCTTGTAAGGCGAGCTAGTGTTTGTTTCCCAATCAGAAAAGGATTTGAATCACATGCAGTTTTTGGTCCTATGAGCAAGAGTTTTTTTGTGGTAAAAGGAGTCACTTTTGTGCTCCATTCGCCATACACAGTGCAAAGAGCACTCGTGTCTGTTCCCAGCAAGTACAGTGTATTGGCCTGAAGAGTAGCTACTGTTCTCGTCAGTTTCCTAAGTGGAGTTGAACTAGATATGGCCTGTACGTCGGAAGCACAGTTCTTTTCTTCTGAGCAAGCTCACTCTTCTGGCCCTATAGGAAACACAGTAGAGTAGAAGAGTGCTCTTTTCTCAAAAGCAGAGTGTGATCCTTGTAAGGCGAGCTAGCGTTTGTTTCCCAGTCCTAAATGAAGTTGAATCACATGCAGTTTCTTGTCCTACGAGCAAGAGTTGTTTTCTGGGTAAGAAGAGTCACTATTGCGATCCATTTGCAACACAGTGCAAATAGCACTCGTGTCTGTTCCCAGCAACTACAGTGTATTGGACTGAAGAAAAACTACTGTTCTTGTCAATTTCCTAAGCAGAGTTGAAGTAGATAGGGCCCGTGTATGTAGGAAGCACAGTTCTATTGTTCAGAGCAAGCTCACTGTTCTGGCCCTATAGGAAACACAGTAGAGTAGAAGAGTGCTCTTTTCTGAAAAGCAGTGTGTGTTTCTAGTACGGCGAGCTAGTGTCTGTTTCCCAGTCCTAAATAGCATTGAATCACATGCAGTTTCTTGTCCTACGAGCAAGAGTTGTTTTCTGGTAAGAAGAGTCACTATTGCGCACCAATTGCCATACACCATGCAATTAGCACTCGCGTTTGTTCCCAGGAAGTACAGTGTATTGGACTGAAGAGAAGCTACTGTTCTTGTCAGTTTCCTAAGTGGAGTTGAACTAGATATGGCCTGTACGTCGGAAGCACAGTTCTTTTGTTCTGAGCAAGCTCACTCTTCTGGCCCTATAGGAAACACAGTAGAGTAGATGAATGCTCTTTTCTCAAAAGCAGAGTGTGTTTCTTGTAAGGCGAGCTAATGTTTGTTTCTCAATCAGAAAAGGATTTGAATCACATGCAGTTTCTAGTCCTATGAGCAAGAGTTGTTTTGTGGTAAAAGGAGTCACTTTTGTGCTCCATTCGCCATACACAGTGCAAAGAGCACTCGTGTCTGTTCCCAGCAAGTACAGTGTATTGGACTTAAGAGAAGCTACTGTTCTCATCAGTTTCCTAAGTGGAGTTGAACTAGATATGGCCCGTACGTTGGAAGCACAGTTCTTTTGTTCTGAGCAAGCTCACTCTTCTGGCCCTATATTAAACAAAGTAGAGTAGAAGAATGCTCTTTTCTCAAAAGCAGAGTGTGTTTCTTGTAAGGCGAGCTAGTGTTTGTTTCCCAATCAGAAAAGGATTTGAATCACATGCAGTTTCTGGTCCTATGAGCAAGAGTTGTTTTGTGGTAAAAGGAGTCACTTTTGTGCTCCATTCGCCATACACAGTGCAAAGAGCACTCGTGTCAGTTCCCAGCAAGTACAGTGTATTGGACTTAAGAGAAGCTACTGTTCTCCTCAGTTTCCTAAGTGGAGTTGAACTAGATATGGTCCGTACGTTGGAAGAACAGTTCTTTTGTTCTGAGCAAGCTCACTCTTCTGGCCCTATAGGAAACAAAGTAGAGTAGAAGAATGCTCTTTTCTCAAAAGCAGAGTGTGTTTCTTGTAAGGCGAGCTAGTGTTTGTTTCCCAATCAGAAAAGGATTTGAATCACATGCAGTTTCTGGTCCTATGAGCAAGAGTTGTTTTGTGGTAAAAGGAGTCACTTTTGTGCTCCATTCGCCATACACAGTGCAAAGGGCACTCGTGTCTGTTCCCAGCAAGTACAGTGTACTGGACTGAAGAGTAGCTCCTTTTCTTGTCAGTTTCCTAAGGGAGTTGAACTAGATATGGCCCGTACGTCGGAAGCACAGTTCTTTTGTTCTGAGCAAGCTCACTGTTCTGGACCTATAGGAAACAAAGTAGAGTAGAAGAGTGCTCTTTTCTCAAAAGCAGAGTGTGATCCTTGTAAGGTGAGCTAGTGTTTGTTTCCCAGTCCTAAATGGAGTTGAATCACATGCAGTTTCTTGTCCTATGAGCAAGAGTTGTTTTCTGGGTAAGAAGAGTCACTATTGCGATCCATTTGCAAAACAGTGCAAATAGCACTCGCGTCTGTTCCCAGCAAGTACAGTGTATTGGACTGAAGAGAAACTACTGTTCTTGTCAATTTCCTAGGCAGAGATGAAGTAGATATGGCCCGTGTGTGTAGGAAGCACAGTTCTTTTGTTCAGAGCAAGCTCACTGTTCTGGCCCTATAGGAAGCACAGTAGAGTAGAAGAGTGCGCTTTTCTGAAAAGCAGAGTGTGTTTCTAGTACGGCGAGCTAGTGTCTGTTTCCCAGTCCTAAATAGAGTTGAATCACATGCAGTTTCTTGTCCTACGAGCAAGAGTTGTTTTCTGGTAAGAAGAGTCACACTTGCGCTCCCATTGCCATACACAGTGCAAATAGCACTCGCATCTGTTCCCAGCAACTACAGTGTATTGATTGGACTGATGAGAAGCTACTGTTCTCGTCAGTTTCCTAAGTGGAGTTGAACTAGATATGGCCCGTATGTCGGAAGCACAGTTCTTTTCTTCTGAGCAAGCTCACTCTTCTGGCCCTATAGGAAACACAGTAGAGTAGAAGAATGCTCTTTTCTCAAAAGCAGAGTGTGTTTCTTGTAAGGCGAGCTAGTGTTTGTTTCCCAATCAGAAAAGCATTTGAATCACATGCAGTCTTTGGTCCTATGAGCAAGAGATTTTTTGTGGTAAAAGGAGTCACTTTTGTGCTCCATTCGCCATACACAGTGCAAAGAGCAGTCGTGTCTGTTCCCAGCAAGTACAGTGTATTGGCCTGAAGAGTAGCTACTGTTCTCGTCAGTTTCCTAAGTGGAGTTGAACTAGATATGGCCCGTGTGTGTAGTACGCACAGTTCTTTTGTACTGAGAAAGCTCACTGTTCTAGCCCTATAGGAAACACAGTAGAGTAGAAGAGTGCTCTTTTCTCAAAAGCAGAGTGTGTTTCTTGTAAGGCGAGCTAGCGTTTGTTTCTCTGTCAGAAATGGAGTTGAATCACATGCAATTTCCAATCCTACGAGTAAGAGTTGTTTTTTGGTAAGAAGAGTCACTATTGCGATCCATTTGTCACACAGTGCAAATAGCACTCGCGTCTGTTCCCTGCAAGTACAGTGCATTGGACTGAAGAGAAGCTCCTGTTATTGTCAGTTTACTAAGCTTAGTTGAAGTAGATAAGGCCCGTGTGTGTAGGAACCACAGTTCTTTTGTTCTGAGGAAGCTCACTGTACTGGCCCTATAGGAAACACAGTAGAGTAGAAGAGTGTTCTTTTCTCAAAAGCAGAGTGTGTTTCTTGTAAGGCAAGCTAGTGTTTGTTTCCTAGTCAGAAATAGAGTTGAATCACATGCAGTTTCTGGTCCTATTAGCAAGAGTTGCTTACTGGTAAGAAGAGTCACGATTGCGTTCCCATTGCCACACATAGTCCAAGTAGCACTGGCGTCTGCTCCCAGCAAGTACAGTGTATTGGCCTGAAGAGTAGCTACTGTTCTCCTCAGTTTCCTAAGTGGAGTTGAACTAGATATGGCCCGTATGTCGGAAGCACAGTTCTTTTCTTCTGAGCAAGCTCACTCTTCTGGCCCTATAGGAAACACAGTAGAGTAGAAGAATGCTCTTTTCTCAAAAGCAGAGTGTGTTTCTTGTAAGGCGAGCTAGTGTTTGTTTCTCAATCAGAAAAGGATTTGAATCACATGCAGTTTTTGGTCCTATGAGCAAGAGTTGTTTTGTGGTAAAAGGAGTAACTTTTGTGCTCCATTCGCCATACACAGTGCAAAGAGCACTCGTGTCTGTTCCCAGCAAGTACAGTGTATTGGCCTGAAGAGTAGCTACTGTTCTCGTCAGTTTCCTAAGTGGAGTTGAACTAGATATGGCCCGTACATCGGAAGCACAGTTCTTTTCTTCTGAGCAAGCTCACTCTTCTGGCCCTATAGGAAACACAGTAGAGTAGAAGAGTGCTCTTTTCTCAAAAGCAGAGTGTGATCCTTGTAAGGTGAGCTAGCGTTTGTTTCCCAGTCCTAAATGGAGTTGAATCACATGCAGTTTCTTGTCCTACGAGCAAGAGTTGTTTTCTGGGTAAGAAGAGTCACTATTGCGATCCATTTGCAACACAGTGCAAATAGCACTCGCGTCTGTTCCCAGCAAGTACAGTGTATTGGACTGAAGAAAAACTACTGTTCTTGTCAATTTCCTAAGCAGAGTTGAAGTAGATATGGCCCGTGTGTGTAGGAAGCACAGTTCTTTTGTTCAGAGCAAGCTCACTGTTCTGGCCCTATAGGAAACACAGTAGAGTAGAAGAGTGCTCTTTTCTGAAAAGCAGTGTGTGTTTCTAGTACGGCGAGCTAGTGTCTGTTTCCCAGTCCTAAATAGCGTTGAATCACATGCAGTTTCTTGTCCTACGAGCAAGAGTTGTTTTCTGGTAAGAAGAGTCACTATTGCGCACCAATTGCCTTACTCCATGCAAATAGCACTCGCGTTTGTTCCCAGGAAGTACAGTGTATTGGACTGAAGAGAAGCTACTGTTCTTGTCAGTTTCCTAAGGGGAGTTGAACTAGATATGGACCGTACGTCGGAAGCACAGTTCTTTTGTTCTGAGCAAGCTCACTCTTCTGGCCCTATAGGAAACACAGTAGAGTAGATGAATGCTCTTTTCTCAAAAGCAGAGTGTGTTTCTTGTAAGGCGAGCTAATGTTTGTTTCTCAATCAGAAAAGGATTTGAATCACATGTAGTTTCTGGTCCTATGAGCAAGAGTTGTTTTGTGGTAAAAGGAGTCACTTTTGTGCTCCTTTCGCCATACACAGTGCAAAGAGCACTCGTGTCTGTTCCCAGCAAGTAAAGTGTATTGGACTTAAGAGAAGCTACTGTTCTCATCAGGTTCCTAAGTGGAGTTGAACTAGATATGGCCCGTACGTTGGAAGCACAGTTCTTTTGTTCTGAAAAAGCTCACTCTTCTGGCCCTATAGGAAACAAAGTAGAGTATAAGAATGCTCTTTTCTCAAAAGCAGAGTGTGTTTCTTGTAAGGCGAGCTAGTGTTTGTTTCCCAATCAGAAAAGGATTTGAATCACATGCAGTTTCTGGTCCTATGAGCAAGAGCTGTTTTGTGGTAAAAGGAGTCACTTTTGTGCTCCATTCGCCATACACAGTGCAAAGAGCGCTCGTGTCTGTTCCCAGCAAGTATAGTGTATTGGACTTAAGAGAAGCTACTGTTCTCATCAGTTTCCTAAGTGGAGTTGAACTAGATATGGTCCGTACGTTGGAAGCACAGTTCTTTTGTTCTGAGCAAGCTCACTCTTCTGGCCATATAGGAAACAAAGTAGAGTAGAAGAATGCTCTTTTCTCAAAAGCAGAGTGTGTTTCTTGTAAGGCGAGCTAGTGTTTGTTTCCCAATCAGAAAAGGATTTGAATCACATGCAGTTTCTGGTTCTAAGAGCAAGAGTTGTTTTGTGGTAAAAGGAGTCACTTTTGTGCTCCATTCGCCATACACAGTGCAAAGGGCACTCGTGTCTGTTCCCAGCAAGTACAGTGTATTGGCCTGAAGAGTAGCTACTGTTCTCGTCAGTTTCCTAAGTGGAGTTGAACTAGATATGGCCCGTACATCGGAAGCACAGTTCTTTTCTTCTGAGCAAGCTCACTCTTCTGGCCCTATAGGAAACACAGTAGAGTAGAAGAGTGCTCTTTTCTCAAAAGCAGAGTGTGATCCTTGTAAGGTGAGCTAGCGTTTGTTTCCCAGTCCTAAATGGAGTTGAATCACATGCAGTTTCTTGTCCTACGAGCAAGAGTTGTTTTCTGGGTAAGAAGAGTCACTATTGCGATCCATTTGCAACACAGTGCAAATAGCACTCGCGTCTGTTCCCAGCAAGTACAGTGTATTGGACTGAAGAAAAACTACTGTTCTTGTCAATTTCCTAAGCAGAGTTGAAGTAGATATGGCCCGTGTGTGTAGGAAGCACAGTTCTTTTGTTCAGAGCAAGCTCACTGTTCTGGCCCTATGGGAAACACAGTAGAGTAGAAGAGTGCTCTTTTCTGAAAAGCAGTGTGTGTTTCTAGTACGGCGAGCTAGTGTCTGTTTCCCAGTCCTAAATAGCGTTGAATCACATGCAGTTTCTTGTCCTACGAGCAAGAGTTGTTTTCTGGTAAGAAGAGTCACTATTGCGCACCAATTGCCTTACTCCATGCAAATAGCACTCGCGTTTGTTCCCAGGAAGTACAGTGTATTGGACTGAAGAGAAGCTACTGTTCTTGTCAGTTTCCTAAGGGGAGTTGAACTAGATATGGACCGTACGTCGGAAGCACAGTTCTTTTGTTCTGAGCAAGCTCACTCTTCTGGCCCTATAGGAAACACAGTAGAGTAGATGAATGCTCTTTTCTCAAAAGCAGAGTGTGTTTCTTGTAAGGCGAGCTAATGTTTGTTTCTCAATCAGAAAAGGATTTGAATCACATGTAGTTTCTGGTCCTATGAGCAAGAGTTGTTTTGTGGTAAAAGGAGTCACTTTTGTGCTCCTTTCGCCATACACAGTGCAAAGAGCACTCGTGTCTGTTCCCAGCAAGTAAAGTGTATTGGACTTAAGAGAAGCTACTGTTCTCATCAGGTTCCTAAGTGGAGTTGAACTAGATATGGCCCGTACGTTGGAAGCACAGTTCTTTTGTTCTGAAAAAGCTCACTCTTCTGGCCCTATAGGAAACAAAGTAGAGTATAAGAATGCTCTTTTCTCAAAAGCAGAGTGTGTTTCTTGTAAGGCGAGCTAGTGTTTGTTTCCCAATCAGAAAAGGATTTGAATCACATGCAGTTTCTGGTCCTATGAGCAAGAGCTGTTTTGTGGTAAAAGGAGTCACTTTTGTGCTCCATTCGCCATACACAGTGCAAAGAGCGCTCGTGTCTGTTCCCAGCAAGTATAGTGTATTGGACTTAAGAGAAGCTACTGTTCTCATCAGTTTCCTAAGTGGAGTTGAACTAGATATGGTCCGTACGTTGGAAGCACAGTTCTTTTGTTCTGAGCAAGCTCACTCTTCTGGCCATATAGGAAACAAAGTAGAGTAGAAGAATGCTCTTTTCTCAAAAGCAGAGTGTGTTTCTTGTAAGGCGAGCTAGTGTTTGTTTCCCAATCAGAAAAGGATTTGAATCACATGCAGTTTCTGGTTCTAAGAGCAAGAGTTGTTTTGTGGTAAAAGGAGTCACTTTTGTGCTCCATTCGCCATACACAGTGCAAAGGGCACTCGTGTCTGTTCCAAGCAAGTACAGTGTACTGGACTGAAGAGTAGCTACTTTTCTTGTCAGTTTCCTAAGGGAGTTGAACTAGATATGGCCCGTACGTCGGAAGCACAGTTCTTTTGTTCTGAGCAAGCTCACTGTTGTGACCCTATAGGAAACACAGTAGAGTAGAAGAGTGCTCTTTTCTCAAAAGCAGAGTGTGATCCTTGTAAGGCGAGCTAGTGTTTGTTTCCCAGTCCTAAATGGAGTTGAATCACATGCAGTTTCTTGTCCTACGAGCAAGAGTTGTTTTCTGGGTAAGAAGAGTCACTATTGCGATCCATTTGCAACACAGTGCAAATAGCACTCGCGTCTGTTCCCAGCAAGTACAGTGTATTGGACTGAAGAGAAACTACTGTTCTTGTCAATTTCCTAAGCAGAGTTGAAGTAGATATGGCCCGTGTGTGTAGGAAGCACAGTTCTTTTGTTCAGAGCAAGCTCAATGTTCTGGCCCTATAGGAAACACAGTAGAGAACAAGAGTGCGCATTTCTGAAAAGCAGAGTGTGTTTCTAGTACGGCGAGCTAGTGTCTGTTTCCCAGTCCTAAATAGAGTTGAATCACATGCAGTTTCTTGTCCTACGAGCAAGAGTTGTTTTCTGGTAAGAAGAGTCACACTTGCGCTCCCATTGCCATACACAGTGCAAATAGCACTCGCATCTGTTCCCAGCAACTACAGTGTATTGATTGGACTGATGAGAAGCTACTGTTCTCGTCAGTTTCCTAAGTGGAGTTGAACTAGATATGGCCCGTATGTCGGAAGCACAGTTCTTTTCTTCTGAGCAAGCTCACTCTTCTGGCCCTATAGGAAACACAGTAGAGTAGAAGAATGCTCTTTTCTCAAAAGCAGAGTGTGTTTCTTGTAAGGCGAGCTAGTGTTTGTTTCCCAATCAGAAAAGCATTTGAATCACATGCAGTTTTTGGTCCTATGAGCAAGAGATTTTTTGTGGTAAAAGGAGTCACTTTTGTGCTCCATTCGCCATACACAGTGCAAAGAGCACTCGTGTCTGTTCCCAGCAAGTACAGTGTATTGGCCTGAAGAGTAGCTACTGTTCTCGTCAGTTTCCTAAGTGGAGTTGAACTAGATATGGCCCGTGTGTGTAGTACACACAGTTCTTTTGTACTGAGAAAGCTCACTGTTCTGGCCCTATAGGAAACACAGTAGAGTAGAAGAGTGCTCTTTTCTCAAAAGCAGAGTGTGTTTCTTGTAAGGCGAGCTAGCGTTTGTTTCTCTGTCAGAAATGGAGTTGAATCACATGCAATTTCCAATCCTACGAGTAAGAGTTGTTTTCTGGTAAGAAGAGTCACTATTGCGATCCATTTGTCACACAGTGCAAATAGCACTCGCGTCTGTTCCCTGCAAGTACAGTGGATTGGACTGAAGAGAAGCTCCTGTTATTGTCAGTTTACTAAGCTTAGTTGAAGTAGATATGGCCCGTGTGTGTAGGAACCACAGTTCTTTTGTTCTGAGGAAGCTCACTGTACTGGCCCTATAGGAAACACAGTAGAGTAGAAGAGTGTTCTTTTCTCAAAATCAGAGTGTGTTTCTTGTAAGGCAAGCTAGTGTTTGTTTCCTAGTCAGAAATAGAGTTGAATCACATGCAGTTTCTGGTCCTATTAGCAAGAGTTGCTTACTGGTAAGAAGAGTCACGATTGCGTTCCCATTGCCACACATAGTCCAAGTAGCACTGGCGTCTGCTCCCAGCAAGTACAGTGTATTGGCCTGAAGAGTAGCTACTGTTCTCCTCAGTTTCCTAAGTGGAGTTGAACTAGATATGGCCTGTATGTCGGAAGCACAGTTCTTTTCTTCTGAGCAAGCTCACTCTTCTGGCCCTATAGGAAACACAGTAGAGTAGAAGAATGCTCTTTTCTCAAAAGCAGAGTGTGTTTCTTGTAAGGCGAGCTAGTGTTTGTTTCTCAATCAGAAAAGGATTTGAATCACATGCAGTTTTTGGTCCTATGAGCAAGAGTTGTTTTTTGGTAAAAGGAGTCACTTTTGTGCTCCATTCGCCATACACAGTGCAAAGAGCACTCGTGTCTGTTCCCAGCAAGTACAGTGTATTGGCCTGAAGAGTAGCTACTGTTCTCGTCAGTTTCCTAAGTGGAGTTGAACTAGATATGGCCCGTACATCGGAAGCACAGTTCTTTTCTTCTGAGCAAGCTCACTCTTCTGGCCCTATAGGAAACACAGTAGAGTAGAAGAGTGCACTTTTCTCAAAAGCAGAGTGTGATCCTTGTAAGGCGAGCTAGCGTTTGTTTCCCAGTCCTAAATGGAGTTGAATCACATGCAGTTTCTTGTCCTACGAGCAAGAGTTGTTTTCTGGGTAAGAAGAGTCACTATTGCGATCCATTTGCAACACAGTGCAAATAGCACTCGCGTCTGTTCCCAGCAAGTACAGTGTATTGGACTGAAGAAAAACTACTGTTCTTGTCAATTTCCTAAGCAGAGTTGAAGTAGATATGGCCCGTGTGTGTAGGAAGCACAGTTCTTTTGTTCAGAGCAAGCACACTGTTCTGGCCCTATAGGAAACACAGTAGAGTAGAAGAGTGCTCTTTTCTGAAAAGCAGTGTGTGTTTCTAGTACGGCGAGCTAGTGTCTGTTTCCCAGTCCTAAATAGCGTTGAATCACATGCAGTTTCTTGTCCTACGAGCAAGAGTTGTTTTCTGGTAAGAAGAGTCACTATTGCGCACCAATTGCCTTACTCCATGCAAATAGCACTCGCGTTTGTTCCCAGGAAGTACAGTGTATTGGACTGAAGAGAAGCTACTGTTCTTGTCAGTTTCCTAAGGGGAGTTGAACTAGATATGGACCGTACGTCGGAAGCACAGTTCTTTTGTTCTGAGCAAGCTCACTCTTCTGGCCCTATAGGAAACACAGTAGAGTAGATGAATGCTCTTTTCTCAAAAGCAGAGTGTGTTTCTTGTAAGGCGAGCTAATGTTTGTTTCTCAATCAGAAAAGGATTTGAATCACATGTAGTTTCTGGTCCTATGAGCAAGAGTTGTTTTGTGGTAAAAGGAGTCACTTTTGTGCTCCTTTCGCCATACACAGTGCAAAGAGCACTCGTGTCTGTTCCCAGCAAGTAAAGTGTATTGGACTTAAGAGAAGCTACTGTTCTCATCAGGTTCCTAAGTGGAGTTGAACTAGATATGGCCCGTACGTTGGAAGCACAGTTCTTTTGTTCTGAAAAAGCTCACTCTTCTGGCCCTATAGGAAACAAAGTAGAGTATAAGAATGCTCTTTTCTCAAAAGCAGAGTGTGTTTCTTGTAAGGCGAGCTAGTGTTTGTTTCCCAATCAGAAAAGGATTTGAATCACATGCAGTTTCTGGTCCTATGAGCAAGAGCTGTTTTGTGGTAAAAGGAGTCACTTTTGTGCTCCATTCGCCATACACAGTGCAAAGAGCGCTCGTGTCTGTTCCCAGCAAGTATAGTGTATTGGACTTAAGAGAAGCTACTGTTCTCATCAGTTTCCTAAGTGGAGTTGAACTAGATATGGTCCGTACGTTGGAAGCACAGTTCTTTTGTTCTGAGCAAGCTCACTCTTCTGGCCATATAGGAAACAAAGTAGAGTAGAAGAATGCTCTTTTCTCAAAAGCAGAGTGTGTTTCTTGTAAGGCGAGCTAGTGTTTGTTTCCCAATCAGAAAAGGATTTGAATCACATGCAGTTTCTGGTTCTAAGAGCAAGAGTTGTTTTGTGGTAAAAGGAGTCACTTTTGTGCTCCATTCGCCATACACAGTGCAAAGGGCACTCGTGTCTGTTCCAAGCAAGTACAGTGTACTGGACTGAAGAGTAGCTACTTTTCTTGTCAGTTTCCTAAGGGAGTTGAACTAGATATGGCCCGTACGTCGGAAGCACAGTTCTTTTGTTCTGAGCAAGCTCACTGTTGTGGCCCTATAGGAAACACAGTAGAGTAGAAGAGTGCTCTTTTCTCAAAAGCAGAGTGTGATCCTTGTAAGGCGAGCTAGTGTTTGTTTCCCAGTCCTAAATGGAGTTGAATCACATGCAGTTTCTTGTCCTACGAGCAAGAGTTGTTTTCTGGGTAAGAAGAGTCACTATTGCGATCCATTTGCAACACAGTGCAAATAGCACTCGTGTCTGTTCCCAGCAAGTACAGTGTATTGGACTGAAGAGAAACTACTGTTCTTGTCAATTTCCTAAGCAGAGTTGAAGTAGATATGGCCCGTGTGTGTAGGAAGCACAGTTCTTTTGTTCAGAGCAAGCTCACTGTTCTGGCCCTATAGGAAACACAGTAGAGTAGAAGAGTGCGCTTTTCTGAACAGCAGAGTGTGTTTCTAGTACGGCGAGCTAGTGTCTGTTTCCCAGTCCTAAATAGAGTTGAATCACATGCAGTTTCTTGTCCTACGAGCAAGAGTTGTTTTCTGGTAAGAAGAGTCACTGTTGCGCACCAATTGCCATACACCATGCAAATAGCACTCGCGTTTGTTCCCAGGAAGTACAGTGTATTGGACTGAAGAGAAGCTACTGTTCTTTTCAGTTTCCTAAGTGGAGTTGAACTAGATATGGCCCGTACGTCGGAAGCACAGTTCTTTTGTTCTGAGCAAGCTCACTCTTCTGGCCCTATAGGAAACACAGTAGAGTAGATGAATGCTCTTTTCTCAAAAGCAGAGTGTGTTTCTTGTAAGGCGAGCTATTGTTTGTTTCTCAATCAGAAAAGGATTTGAATCACATGCAGTTTCTGGTCCTATGAGCAAGAGTTGTTTTGTGGTAAAAGGAGTGACTTTTGTGCTCCATTCGCCATACACAGTGCAAAGAGCACTCGTGTCTGTTCCCAGCAATTACAGTGTATTGGACTTAAGAGAAGCTACTGTTCTCATCAGTTTCCTAAGTGGAGTTGAACTAGATATGGCCCATACGTTGGAAGCACAGTTCTTTTGTTCTGAGCAAGCTCACTCTTCTGGCCCTATATTAAACAAAGTAGAGTAGAAGAATGCTCTTTTCTCAAAAGCAGAGTGTGTTTCTTGTAAGGCGAGCTAGTGTTTGTTTCCCAATCAGAAAAGGATTTGAATCACATGCAGTTTCTGGTCCCATGAGCAAGAGTTGTTTTGTGGTAAAAGGAGTCACTTTTGTGCTCCATTCGCCATACACAGTGCAAAGGGCACTCGTGTCTGTTCCCAGCAAGTACAGTGTACTGGACTGAAGAGTAGCTCCTTTTCTTGTCAGTTTCCTAAGGGAGTTGAACTAGATATGGCCCGTACGTCGGAAGCACAGTTCTTTTGTTCTGAGCAAGCTCACTGTTGTGGCCCTATAGGAAACACAGTAGAGTAGAAGAGTGCTCTTTTCTAAAAAGCAGAGTGTGATCCTTGTAAGGCGAGCTAGTGTTTGTTTCCCAGTCCTAAATGGAGTTGAATCACATGCAGTTTCTTGTCCTACGAGCAAGAGTTGTTTTCTGGGTAAGAAGAGTCACTATTGCGATCCATTTGCAACACAGTGCAAATAGCACTCGTGTCTGTTCCCAGCAAGTACAGTGTATTGGACTGAAGAGAAACTACTGTTCTTGTCAATTTCCTAAGCAGAGTTGAAGTAGATATGGCCCGTGTGTGTAGGAAGCACAGTTCTTTTGTTCAGAGCAAGCTCACTGTTCTGGCCCTATAGGAAACACAGTAGAGTAGAAGAGTGCGCTTTTCTGAACAGCAGAGTGTGTTTCTAGTACGGCGAGCTAGTGTCTGTTTCCCAGTCCTAAATAGAGTTGAATCACATGCAGTTTCTTGTCCTACGAGCAAGAGTTGTTTTCTGGTAAGAAGAGTCACTGTTGCGCACCAATTGCCATACACCATGCAAATAGCACTCGCGTTTGTTCCCAGGAAGTACAGTGTATTGGACTGAAGAGAAGCTACTGTTCTTGTCAGTTTCCTAAGTGGAGTTGAACTAGATATGGCCCGTACGTCGGAAGCACAGTTCTTTTGTTCTGAGCAAGCTCACTCTTCTAGCCCTATAGGAAACACAGTAGAGTAGATGAATGCTCTTTTCTCAAAAGCAGAGTGTGTTTCTTGTAAGGCGAGCTAATGTTTGTTTCTCAATCAGAAAAGGATTTGAATCACATGCAGTTTCTGGTCCTATGAGCAAGAGTTGTTTTGTGGTAAAAGGAGTCACTTTTGTGCTCCATTTGCCATACACAGTGCAAAGAGCACTCGTGTCTGTTCCCAGCAAGTACAGTGTATTGGACTTAAGAGAAGCTACTGTTCTCATCAGTTTCCTAAGTGGAGTTGAACTAGATATGGCCCGTACATTGGAAGCACAGTTCTTTTGTTCTGAGCAAGCTCACTCTTCTGGCCCTATAGGAAACAAAGTAGAGTAGAAGAATGCTCTTTTCTCAAAAGCAGAGTGTGTTTCTTGTAAGGCGAGCTAGTGTTTGTTTCCCAATCAGAAAAGCATTTGAATCACATGCAGTTTCTGGTCCTATGAGCAAGAGTTGTTTTGTGGTAAAAAGGAGTCACTTTTGTGCTCCATTCGCCATACACAGTGCAAAGATCACTCGTGTCTGTTCCCAGCAAGTACAGTGTACTGGACTGAAGAGTAGCTACTTTTCTTGTCAGTTTCCTAAGGGAGTTGAACTACATATGGCGCGTACGTCGGAAGCACAGTTCTTTTGTTCTGAGCAAGCTCACTGTTCTGGCCCTATAGGAAACCCAGTAGAATAGAAGAGTGCTCTTTTCTCAAAAGCAGAGTGTGATCCTTGTAAAGCGAGCTAGCGTTTGTTTCCCAGTCCTAAATGGAGTTGAATCACATGCAATTTCTTGTCCTATGAGCAAGAGTTGTTTTCTGGTAAGAAGAGTCACTATTGCGCTCCCTTTGCCATACACAGTACAAATAGCACTCGCGTCTGTTCCCAGCAAGTACAGTGTATTGGACTGAAGAGAAGCTACTGTTCTCGTCAGTTTCCTAAGTGGAGTTGAACTAGATATGGCCCGTACGTCGGAAGCACAGTTCTTTTGTTCTGAGCAAGCTTACTGTTCTGGCCCTATAGGAAACACAGTAGAGTAGAAGAGTGCTCTTTTCTCAAATGCACAGTGTGTTTCTTGTAAGGCGAGCTAGTGTCTGTTTCCCAGTCCTAAATAGAGTTGAATCACATGCAGTTTCTTGTCCTACGAGCAAGAGTTGTTTTCTCGTAAGAAGAGTCACTATTGCACTCCCATTGCCATACACAGTGCAAATAGCAGTCGCATCTGTTCCCAGCAACTACAGTGTATTGGACTGAAGAGAAGCTACTGTTCTCATCAGTTTCCTAAGTGGAGTTGAACTAGATATGGCCCGTATGTCGGAAGCACAGTTCTTTTCTTCTGAGAAAGCTCACTCTTCTGGCCCTATAGGAAACACAGTAGAGTAGAAGAATGCTCTTTTCTCAAAAGCAGAGTGTGTTTCTTGTAAGGCGAGCTAGTGTTTGTTTCCCAATCAGAAAAGGATTTGAATCACATGCAGTTTCTGGTCCTATGAGCAAGAGTTGTTTTCAGGTAAGAAGCGTCACGATTGCGTTCCCATTGCCACACACAGTGCAAGTGGCACTCACGTCTGTTCCCAGCAAGTACAGTTTATTGGACTGAAGAGATGCTACTGTTCTTGTCAGTTTCCTAAGTAGAGTTGAAGGAGATATGGCCCATGTGTGTAGGAAGCACAGTTCTTTTGTTCTGAGCAAGCTCACTGTTCTGGCCCTATTGGAAACACAGTAGAGTAGAAGAGTGCTCATTTCTCATGAGCAGAGTCTGTTTTTGTAAGGCGAGCTAGTGTTTGTTTCCCAGTCAGATATAGAGTTGAATCACATGCAGTTTCTGGTCCGATGAGCAAGAGTTGTTTTCTGGTAAGAAGAGTCACTATTGCGATCCATTTGCCACACAGTGCAAATAGCACTTACGTCTATTCCCAGCAAGTACAGTGTTTTGGAATGAAGAGATGTTACTGTTATTGTCTGTTTCCTAAGTAGAGTTGAAGGAGATATGATCCGTGTGTGTAGGAAGCACAGTTCTTTTGTACTGAGCAAGCTCACTGTTCTGGCCCTATAGGAAACACAGTAGAGTAGATGAGTGTTCTTTTCTCAAAAGCAGAGTCTGTTTCTTGTAAGGCGAGCTAGTGTTTGTTTCCCAGTCAGAAAAGGAGTTGAATCTCTTGCAGTGTCTGGTCCTATGAGCAAGAGTTGTTCTCTGGTAAGAAGAGTCACTATTGCGCCTCCATTGCCATACATAGTACAAATAGCACTCGCGTCTGTTCTCAGCAAGTACAGTGTATTGGACTGAAGAGAAGCTACTGTTCTTGTCAGTTTTTTAAGCAGAGTTGTAGTAGATATGGCCCGTGTGTTTAGGAAGCACAGTTCTTTTATTCTGAGCAAGCTCACTGTTCTTGCCGTATAGGAAACACAGTAGAGTAGAAGAGTGCTCTTTTCAGAAGCAGAGTGTGTTTCTTGTAAGAGGAGCTATTGTTTGTTTCTCAATCAGAAATGGAGTGGAATCACATGCTGTTTCTATTCCTACGAGCAAGAGTTGTTTTCTGGTAAGAAGAGTCACTATTGTGCTCCCATTGCCACACACAGTGCAAATAGCACTCGTGTCTGTTCCCAGCAAGTACAGGGTATTGGACTGAAGAGAAGCTCCTGTTCTTGTCAGTTACATATGCAGATTTGAGGTAGATATGGCCCGTGTGTGTAGGAAGCACAGTTCTTTTGTTCAGAGCAAGCTCACTGTTCTGGCCCTATAGGAAAAACAGTAGAGTAGAAGAGTGCTCTTTTCTCAAAAGCAGAGTGTGTTTCTTGTAAGGTGAGCTAGTGTTTGTTTCCCAGTCAGATATGGAGTTGAATCTCATGCAGTTTCTGGTCTTACGAGCAAGAGTTGTTTTCTGGTAAGAAGAGTGACTATTGTGATCCATTTGCCATACAGTGCAAATAGCACTTATGTCTGTTCCCAGCAAGTTCAGTGTATTGGACTGAAGAGATGCTACTGTTCTTGTCAGTTTCCTAAGTAGAGTTGAAGTAGATATGGCCCGTGTGTGTAGGAAGCACAGTTCTTTTGTTCTGAGCAAGCACACTGTTCTGGCCCTATGGGAAACACAGTAGAGTAGAAGAGTGCTCTTTTCTCAAAAGCAGAGTGTGTTTCTTGTAAGGCGAGCTAGTGTTTGTTTCCCAGTCAGAAATGGAGTTGAATCTAATACAGTTTCTGTTCCTACGAGCAAGAGTTGTTTTCTGGTAAGAAGAGTCACTATTGCGATCCATTTGCCACACAGTGCAAATAGCACTCACGTCTGTACCCAGCAAGTACAGTGTATTGGACTGAAGAGATGCTACTGTTCTTGTCGGTTTCCTAAGTAGAGTTGAAGTAGATGTGGCCCGTGTGTGTAGGAAGCACAGTTCTTTTGTTCTGAGCAAGCTCACTGTTCTGGCCCTATAGGAAACACAGTAGAGTAGAAGAGTGCTCTTTTCTCAAAAGCAGAGTGTGTTTCTTGTAAGGCGAGCTAGTGTTTGTTTCCAGGTCAGAAATAGAGTTGAATCACATACAGTTTCTGGTCATATGAGCAAGAGTTGATTTCGGGTAAGAAGACTCACTATTGCGATCAATTTGCCACACAGTGCAAATAGCACTAACGTCTGTTCCCAGCAATTACAGTGTATTGGACTGAAGAGGAGCTCCTGTTCTTGTCAGTTTCCTAAGCAGAGTTGAAGTAGATATGGCCCGTGTGTGTAGTAAGCACAGATCGTTTGTTCTGAGCATGCTCACTGTTCTGGCCCTATAGGAAACACAGTAGAGTAGAAGAGTGCTCTTTTCTCAAAAGCAGAGTGTGTTTCTTGCAAGGGTGAGCTAGTGTTTGTTTCCCAGTCAGAAATGGAGTGGAATCACATGCTGTTTCTATTCTAAGAGCAAGAGTTGTTTTCGGGTAAGAAGAGTCAATTTTGTGCTCCCATTGCCATACACAGTGCAAATAGCACTCGCGTCTGTTCCCAGCAAGTACAGTGTATTGGACTGAAGAGAAGCTACTTTTCCTGTCAGTTTCCTAAGCAGAGTTGAAGTAGATATGGCCCGTGTTTGTAGGAAGCACAGTGTTTTTGTATTGAGCAAGCTCACTGTTCTGGCCCTATAGAAAACACAATAGAGTTGATGAGTGCTCTTTTTTCAAAAGCAGAGTGTGTTTCTTGTAAGGCGAGCTAGTGTTTGTTTCCCAGTCAGAAATGGAGTTGAATCTCATGCAGTTTCTGGTCCTACGATCAAGAGTTGTTTTCTGGTAAGAACAGTCACTATTGAGCCTCCATTGCCATACACAGTACAAATACCACTCGCGTCTGTTCTCAGCAAGTACAGTGTATTGGACTGAAGAGGAGCTCCTGTTCTTGTCAGTTTCCTAAGCAGAGTTGCAGTAGATATGGCCCGTGTGTTTAGGAAGCACAGTTCTTTTATTCTGAGCAAGCTCACTGTTCTGGCCCTATAGGAAACACAGCAGAGTAGAAGAGTGCTCTTTTCTCAAAAGCAGAGTGTGTTTCTTTTAAGGTGAGCTAGTGTTTGTTTCCCAGTCAGAAATGGAGTGGAATCACATGCTGTTTCTATTCCTACGAGCAAGAGTTGTTTTCTGGTAAGAAGAGTCACTATTGTGCTCCCATTGCCACCATACACAGTGCAAATAGCACTCGTGTCTGTTCCCAGCAAGTACAGTGTATTGGACTGAAGAGAAGCTCCTGTTCTTGTCAGTTTCCTATGCAGATTTGAGGTAGATATGGCCCGTGTGTGTAGGAAGCACAGTTCTTTTGTTCAGAGCAAGTTCACTGTTCTGGCCCTATAGGAAATACAGTAGAGTAGAAGATTGCTCTTTTCTCAAAAGTAGAGTGTGTTTCTCATAAGGGGAGCTAGTGTTTGTTTCCCAGTCAGAAATGGAGTTGAATCACATGCTGTTTCTGGTCCTACGAGCAAGAGTTGTTTTCTGGTAAGAAGAATCACTATTGCGATCCATTTGCCACACAGTGCAAATAGCACTCGCGTCTGTTCCCAGCAAGTACCTTGTATTGGACTGAAGAGATGATACTGTTCTTGTCCGTTTCCTAACTAGAGTTGAAGAAGATGTGGCCCGTGTTTGTAGGAAGCACAGTTCTTTTGTTCTGAGCAAGCTCACTGTTCTGCCCCTATAGGAAACACATTAGATTAGAAGAGTGCTCTTTGCTCAAAAGCAGAGTGTGTTTCTTGTAAGGCGAGCTAGTGTTTGTTTCCCTGTCAGAAATGGAGTTGAATCACTTTCAGTTTCTGTTCCTATGAGAAAGAGTTGTTTTCTGGTAAGAAGAGTCACTATTGTGCTACCATTGCCATACATACTGCAAATAGCACTCGCGTCTGTTCCCAGCAAGTACAGTGTATTGGACTGAAGAGATGCTACTGTTCTTGACAGTTTCCTAAGCAGAGTTGAAGTAGATATGGCCCATGTGTGTAGGAAGCACAGTTTTTTTGTTCTGAGCAAGCACACTGTTCTGGCCATATAGGAAACACAGTAGAGTAGAAGAGTGCTCTTTTCTCAAAAGCAGAGTGTGTTTCTTGTAAGGTGAGCTAGTGTTTGTTTCCCAGTCAGAAATGGAGTGGAATCACATGCTGTTTCTATTCCAAGAGCAAGAGTTGTTTTCTGGTAAGAAGAGTCACTATTGTGCTCCCATTGCCATACACAGTGCAAATAGCACTCGCGTCTGTTCCCAGCAAGTACAGTGTATTGGACTGAAGAGAAGCTACTGTTCTTGTCAGTTTCCTAAGCAAAGTTGAAGTAGATATGGCCCGTGTGTTTAGGAAGCACAGTGTTTTTGTACTGAGCAAGCTCACTGTTCTGGCCCTATAGAAAACACAATAGAGTAGATGAGTGCTCTTTTCTCAAAAGCAGAGTGTGTTTCTTGTAAGGCGAGCTAGTGTTTGTTTCCCAGTCAGAAATGGAGTTGAATCTCATGCAGTTTCTGGTCTTACGAGCAAGAGTTGTTTTCTGGTAAGAAGAGTCACTACTGTGCTCCCATTGCCATACACAGTGCAAACAGCACTCGTGTCTCTTCCCAGCAAGTACAGTGTATTGGACTGAAGAGAAGCTCCTGTTCTTGTCAGCTTCCTAAGCAGAGTTGAAGGAGATATGGCCTGTGTGTGTAGGAAGCACAGTTCTTCTGGTCAGAGCAAGCTTACTGTTCTGGCCCTATAGAAAAATAAGTGGAGTAGAAGAGTGCTCTTTTCTCAAAAGCAGAGTGTGTTTCTTGTAAGGCGAGCTAGTGTTTGTTTCTCAGTCAGAAATGGAGTGGAATCACATGCTGTTTCTATTCCTATGAGCAAGAGTTGTTTTCTGGTAAGAAGAGTCACTATTGTGCTCCCATTGCCATACACAGTGCAAATAGCACTCGTGTCTGTTCCCAGCAAGTACACTGTAGTGGACTGAAGAGAAGCTACTGTTTTTGTCAGTTTCCTACGCAGATTTGAGGTAGATATGGCCCATGTGTGTAGGAAGCACAGTTCTTTTTTTCAGAGCAAGCTCACTGTTCTGGCCCTATAGAAAACACAGTAGAGTAGAAGAGTGCTCTTTTCTCAAAAGTAGAGTGTGTTTCTCGTAAGGGGAGCTAGTGTTTGTTTCCCAGTCAGAAATGGAGTTGAATCACATGCTGTTTCTGGTCCTACGAGCAAGAGTTGTTTTCTGGTAAGAAGAATCACTGTTGTGATCCATTTGCCACACAGTGCAAATAGCACTCGCGTCTGTTCCCAGCAAGTACAGTGTATTAGACTGAAGAGAAGCTCCTGTTCTTCTCAGTTTCCTCAGCAGAGTGGAAATAGATATGGCCCGTGTGTGTAGGAAGCACAGTTCTTTTGTTCTGAGCAAGCTCACTGTTCTGGCCCTATAGGAAACACAGTAGAGTAGAAGAGTGCTCTTTTCTCAAAAGCAGAGTGTTTTTCTTGTAAAGCGAGCTAGTGTTTGTTTCCCTGTCAGAAATGGAGTTGAATCACTTGCAGTTTCTGTTCCTATGAGCAAGAGCTGTTTTCTGGTAAGAAGAGTCACTATTGTGCTCCCATTGCCATACACAGTGCAAATAGCACTCGCGTCTGTTCCCAGCAAGTACAGTGTATTGGACGGAAGAGAAGCTACTGTTCTTGTCAGTTTTCTAAGCAGAGTTGAAGTAGATATGGCCTGTGTGTGTAGGAAGCACAGTGTTTTTGTACTGAGCAAGCTCACTGTTCTGGCCCTATAGAAAACACAGTAGAGTAGAAGAGTGCTCTTTTCTCAAAAGCAGAGTGTGTTTCTTGTAAGGCGAGCAAGTGTTTGTTTACCAGTCAGATATGGAGTTGAATCACATGCAGTTTCTGGTCTTACGAGCAAGAGTTGTTTTCTGGTAAGAAGAGTGACTATTGTGATCCATTTGCCATACAGTGCAAATAGCACTTACGTCTGTTCCCAGCAAGTTCAGTGTATTGAACTGAAGAGATGCTACTGTTCTTGTCAGTTTCCTAAGTAGAGTTGAAGTAGATATGGCCCGTGTGTGTAGGAAGCACAGTTCTTTTGTTCTGAGCAAGCACACTGTTCTGGCCCTATGGGAAACACAGTAGAGTAGAAGAGTGCTCTTTTCTCAAAAGCAGAGTGTGTTTCTTGTAAGGCGAGCTAGTGTTTGTTTCCCAGTCAGAAATGGAGTTGAATCTAATGCAGTTTCTGTTCCTACGAGCAAGAGTTGTTTTCTGGTAAGAAGAGTCACTATTGCGATCCATTTACAACACAGTGCAAATAGCACTCTCGTCTGTACCCAGCAAGTACAGTGTATTGGACTGAAGAGATGCTACTGTTCTTGTCAGTTTCCTAAGTAGAGTTGAAGTAGATGTGGCCTGTGTGTGTAGGAAGCACAGTTCTTTTGTTCTGAGCAAGCTCACTGTTCTGGCCCTATAGGAAACACAGTAGAGTAGAAGAGTGCTCTTTTCTCAAAAGCAGAGTGTGTTTCTTGTAAGGCGAGCAAGTGTTTGTTTACCAGTCAGATATGGAGTTGAACTTCATGCAGTTTCTGGTCTTATGAGCAAGAGTTGATTTCGGGTAAGAAGACTCACTATTGCGATCAATTTGCCACACAGTGCAAATAGCACTCACGTCTGTTCCCAGCAATTACAGTGTATTGGACTGAAGAGGAGCTACTGTTCTTGTCAGTTTCCTAAGCAGAGTTGAAGTAGATATGGCCCGTGTGTGTAGGAAGCACAGATCGTTTGTTCTGAGCAAGCTCACTGTTCTGGCCCTATAGGAAACACAGTAGAGTAGAAGAGTGCTCTTTTCTCAAAAGCAGAGTGTGTTTCTTGCAAGGGTGAGCTAGTGTTTGTTTCCCAGTCAGAAATGGAGTGGAATCAAATGCTTTTTCTATTCCAAGACCAAGAGTTGTTTTCGGGTAAGAAGAGTCAATGTTGTGCTCCCATTGCCATACACAGTGCAAATAGCACTCGCGTCTGTTCCCAGCAAGTACAGTGTATTGGACTGAAGAGAAGCTACTGTTCCTGTCAGTTTCCTAAGCAGAGTTGAAGTAGATATGGCCCGTGTGTGTAGGAAGCACAGTGTTTTTGTACTGAGCAAGCTCACTGTTCTGGCCCTATAGAAAACACAATAGAGTTGATGAGTGCTCTTTTTTCAAAAGCAGAGTATGTTTCTTGTAAGGCGAGCTAGTGTTTGTTTCCCAGTCAGAAATGGAGTTGAATCTCATGCAGTTTCTGGTCCTACGATCAAGAGTTGTTTTCTGGTAAGAAGAGTCACTATTGAGCCTCCATTGCCATACACAGTACAAATACCACTCGCGTCTGTTCTCAGCAAGTACAGTGTATTGGACTGAAGAGAAGCTACTGTTCTTGTCAGTTTCCTAAGCAGAGTTGTAGTAGATATGGCCCGTGTGTTTAGGAAGCACAGTTCTTTTATTCTGAGCAAGCTCACTGTTCTGGCCCTATAGGAAACACAGCAGAGTAGAAGAGTGCTCTTTTCTCCAAAGCAGAGTGTGTTTCTTTTAAGGCGAGTTAGTGTTTGTTTCCCAGTCAGAAATGGAGTGGAATCACATGCTGTTTCTATTCCTACGAGCAAGAGTTGTTTTCTGGTAAGAAGAGTCACTATTGTGCTCCCATTGCCATACACAGTGCAAATAGCACTCGCGTCTGTTCCCAGCAAGTACAGTGTATTGGACTGAAGAGAAGCTCCTGTTTTTGTCAGTTTCCAAAGCAGAATTTAGGTAGATATGCCCGTTTGTGTAATGAAGCACAGTTATTTTGTTCAGAGCAAGCTCACTGTTCTGGCCCTACAAGAAACACAGTAGAGTAGAAGAGTGCTCTTTTCTCAAAAGTAGAGTGTGTTTCTCGTAAGGCGAGCTAGTGTTTGTTTCCCAGTCAGAAATGGAGTTGAATCACATGCTGTTTCTGGTCCTACAAGCAAGAGTTGTTTTCTAGTAAGAAGAATCACTATTGCGATCCATTTGCAACTCAGTGCAAATAGCACTCGCGTCTGTTCTCAGCAAGTACAGTGTATTGGACTCAAGAGAAGCTACTGTTCTTGTCAGTTTTTTAAGCAGAGTTGTAGTAGATATGGCCCGTGTATTTAGGAAGCACAGTTCTTTTATTCTGAGCAAGCTCACTGTTCTGGCCCTATAGGAAACACAGTAGAGTAGAAGAGTGCTCTTTTCAGAAGCAGAGTGTGTTTCTTGTAAGAGGAGCTATTGTTTGTTTCTCAGTCAGAAATGGAGTGGAATCACATGCTGTTTCTATTCCTACGAGCAAGAGTTGTTTTCTGGTATGAAGAGTCACTATTGTGCTCCCATTGCCACACACAGTGCAAATAGCACTCGTGTCTGTTCCCAGCAAGTACAGTGTATTGGACTGAAGAGAAGCTCCTGTTCTTGTCAGTTTCCTATGCAGATTTGAGGTAGATATGGCCCGTGTGTGTAGGAAGCACAGTTCTTTTGTTCAGAGCAAGCTCACTGTTCTGGCCCTATAGGAAATACAGTAGAGTAGAAGAGTGCTCTTTTCTCAAAAGTAGAGTGTGTTTCTCATAAGGGGAGCTAGTGTTTGTTTCCCAGTCAGAAATGGAGTTGAATCACATGCTGTTTCTGGTCCTACGAGCAAGAGTTGTTTTCTGGTAAGAAGAATCACTATTGCGATCCATTTGCCACACAGTGCAAATAGCACTCGCGTCTGTTCCCAGCAAGTACAGTGTATTGGACTGAAGAGATGCTACTGTTCTTGTCTGTTTCCTAACTATAGTTGAAGAAGATGTGGCCTGTGTGTGTAGGAAGCACAGTTCTTTTGTTCTGAGCAAGCTCACTGTTCTGGCCCTATAGGAAACGCAGTAGAGTAGAAGAGTGCTCTTTTCTCAAAAGCAGAGTGTGTTTCTTGTAACGCGAGCTAGTGTTTGTTTCCCAGTCAGAAATGGAGTTGAATCTAATGCAGTTTCTGGTCCTATGAGCAAGAGTTTTTTTCTGGTAAGAAGAGTCACTATTGCGATCCATTTGAGACACAGTGCAAAAAGCACTCGCGTCTGTTCCCAGCAAGTACAGTGTATTGAACTGAAGAGAAGCTACTGTTCTTGTCAGTTTCCTAAGCAGAGTTGAAGTAGATAGGGCCCGTGTGTGTAGGAAGCACAGTTCTTTTGTTCTGAGCAAGCTCACTGTTCTGCCCCTACAGGAAACACATTAGATTAGAAGAGTGCTCTTTGCTCAAAAGCAGAGTGTGTTTCTTGTAAGGCGAGCTAGTGTTTTTTTCCCTGTCAGAAATGGAGTTGAATCACTTGCAGTTTCTGTTTCTATGATTAAGAGTTGCTTTCTCTTAAGAAGAGTCACTATTGCGCTCACATTCCCATACACAGTGAAAATAGCACTCGCGTCTGTTCCCAGCAAGTACAGTGTATTGAACTGAAGAGAAGCTACTGTTGTTGTCATTTTCGTAAGCAGAGTTGAAGTAGATATGACCCGTGTGTGTAGGAAGCACAGTTCTTTTGTACTGAGCAAGCTCACTGATCTGGCCCTATAGGAAACACAGTAGAATAGAAGAGTGCTCTTTTCTCAAAAGCAGAGTGTGTTTCTTGTAAGGCGAGCTAATGTTTGTTTCCCAGTCAGAAATGGAGTGGAATCACATGCTGTTTCTATTCCTACGAGCAAGAGTTGTTTTCTTTTAAGAAGAGTTACTATTGTGCTCCCATTGCCATACACAGTGTAAATAGCACTCATGTCTCTTCCCAGCAAGTTCAGTGTATTGGACTGAAGAGATGCTACTGTTCTTGTCAGTTTCCTAAGTAGAGTTGAAGTAGATATGGCCCGTGTGTGTAGGAAGCACAGTTCTTTTGTTCTGAGCAAGCACACTGTTCTGGCCCTATAGGAAATACAGTAGAGTAGAAGAGTGCTCTTTTCTCAAAAGCAGAGTGTCTTTCTTGTAAGGCGAGCTAGTGTTTGTTTCCCAGTCAGAAATGGAGTTGAATCTAATGCAGTTTCTTTTCCCACGAGCAAGAGTTGTTTTCTGGTAAGAAGAGTCACTATTGCGATCCATTTGCCACACAGTGCAAATAGCAATCACGTCTGTACCCAGCAAGTACAGTGTATTGGACTGAAGAGATGCTACTGTTCTTGTCTGTTTGCAAAGTAGAGTTGAAGTAGATGTGGCCGTGTGTGTAGGAAGCAGAGTTCTTTTGTTCTGAGCAAGCTCACTGTTCTGGCCCTATAGGAAACACAGTAGAGTAGAAGAGTGCTCTTTTCTCAAAAGCAGAGTGTGTTTCTTGTAAGGCGAGCTAGTGTTTGTTTCCAGGTCAGAAATAGAGTTGAATCACATACAGTTTCTGGTCGTATGAGCAAGAGTTGTTTTCTGGTAAGAAGACTCACTATTGCGTTCGATTTGCCACACAGTGCAAATAGCACTCACGTCTGTTCCCAGCAATTACAGTGTATTGGACTGAAGAGGAGCTACTGTTCTTGTCAGTTTCTTAAGCAGAGTTGAAGTAGATATGGCCCGTGTGTGTAGGAAGCACAGATCGTTTGTTCTGAGCAAGCTCACTGTTCTGGCCCTATAGGAAACATAGTAGAGTGGAAGAGTTCTCTTTCTCAAAACAGAGTGTGTTTCTTGTAAAACGAGCTAGTGTTTGTTTCCCAGTCAGAAATGGAGTTGAATCTCATGCCGTTTCTGGTCCTACGAGCAAGAGTTGTTTTCTGGGTAAGAAGAGTCACTATTGTGATCCATTTGCCACACAGTGCAAATAGCACTCGCGTCTGTTCCCAGCAAGTACAGTGTGTTGAACTGAAGAGAAGCTACTGTTGTTGTCATTTTCGTAAGCAGAGTTGAAGTAGATATGACCCGTGTGTGTAGGAAGCACAGTTCTTTTGTACTGAGCAAGCTCACTGATCTGGCCCTATAGGAAACACAGGAGAATAGAAGAGTGCTCTTTTCTCAAAAGCAGAGTGTGTTTCTTGTAAGGCGTGCTATTGTTTGTTTCCCAGTCAGAAATGGAGTGGAATCACATGCTGTTTCTATTCCTACGAGCAAGAGTTGTTTTCTGGTAAGAAGAGTTACTATTGTGCTCCCATTGCCATACACAGTGCAAATAGCACTCATGTCTCTTCCCAGCAAGTACAGTGTATTGGACTGAAGAGATGCTACTGTTCTTGTCTGTTTCCTAAGTTGAGTTGAAGTAGATGTGGCCGTGTGTGTAGGAAGCACAGTTCTTTTGTTCTGAGCAAGCTCACTGTTCTGGCCCTATAGGAAACACAGTAGAGTAGAAGAGTGCTCTTTTCTCAAAAGCAGAGTGTGTTTCTTGTAAGGCGAGCTAGTGTTTGTTTCCAGGTCAGAAATAGAGTTGAATCACATACAGTTTCTGGTCGTATGAGCAAGAGTTGTTTTCTGGTAAGAAGACTCACTATTGCGATCGATTTGCCACACAGTGCAAATAGCACTCACGTCTGTTCCCAGCAATTACAGTGTATTGGACTGAAGAGAACCTACTGTTCTTGTCAGTTTCCTAAGCAGAGTTGAAGTAGATATGGCCTGTGTGTGTAGGAAGCACAGATCGTTTGTTCTGAGCAAGCTCACTGTTCTGGCCCTATAGGAAACACAGTAGAGTAGAAGAGTGCTCTTTTCTCAAAAGCAGAGTGTGTTTCTTGCAATGGGTAGCTAGTGTTTGTTTCCCAGTCAGAAATGGAGTGGAATCACATGCTGTTTCTATTCCAAGAGCAAAGGTGTTTTCGGGTAAGAAGAGTCACTGTTGTGCTCCCATTGCCATACACAGTGCAAATAGCACTCGCGTCTGTTCCCAGCAAGTACAGTGTATTGGACTGAAGAGAAGCTACTGTTCCTGTCAGTTTCCTAAGCAGAGTTGAAGTAGATATGGCCCGTGTGTGTAGGAAGCACAGTGTTTTTGTACTGAGCAAGCTCACTGTTCTGGCCCTATAGAAAACACAATAGAGTTGATGAGTGCTCTTTTTTCAAAAGCAGAGTATGTTTCTTGTAAGGCGAGCTAGTGTTTGTTTCCCAGTCAGAAATGGAGTTGAATCTCATGCAGTTTCTGGTCCTACGATCAAGAGTTGTTTTCTGGTAAGAAGAGTCACTATTGAGCCTCCATTGCCATACACAGTACAAATACCACTCGCGTCTGTTCTCAGCAAGTACAGTGTATTGGACTGAAGAGAAGCTACTGTTCTTGTCAGTTTCCTAAGCAGAGTTGTAGTAGATATGGCCCGTGTGTTTAGGAAGCACAGTTCTTTTATTCTGAGCAAGCTCACTGTTCTGGCCCTATAGGAAACACAGCAGAGTAGAAGAGTGCTCTTTTCTCAAAAGCAGAGTGTGTTTCTTTTAAGGCGAGTTAGTGTTTGTTTCCCAGTCAGAAATGGAGTGGAATCACATGCTGTTTCTATTCCTACGAGCAAGAGTTGTTTTCTGGTAAGAAGAGTCACTATTGTGCTCCCATTGCCATACACAGTGCAAATAGCACTCGCGTCTGTTCCCAGCAAGTACAGTGTATTGGACTGAAGAGAAGCTCCTGTTTTTGTCAGTTTCCAAAGCAGAATTTAGGTAGATATGCCCGTTTGTGTAATGAAGCACAGTTATTTTGTTCAGAGCAAGCTCACTGTTCTGGCCCTACAAGAAACACAGTAGAGTAGAAGAGTGCTCTTTTCTCAAAAGTAGAGTGTGTTTCTCGTAAGGCGAGCTAGTGTTTGTTTCCCAGTCAGAAATGGAGTTGAATCACATGCTGTTTCTGGTCCTACAAGCAAGAGTTGTTTTCTAGTAAGAAGAATCACTATTGCGATCCATTTGCAACTCAGTGCAAATAGCACTCGCGCCTGTTCTCAGCAAGTACAGTGTATTGGACTCAAGAGAAGCTACTGTTCTTGTCAGTTTTTTAAGCAGAGTTGTAGTAGATATGGCCCGTGTATTTAGGAAGCACAGTTCTTTTATTCTGAGCAAGCTCACTGTTCTGGCCCTATAGGAAACACAGTAGAGTAGAAGAGTGCTCTTTTCAGAAGCAGAGTGTGTTTCTTGTAAGAGGAGCTATTGTTTGTTTCTCAGTCAGAAATGGAGTGGAATCACATGCTGTTTCTATTCCTACGAGCAAGAGTTGTTTTCTGGTATGAAGAGTCACTATTGTGCTCCCATTGCCACACACAGTGCAAATAGCACTCGTGTCTGTTCCCAGCAAGTACAGTGTATTGGACTGAAGAGAAGCTCCTGTTCTTGTCAGTTTCCTATGCAGATTTGAGGTAGATATGGCCCGTGTGTGTAGGAAGCACAGTTCTTTTGTTCAGAGCAAGCTCACTGTTCTGGCCCTATAGGAAATACAGTAGAGTAGAAGAGTGCTCTTTTCTCAAAAGTAGAGTGTGTTTCTCATAAGGGGAGCTAGTGTTTGTTTCCCAGTCAGAAATGGAGTTGAATCACATGCTGTTTCTGGTCCTACGAGCAAGAGTTGTTTTCTGGTAAGAAGAATCACTATTGCGATCCATTTGCCACACAGTGCAAATAGCACTCGCGTCTGTTCCCAGCAAGTACAGTGTATTGGACTGAAGAGATGCTACTGTTCTTGTCCGTTTCCTAACTATAGTTGAAGAAGATGTGGCCTGTGTGTGTAGGAAGCACAGTTCTTTTGTTCTGAGCAAGCTCACTGTTCTGGCCCTATAGGAAACGCAGTAGAGTAGAAGAGTGCTCTTTTCTCAAAAGCAGAGTGTGTTTCTTGTAACGCGAGCTAGTGTTTGTTTCCCAGTCAGAAATGGAGTTGAATCTAATGCAGTTTCTGGTCCTACGAGCAAGAGTTTTTTTCTGGTAAGAAGAGTCACTATTGCGATCCATTTGAGACACAGTGCAAAAAGCACTCGCGTCTGTTCCCAGCAAGTACAGTGTATTGAACTGAAGAGAAGCTACTGTTCTTGTCAGTTTCCTAAGCAGAGTTGAAGTAGATAGGGCCCGTGTGTGTAGGAAGCACAGTTCTTTTGTTCTGAGCAAGCTCACTGTTCTGCCCCTACAGGAAACACATTAGATTAGAAGAGTGCTCTTTGCTCAAAAGCAGAGTGTGTTTCTTGTAAGGCGAGCTAGTGTTTTTTTCCCTGTCAGAAATGGAGTTGAATCACTTGCAGTTTCTGTTTCTATGATTAAGAGTTGCTTTCTCTTAAGAAGAGTCACTATTGCGCTCACATTCCCATACACAGTGCAAATAGCACTCGCGTCTGTTCCCAGCAAGTACAGTGTATTGAACTGAAGAGAAGCTACTGTTGTTGTCATTTTCGTAAGCAGAGTTGAAGTAGATATGACCCGTGTGTGTAGGAAGCACAGTTCTTTTGTACTGAGCAAGCTCACTGATCTGGCCCTATAGGAAACACAGTAGAATAGAAGAGTGCTCTTTTCTCAAAAGCAGAGTGTGTTTCTTGTAAGGCGAGCTAATGTTTGTTTCCCAGTCAGAAATGGAGTGGAATCACATGCTGTTTCTATTCCTACGAGCAAGAGTTGTTTTCTTTTAAGAAGAGTTACTATTGTGCTCCCATTGCCATACACAGTGTAAATAGCACTCATGTCTCTTCCCAGCAAGTTCAGTGTATTGGACTGAAGAGATGCTACTGTTCTTGTCAGTTTCCTAAGTAGAGTTGAAGTAGATATGGCCCGTGTGTGTAGGAAGCACAGTTCTTTTGTTCTGAGCAAGCACACTGTTCTGGCCCTATAGGAAATACAGTAGAGTAGAAGAGTGCTCTTTTCTCAAAAGCAGAGTGTCTTTCTTGTAAGGCGAGCTAGTGTTTGTTTCCCAGTCAGAAATGGAGTTGAATCTAATGCAGTTTCTTTTCCCACGAGCAAGAGTTGTTTTCTGGTAAGAAGAGTCACTATTGCGATCCATTTGCCACACAGTGCAAATAGCAATCACGTCTGTACCCAGCAAGTACAGTGTATTGGACTGAAGAGATGCTACTGTTCTTGTCTGTTTGCAAAGTAGAGTTGAAGTAGATGTGGCCGTGTGTGTAGGAAGCAGAGTTCTTTTGTTCTGAGCAAGCTCACTGTTCTGGCCCTATAGGAAACACAGTAGAGTAGAAGAGTGCTCTTTTCTCAAAAGCAGAGTGTGTTTCTTGTAAGGCGAGCTAGTGTTTGTTTCCAGGTCAGAAATAGAGTTGAATCACATACAGTTTCTGGTCGTATGAGCAAGAGTTGTTTTCTGGTAAGAAGACTCACTATTGCGTTCGATTTGCCACACAGTGCAAATAGCACTCACGTCTGTTCCCAGCAATTACAGTGTATTGGACTGAAGAGGAGCTACTGTTCTTGTCAGTTTCTTAAGCAGAGTTGAAGTAGATATGGCCCGTGTGTGTAGGAAGCACAGATCGTTTGTTCTGAGCAAGCTCACTGTTCTGGCCCTATAGGAAACATAGTAGAGTGGAAGAGTTCTCTTTCTCAAAACAGAGTGTGTTTCTTGTAAAACGAGCTAGTGTTTGTTTCCCAGTCAGAAATGGAGTTGAATCTCATGCCGTTTCTGGTCCTACGAGCAAGAGTTGTTTTCTGGGTAAGAAGAGTCACTATTGTGATCCATTTGCCACACAGTGCAAATAGCACTCGCGTCTGTTCCCAGCAAGTACAGTGTGTTGAACTGAAGAGAAGCTACTGTTGTTGTCATTTTCGTAAGCAGAGTTGAAGTAGATATGACCCGTGTGTGTAGGAAGCACAGTTCTTTTGTACTGAGCAAGCTCACTGATCTGGCCCTATAGGAAACACAGGAGAATAGAAGAGTGCTCTTTTCTCAAAAGCAGAGTGTGTTTCTTGTAAGGCGTGCTATTGTTTGTTTCCCAGTCAGAAATGGAGTGGAATCACATGCTGTTTCTATTCCTACGAGCAAGAGTTGTTTTCTGGTAAGAAGAGTTACTATTGTGCTCCCATTGCCATACACAGTGCAAATAGCACTCATGTCTCTTCCCAGCAAGTTCAGTGTATTGGACTGAAGAGATGCTACTGTTCTTGTCAGTTTCCTAAGTAGATTTGAAGTAGATATGGCCCGTGTGTGTAGGAAGCACAGTTCTTTTGTTCTGAGCAAGCACACTGTTCTGGCCCTATAGGAAACACAGTAGAGTAGAAGAGTGCTCTTTTCTCAAAAGCAGAGTGTCTTTCTTGTAAGGCGAGCTAGTGTTTGTTTCCCAGTCAGAAATGGAGTTGAATCTAATGCAGTTTCTTTTCCTACGAGCAAGAGTTGTTTTCTGGTAAGAAGAGTCACTATTGCGATCCATTTGCCACACAGTGCAAATAGCAATCACATCTGTACCCAGCAAGTACAGTGTATTGGACTGAAGAGATGCTACTGTTCTTGTCTGTTTCCTAAGTTGAGTTGAAGTAGATGTGGCCGTGTGTGTAGGAAGCACAGTTCTTTTGTTCTGAGCAAGCTCACTGTTCTGGCCCTATAGGAAACACAGTAGAGTAGAAGAGTGCTCTTTTCTCAAAAGCAGAGTGTGTTTCTTGTAAGGCGAGCTAGTGTTTGTTTCCAGGTCAGAAATAGAGTTGAATCACATACAGTTTCTGGTCGTATGAGCAAGAGTTGTTTTCTGGTAAGAAGACTCACTATTGCGATCGATTTGCCACACAGTGCAAATAGCACTCACGTCTGTTCCCAGCAATTACAGTGTATTGGACTGAAGAGAACCTACTGTTCTTGTCAGTTTCCTAAGCAGAGTTGAAGTAGATATGGCCTGTGTGTGTAGGAAGCACAGATCGTTTGTTCTGAGCAAGCTCACTGTTCTGGCCCTATAGGAAACACAGTAGAGTAGAAGAGTGCTCTTTTCTCAAAAGCAGAGTGTGTTTCTTGCAATGGGTAGCTAGTGTTTGTTTCCCAGTCAGAAATGGAGTGGAATCACATGCTGTTTCTATTCCAAGAGCAAAGGTGTTTTCGGGTAAGAAGAGTCACTGTTGTGCTCCCATTGCCATACACAGTGCAAAGAGCACTCGCGTCTGTTCCCAGCAATACAGTGTATTGGACTGAAGAGAAGCTCCTGTTCTTGTCAGCTTCCTAAGCAGAGTTGAAGGAGATATGGCCCGTGTGTGTAGGAAGCACAGTTCTTTTGTTCAGAGCAAGCTTACTGTTCTGGCCCTATAGAAAAAACAGCAGAGTAGAAGAGTGCTCTTTTCTCAAAAGCAGAGTGTGTTTCTTTTAAGGCGAGCTAGTGTTTGTTTCCCAGTCAGAAATGGAGTGGAATCACATGCTGTTTCTATTCCTACGAGCAAGAGTTGTTTTCTGGTAAGAAGAGTCACTATTGTGCTCCCATTGCCATACACAGTGCAAATAGCACTCGCGTCTGTTCCCAGCAAGTACAGTGTATTGGACTGAAGAGAAGCTCCTGTTCTTGTCAGTTTCCTAAGCAGATTTGAGGTAGATATGGCCCGTGTGTGTAGGAAGCACAGTTCTTTTGTTCAGAGCAAGCTCACTGTTCTGGCCCTATAGGAAATACAGTAGAGTAGAAGAGTGCTCTTTTCTCAAAAGTAGAGTGTGTTTCTCATAAGGGGAGCTAGTGTTTGTTTCCCAGTCAGAAATGGAGTTGAATCACATGCTGTTTCTGGTCCTACGAGCAAGAGTTGTTTTCTGGTAAGAAGAATCACTATTGCGATCCATTTGCCACACAGTGCAAATAGCACTCGCGTCTGTTCCCAGCAAGTACAGTGTATTGGACTGAAGAGATGCTACTGTTCTTGTCCGTTTCCTAACTAGAGTTGAAGAAGATGTGGCCCGTGTGTGTAGGAAGCACAGTTCTTTTGTTCTGAGCAAGCTCACTGTTCTGGCCCTATAGGAAACGCAGTAGAGTAAAAGAGTGCTCTTTTCTCAAAAGCAGAGTGTGTTTCTTGTAACGCGAGCTAGTGTTTGTTTCCCAGTCAGAAATGGAGTTGAATCTAATGCAGTTTCTGGTCCTACGAGCAAGAGTTTTTTTCTGGTAAGAAGAGTCACTATTGCGATCCATTTGAGACACAGTGCAAAAAGCACTCGCGTCTGTTCCCAGCAAGTACAGTGTATTGAACTGAAGAGAAGCTACTGTTCTTGTCAGTTTCCTAAGCAGAGTTGAAGTAGATAGGGCCCGTGTGTGTAGGAAGCACAGTTCTTTTGTTCTGAGCAAGCTCACTGTTCTGCCCCTATAGGAAACACATTAGATTAGAAGAGTGCTCTTTGCTCAAAAGCAGAGTGTGTTTCTTGTAAGGCAAGCTAGTGTTTGTTTCCCTGTCAGAAATGGAGTTGAATCACTTTCAGTTTCTGTTCCTATGAGAAAGAGTTGTTTTCTGGTAAGAAGAGTCACTATTGTGCTACCATTGCCATACATACTGCAAATAGCACTCGCGTCTGTTCCCAGCAAGTACAGTGTATTGGATTGAAGAGATGCTACTGTTCTTGACAGTTTCCTAAGCAGAGTTGAAGTAGATATGGCCCATGTGTGTAGGAAACACAGTTTTTTTGTTCTGAGCAAGCACACTGTTCTGGCCCTATAGAAAACACAATAGAGTAGATGAGTGCTCTTTTCTCAAAAGCAGAGTGTGTTTCTTGTAAGGCGAGCTAGTGTTTGTTTCCCAGTCAGAAATGGAGTTGAATCTCATGCAGTTTCTGGTCTTACGAGCAAGAGTTTTTTTCTGGTAAGAAGAGTCACTACTGTGCTCCCATTGCCATACACAGTGCAAACAGCACTCGTGTCTCTTCCCAGCAAGTACAGTGTATTGGACTGAAGAGAAGCTCCTGTTCTTGTCAGCTTCCTAAGCAGAGTTGAAGGAGATATGGCCTGTGTGTGTAGGAAGCACAGTTCTTCTGGTCAGAGCAAGCTTACTGTTCTGGCCCTATAGAAAAAACAGTGGAGTAGAAGAGTGCTCTTTTCTCAAAAGCAGAGTGTGTTTCTTGTAAGGCGAGCTAGTGTTTGTTTCTCAGTCAGAAATGGAGTGGAATCACATGCTGTTTCTATTCCTATGAGCAAGAGTTGTTTTCTGGTAAGAAGAGTCACTATTGTGCTCCCATTGCCATACACAGTGCAAATAGCACTCGTGTCTGTTCCCAGCAAGTACAGTGTAGTGGACTGAAGAGAAGCTACTGTTTTTGTCAGTTTCCTACGCAGATTTGAGGTAGATATGGCCCATGTGTGTAGGAAGCACAGTTCTTTTTTTCAGAGCAAGCTCACTGTTCTGGCCCTATAGAAAACACAGTAGAGTAGAAGAGTGCTCTTTTCTCAAAAGTAGAGTGTGTTTCTCGTAAGGGGAGCTAGTGTTTGTTTCCCATTCAGAAATGGAGTTGAATCACTTGCAGTTTCTGTTCCTATGAGCAAGAGCTGTTTTCTGGTAAGAAGAGTCACTATTGTGCTCCCATTGCCATTCACAGTGCAAATAGCACTCGCGTCTGTTCCCAGCAAGTACAGTGTATTGGACGGAAGAGAAGCTACTGTTCTTGTCAGTTTTCTAAGCAGAGTTGAAGTAGATATGGCCTGTGTGTGTAGGAAGCACAGTGTTTTTGTACTGAGCAAGCTCACTGTTCTGGCCCTATAGAAAACACAGTAGAGTAGAAGAGTGCTCTTTTCTCAAAAGCAGAGTGTGTTTCTTGTAAGGTGAGCAAGTGTTTGTTTACCAGTCAGATATGGAGTTGAACCTCATGCAGTTTCTGGTCTTACGAGCAAGAGTTGTTTTCTGGTAAGAAGAGTGACTATTGTGATCCATTTGCCATACAGTGCAAATAGCACTTACGTCTGTTCCCAGCAAGTTCAGTGTATTGGACTGAAGAGATGCTACTGTTCTTGTCAGTTTCCTAAGTAGAGTTGAAGTATATATGGCCCGTGTGTGTAGGAAGCACAGTTCTTTTGTTCTGAGCAAGCACACTGTTCTGGCCCTATGGGAAACACAGTAGAGTAGAAGAGTGCTCTTTTCTCAAAAGCAGAGTGTGTTTCTTGTAAGGCGAGCTAGTGTTTGTTTCCCAGTCAGAAATGGAGTTGAATCTATTGCAGTTTCTGTTCCTACGAGCAAGAGTTGTTTTCTGGTAAGCAGAGTCACTATTGCGATCCATTTGCCACACACTGCAAATAGCACTCACGTCTGTACCCAGCAAGTACAGTGTATTGGACTGAAGAGTTGCTACTGTTCTTGTCAGTTTCCTAAGTAGAGTTGAAGTAGATGTGGCCCGTGTGTGTAGGAAGCACAGTTCTTTTGTTCTGAGCAAGCTCACTGTTCTGGCCCTATAGGAAACACAGTAGAGTAGAAGAGTGCTCTTTTCTCAAAAGCAGAGTGTGTTTCTTGTAAGGCGAGCTAGTGTTTGTTTCCAGGTCAGAAATAGAGTTGAATCACATACAGTTTCTGGTCGTATGAGCAAGAGTTGATTTCGGGTAAGAAGACTCACTATTGCGATCAATTTGCCACACAGTGCAAATAGCTCTCGCGTCTGTTCCCAGCAAGTACAGTGTATTGGACGGAAGAGAAGCTACTGTTCTTGTCAGTTTTCTAAGCAGAGTTGAAGTAGATATGGCCTGTGTGTGTAGGAAGCACAGTGTTTTTGTACTGAGCAAGCTCACTGTTCTGGCCCTATAGAAAACACAGTAGAGTAGAAGAGTGCTCTTTTCTCAAAAGCAGAGTGTGTTTCTTGTAAGGTGAGCAAGTGTTTGTTTACCAGTCAGATATGGAGTTGAACCTCATGCAGTTTCTGGTCTTACGAGCAAGAGTTGTTTTCTGGTAAGAAGAGTGACTATTGTGATCCATTTGCCATACAGTGCAAATAGCACTTACGTCTGTTCCCAGCAAGTTCAGTGTATTGGACTGAAGAGATGCTACTGTTCTTGTCAGTTTCCTAAGTAGAGTTGAAGTAGATATGGCCCGTGTGTGTAGGAAGCACAGTTCTTTTGTTCTGAGCAAGCACACTGTTCTGGCCCTATGGGAAACACAGTAGAGTAGAAGAGTGCTCTTTTCTCAAAAGCAGAGTGTGTTTCTTGTAAGGCGAGCTAGTGTTTGTTTCCCAGTCAGAAATGGAGTTGAATCTAATGCAGTTTCTGTTCCTACGAGCAAGAGTTGTTTTCTGGTAAGAAGAGTCACTATTGCGATCCATTTGCCACACAGTGCAAATAGCACTCACGTCTGTACCCAGCAAGTACAGTGTATTGGACTGAAGAGATGCTACTGTTTTTGTCAGTTTCCTAAGTAGAGTTGAAGTAGATGTGGCCTGTGTGTGTAGGAAGCACAGTTCTTTTGTTCTGAGCAAGCTCACTGTTCTGGCCCTATAGGAAACACAGTAGAGTAGAAGAGTGCTCTTTTCTCAAAAGCAGAGTGTGTTTCTTGTAAGGCGAGCTAGTGTTTGTTTCCAGGTCAGAAATAGAGTTGAATCACATACAGTTTCTGGTCGTATGAGCAAGAGTTGATTTCGGGTAAGAAGACTCACTATTGCGATCAATTTGCCACACAGTGCAAATAGCACTCATGTCTGTTCCCAGCAATTACAGTGTATTGGACTGAAGAAGAACTAATGTTGTTGTCAGTTTTCTAAGCAGAGTTGAAGTAGATATGGCCCGTGTGTGTAGGAAGCACAGATCGTTTGTTCTGAGCAAGCTCACTGTTCTGGCCCTATAGGAAACACAGTAGAGTAGAAGAGTGCTCTTTTCTCAAAAGCAGAGTGTGTTTCTTGCAAGGGTGAGCTAGTGTTTGTTTCCCAGTCAGAAATGGAGTGGAATCAAATGCTGTTTCTATTCCAAGACCAAGAGTTGTTTTCGGGTAAGAAGAGTCAATGTTGTGCTCCCATTGCCATACACAGTGCAAATAGCACTCGCGTCTGTTCCCAGCAAGTACAGTGTATTGGACTGAAGAGAAGCTACTGTTCCTGTCAGTTTCCTAAGCAGAGTTGAAGTAGATATGGCCCGTGTATGTAGGAAGCACAGTGTTTTTGTACTGAGCAAGCTCACTGTTCTGGCCCTATAGAAAACACAATAGAGTTGATGAGTGCTCTTTTTTCAAAAGCAGAGTGTGTTTCTTGTAAGGCGAGCTAGTGTTTGTTTCCCAGTCAGAAATGGAGTTGAATCTCATGCAGTTTCTGGTCCTACGATCAAGAGTTTTTTTCTGGTAAGAAGAGTCACTATTGAGCCTCCATTGCCATACACAGTACAAATACCACTCGCGTCTGTTCTCAGCAAGTACAGTGTATTGGACTGAAGAGAAGCTACTGTTCTTGTCAGTTTCCTAAGCAGAGTTGTAGTAGATATGGCCCGTGTGTTTAGGAAGCACAGTTCTTTTATTCTGAGCAAGCTCACTGTTCTGGCAATATAGGAAACACAGCTGAGTAGAAGAGTGCTCTTTTCTCAAAAGCAGAGTGTGTTTCTTTTAAGGCGAGCTAGTGTTTGTTTCCCAGTCAGAAATGGAGGGGAATCACATGCTGTTTCTATTCCTATGAGCAAGAGTTGTTTTCTGGTAAGAAGAGTCACTATTGTGCTCCCATTGCCATACACAGTGCAAATAGCACTCGCGTCTGTTCCCAGCAAGTACAGTGTATTGGACTGAAGAGAAGCTCCTGTTTTTGTCAGTTTCCAAAGCAGATTTTAGGTAGATATGGCCCGTTTGTGTAATGAAGCACAGTTATTTTGTTCAGAGCAAGCTCACTGTTCTGGCCCTACAAGAAACACAGTAGAGTAGAAGAGTGCTCTTTTCTCAAAAGTAGAGTGTGTTTCTCGTAAGGCGAGCTAGTGTTTGTTTCCCAGTCAGAAATGGAGTTGAATCACATGCTGTTTCTGGTCCTACAAGCAAGAGTTGTTTTCTAGTAAGAAGAATCACTATTGCGATCCATTTGCAACACAGTGCAAATAGCACTCGCGTCTGTTCTCAGCAAGTACAGTGTATTGGACTCAAGAGAAGCTACTGTTCTTGTCAGTTTTTTAAGCAGAGTTGTAGTAGATATGGCCCGTGTGTTTAGGAAACACAGTTCTTTTATTCTGAGCAAGCTCACTGTTCTGGCCCTATAGGAAACACAGTAGAGTAGAAGAGTGCTCTTTTCAGAAGCAGAGTGTGTTTCTTGTAAGAGGAGCTATTGTTTGTTTCTCAGTCAGAAATGGAGTGGAATCACATGCTGTTTCTATTCCTACGAGCAAGAGTTGTTTTCTGGTATGAAGAGTCACTATTGTGCTCCCATTGCCACACACAGTGCAAATAGCACTCGTGTCTGTTCCCAGCAAGTACAGTGTATTGGACTGAAGAGAAGCTCCTGTTCTTGTCAGTTTCCTATGCAGATTTGAGGTAGATATGGCCCGTGTGTGTAGGAAGCACAGTTCTTTTGTTCAGAGCAAGCTCACTGTTCTGGCCCTATAGGAAATACAGTAGAGTAGAAGAGTGCTCTTTTCTCAAAAGTAGAGTGTGTTTCTCATAAGGGGAGCTAGTGTTTGTTTCCCAGTCAGAAATGGAGTTGAATCACATGCTGTTTCTGGTCCTACGTGCAAGAGTTGTTTTCTGGTAAGAAGAATCACTATTGCGATCCATTTGCCACACAGTGCAAATAGCACTCGCGTCTGTTCGCAGCAAGTACAGTGTATTGGACTGAAGAGATGCTACTGTTCTTGTCCGTTTCCTAACTAGAGTTGAAGAAGATGTGGCCCGTGTGTGTAGGAAGCACAGTTCTTTTGTTCTGAGCAAGCTCACTGTTCTGGCCCTATAGGAAACGCAGTAGAGTAGAAGAGTGCTCTTTTCTCAAAAGCAGAGTGTGTTTCTTGTAACGCGAGCTAGTGTTTGTTTCCCAGTCAGAAATGGAGTTGAATCTAATGCAGTTTCTGGTCCTACGAGCAAGAGTTTTTTCCTGGTAAGAAGAGTCACTATTGCGATCCATTTGAGACACAGTGCAAAAAGCACTCGCGTCTGTTCCCAGCAAGTATAGTGTTTTGAACTGAAGAGAAGCTACTGTTCTTGTCAGTTTCCTAAGCAGAGTTGAAGTAGATAGGGCCCGTGTGTGTAGGAAGCACAGTTCTTTTGTTCTGAGCAAGCTCACTGTTCTGCCCCTACAGGAAACACATTAGATTAGAAGAGTGCTCTTTGCTCAAAAGCAGAGTGTGTTTCTTGTAAGGCGAGCTAGTGTTTTTTTTCCCTGTCAGAAATGGAGTTGAATCACTTGCAGTTTCTGTTTCTATGATTAAGAGTTGCTTTCTCTTAAGAAGAGTCACTATTGCGCTCACATTCACATACACAGTGCAAATAGCACTCGCGTCTGTTCCCAGCAAGTACAGTGTATTGAACTGAAGAGAAGCTACTGTTGTTGTCATTTTCGTAAGCAGAGTTGAAGTAGATATGACCCGTGTGTGTAGGAAGCACAGTTCTTTTGTACTGAGTAAGCTCACTGATCTGGCCCTATAGGAAACACAGTAGAATAGAAGAGTGCTCTTTTCTCAAAAGCAGAGTGTGTTTCTTGTAAGGCGAGCTAATGTTTGTTTCCCAGTCAGAAATGGAGTGGAATCACATGCTGTTTCTATTCCTACCAGCAAGAGTTGTTTTCTGGTAAGAAGAGTTACTATTGTGCTCCCATTGCCATACACAGTGTAAATAGCACTCATGTCTCTTCCCAGCAAGTTCAGTGTATTGGACTGAAGAGATGCTACTGTTCTTGTCAGTTTCCTAAGTAGAGTTGAAGTAGATATGGCCCGTGTGTGTAGGAAGCACAGTTCTTTTGTTCTGAGCAAGCACACTGTTCTGGCCCTATAGGAAACACAGTAGAGTAGAAGAGTGCTCTTTTCTCAAAAGCAGAGTGTGTTTCTTGTAAGGCGAGCTAGTGTTTGTTTCCCAGTCAGAAATGGAGTTGAATTTAATGCAGTTTCTTTTCCCACGAGCAAGAGTTGTTTTCTGGTAAGAAGAGTCACTATTGCGATCCATTTGCCACACAGTGCAAATAGCAATCACGTCTGTACCCAGCAAGTACAGTGTATTGGACTGAAGAGATGCTACTGTTCTTGTCTGTTTCCAAAGTAGAGTTGAAGTAGATGTGGCCGTGTGTGTAGGAAGCACAGTTCTTTTGTTCTGAGCAAGCTCACTGTTCTGGCCCTATAGGAAACACAGTAGAGTAGAAGAGTGCTCTTTTCTCAAAAGCAGAGTGTGTTTCTTGTAAGGCGAGCTAGTGTTTGTTTCCAGGTCAGAAATAGAGTTGAATCACATACAGTTTCTGGTCGTATGAGCAAGAGTTGTTTTCTGGTAAGAAGACTCACTATTGCGTTCGATTTGCCACACAGTGCAAGTAGCACTCACGTCTGTTCCCAGCAATTACAGTGTATTGGACTGAAGAGGAGCTACTGTTCTTGTCAGTTTCTTAAGCAGAGTTGAAGTAGATATGGCCCGTGTGTGTAGGAAGCACAGATCGTTTGTTCTGAGCAAGCTCACTGTTCTGGCCCTATAGGAAACACAGTAGAGTAGAAGAGTGCTCTTTTCTCAAAAGCAGATTGTGTTTCTTGCAATGGTGAGCTAGTGTTTGTTTCCCAGTCAGAAATGGAGTGGAATCACATGCTGTTTCTATTCCAAGAGCAAGAGTTGTTTTCGGGTAAGAAGAATCAATGTTGTGCTCCCATTGCCATACACAGTGCAAATAGCACTCGCGTCTGTTCCCAGCATGTACAGTGTATTGGACTGAAGAGAAGCTACTGTTCCTGTCAGTTTCCTAAGCAGAGTTGAAGTAGATATGGCCCGTGTGTGTAGGAAGCACAGTGTTTTTGTACTGAGCAAGCTCACTGTTCTGGCCCTATAGAAAACACAATACAGTTGAAGAGTGCTCTTTTCTCAAAAGCAGAGTGTGTTTCTTGTAAGGCGAGCTAGTGTTTGTTTCCCAGTCAGAAATGGAGTTGAATCTCATGCAGTTTCTGGTCCTACGAGCAAGAGTTGTTTTCTGGTAAGAAGAGTCACTATTGAGCCTCCATTGCCATACACAGTACAAATAGCACTCGCGTCTGTTCTCAGCAAGTACAGTGTATTGGACTGAAGAGTAGCTACTGTTCTTGTCAGTTTCCTAAGCAGAGTTGTAGTAGATATGGCCCGTGTGTTTAGGAAGCACAGTTCTTTTATTCTGAGCAAGCTCACTGTTCTGGCAATATAGGAAACACAGCAGAGCAGAAGAGTGCTCTTTTCTCAAAAGCAGAGTGTGTTTCTTTTAAGGCGAGCTAGTGTTTGTTTCCCAGTCAGAAATGGAGTGGAATCACATGCTGTTTCTATTCCTACGAGCAAGAGTTTTTTTCTGGTAAGAAGAGTCACTATTGTGCTCCCATTGCCATACACAGTGCAAATAGCACTCGTGTCTGTTCCCAGCAAGTACAGTGTATTAGACTGAAGAGAAGCTCCTGTTCTTCTCAGTTTCCTAAGCAGAGAGGAAATAGATATGGCCCGTGTGTGTCGGAAGCACAGTTCTTTTTTCTGAGCAAGCACACTGTTCTGGACATATAGGAAACACAGTAGAGTAGAAGAGTGCTCTTTTCTCAAAAGCAAAGTGTGTTTCTTGTAAGGCGAGCCAGCGTTTGTTTCCCAGTCAAAAATGGTGTTGAATCTAATGCAGTTTCTGGTCCTATGAGCAAGAGTATTTTTCTGGTAAGAAGAGTCACTATTGCGATCCATTTGCCACACAGTGCAAATAGCACTCACGTCTGTACCCAGCAAGTACAATGTATTGGACTGAAGCGATGCTAGTGTTCTTGTCAGTTTCCTAAGTAGAGTTGAAGTAGATATGGCCCGTGTGTAGGAAGCACAGTTCTTTTGTTCTGAGCAAGCTCACTGTTCTGGCCCTATAGGAAACATAGTAGAGTGGAAGAGTTCTCTTTCTCAAAACAGAGTGTGTTTCTTGTAAAACGAGCTAGTGTTTGTTTCCCAGTCAGAAATGGAGTTGAATCTCATGCCGTTTCTGGTCCTACGAGCAAGAGTTGTTTCCTGGGTAAGAAGAGTCACTATTGTGATCCATTTGCCACACAGTGCAAATAGCACTCGCGTCTGTTCCCACCAAGTACAGTGTGTTGAACTGAAGAGAAGCTACTGTTGTTGTCATTTTCGTAAGCAGAGTTGAAGTAGATATGACCCGTGTGTGTAGGAAGCACAGTTCTTTTGTACTGAGCAAGCTCACTGATCTGGCCCTATAGGAAACACAGGAGAATAGAAGAGTGCTCTTTTCTCAAAAGCAGAGTGTGTTTCTTGTAAGGCGTGCTATTGTTTGTTTCCCAGTCAGAAATGGAGTGGAATCACATGCTGTTTCTATTCCTACGAGCAAGAGTTGTTTTCTGGTAAGAAGAGTTACTATTGTGCTCCCATTGCCATACACAGTGCAAATAGCACTCATGTCTCTTCCCAGCAAGTTCAGTGTATTGGACTGAAGAGATGCTACTGTTCTTGTCAGTTTCCTAAGTAGATTTGAAGTAGATATGGCCCGTGTGTGTAGGAAGCACAGTTCTTTTGTTCTGAGCAAGCACACTGTTCTGGCCCTATAGGAAACACAGTAGAGTAGAAGAGTGCTCTTTTCTCAAAAGCAGAGTGTCTTTCTTGTAAGGCGAGCTAGTGTTTGTTTCCCAGTCAGAAATGGAGTTGAATCTAATGCAGTTTCTTTTCCTACGAGCAAGAGTTGTTTTCTGGTAAGAAGAGTCACTATTGCGATCCATTTGCCACACAGTGCAAATAGCAATCACATCTGTTCCCAGCAAGTACAGTGTATTGGACTGAAGAGATGCTACTGTTCTTGTCTGTTTCCTAAGTTGAGTTGAAGTAGATGTGGCCGTGTGTGTAGGAAGCACAGTTCTTTTGTTCTGAGCAAGCTCACTGTTCTGGCCCTATAGCAAACACAGTAGAGTAGAAGAGTGCTCTTTTCTCAAAAGCAGAGTGTGTTTCTTGTAAGGCGAGCTAGTGTTTGTTTCCAGGTCAGAAATAGAGTTGAATCACATACAGTTTCTGGTCGTATGAGCAAGAGTTGTTTTCTGGTAAGAAGACTCACTATTGCGATCGATTTGCCACACAGTGCAAATAGCACTCACGTCTGTTCCCAGCAATTACAGTGTATTGGACTGAAGAGAACCTACTGTTCTTGTCAGTTTCCTAAGCAGAGTTGAAGTAGATATGGCCCGTGTGTGTAGGAAGCACAGATCGTTTGTTCTGAGCAAGCTCACTGTTCTGCCCCTATAGGAAACACAGTAGAGTAGAAGAGTGCTCTTTTCTCAAAAGCAGAGTGTGTTTCTTGCAATGGGTAGCTAGTGTTTGTTTCCCAGTCAGAAATGGAGTGGAATCACATGCTGTTTCTATTCCAAGAGCAAAGGTGTTTTCGGGTAAGAAGAGTCACTGTTGTGCTCCCATTGCCATACACAGTGCAAATAGCACTCGCGTCTGTTCCCAGCAATACAGTGTATTGGACTGAAGAGAAGCTCCTGATCTTGTCAGCTTCCTAAGCAGAGTTGAAGGAGATATGGCCCGTGTGTGTAGGAAGCACAGTTCTTTTGTTCAGAGCAAGCTTACTGTTCTGGCCCTATAGAAAAAACAGCAGAGTAGAAGAGTGCTCTTTTCTCAAAAGCAGAGTGTGTTTCTTTTAAGGCAAGCTAGTGTTTGTTTCCCAGTCAGAAATGGAGTGGAATCACATGCTGTTTCTATTCCTACGAGCAAGAGTTGTTTTCTGGTAAGAAGAGTCACTATTGTGCTCCCATTGCCATACACAGTGCAAATAGCACTCGCGTCTGTTCCCAGCAAGTACAGTGTATTGGACTGAAGAGAAGCTCCTGTTCTTGTCAGTTTCCTAAGCAGATTTGAGGTAGATATGGCCCGTGTGTGTAGGAAGCACAGTTCTTTTGTTCAGAGCAAGCTCACTGTTCTGGCCCTATAGGAAATACAGTAGAGTAGAAGAGTGCTCTTTTCTCAAAAGTAGAGTGTGTTTCTCATAAGGGGAGCTAGTGTTTGTTTCCCAGTCAGAAATGGAGTTGAATCACATGCTGTTTCTGGTCCTACGAGCAAGAGTTGTTTTCTGGTAAGAAGAATCACTATTGCGATCCATTTGCCACACAGTGCAAATAGCACTCGCGTCTGTTCCCAGCAAGTACAGTGTATTGGACTGAAGAGATGCTACTGTTCTTGTCCGTTTCCTAACTAGAGTTGAAGAAGATGTGGCCCGTGTGTGTAGGAAGCACAGTTCTTTTGTTCTGAGCAAGCTCACTGTTCTGGCCCTATAGGAAACGCAGTAGAGTAAAAGAGTGCTCTTTTCTCAAAAGCAGAGTGTGTTTCTTGTAACGCGAGCTAGTGTTTGTTTCCCAGTCAGAAATGGAGTTGAATCTAATGCAGTTTCTGGTCCTACGAGCAAGAGTTTTTTTCTGGTAAGAAGAGTCACTATTGCGATCCATTTGAGACACAGTGCAAAAAGCACTCGCGTCTGTTCCCAGCAAGTACAGTGTATTGAACTGAAGAGAAGCTACTGTTCTTGTCAGTTTCCTAAGCAGAGTTGAAGTAGATAGGGCCCGTGTGTGTAGGAAGCACAGTTCTTTTGTTCTGAGCAAGCTCACTGTTCTGCCCCTATAGGAAACACATTAGATTAGAAGAGTGCTCTTTGCTCAAAAGCAGAGTGTGTTTCTTGTAAGGCGAGCTAGTGTTCGTTTCCCTGTCAGAAATGGAGTTGAATCACTTTCAGTTTCTGTTCCTATGAGAAAGAGTTGTTTTCTGGTAAGAAGAGTCACTATTGTGCTACCATTGCCATACATACTGCAAATAGCACTCGCGTCTGTTCCCAGCAAGTACAGTGTATTGGATTGAAGAGATGCTACTGTTCTTGACAGTTTCCTAAGCAGAGTTGAAGTAGATATGGCCCATGTGTGTAGGAAGCACAGTTTTTTTGTTCTGAGCAAGCACACTGTTCTGGCCATATAGGAAACACAGTAGAGTAGAAGAGTGCTCTTTTCTCAAAAGCAGAGTGTGTTTCTTGTAAGGTGAGCTAGTGTTTGTTTCCCAGTCAGAAATGGAGTGGAATCACATGCTGTTTCTCTTCCAAGAGCAAGAGTTGTTTTCTGGTAAGAAGAGTCACTATTGTGCTCCCATTGCCATACACAGTGCAAATAGCACTCGCGTCTGTTCCCAGCAATACAGTGTATTGGACTGAAGAGAAGCTCCTGTTCTTGTCAGCTTCCTAAGCAGAGTTGAAGGAGATATGGCCCGTGTGTGTAGGAAGCACAGTTCTTTTGTTCAGAGCAAGCTTACTGTTCTGGCCCTATAGAAAAAACAGCAGAGTAGAAGAGTGCTCTTTTCTCAAAAGCAGAGTGTGTTTCTTTTAAGGCGAGCTAGTGTTTGTTTCCCAGTCAGAAATGGAGTGGAATCACATGCTGTTTCTATTCCTACGAGCAAGAGTTGTTTTCTGGTAAGAAGAGTCACTATTGTGCTCCCATTGCCATACACAGTGCAAATAGCACTCGCGTCTGTTCCCAGCAAGTACAGTGTATTGGACTGAAGAGAAGCTCCTGTTCTTGTCAGTTTCCTAAGCAGATTTGAGGTAGATATGGCCCGTGTGTGTAGGAAGCACAGTTCTTTTGTTCAGAGCAAGCTCACTGTTCTGGCCCTATAGGAAATACAGTAGAGTAGAAGAGTGCTCTTTTCTCAAAAGTAGAGTGTGTTTCTCATAAGGGAAGCTAGTGTTTGTTTCCCAGTCAGAAATGGAGTTGAATCACATGCTGTTTCTGGTCCTACGAGCAAGAGTTGTTTTCTGGTAAGAAGAATCACTATTGCGATCCATTTGCCACACAGTGCAAATAGCACTCGCGTCTGTTCCCAGCAAGTACAGTGTATTGGACTGAAGAGATGCTACTGTTCTTGTCCGTTTCCTAACTAGAGTTGAAGAAGATGTGGCCCGTGTGTGTAGGAAGCACAGTTCTTTTGTTCTGAGCAAGCTCACTGTTCTGGCCCTATAGGAAACGCAGTAGAGTAAAAGAGTGCTCTTTTCTCAAAAGCAGAGTGTGTTTCTTGTAACGCGAGCTAGTGTTTGTTTCCCAGTCAGAAATGGAGTTGAATCTAATGCAGTTTCTGGTCCTACGAGCAAGAGTTTTTTTCTGGTAAGAAGAGTCACTATTGCGATCCATTTGAGACACAGTAGAAAAAGCACTCGCGTCTGTTCCCAGCAAGTACAGTGTATTGAACTGAAGAGAAGCTACTGTTCTTGTCAGTTTCCTAAGCAGAGTTGAAGTAGATAGGGCCCGTGTGTGTAGGAAGCACAGTTCTTTTGTTCTGAGCAAGCTCACTGTTCTGCCCCTATAGGAAACACATTAGATTAGAAGAGTGCTCTTTGCTCAAAAGCAGAGTGTGTTTCTTGTAAGGCGAGCTAGTGTTCGTTTCCCTGTCAGAAATGGAGTTGAATCACTTTCAGTTTCTGTTCCTATGAGAAAGAGTTGTTTTCTGGTAAGAAGAGTCACTATTGTGCTACCATTGCCATACATACTGCAAATAGCACTCGCGTCTGTTCCCAGCAAGTACAGTGTATTGGATTGAAGAGATGCTACTGTTCTTGACAGTTTCCTAAGCAGAGTTGAAGTAGATATGGCCCATGTGTGTAGGAAGCACAGTTTTTTTGTTCTGAGCAAGCACACTGTTCTGGCCATATAGGAAACACAGTAGAGTAGAAGAGTGCTCTTTTCTCAAAAGCAGAGTGTGTTTCTCGTAAGGCGAGCAAGTGTTTGTTTACCAGTCAGATATGGAGTTGAACCTCATGCAGTTTCTGGTCTTACGAGCAAGAGTTGTTTTCTGGTAAGAAGAGTGACTATTGCGATCCATTTGCCATACAGTGCAAATAGCACTTACGTCTGTTCCCAGCAAGTTCAGTGTATTGGACTGAAGAGATGCTACTGTTCTTGTCACTTTCCTAAGTAGAGTTGAAGTAGATATGGCCCGTGTGTGTAGGAAGCACAGTTCTTTTGTTCTGAGCAAGCACACTGTTCTGGCCCTATGGGAAACACAGTAGTGTAGAAGAGTGCTCTTTTCTCAAAAGCAGATTGTGTTTCTTGTAAGGCGAGCTAGTGTTTGTTTCCCAGTCAGAAATGGAGTTGAATCTAATGCAGTTTCTGTTCCTACGAGCAAGAGTTGTTTTCTGGTAAGAAGAGTCACTATTGCGATCCATTTGCCACACAGTGCAAATAGCACTCACGTCTGTACCCAGCAAGTACAGTGTATTGGACTGAAGAGTTGCTACTGTTCTTGTCAGTTTCCTAAGTAGAGTTGAAGTAGATGTGGCCCGTGTGTGTAGGAAGAACAGTTCTTTTGTTCTGAGCAAGCTCACTGTTCTGGCCCTATAGGAAACACAGTAGAGTAGAAGAGTGCTCTTTTCTCAAAAGCAGAGTGTTTTTCTTGTAAAGCGAGCTAGTGTTTGTTTCCCTGTCAGAAATGGAGTTGAATCACTTGCAGTTTCTGTTCCTATGAGCAAGAGCTGTTTTCTGGTAAGAAGAGTCACTGTTGTGCTCCCATTGCCATACACAGTGCAAATAGCACTCGCGTCTGTTCCCAGCATGTACAGTGTATTGGACGGAAGAGAAGCTACTGTTCTTGTCAGTTTTCTAAGCAGAGTTGAAGTAGATATGGCCTGTGTGTGTAGGAAGCACAGTGTTTTTGTACTGAGCAAGCTCACTGTTCTGGCCCTATAGAAAACACAGTAGAGTAGAAGAGTGCTCTTTTCTCAAAAGCAGAGTGTGTTTCTTGTAAGGCGAGCAAGTGTTTGTTTACCAGTCAGATATGGAGTTGAACCTCATGCAGTTTCTGGTCTTACGAGCAAGAGTTGTTTTCTGGTAAGAAGAGTGACTATTGTGATCCATTTGCCATACAGTGCAAATAGCACTTACGTCTGTTCCCAGCAAGTTCAGTGTATTGGACTGAAGAGATGCTACTGTTCTTGTCAGTTTCCTAAGTAGAGTTGAAGTAGATATGGCCCGTGTGTGTAGGAAGCACAGTTCTTTTGTTCTGAGCAAGCACACTGTTCTGGCCCTATGGGAAACACAGTAGAGTAGAAGAGTGCTCTTTTCTCAAAAGCAGAGTGTGTTTCTTGTAAGGCGAGCTAGTGTTTGTTTCCCAGTCAGAAATGGAGTTGAATCTAATGCAGTTTCTGTTCCTACGAGCAAGAGTTGTTTTCTGGTAAGAAGAGTCACTATTGCGATCCATTTGCCACACAGTGCAAATAGCACTCACGTCTGTACCCAGCAAGTACAGTGTATTGGACTGAAGAGTTGCTACTGTTCTTGTCAGTTTCCTAAGTAGAGTTGAAGTAGATGTGGCCCGTGTGTGTAGGAAGAACAGTTCTTTTGTTCTGAGCAAGCTCACTGTTCTGGCCCTATAGGAAACACAGTAGAGTAGAAGAGTGCTCTTTTCTCAAAAGCAGAGTGTGTTTCTTGTAAGGCGAGCTAGTGTTTGTTTCCAGGTCAGAAATAGAGTTGAATCACATACAGTTTCTGGTCGTATGAGCAAGAGTTGATTTCGGGTAAGAAGACTCACTATTGCGATCAATTTGCCACACAGTGCAAATAGCACTCGCGTCTGTTCCCAGCAAGTACAGTGTATTGGACTGAAGAGAAGCTACTGTTCCTGTCAGTTTCCTAAGCAGAGTTGAAGTAGATATGGCCCGTGTGTGTAGGAAGCACAGTGTTTTTGTACTGAGCAAGCTCACTGTTCTGGCCCTATAGAAAACACAATACAGTTGAAGAGTGCTCTTTTCTCAAAAGCAGAGTGTGTTTCTTGTAAGGCGAGCTAGTGTTTGTTTCCCAGTCAGAAATGGAGTTGAATCTCATGCAGTTTCTGGTCCTACAAGCAAGAGTTGTTTTCTGGTAAGAAGAGTCACTATTGAGCCTCCATTGCCATACACAGTACAAATAGCACTCGCGTCTGTTCTCAGCAAGTACAGTGTATTGGACGGAAGAGAAGCTACTGTTCTTGTCAGTTTCCTAAGCAGAGTTGTAGTAGATATGGCCCGTGTGTTTAGGAAGCACAGTTCTTTTATTCTGAGCAAGCTCACTGTTCTGGCAATATAGGAAACACAGCAGAGTAGAAGAGTGCTCTTTTCTCAAAAGCAGAGTGTGTTTCTTTTAAGGCGAGCTAGTGTTTGTTTCCCAGTCAGAAATGGAGTGGAATCTCATGCTGTTTCTATTCCTATGAGCAAGAGTTGTTTTCTGGTAAGAAGAGTCACTATTGTGCTCCCATTGCCATACACAGTGCAAATAGCACTCGCGTCTGTTCCCAGCAAGTACAGTGTATTGGACTGAAGAGAAGCTCCTGTTCTTGTCAGTTTCCTAAGCAGATTTTAGGTAGATATGGCCCGTTTGTGTAGGAAGCACAGTTCTTTTGTTCAGAGCAAGCTCACTGTTCTGGCCCTACAAGAAACACAGTAGGGTAGAAGAGTGCTCTTTTCTCAAAAGTAGAGTGTGTTTCTCGTAAGGCGAGCTAGTGTTTGTTTCCCAGTCAGAAATGGAGTTGAATCACATGCTGTTTCTGGTCCTACAAGCAAGAGTTGTTTTCTAGTAAGAAGAATCACTATTGCGATCCATTTGCCACACAGTGCAAATAGCACTCGCGTCTGTTCCCAGCAAGTACAGTGTATTGGACTGAAGAGATGCTACTGTTCTTGTCCGTTTCCTAACTAGAGTTGAAGTAGATTTGGCCCGTGTGTGTAGGAAGCACAGTTCTTTTCTTCTGAGCAAGCTCACTGTTCTGGCCCTATAGGAAACACAGTAGAGTAGAAGAGTGCTCTTTTCTCAAAAGCAGAGTGTGTTTCTTGTAAGGCGAGCTAGTGTTTGTTTCCCAGTCAGAAATGGAGTGGAATCACATGCTGTTTCTATTCCTACGAGCAAGAGTTTTTTACTGGTAAGAAGAGTCACTATTGTGCTCCCATTGCCATACACAGTGCAAATAGCACTCGTGTCTGTTCCCAGCAAGTACAGTGTATTGGACGGAAGAGAAGCTACTGTTCTTGTCAGTTTCCTAAGCAGACTTGAAGTAGATATTGCCCGTGTGTGTAAGAAGCACAGAGTTTTTGTACAGAGCAAGCTCACTGTTTCGGCCCTATAGAAAACACAATAGAGTAGATGAGTGCTCTTTTCTCAAAAGCAGAGTGTGTTTCTTGTAAGGCGAGCTAGTGTTTGTTTCCAGGTCAGAAATAGAGTTGAATCACATACAGTTTCTGGTCGTATGAGCAAGAGTTGATTTCGGGTAAGAAGACTCACTATTGCGATCAATTTGCCACACAGTGCAAATAGCACTCGCGTCTGTTCCCAGCAAGTACAGTGTATTGGACGGAAGAGAAGCTACTGTTCTTGTCAGTTTTCTAAGCAGAGTTGAAGTAGATATGGCCTGTGTGTGTAGGAAGCACAGTGTTTTTGTACTGAGCAAGCTCACTGTTCTGGCCCTATAGGAAACACAGTAGAGTAGAAGAGTGCTCTTTTCTAAAAAGCAGAGTGTGTTTCTTGTAAGGCGAGCAAGTGTTTGTTTACCAGTCAGATATGGAGTTGAACCTCATGCAGTTTCTGGTCCTACGAGCAAGAGTTTTTTCCTGGTAAGAAGAGTCACTATTGCGATCCATTTGAGACACAGTGCAAAAAGCACTCGCGTCTGTTCCCAGCAAGTATAGTGTATTGAACTGAAGAGAAGCTACTGTTCTTGTCAGTTTCCTAAGCAGAGTTGAAGTAGATAGGGCCCGTGTGTGTAGGAAGCACAGTTCTTTTGTTCTGAGCAAGCTCACTGTTCTGCCCCTACAGGAAACACATTAGATTAGAAGAGTGCTCTTTGCTCAAAAGCAGAGTGTGTTTCTTGTAAGGCGAGCTAGTGTTTTTTTTTCCCTGTCAGAAATGGAGTTGAATCACTTGCAGTTTCTGTTTCTATGATTAAGAGTTGCTTTCTCTTAAGAAGAGTCACTATTGCGCTCACATTCCCATACACAGTGCAAATAGCACTCGCATCTGTTCCCAGCAAGTACAGTGTATTGAACTGAAGAGAAGCTACTGTTGTTGTCATTTTCGTAAGCAGAGTTGAAGTAGATATGACCCGTGTGTGTAGGAAGCACAGTTCTTTTGTACTGAGCAAGCTCACTGATCTGGCCCTATAGGAAACACAGTAGAATAGAAGAGTGCTCTTTTCTCAAAAGCAGAGTGTGTTTCTTGTAAGGCGAGCTAATGTTTGTTTCCCAGTCAGAAATGGAGTGGAATCACATGCTGTTTCTATTCCTACCAGCAAGAGTTGTTTTCTGGTAAGAAGAGTTACTATTGTGCTCCCATTGCCATACACAGTGTCAATAGCACTCATGTCTCTTCCCAGCAAGTTCAGTGTATTGGACTGAAGAGATGCTACTGTTCTTGTCAGTTTCCTAAGTAGAGTTGAAGTAGATATGGCCCGTGTGTGTAGGAAGCACAGTTCTTTTGTTCTGAGCAAGCACACTGTTCTGGCCCTATAGGAAACACAGTAGAGTAGAAGAGTGCTCTTTTCTCAAAAGCAGAGTGTCTTTCTTGTAAGGCGAGCTAGTGTTTGTTTCCCAGTCAGAAATGGAGTTGAATCTAATGCAGTTTCTTTTCCCACGAGCAAGAGTTGTTTTCTGGTAAGAAGAGTCACTATTGCGATCCATTTGCCACACAGTGCAAATAGCAATCACGTCTGTACCCAGCAAGTACAGTGTATTGGACTGAAGAGATGCTACTGTTCTTGTCTGTTTCCAAAGTAGAGTTGAAGTAGATGTGGCCGTGTGTGTAGGAAGCACAGTTCTTTTGTTCTGAGCAAGCTCACTGTTCTGGCCCTATAGGAAACACAGTAGAGTAGAAGAGTGCTCTTTTCTCAAAAGCAGAGTGCGTTTCTTGTAAGGCGAGCTAGTGTTTGTTTCCAGGTCAGAAATAGAGTTGAATCACATACAGTTTCTGGTCGTATGAGCAAGAGTTGTTTTCTGGTAAGAAGACTCACTATTGCGTTCGATTTGCCACACAGTGCAAATAGCACTCACGTCTGTTCCCAGCAATTACAGTGTATTGGACTGAAGAGGAGCTACTGTTCTTGTCAGTTTCTTAAGCAGAGTTGAAGTAGATATGGCCCGTGTGTGTAGGAAGCACAGATCGTTTGTTCTGAGCAAGCTCACTGTTCTGGCCCTATAGGAAACACAGTAGAGTAGAAGAGTGCTCTTTTCTCAAAAGCAGATTGTGTTTCTTGCAATGGTGAGCTAGTGTTTGTTTCCCAGTCAGAAATGGAGTGGAATCACATGCTGTTTCTATTCCAAGAGCAAGAGTTGTTTTCGGGTAAGAAGAATCAATGTTGTGCTCCCATTGCCATACACAGTGCAAATAGCACTCGCGTCTGTTCCCAGCATGTACAGTGTATTGGACTGAAGAGAAGCTACTGTTCCTGTCAGTTTCCTAAGCAGAGTTGAAGTAGATATGGCCCGTGTGTGTAGGAAGCACAGTGTTTTTGTACTGAGCAAGCTCACTGTTCTGGCCCTATAGAAAACACAATACAGTTGAAGAGTGCTCTTTTCTCAAAAGCAGAGTGTGTTTCTTGTAAGGCGAGCTAGTGTTTGTTTCCCAGTCAGAAATGGAGTTGAATCTCATGAAGTTTCTGGTCCTACGAGCAAGAGTTGTTTTCTGGTAAGAAGAGTCACTATTGAGCCTCCATTGCCATACACAGTACAAATAGCACTCGCGTCTGTTCTCAGCAAGTACAGTGTATTGGACTGAAGAGAAGCTACTGTTCTTGTCAGTTTCCTAAGCAGAGTTGTAGTAGATATGGCCCGTGTGTTTAGGAAGCACAGTTCTTTTATTCTGAGCAAGCTCACTGTTCTGGCAATATAGGAAACACAGCAGAGCAGAAGAGTGCTCTTTTCTCAAAAGCAGAGTGTGTTTCTTTTAAGGCGAGCTAGTGTTTGTTTCCCAGTCAGAAATGGAGTGGAATCACATGCTGTTTCTATTCCTACGAGCAAGAGTTGTTTTCTGGTAAGAAGAGTCACTATTGTGCTCCCATTGCCATACACAGTTCAAATAGCACACGTGTCTGTTCCCAGCAAGTACAGTGTATTAGACTGAAGAGAAGCTCCTGTTCTTCTCAGTTTCCTAAGCAGAGAGGAAATAGATATGGCCCGTGTGTGTCGGAAGCACAGTTCTTTTTTCTGAGCAAGCACACTGTTCTGGACATATAGGAAACACAGTAGAGTAGAAGAGTGCTCTTTTCTCAAAAGCAAAGTGTGTTTCTTGTAAGGCGAGCCAGTGTTTGTTTCCCAGTCAAAAATGGTGTTGAATCTAATGCAGTTTCTGGTCCTATGAGCAAGAGTATTTTTCTGGTAAGAAGAGTCACTATTGCGATCCATTTGCCACACAGTGCAAATAGCACTCACGTCTGTACCCAGCAAGTACAATGTATTGGACTGAAGCGATGCTAGTGTTGTTGTCAGTTTCCTAAGTAGAGTTGAAGTAGATATGGCCCGTGTGTAGGAAGCACAGTTCTTTTGTTCTGAGCAAGCTCACTGTTCTGGCCCTATAGGAAACATAGTAGAGTGGAAGAGTTCTCTTTCTCAAAACAGAGTGTGTTTCTTGTAAAACGAGCTAGTGTTTGTTTCCCAGTCAGAAATGGAGTTGAATCTCATGCCGTTTCTGGTCCTACGAGCAAGAGTTGTTTCCTGGGTAAGAAGAGTCACTATTGTGATCCATTTGCCACACAGTGCAAATAGCACTCGCGTCTGTTCCCACCAAGTACAGTGTGTTGAACTGAAGAGAAGCTACTGTTGTTGTCATTTTCGTAAGCAGAGTTGAAGTAGATATGACCCGTGTGTGTAGGAAGCACAGTTCTTTTGTACTGAGCAAGCTCACTGATCTGGCCCTATAGGAAACACAGGAGAATAGAAGAGTGCTCTTTTCTCAAAAGCAGAGTGTGTTTCTTGTAAGGCGTGCTATTGTTTGTTTCCCAGTCAGAAATGGAGTGGAATCACATGCTGTTTCTATTCCTACGAGCAAGAGTTGTTTTCTGGTAAGAAGAGTTACTATTGTGCTCCCATTGCCATACACAGTGCAAATAGCACTCATGTCTCTTCCCAGCAAGTTCAGTGTATTGGACTGAAGAGATGCTACTGTTCTTGTCAGTTTCCTAAGTAGATTTGAAGTAGATATGGACCGTGTGTGTAGGAAGCACAGTTCTTTTGTTCTGAGCAAGCACACTGTTCTGGCCCTATAGGAAACACAGTAGAGTAGAAGAGTGCTCTTTTCTCAAAAGCAGAGTGTCTTTCTTGTAAGGCGAGCTAGTGTTTGTTTCCCAGTCAGAAATGGAGTTGAATCTAATGCAGTTTCTTTTCCTACGAGCAAGAGTTGTTTTCTGGTAAGAAGAGTCACTATTGCGATCCATTTGCCACACAGTGCAAATAGCAATCACATCTGTACCCAGCAAGTACAGTGTATTGGACTGAAGAGATGCTACTGTTCTTGTCTGTTTCCTAAGTTGAGTTGAAGTAGATGTGGCCGTGTGTGTAGGAAGCACAGTTCTTTTGTTCTGAGCAAGCTCACTGTTCTGGCCCTATAGGAAACACAGTAGAGTAGAAGAGTGCTCTTTTCTCAAAAGCAGAGTGTGTTTCTTGTAAGGCGAGCTAGTGTTTGTTTCCAGGTCAGAAATAGAGTTGAATCACATACAGTTTCTGGTCGTATGAGCAAGAGTTGTTTTCTGGTAAGAAGACTCACTATTGCGATCGATTTGCCACACAGTGCAAATAGCACTCACGTCTGTTCCCAGCAATTACAGTGTATTGGACTGAAGAGAACCTACTGTTCTTGTCAGTTTCCTAAGCAGAGTTGAAGTAGATATGGCCCGTGTGTGTAGGAAGCACAGATCGTTTGTTCTGAGCAAGCTCACTGTTCTGGCCCTATAGGAAACACAGTAGAGTAGAAGAGTGCTCTTTTCTCAAAAGCAGAGTGTGTTTCTTGCAATGGGGAGCTAGTGTTTGTTTCCCAGTCAGAAATGGAGTGGAATCACATGCTGTTTCTATTCCAAGAGCAAAGGTGTTTTCGGGTAAGAAGAGTCACTGTTGTGCTCCCATTGCCATACACAGTGCAAATAGCACTCGCGTCTGTTCCCAGCAATACAGTGTATTGGACTGAAGAGAAGCTCCTGTTCTTGTCAGCTTCCTAAGCAGAGTTGAAGGAGATATGGCCCGTGTGTGTAGGAAGCACAGTTCTTTTGTTCAGAGCAAGCTTACTGTTCTGGCCCTATAGAAAAAACAGCAGAGTAGAAGAGTGCTCTTTTCTCAAAAGCAGAGTGTGTTTCTTTTAAGGCGAGCTAGTGTTTGTTTCCCAGTCAGAAATGGAGTGGAATCACATGCTGTTTCTATTCCTACGAGCAAGAGTTGTTTTCTGGTAAGAAGAGTCACTATTGTGCTCCCATTGCCATACACAGTGCAAATAGCACTCGCGTCTGTTCCCAGCAAGTACAGTGTATTGGACTGAAGAGAAGCTCCTGTTCTTGTCAGTTTCCTAAGCAGATTTGAGGTAGATATGGCCCGTGTGTGTAGGAAGCACAGTTCTTTTGTTCTGAGCAAGCTCACTGTTCTGGCCCTATAGGAAATACAGTAGAGTAGAAGAGTGCTCTTTTCTCAAAAGTAGAGTGTGTTTCTCATAAGGGGAGCTAGTGTTTGTTTCCCAGTCAGAAATGGAGTTGAATCACATGCTGTTTCTGGTCCTACGAGCAAGAGTTGTTTTCTGGTAAGAAGAATCACTATTGCGATCCATTTGCCACACAGTGCAAATAGCACTCGCGTCTGTTCCCAGCAAGTACAGTGTATTGGACTGAAGAGATGCTACTGTTCTTGTCTGTTTCCTAACTAGAGTTGAAGAAGATGTGGCCCGTGTGTGTAGGAAGCACAGTTCTTTTGTTCTGAGCAAGCTCACTGTTCTGGCCCTATAGGAAACGCAGTAGAGTAAAAGAGTGCTCTTTTCTCAAAAGCAGAGTGTGTTTCTTGTAACGCGAGCTAGTGTTTGTTTCCCAGTCAGAAATGGAGTTGAATCTAATGCAGTTTCTGGTCCTACAAGCAAGAGTTTTTTTCTGGTAAGAAGAGTCACTATTGCGATCCATTTGAGACACAGTGCAAAAAGCACTCGCGTCTGTTCCCAGCAAGTACAGTGTATTGAACTGAAGAGAAGCTACTGTTCTTGTCAGTTTCCTAAGCAGAGTTGAAGTAGATAGGGCCCGTGTGTGTAGGAAGCACAGTTCTTTTGTTCTGAGCAAGCTCACTGTTCTGCCCCTATAGGAAACACATTAGATTAGAAGAGTGCTCTTTGCTCAAAAGCAGAGTGTGTTTCTTGTAAGGCGAGCTAGTGTTTGTTTCCCTGTCAGAAATGGAGTTGAATCACTTTCAGTTTCTGTTCCTATGAGAAAGAGTTGTTTTCTGGTAAGAAGAGTCACTATTGTGCTACCATTGCCATACATACTGCAAATAGCACTCGCATCTGTTCCCAGCAAGTACAGTGTATTGGATTGAAGAGATGCTACTGTTCTTGACAGTTTCCTAAGCAGAGTTGAAGTAGATATGGCCCATGTGTGTAGGAAGCACAGTTTTTTTGTTCTGAGCAAGCACACTGTTCTGGCCATATAGGAAACACAGTAGAGTAGAAGAGTGCTCTTTTCTCAAAAGCAGAGTGTGTTTCTTGTAAGGCGAGCTAGTGTTTGTTTCCCAGTCAGAAATGGAGTGGAATCACATGCTGTTTCTATTCCAAGAGCAAGAGTTGTTTTCTGGTAAGAAGAGTCACTATTGTGCTCCCATTGCCATACACAGTGCAAATAGCACTCGCGTCTGTTCCCAGCAATACAGTGTATTGGACTGAAGAGAAGCTCCTGTTCTTGTCAGCTTCCTAAGCAGAGTTGAAGGAGATATGGCCCGTGTGTGTAGGAAGCACAGTTCTTTTGTTCAGAGCAAGCTTACTGTTCTGGCCCTATAGAAAAAACAGCAGAGTAGAAGAGTGCTCTTTTCTCAAAAGCAGAGTGTGTTTCTTTTAAGGCGAGCTAGTGTTTGTTTCCCAGTCAGAAATGGAGTGGAATCACATGCTGTTTCTATTCCTACGAGCAAGAGTTGTTTTCTGGTAAGAAGAGTCACTATTGTGCTCCCATTGCCATACACAGTGCAAATAGCACTCGCGTCTGTTCCCAGCAAGTACAGTGTATTGGACTGAAGAGAAGCTCCTGTTCTTGTCAGTTTCCTAAGCAGATTTGAGGTAGATATGGCCCGTGTGTGTAGGAAGCACAGTTCTTTTGTTCAGAGCAAGCTCACTGTTCTGGCTCTATAGGAAATACAGTAGAGTAGAAGAGTGCTCTTTTCTCAAAAGTAGAGTGTGTTTCTCATAAGGGGAGCTAGTGCTTGTTTCCCAGTCAGAAATGGAGTTGAATCACATGCTGTTTCTGGTCCTACGAGCAAGAGTTGTTTTCTGGTAAGAAGAATCACTATTGCGATCCATTTGCCACACAGTGCAAATAGCACTCGCGTCTGTTCCCAGCAAGTACAGTGTATTGGACTGAAGAGATGCTACTGTTCTTGTCCGTTTCCTAACTAGAGTTGAAGAAGATGTGGCCCGTGTGTGTAGGAAGCACAGTTCTTTTGTTCTGAGCAAGCTCACTGTTCTGGCCCTATAGGAAACGCAGTAGAGTAAAAGAGTGCTCTTTTCTCAAAAGCAGAGTGTGTTTCTTGTAACGCGAGCTAGTGTTTGTTTCCCAGTCAGAAATGGAGTTGAATCTAATGCAGTTTCTGGTCCTACGAGCAAGAGTTTTTTTCTGGTAAGAAGAGTCACTATTGCGATCCATTTGAGACACAGTGCAAAAAGCACTCGCGTCTGTTCCCAGCAAGTACAGTGTATTGAACTGAAGAGAAGCTACTGTTCTTGTCAGTTTCCTAAGCAGAGTTGAAGTAGATAGGGCCCGTGTGTGTAGGAAGCACAGTTCTTTTGTTCTGAGCAAGCTCACTGTTCTGCCCCTATAGGAAACACATTAGATTAGAAGAGTCCTCTTTGCTCAAAAGCAGAGTGTGTTTCTTGTAAGGCGAGCTAGTGTTTGTTTCCCTGTCAGAAATGGAGTTGAATCACTTTCAGTTTCTGTTCCTATGAGAAAGAGTTGTTTTCTGGTAAGAAGAGTCACTATTGTGCTACCATTGCCATACATACTGCAAATAGCACTCGCGTCTGTTCCCAGCAAGTACAGTGTATTGGATTGAAGAGATGCTACTGTTCTTGACAGTTTCCTAAGCAGAGTTGAAGTAGATATGGCCCATGTGTGTAGGAAGCACAGTTTTTTTGTTCTGAGCAAGCACACTGTTCTGGCCATATAGGAAACACAGTAGAGTAGAAGAGTGCTCTTTTCTCAAAAGCAGAGTGTGTTTCTCGTAAGGGGAGCTAGTGTTTGTTTCCCAGTCAGAAATGGAGTTGAATCACATGCTGTTTCTGGTCCTACGAGCAAGAGTTGTTTTCTGGTAAGAAGAATCACTGTTGTGATCCATTTGCCACACAGTGCAAATAGCACTCGCGTCTGTTCCCAGCAAGTACAGTGTATTAGACTGAAGAAAAGCTCCTGTTCTTCTCAGTTTCCTCAGCAGAGTGGAAATAGATATGGCCCGTGTGTGTAGGAAGCACAGTTCTTTTGTTCTGAGCAAGCTCACTGTTCTGGCCCTATAGGAAACACAGTAGAGTAGAAGAGTGCTCTTTTCTCAAAAGCAGAGTGTTTTTCTTGTAAAGCGAGCTAGTGTTTGTTTCCCTGTCAGAAATGGAGTTGAATCACTTGCAGTTTCTGTTCCTATGAGCAAGAGCTGTTTTCTGGTAAGAAGAGTCACTGTTGTGCTCCCATTGCCATACACAGTGCAAATAGCACTCGCGTCTGTTCCCAGCATGTACAGTGTATTGGACGGAAGAGAAGCTACTGTTCTTGTCAGTTTTCTAAGCAGAGTTGAAGTAGATATGGCCTGTGTGTGTAGGAAGCACAGTGTTTTTGTACTGAGCAAGCTCACTGTTCTGGCCCTATAGAAAACACAGTAGAGTAGAAGAGTGCTCTTTTCTCAAAAGCAGAGTGTGTTTCTTGTAAGGCGAGCAAGTGTTTGTTTACCAGTCAGATATGGAGTTGAACCTCATGCAGTTTCTGGTCTTACGAGCAAGAGTTGTTTTCTGGTAAGAAGAGTGACTATTGTGATCCATTTGCCATACAGTGCAAATAGCACTTACGTCTGTTCCCAGCAAGTTCAGTGTATTGGACTGAAGAGATGCTACTGTTCTTGTCAGTTTCCTAAGTAGAGTTGAAGTAGATATGGCCCGTGTGTGTAGGAAGCACAGTTCTTTTGTTCTGAGCAAGCACACTGTTCTGGCCCTATGGGAAACACAGTAGAGTAGAAGAGTGCTCTTTTCTCAAAAGCAGAGTGTGTTTCTTGTAAGGCGAGCTAGTGTTTGTTTCCCAGTCAGAAATGGAGTTGAATCTAATGCAGTTTCTGTTCCTACGAGCAAGAGTTGTTTTCTGGTAAGAAGAGTCACTATTGCGATCCATTTGCCACACAGTGCAAATAGCACTCACGTCTGTACCCAGCAAGTACAGTGTATTGGACTGAAGAGTTGCTACTGTTCTTGTCAGTTTCCTAAGTAGAGTTGAAGTAGATGTGGCCCGTGTGTGTAGGAAGAACAGTTCTTTTGTTCTGAGCAAGCTCACTGTTCTGGCCCTATAGGAAACACAGTAGAGTAGAAGAGTGCTCTTTTCTCAAAAGCAGAGTGTGTTTCTTGTAAGGCGAGCTAGTGTTTGTTTCCAGGTCAGAAATAGAGTTGAATCACATACAGTTTCTGGTCGTATGAGCAAGAGTTGATTTCGGGTAAGAAGACTCACTATTGCGATCAATTTGCCACACAGTGCAAATAGCACTCGCGTCTGTTCCCAGCATGTACAGTGTATTGGACTGAAGAGAAGCTACTGTTCCTGTCAGTTTCCTAAGCAGAGTTGAAGTAGATATGGCCCGTGTGTGTAGGAAGCACAGTGTTTTTGTACTGAGCAAGCTCACTGTTCTGGCCCTATAGAAAACACAATACAGTTGAAGAGTGCTCTTTTCTCAAAAGCAGAGTGTGTTTCTTGTAAGGCGAGCTAGTGTTTGTTTCCCAGTCAGAAATGGAGTTGAATCTCATGCAGTTTCTGGTCCTACAAGCAAGAGTTGTTTTCTGGTATGAAGAGTCACTATTGAGCCTCCATTGCCATACACAGTACAAATAGCACTCGCGTCTGTTCTCAGCAAGTACAGTGTATTGGACGGAAGAGAAGCTACTGTTCTTGTCAGTTTCCTAAGCAGAGTTGTAGTAGATATGGCCCGTGTGTTTAGGAAGCACAGTTCTTTTATTCTGAGCAAGCTCACTGTTCTGGCAATATAGGAAACACAGCAGAGTAGAAGAGTGCTCTTTTCTCAAAAGCAGAGTGTGTTTCTTTTAAGGCGAGCTAGTGTTTGTTTCCCAGTCAGAAATGGAGTGGAATCACATGCTGTTTCTATTCCTATGAGCAAGAGTTGTTTTCTGGTAAGAAGAGTCACTATTGTGCTCCCATTGCCATACACAGTGCAAATAGCACTCGCGTCTGTTCCCAGCAAGTACAGTGTATTGGACTGAAGAGAAGCTCCTGTTCTTGTCAGTTTCCTAAGCAGATTTTAGGTAGTTATGGCCCGTTTGTGTAGGAAGCACAGTTCTTTTGTTCAGAGCAAGCTCACTGTTCTGGCCCTACAAGAAACACAGTAGGGTAGAAGAGTGCTCTTTTCTCAAAAGTAGAGTGTGTTTCTCGTAAGGCGAGCTAGTGTTTGTTTCCCAGTCAGAAATGGAGTTGAATCACATGCTGTTTCTGGTCCTACAAGCAAGAGTTGTTTTCTAGTAAGAAGAATCACTATTGCGATCCATTTGCCACACAGTGCAAATAGCACTCGCGTCTGTTCCCAGCAAGTACAGTGTATTGGACTGAAGAGATGCTACTGTTCTTGTCCGTTTCCTAACTAGAGTTGAAGTAGATTTGGCCCGTGTGTGTAGGAAGCACAGTTCTTTTGTTCAGAGCAAGCTCACTGTTCTGGCCCTATAGGAAACACAGTAGAGTAGAAGAGTGCTCTTTTCTCAAAAGCAGAGTGTGTTTCTTGTAAGGCGAGCTAGTGTTTGTTTCCCAGTCAGAAATGGAGTGGAATCACATGCTGTTTCTATTCCTACGAGCAAGAGTTTTTTACTGGTAAGAAGAGTCACTATTGTGCTCCCATTGCCATACACAGTGCAAATAGCACTCGTGTCTGTTCCCAGCAAGTACAGTGTATTGGACGGAAGAGAAGCTACTGTTCTTGTCAGTTTCCTAAGCAGACTTGAAGTAGATATTGCCCGTGTGTGTAAGAAGCACAGAGTTTTTGTACAGAGCAAGCTCACTGTTTCGGCCCTATAGAAAACACAATAGAGTAGATGAGTGCTCTTTTCTCAAAAGCAGAGTGTGTTTCTTGTAAGGTGAGCTAGTGTTTGTTTCCCAGTCAGAAATGGAGTTGAATCTCATGCAGTTTCTGGTCCTATGAGCAAGAGTTGTTTTCTGGTAAGAAGAGTCACTATTGCGCCTCCATTGCCATACACAGTGCAAATAGCACTCGTGTCTGTTCCCAGCAAGTACAGTGTATTAGACTGAAGAGAAGCTCCTGTTCTTCTCAGTTTCCTAAGCAGAGAGGAAATAGATATGGCCCGTGTGTGTCGGAAGCACAGTTCTTTTTTCTGAGCAAGCACACTGTTCTGGACATATAGGAAACACAGTAGAGTAGAAGAGTGCTCTTTTCTCAAAAGCAAAGTGTGTTTCTTGTAAGGCGAGCCAGTGTTTGTTTCCCAGTCAAAAATGGTGTTGAATCTAATGCAGTTTCTGGTCCTACGAGCAAGAGTTGTTTTCTGGTAAGAAGAGTCACTATTGCGATCCATTTGCCACACAGTGCAAATAGCACTCACGTCTGTACCCAGCAAGTACAATGTATTGGACTGAAGCGATGCTAGTGTTCTTGTCAGTTTCCTAAGTAGAGTTGAAGTAGATATGGCCCGTGTGTAGGAAGCACAGTTCTTTTGTTCTGAGCAAGCTCACTGTTCTGGCCCTATAGGAAACATAGTAGAGTGGAAGAGTTCTCTTTCTCAAAACAGAGTGTGTTTCTTGTAAAACGAGCTAGTGTTTGTTTCCCAGTCAGAAATGGAGTTGAATCTCATGCCGTTTCTGGTCCTACGAGCAAGAGTTGTTTTCTGGGTAAGAAGAGTCACTATTGTGATCCATTTGCCACACAGTGCAAATAGCACTCGCGTCTGTTCCCAGCAAGTACAGTGTGTTGAACTGAAGAGAAGCTACTGTTGTTGTCATTTTCGTAAGCAGAGTTGAAGTAGATATGACCCGTGTGTGTATGAAGCACAGTTCTTTTGTACTGAGCAAGCTCACTGATCTGGCCCTATAGGAAACACAGGAGAATAGAAGAGTGCTCTTTTCTCAAAAGCAGAGTGTGTTTCTTGTAAGGCGAGCTAATGTTTGTTTCCCAGTCAGAAATGGAGTGGAATCACATGCTGTTTCTATTCCTACGAGCAAGAGTTGTTTTCTGGTAAGAAGAGTTACTATTGTGCTCCCATTGCCATACACAGTGTAAATAGCACTCATGTCTCTTCCCAGCAAGTTCAGTGTATTGGACTGAAGAGATGCTACTGTTCTTGTCAGTTTCCTAAGTAGAGTTGAAGTAGATATGGCCCGTGTGTGTAGGAAGCACAGTTCTTTTGTTCTGAGCAAGCACACTGTTCTGGCCCTATAGGAAACACAGTAGAGTAGAAGAGTGCTCTTTTCTCAAAAGCAGAGTGTCTTTCTTGTAAGGCGAGCTAGTGTTTGTTTCCCAGTCAGAAATGGAGTTGAATCTAATGCAGTTTCTTTTCCCACGAGCAAGAGTTGTTTTCTGGTAAGAAGAGTCACTATTGCGATCCATTTGCCACACAGTGCAAATAGCAATCACGTCTGTACCCAGCAAGTACAGTGTATTGGACTGAAGAGATGCTACTGTTCTTGTCTGTTTCCAAAGTAGAGTTGAAGTAGATGTGGCCGTGTGTGTAGGAAGCACAGTTCTTTTGTTCTGAGCAAGCTCACTGTTCTGGCCCTATAGGAAACACAGTAGAGTAGAAGAGTGCTCTTTTCTCAAAAGCAGAGTGTGTTTCTTGTAAGGCGAGCTAGTGTTTGTTTCGAGGTCAGAAATAGAGTTGAATCACATACAGTTTCTGGTCGTATGAGCAAGAGTTGTTTTCTGGTAAGAAGACTCACTATTGCGTTCGATTTGCCACACAGTGCAAATAGCACTCACGTCTGTTCCCAGCAATTACAGTGTATTGGACTGAAGAGGAGCTACTGTTCTTGTCAGTTTCTTAAGCAGAGTTGAAGTAGATATGGCCCGTGTGTGTAGGAAGCACAGATCGTTTGTTCTGAGCAAGCTCACTGTTCTGGCCCTATAGGAAACACAGTAGAGTAGAAGAGTGCTCTTTTCTCAAAAGCAGAGTGTGTTTCTTGCAATGGGGAGCTAGTGTTTGTTTCCCAGTCAGAAATGGAGTGGAATCACATGCTGTTTCTATTCCAAGAGCAAGAGTTGTTTTCGGGTAAGAAGAATCAATGTTGTGCTCCCATTGCCATACACAGTGCAAATAGCACTCGCGTCTGTTCCCAGCATGTACAGTGTATTGGACTGAAGAGAAGCTACTGTTCCTGTCAGTTTCCTAAGCAGAGTTGAAGTAGATATGGCCCGTGTGTGTAGGAAGCACAGTGTTTTTGTACTGAGCAAGCTCACTGTTTTGGCCCTATAGAAAACACAATACAGTTGAAGAGTGCTCTTTTCTCAAAAGCAGAGTGTGTTTCTTGTAAGGCGAGCTAGTGTTTGTTTCCCAGTCAGAAATGGAGTTGAATCTCATGCAGTTTCTGGTCCTATGAGCAAGAGTTGTTTTCTGGTAAGAAGAGTCACTATTGAGCCTCCATTGCCATACACAGTACAAATAGCACTCGCGTCTGTTCTCAGCAAGTACAGTGTATTGGACTGAAGAGAAGCTACTGTTCTTGTCAGTTTCCTAAGCAGAGTTGTAGTAGATATGGCCCGTGTGTTTAGGAAGCACAGTTCCTTTATTCTGAGCAAGCTCACTGTTCTGGCAATATAGGAAACACAGCAGAGTAGAAGAGTGCTCTTTTCTCAAAAGCAGAGTGTGTTTCTTTTAAGGCGAGCTAGTGTTTGTTTCCCAGTCAGAAATGGAGTGGAATCACATGCTGTTTCTATTCCTATGAGCAAGAGTTGTTTTCTGGTAAGAAGAGTCACTATTGTGCTCCCATTGCCATACACAGTGCAAATAGCACTCACGTCTGTTCCCAGCAAGTACAGTGTATTGGACTGAAGAGAAGCTCCTGTTCTTGTCAGTTTCCTAAGCAGATTTTAGGTAGATATGGCCCGTTTGTGTAGGAAGCACAGTTCTTTTGTTCAGAGCAAGCTCACTGTTCTGGCCCTACAAGAAACACAGTAGGGTAGAAGAGTGCTCTTTTCTCAAAAGTAGAGTGTGTTTCTCGTAAGGCGAGCTAGTGTTTGTTTCCCAGTCAGAAATGGAGTTGAATCACATGCTGTTTCTGGTCCTACAAGCAAGTGTTGTTTTCTAGTAAGAAGAATCACTATTGCGATCCATTTGCCACACAGTGCAAATAGCACTCGCGTCTGTTCCCAGCAAGTACAGTGTATTGGACTGAAGAGATGCTACTGTTCTTGTCCGTTTCCTAACTAGAGTTGAAGTAGATTTGGCCCGTGTGTGTAGGAAGCACAGTTCTTTTCTTCTGAGCAAGCTCACTGTTCTGGCCCTATAGGAAACACAGTAGAGTAGAAGAGTGCTCTTTTCTCAAAAGCAGAGTGTGTTTCTTGTAAGGCGAGCTAGTGTTTGTTTCCCAGTCAGAAATGGAGTGGAATCACATGCTGTTTCTATTCCTATGAGCAAGAGTTTTTTTCTGGTAAGAAGAGTCACTATTGTGCTCCCATTGCCATACACAGTGCAAATAGCACTCGTGTCTGTTCCCAGCAAGTACAGTGTATTGGACGGAAGAGAAGCTACTGTTCTTGTCAGTTTCCTAAGCAGACTTGAAGTAGATATTGCCCGTGTGTGTAAGAAGCACAGAGTTTTTGTACAGAGCAAGCTCACTGTTTCGGCCCTATAGAAAACACAATAGAGTAGATGAGTGCTCTTTTCTCAAAAGCAGAGTGTGTTTCTTGTAAGGTGAGCTAGTGTTTGTTTCCCAGTCAGAAATGGAGTTGAATCTCATGCAGTTTCTGGTCCTATGAGCAAGAGTTGTTTTCTGGTAAGAAGAGTCACTATTGCGCCTCCATTGCCATACACAGTGCAAATAGCACTCGTGTCTGTTCCCAGCAAGTACAGTGTATTAGACTGAAGAGAAGCTCCTGTTCTTCTCAGTTTCCTAAGCAGAGAGGAAATAGATATGGCCCGTGTGTGTCGGAAGCACAGTTCTTTTTTCTGAGCAAGCACACTGTTCTGGACATATAGGAAACACAGTAGAGTAGAAGAGTGCTCTTTTCTCAAAAGCAAAGTGTGTTTCTTGTAAGGCGAGCCAGTGTTTGTTTCCCAGTCAAAAATGGTGTTGAATCTAATGCAGTTTCTGGTCCTACGAGCAAGAGTATTTTTCTGGTAAGAAGAGTCACTATTGCGATCCATTTGCCACACAGTGCAAATAGCACTCACGTCTGTACCCAGCAAGTACAATGTATTGGACTGAAGCGATGCTAGTGTTCTTGTCAGTTTCCTAAGTAGAGTTGAAGTAGATATGGCCCGTGTGTAGGAAGCACAGTTCTTTTGTTCTGAGCAAGCTCACTGTTCTGGCCCTATAGGAAACATAGTAGAGTGGAAGAGTTCTCTTTCTCAAAACAGAGTGTGTTTCTTGTAAAACGAGCTAGTGTTTGTTTCCCAGTCAGAAATGGAGTTGAATCTCATGTCGTTTCTGGTCCTACAAGCAAGAGTTGTTTTCTGGGTAAGAAGAGTCACTATTGTGATCCATTTGCCACACAGTGCAAATAGCACTCGCGTCTGTTCCCAGCAAGTACAGTGTGTTGAACTGAAGAGAAGCTACTGTTGTTGTCATTTTCGTAAGCAGAGTTGAAGTAGATATGACCCGTGTGTGTAGGAAGCACAGTTCTTTTGTACTGAGCAAGCTCACTGATCTGGCCCTATAGGAAACACAGGAGAATAGAAGAGTGCTCTTTTCTCAAAAGCAGAGTGTGTTTCTTGTAAGGCGTGCTATTGTTTGTTTCCCAGTCAGAAATGGAGTGGAATCACATGCTGTTTCTATTCCTACGAGCAAGAGTTGTTTTCTGGTAAGAAGAGTTACTATTGTGCTCCCATTGCCATACACAGTGCAAATAGCACTCATGTCTCTCCCCATCAAGTTCAGTGTATTGGACTGAAGAGATGCTACTGTTCTTGTCAGTTTCCTAAGTAGATTTGAAGTAGATATGGTCCATGTGTGTAGGAAGCACAGTTCTTTTGTTCTGAGCAAGCACACTGTTCTGGCCCTTTAGGAAACACAGTAGAGTAGAAGAGTGCTCTTTTCTCAAAAGCAGAGTGTCTTTCTTGTAAGGCGAGCTAGTGTTTGTTTCCCAGTCAGAAATGGAGTTGAATCTAATGCAGTTTCTTTTCCTACGAGCAAGAGTTGTTTTCTGGTAAGAAGAGTCACTATTGCGATCCATTTGCCACACAGTGCAAATAGCAATCACATCTGTACCCAGCAAGTACAGTGTATTGGACTGAAGAGATGCTACTGTTCTTGTCTGTTTCTTAAGTTGAGTTGAAGTAGATGTGGCCGTGTGTGTAGGAAGCACAGTTCTTTTGTTCTGAGCAAGCTCACTGTTCTGGCCCTATAGGAAACACAGTAGAGTAGAAGAGTGCTCTTTTCTCAAAAGCAGAGTGTGTTTCTTGTAAGGCGAGCTAGTGTTTGTTTCCAGGTCAGAAATAGAGTTGAATCACATACAGTTTCTGGTCATATGAGCAAGAGTTGTTTTCTGGTAAGAAGACTCACTATTGCGATCGATTTGCCACACAGTGCAAATAGCACTCACGTCTGTCCCCAGCAATTACAGTGTATTGGACTGAAGAGAACCTACTGTTCTTGTCAGTTTCCTAAGCAGAGTTGAAGTAGATATGGCCCGTGTGTGTAGGAAGCACAGATCGTTTGTTCTGAGCAAGCTCACTGTTCTGCCCCTATAGGAAACACAGTAGAGTAGAAGAGTGCTCTTTTCTCAAAAGCAGAGTGTGTTTCTTGCAATGGGGAGCTAGTGTTTGTTTCCCAGTCAGAAATGGAGTGGAATCACATGCTGTTTCTATTCCAAGAGCAAAGGTGTTTTCGGGTAAGAAGAGTCACTGTTGTGCTCCCATTGCCATACACAGTGCAAATAGCACTCGCGTCTGTTCCCAGCAATACAGTGTATTGGACTGAAGAGAAGCTCCTGTTCTTGTCAGCTTCCTAAGCAGAGTTGAAGGAGATATGGCCCGTGTGTGTAGGAAGCACAGTTCTTTTGTTCAGAGCAAGCTTACTGTTCTGGCCCTATAGAAAAAACAGCAGAGTAGAAGAGTGCTCTTTTCTCAAAAGCAGAGTGTGTTTCTTTTAAGGCGAGCTAGTGTTTGTTTCCCAGTCAGAAATGGAGTGGAATCACATGCTGTTTCTATTCCTACGAGCAAGAGTTGTTTTCTGGTAAGAAGAGTCACTATTGTGCTCCCATTGCCATACACAGTGCAAATAGCACTCGCGTCTGTTCCCAGCAAGTACAGTGTATTGGACTGAAGAGAAGCTCCTGTTCTTGTCAGTTTCCTAAGCAGATTTGAGGTAGATATGGCCCGTTTGTGTAGGAAGCACAGTTCTTTTGTTCAGAGCAAGCTCACTGTTCTGGCCCTACAAGAAACACAGTAGAGTAGAAGAGTGCTCTTTTCTCAAAAGTAGAGGTGTTCCTCGTAAGGCGAGCTAGTGTTTGTTTCCCAGTCAGAAATGGAGTTGAATCACATGCTGTTTCTGGTCCTACAAGCAAGAGTTGTTTTCTAGTAAGAAGAATCACTATTGCGATCCATTTGCCACACAGTGCAAATAGCACTCGCGTCTGTTCCCAGCAAGTACAGTGTATTGGACTGAAGAGATGCTACTGTTCTTGTCCGTTTCCTAACTAGAGTTGAAGTAGATGTGGCCCGTGTGTGTAGGAAGCACAGTTCTTTTCTTCTGAGCAAGCTCACTGTTCTGGCCCTATAGGAAACACACTAGAGTAGAAGAGTGCTCTTTTCTCAAAAGCAGAGTGTGTTTCTTGTAAGGCGAGCTAGTGTTTGTTTCCCAGTCAGAAATGGAGTGGAATCACATGCTGTTTCTATTCCTACGAGCAAGAGTTTTTTTCTGGTAAGAAGAGTCACTATTGTGCTCCCATTGCCATACACAGTGCAAATAGCACTCGTGTCTGTTCCCAGCAAGTACAGTGTATTGGACGGAAGAGAAGCTACTGTTCTTGTCAGTTTCCTAAGCAGACTTGAAGTAGATATTGCCCGTGTGTTTAAGAAGCACAGAGTTTTTGTACAGAGCCAGCTCACTGTTTCGGCCCTATAGAAAACACAATAGAGTAGATGAGTGCTCTTTTCTCAAAAGCAGAGTGTGTTTCTTGTAAGGTGAGCTAGTGATTGTTTCCCAGTCCGAAATGGAGTTGAATCTCATGCAGTTTCTGGTCCTATGAGCAAGAGTTGTTTTCTGGTAAGAAGAGTCACTATTGCGCCTCCATTGCCATACACAACACAAATAGCACTCGCGTCTGTTCTCAGCAAGTACAGTGTATTGGACTGAAGAGAACCTACTGTTCTTGTCAGTTTCTTAAGCAGATTGTAGTAGATATGGCCCTTGTGTTTAGGAAGCACAGTTCCTTTATTCTGAGCAATCTCACTGTTCTGGCCCTATAGGAAACACAGTAGAGTAGAAGAGTGCTCTTTTCTCAAAAGCAGAGTGTGTTTCTTGTAAGGCGAGCTAGTGTTTGTTTCCCAGTCAGAAATGGAGTGGAATCACATGCTGTTTCTATTCCTACGAGCAAGAGTTTTTTTCTGGTAAGAAGAGTCACTATTGTGCTCCCATTGCCATACACAGTGCAAATAGCACTCGTGTCTGTTCCCAGCAAGTACAGTGTATTTGACTGAAGAGAAGCTCCTGTTCTTCTCAGTTTCCTAAGCAGAGAGGAAATAGATATGGCCCGTGTGTGTCGGAAGCACAGTTCTTTTTTCTGAGCAAGCACACTGTTCTGGACATATAGGAAACACAGTAGAGTAGAAGAGTGCTCTTTTCTCAAAAGCAAAGTGTGTTTCTTGTAAGGCGAGCCAGTGTTTGTTTCCCAGTCAAAAATGGTGTTGAATCTAATGCAGTTTCTGGTCCTACGAGCAAGAGTTTTTTTCTGGTAAGAAGAGTCACTATTGCGATCCATTTGCCACACAGTAAAAATAGCACTCACGTCTGTACCCAGCAAGTACAATGTATTGGACTGAAGCGATGCTAGTGTTCTTGTCAGTTTTCTAAGTAGAGTTGAAGTAGATATGGCCCGTGTGTAGGAAGCACAGTTCTTTTGTTCTGAGCAAGCTCACTGTTCTGGCCCTATAGGAAACATAGTAGAGTGGAAGAGTTCTCTTTCTCAAAACAGAGTGTGTTTCTTGTAAAACGAGCTAGTGTTTGTTTCCCCGTCAGAAATGGAGTTGAATCTCATGCCGTTTCTGGTCCTACGAGCAAGAGTTGTTTTCTGAGTAAGAAGAGTCACTGTTGGGATCCATTTGCCACACAGTGCAAATAGCACTCGCGTCTGTTCCCAGCAAGTACAGTGTGTTGAACTGAAGAGAAGCTACTGTTGTTGCCATTTTCGTAAGCAGAGTTGAAGTAGATATGACCCGTGTGTGTAGGAAGCACAGTTCTTTTGTACTGAGCAAGCTCACTGATCTGGCCCTATAGGAAACACAGGAGAATAGAAGAGTGCTCTTTTCTCAAAAGCAGAGTGTGTTTCTTGTAGGGCGTGCTATTGTTTGTTTCCCAGTCAGAAATGGAGTGGAATCACATGCTGTTTCTATTCCTATGAGCAAGAGTTGTTTTCTGGTAAGAAGAGTTACTATTGTGCTCCCATTGCAATACACAGTGAAAATAGCACTCATGTCTCTTCCCAGCAAGTTCAGTGTATTGGACTGAAGAGATGCTACTGTTCTTGTCAGTTTCCTAAGTAGATTTGAAGTAGATATGGCCCGTGTGTGTAGGTAGCACAGTTCTTTTGTTCTGAGCAAGCACACTGTTCTGGCCCTATAGGAAACACAGTAGAGTAGAAGAGTGCTCTTTTCTCAAAAGCAGAGTGTCTTTCTTGTAAGGCGAGCTAGTGTTTGTTTCCCAGTCAGAAATGGAGTTGAATCTAATGCAGTTTCTTTTCCTACGAGCAAGAGTTGTTTTCTGGTAAGAAGAGTCACTATTGCGATCCATTTGCCACACAGTGCAAATAGCAATCACATCTGTACCCAGCAAGTACAGTGTATTGGACTGAAGAGATGCTACTGTTCTTGTCTGTTTCCTAAGTTGAGTTGAAGTAGATGTGGCCGTGTGTGTAGGAAGCACAGTTCTTTTGTTCTGAGCAAGCTCACTGTTCTGGCCCTATAGGAAACACAGTAGAGTAGAAGAGTGCTCTTTTCTCAAAAGCAGAGTGTGTTTCTTGTAAGGCGAGCTAGGGTTTGTTTCCAGGTCAGAAATAGAGTTGAATCACATACAGTTTCTGGTCGTATGAGCAAGAGTTGTTTTCTGGTAAGAAGACTCACTATTGCGATCGATTTGCCACACAGTGCAAATAGCACTCACGTCTGTTCCCAGCAATTACAGTGTATTGGACTGAAGAGAACCTACTGTTCTTGTCAGTTTCCTAAGCAGAGTTGAAGTAGATATGGCCCGTGTGTGTAGGAAGCACAGATCGTTTGATCTGAGCAAGCTCACTGTTCTGCCCCTATAGGAAACACAGTAGAGTAGAAGAGTGCTCTTTTCTCAAAAGCAGAGTGTGTTTCTTGCAATGGGGAGCTAGTGTTTGTTTCCCAGTCAGAAATGGAGTGGAATCACATGCTGTTTCTATTCCAAGAGCAAAGGTGTTTTCGGGTAAGAAGAGTCACTGTTGTGCTCCCATTGCCATACACAGTGCAAATAGCACTCGCGTCTGTTCCCAGCAATACAGTGTATTGGACTGAAGAGAAGCTCCTGTTCTTGTCAGCTTCCTAAGCAGAGTTGAAGGAGATATGGCCCGTGTGTGTAGGAAGCACAGTTCTTTTGTTCAGAGCAAGCTTACTGTTCTGGCCCTATAGAAAAAACAGTAGAGTAGAAGAGTGCTCTTTTCTCAAAAGCAGAGTGTGTTTCTTTTAAGGCAAGCTAGAGTTTGTTTCCCAGTCAGAAAAGGAGTTGAATCTCTTGCAGTGTCTGGTCCTATGAGCAAGAGTTGGTCTCTGGTAAGAAGAGTCACTATTGCGCCTCCATTGCCATACATAGTACAAATAGCACTCGCGTCTGTTCTCAGCAAGTACAGTGTATTGGACTCAAGAGAAGCTACTGTTCTTGTCAGTTTTTTAAGCAGAGTTGTAGTAGATATGGCCCCTGTGTTTAGGAAGCATAGTTCTTTTATTCTGAGCAAGCTCACTGTTCTGGCCCTATAGGAAACACAGCAGAGTAGAAAAGTGCTCTTTTCTCAAAAGCAGAGTGTGTTTCTTGTAAGAGGATCTATTGTTTGTTTCTAAGTCAGAAATGGAGTGGAATCACATGCTGTTTCTATTCCTACGAGCAAGAGTTGTTTTCTGGTAAGAAGAGTCACTATTGCGATCCATTTTCCACACAGTGCAAATAGCACTCGCGTCTGTTCCCAGCAAGTACAGTGTATTGGACTGAAGCGAAGCTCCTGTTCTTGTCAGTTTCCTATGCAGATTTGAGGTAGATATGGCCCGTGTGTGTAGGAAGCACAGTTCTTTTGTTCAGAGCAAGCTCACTGTTCTGGCCCTATAGGAAACACAGTAGAGTAGAAGAGTACTCTTTTCTCAAAAGTAGAGTGTGTTTCTCGTAAGGGGAGCTAGTGTTTGTTTCCCAGTCAGAAATGGAGTTGAATCTAATGCAGTTTCTGGTCCTACGAGCAAGAGTTCTTTTCTGGTAAGAAGAATCACTATTGCGATCCATTTGCCACACAGTGCAAATAGCACTCGCGTCTGTTCCCAGCAAGTACAGTGTATTGGACTGAAGAGATGCTACTGTTCTTGTCCGTTTCCTAACTAGAGTTGAAGTAGATGTGGCCCGTGTGTGTAGGAAGCACAGTTCTTTTGTTCTGAGCAAGCTCACTCTTCTGGCCCTATAGGAAACACAGTAGAGTAGAAGAGTGCTCTTTTCTCAAAAGCAGAGTGTGTTTCTTGTAACGCGAGCTATTGTTTGTTTCCCAGTCAGAAATGGAGTTGAATCTAATGCAGTTTCTGGTCCTACGAGCAAGAGTTTTTTTCTGGTAAGAAGAGTCACTATTGCGATCCATTTGACACACAGTGCAAAAAGCACTCGCGTCTGTTCCCAGCAAGTACAGTGTATTGAACTGAAGAGAAGCTACTTTTCTTGTCAGTTTCCTAAGCAGAGTTGAAGTAGATATGGCCCGTGTGTGTAGGAAGCACAGTTCTTTTGTTCTGAGAAAGCTCACTGTTCTGCCCCTATCGGGAACACATTAGATTAGAAGAGTGCTCTTTGCTCAAAAGCAGAGTGTGTTTCTTGTAAGGCGAGCTAATGTTTGTTTCCCTGTTAGAAATGGAGTTGAATTACTTTCAGTTTCTGTTCCTATGAGCAAGAGTTGTTTTCTGGTAAGAAGAGTCACTATTGTGCTACCATTGCCATACACACTGCAAATAGCACTCACGTCTGTTCCCAGCAAGTACAGTGTATTGGACGGAAAAGAAGCTACTGTTCTTGACAGATTCCTAAGCAGAGATGAAGTAGATATGGCCCATGTGTGTAGGAAGCACAGTTTTTTTGTTCTGAGCAAGCACACTGTTCTGGCCCTATAGGAAACACAGTAGAGTAGAAGACTGCTCTTTTCTCAAAAGCAGAGTGTGTTTCTTGTAAGGTGAGCTAGTGTTCGTTTCCCAGTCAGAAATGGAGTGGAATCACATGCTGTTTCTATTCCAAGAGCAAGAGTTGTTTTCTGGTAAGAAGAGTCACTATTGTGCTCCCATTGCCATACACAGTGCAAATAGCACGCGCGTCTGTTCCCAGCAAGTACAGTGTATTGGACTGAAGAGAAGCTACTGTTCTTGTCAGTTTCCTAAGCAGATTTGAGGTAGATATGGCCCGTTTGTATAGGAAGCACAGTTCTTTTGTTCAGAGCAAGCTCACTGTTCTGGCCCTACAAGAAACACAGTAGAGTAGAAGAGTGGTCTCTTCTCAAAAGTGTGTTTCTCGTAAGGCGAGCTAGTGTTTGTTTCCCAGTCAGAAATGGAGTTGAATCTCATGCAGTTTCTGGTCTTACGAGCAAGAGTTGTTTTCTGTTAAGAAGAGTCACTACTGTGCTCCCATTGCCATACACAGTGCAAACAGCACTCGTGTCTCTTCCCAGCAAATACAGTGTATTGGACTGATGATAAGCTCCTGATCTTGTCAGCTTCCTAAGCAGAGTTGAAGGAGATATGGCCCGTGTGTGTAGGAAGCACAGTTCTTCTGTTCAGAGCAAGCTTTCTGTTCTTGCCCTATAGAAAAAACAGTAGAGTAGAAGAGTGCTCTTTCTCAAAAGCAGAGTGTGTTTCTTGTAAGGCGAGCAAGTGTTTGTTTCCCAGTCAGAAAAGGAGTTGAATCTCTTGCAGTTTCTGGTCCTACGAGCAAGAGTTGTTCTCTGGTAAGAAGAGTCACTATTGAGCCTCCATTGCCATACACAGTACAAATAGCACTCACGTCTGTTCTCAGCAAGTACAGTGTATTGGACTGAAGAGAAGCTACTGTTCTTGTCAGTTTCCTAAGCAGATTTGAGGTAGATATGGCCCGTGTGTTTAGGAAGCACAGTTCTTTTATTCTGAGCAAGCTCACTGTTCTGGCCCTATAGGAAACACAGTAGAGTAGAAGAGTGCTCTTTTCTCAAAAGCAGAGTGTGTTTCCTGTAAGAAGAGCTATTGTTTGTTTCTCAGCCAGAAATGGAGTGGAATCACATGCTGTTTCTATTCCTATGAGCAAGAGTTGTTTTCTGGTAAGAAGAGTCACTATTGTGCTCCCATTGCCATACACAGTGCAAATAGCACTCGTGTCTGTTCCCAGCAAGTACAGTGTATTGGACTGAAGAGAAGCTACTGTTTTTGTCAGTTTCCTAAGCAGATTTGAGGTAGATATGGCCCGTGTGTGTAGGAAGCACAGTTCTTTTGTTCAGAGCTAGCTCACTGTTCTGGCGCTATAGAAAACACAGTAGAGTAGAAGAGTGCTCTTTTCTCAAAAGTAGAGTGTGTTTCTCGTAAGGGGAGCTAGTGTTTGTTTCCCTGTCAGAAATGGAGTTGAATCACATGCTGTTTCTGGTCCTACGAGCAAGAGTTGTTTTCTGGTAAGAAGAATCACTGTTGTGATCCATTTGCCACACAGTGCAAATAGCACTCGTGTCTGTTCCCAGCAAGTACAGTGTATTAGACTGAAGAGAAGCTCCTGTTCTTCTCAGTTTCCTCAGCAGAGTGGAAATAGATATGGCCCGTGTGTGTAAGAAGCACAGTTCTTTTGTTCTGAGCAAGTTCACTGTTCTGGCCCTAAAGGAAACACAGTAGAGAAGAAGAGTGCTCTTTTCTCAAAAGCAGAGTGTTTTTCTTGTAAAGCGAGCTAGTGTTTGTTTCCCTGTCAGAAATGGAGTTGAATCACTTGCAGTTTCTGTTCCTATGAGCAAGAACTGTTTTCTGGTAAGAAGAGTCACTATTGTGTTCCCATTGCCATACACAGTGCAAATAGCACTCGCGTCTGTTCCCAGCAAGTACAGTGTATTGGATGGAAGAGAAGCTACTGTTTTTGTCAGTTTCCTAAGCAGAGTTGAAGTAGATATGGCCCGTGTGTGTAGGAAGCACAGTGTTTTTGTACTGAGCAAGCTCACTGTTCTGGCCCTATAGAAAACACAGTAGAGTAGAAGAGTGCTCTTTTCTCAAAAGCAGAGTGTGTTTCTTGTAAGGCGAGCTAGTGTTTGTTTCCCAGTCAGAAATGGAGTTGAATCTAATGCAGTTTCTGTTCCTACGAGCAAGAGATGTTTTCTGGTAAGAAGAGTCACTATTGCGATCCATTTGCCACACAGTGCAAATAGCACTCGTGTCTGTTCCCAGCAAGTACAGTGTATTGGACTGAAGAGATGCAACTGTTCTTGTCCGTTTCCTAACTAGAGTTGAAGTAGATGTGGCCCGTGTGTGTAGGAAGCACAGTTCTTTTGTTCTGAGCAAGCTAACTGTTCTGGCCGTATAGGAAACACAGTAGAGTAGAAGAGTGCTCTTTTCTCAAAAACAGAGTGTGTTTCTTGTAAGGCGAGCTAGTGTTTGTTTCCAGGTCAGAAATAGAGTTGAATCATACAGTTTCTGGTCGTATGAGCAAGAGTTGTTTTCTGGGTAAGAAGACTCACTATTGCGATCCATTTGCCACACAGTGCAAATAGCACTCACGTCTGTTCCCAGCAATTACAGTGTAGTGGACTGAAGAGAACCTACTGTTCTTGTCAGTTTCATAAGCAGAGCTGAAGTAGATATGGCCCGTGTGTGTAGGAAGCACAGATCGTTTGTTCTGAGCAAGCTCACTGTTCTGCCCCTATAGGAAACACAGTAGAGTAGAAGAGTGCTCTTTTCTCAAAAGCAGAGTGTGTTTCTTGTAACGCGAGCTAGTGTTTGTTTCCCAGTCAGAAATAGAGTGGAATCACATGCTGTTTCTATTCCTACGAGCAAGAGTTGTTTTATGGTTAGAAGAGTCACTATTGTGCTCCCATTGCTATACACAGTGCAAATAGCACTCGCGTCTGTTCCCAGCAAGTACAGTGTATTGGACTGAAGAGAAGCTCCTGTTCTTGTCAGTTTCCTAAGCAGATTTTAGGTAGATATGGCCCGTTTGTGTAGGAAGCACAGTTCTTTTGTTCAGATCAAGCTCACTGTTCTGGCCCTACAAGAAACACAGTAGAGTAGAAGAGTGCTCTTTTCTCAAAAGTAGAGTGTGTTTCTCATAAGGCGAGCTAGTGTTTGTTTCCCAGTCAGAAATGGAGTTGAATCACATGCTGTTTCTGGTCTACAAGCAAGAGTTGTTTTCTGGTAAGAAGAATCACTATTGCGATCCATTTGCCACACAGTGCAAATAGCACTCGCGTCTGTTCCCAGCAAGTACAGTGTATTGGACTGAAGAGATGCTACTGTTCTTGTCCGTTTCCTAACTAGAGTTGAAGTAGATGTGGCCCGTGTGTGTAGGAAGCACAGTTCTTTTGTTCTGAGCAAGCTCACTGTTCTGGCCCTATGGGAAACACAGTAGAGTAGAAGAGTGCTCTTTTCTCAAAAGCAGAGTGTGTTTCTTGTAAGGCGAGCTAGTGTTTTTTTCCCAGTCAGAAATGGAGTGGAATCACATGCTGTTTCTATTCCTACGAGCAAGAGTTGTTTTCTGGTAAGAAGAGTCACTATTGTGCTCCCATTGCCATACACAGTGCAAATAGCACTCGTGTCTGTTCCCAGCAAGTACAGTGTATTAGACTGAAGAGAAGCTCCTGTTCTTCTCAGTTTCCTAAGCAGAGAGGAAATAGATATGGCCCGTGTGTGTCGGAAGCACAGTTCTTTTTTCTGAGCAAGCACACTGCTCTGGACATATAGGAAACACATTAGAGTAGAAGAGTGCTCTTTTCTCAAAAGCAAAGTGTGTTTCTTGTAAGGCGAGCCAGTGTTTGTTTCCCAGTCAAAAATGGTGTTGAATCTAATGCAGTTTCTGGTCCTACGAGCAAGAGTTTTTTTCTGGTAAGAAGAGTCACTATTGCGATCCATTTGCCACACAGTGCAAATAGCACTCACGTCTGTACCCAGCAAGTACAATGTATTGGACTGAAGCGATGCTAGTGTTCTTGTCAGTTTCCTAAGTAGAGTTGAAGTAGATATGGCCCGTGTGTGTAGGAAGCACAGTGTTTTTGTACTGAGCAAGCTCACTGTTCTGGCCCTATAGAAAACACAGTAGAGTAGAAGAGTGCTCTTTTCTCAAAAGCAGAATGTGTTTCTTGTAAGGCGAGCAAGTGTTTGTTTACCAGTCAGATATGGAGTTGAATCTCACGCAGTTTCTGGTCTTACGAGCAAGAGTTGTTTATGGTAAGAAGAGTGACTATTGTGATCCATTTGCCATACAGTGCAAATAGCACTTACGTCTGTTCCCAGCAAGTTCAGTGTATTGGACTGAAGAGATGCTACTGTTCTTGTCAGTTTCCTAAGTAGAGTTGAAGTAGATATGGCCCGTGTGTGTAGGAAGCACAGTTCTTTTGTTCTGAGCAAGTTCACTGTTGTGGCCCTATAGGAAACACAGCAGAGTAGAAGAGTGCTCTTTTCTCAAAAGCAGAGTGTGTTTCTTGCAATGGGGAGCTAGTGTTTGTTTCCCAGTCAGAAATAGAATGGAATCACATGCTGTTTCTATTCCAAGAGCAAGAGTTTTTTTCGGGTAAGAAGAGTCACTTTTGTGCTCCCATTGCCATACACAGTGCAAATAGCACTCGCGTCTGTTCCCAGCAAGTACAGTGTATTGGACTGAAGAGAAGCTACTGTTCCTGTAAGTTTCCTAAGCAGAGTTGAAGTAGATATGGCCCGTGTGTGTAGGAAGCACAGTGTTTTTTTACTGAGCAAGCTCACTGTTCTGGCCCTTTAGAAAACACAATAGAGTTGATGAGTGCTCTTTTCTCAAAAGCAGAGTGTGTTTCTTGTAAGGCGAGCTAGTGTTTGTTTCCCAGTCAGAAATGGAGTTGAATCTCATGCAGTTTCTGGTCCTACGAGCAAGAGTTGTTTTCTGGTAAGAAGAGTCACTATTGCGCCTCCATTGCCATACACAGTACAAATAGCACTCGCGTCTGTTCTCAACAAGTACAGTGTATTGGACTGAAGAGAAGCTACTGTTCTTGTCAGTTTCCTAAGCAGAGTTGTAGTAGATATGGCCCGTGTGTTTAGGAAGCACAGTTCTTTTATTCTGAGCAAGCTCACTGTTGTGGCCCTATAGGAAACACAGCAGAGTAGAAGAGTGCTCTTTTCTCATAAGCAGAGTGTGTTTCTTTTAAGGCGAGCTAGTGTTTGTTTCCCAGTCAGAAATGGAGTGGAATCACATGCTGTTTCTATTCCTACGAGCAAGAGTTGTTTTCTGGTAAGAAGAGTCACTATTGTGCTCCCATTGTCATACACAGTGCAAATAGCACTCGCGTCTGTTCGCAGCAAGTACAGTGTATTGGACTGAAGAGAAGCTCCAGTTCTTGTCAGTTTCCTAAGCAGATTTGAGGTAGATATGGCCCGTTTGTGTAGGAAGCACAGTTCTTTGTTCAGAGCAAGCTCACTATTCTGGCCCTACAAGAAACACAGTAGAGTAGAAGAGTGCTCTTTTCTCAAAAGTAGAGTGTGTTTCTTGTAAGGCGAGCTAGTGTTTGTTTCTCAGTCAGAAATGGAGTTGAATCACATGCTGTTTCTGGTCCTACGAGCAAGAGTTCTTTTCTGGTAAGAGGAATCACTATTGCGATCCATTTGCCACTCAGTGCAAATAGCACTCGCGTCTGTTCCCAGCAAGTACAGTGTATTGGACTGAAGAGATGCTACTGTTCTTGTCCGTTTCCTAACTAGAGTTGAAGTAGATGTGGCCAGTGTGTGTAGGAAGCACAGTTCTTTTGTTCTGAGCAAGCTCACTGTTCTGGCCCTATAGGAAACATAGTAGAGTAGAAGAGTGCTCTTTTCTCAAAAGCAGAGTGTGTTTCTTGTAAGGCGAGCTAGTGTTTGTTTCCAGGTCAGAAATAGAGTTGAATCACATACAGTTTCTGGTGGTATGAGCAAGAATTGTTTTCCGGTAAGAAGACTCACTATTGCGATCCATTTGCCACACAGTGCAAATAGCACTCACGTCTGTTCCCAGCAATTACAATGTATTGGACTGAAGAGAACCTACTGTTCTTGTCAGTTTCCTAAGCAGAGTTGAAGTAGATATGGCCCGTGTGTGTAGGAAGCACAGATCGTTTGTTCTGAGCAAGCTCACTGTTCTGCCCCTATAGGAAACACAGTAGAGTAGAAGAGTGCTCTTTGCTCAAAAGCAGAGTGTGTTTCTTGTAAGGCGAGCTAGTGTTTGTTTCCCAGTCAGAAATGGAGTGGAATCACATGCTGTTTCTATTCCTACGAGCAAGAGTTGTTTTCTGGTAAGAAGACTCACTATTGTGCTCCCATTGCCATACACAGTGCAAATAGCACTCGCGTCTGTTCCCAGCAAGTACGGTGTATTGGACTGAAGAGAAGCTCCTGTTCCTGTCAGTTTCCTAAGCAGATTTGAGGTAGATATGGCCCGTTTGTATATTAAGCACAGTTCTTTTGTTCAGAGCAAGCTCACTGTTCTGGCCCTACAAGAAACACAGTAGAGTAGAAGAGTGGTCTCTTCTCAAAAGTGTGTTTCTCGTAAGGCGAGCTAGTGTTTGTTTCCCAGTCAGAAATGGAGTTGAATCTCATGCAGTTTCTGGTCTTACGAGCAAGAGTTGTTTTCTGTTAAGAAGAGTCACTACTGTGCTCCCATTGCCATACACAGTGCAAACAGCACTCGTGTCTCTTCCCAGCAAATACAGTGTATTGGACTGAAGAGAAGCTCCTGTTCTTGTCAGCTTCCTAAGCAGAGTTGAAGGAGATATGGCCCGTGTGTGTAGGAAGCACAGTTCTTCTGTTCAGAGCAAGCTTACTGTTCTTGCCCTATAGAAAAAACAGTAGAGTAGAAGAGTGCTCTTTCTCAAAAGCAGAGTGTGTTTCTTGTAAGGCGAGCAAGTGTTTGTTTCCCAGTCAGAAAAGGAGTTGAATCTCTTGCAGTTTCTGGTCCTACGAGCAAGAGTTGTTCTCTGGTAAGAAGAGTCACTATTGAGCCTCCATTGCCATACACAGTACAAATAGCACTCACGTCTGTTCTCAGCAAGTACAGTGTATTGGACTGAAGAGAAGCTACTGTTCTTGTCAGTTTCCTAAGCAGATTTGAGGTAGATATGGCCCGTGTGTTTAGGAAGCACAGTTCTTTTATTCTGAGCAAGCTCACTGTTCTGGCCCTATAGGAAACACAGTAGAGTAGAAGAGTGCTCTTTTCTCAAAAGCAGAGTGTGTTTCCTGTAAGAAGAGCTATTGTTTGTTTCTCAGCCAGAAATGGAGTGGAATCACATGCTGTTTCTATTCCTATGAGCAAGAGTTGTTTTCTGGTAAGAAGAGTCACTATTGTGCTCCCATTGCCATACACAGTGCAAATAGCACTCGTGTCTGTTCCCAGCAAGTACAGTGTATTGGACTGAAGAGAAGCTACTGTTTTTGTCAGTTTCCTAAGCAGATTTGAGGTAGATATGGCCCGTGTGTGTAGGAAGCACAGTTCTTTTGTTCAGAGCTAGCTCACTGTTCTGGCGCTATAGAAAACACAGTAGAGTAGAAGAGTGCTCTTTTCTCAAAAGTAGAGTGTGTTTCTCGTAAGGGCAGCTAGTGTTTGCTTCCCAGTCAGAAATGGAGTTGAATCACATGCTGTTTCTGGTCCTACGAGCAAGAGTTGTTTTCTGGTAAGAAGAATCACTGTTGTGATCCATTTGCCACACAGTGCAAATAGCACTCGTGTCTGTTCCCAGCAAGTACAGTGTATTTGACTGAAGAAAAGCTCCTGTACTTCTCAGTTTCCTCAGCAGAGTGGAAATAGATATGGCCCGTGTGTGTAAGAAGCACAGTTCTTTTGTTCTGAGCAAGTTCACTGTTCTGGCCCTAAAGGAAACACAGTAGAGAAGAAGAGTGCTCTTTTCTCAAAAGCAGAGTGTTTTTCTTGTAAAGCGAGCTAGTGTTTGTTTCCCTGTCAGAAATGGAGTTGAATCACTTGCAGTTTCTGTTCCTATGAGCAAGAACTGTTTTCTGGTAAGAAGAGTCACTATTGTGCTCCCATTGCCATACACAGTGCAAATAGCACTCGTGTCTGTTCCCAGCAAGTACAGTGTATTGGACTGAAGAGAAGCTCCTGTTCTTGTCAGTTTCCTAAGCAGATTTTAGGTAGATATGGCCCGTTTGTGTAGGAAGCACAGTTCTTTTGTTCAGATCAAGCTCACTGTTCTGGCCCTACAAGAAACACAGTAGAGTAGAAGAGTGCTCTTTTCTCAAAAGTAGAGTGTGTTTCTCATAAGGCGAGCTAGTGTTTGTTTCCCAGTCAGAAATGGAGTTGAATCACATGCTGTTTCTGGTCTACAAGCAAGAGTTGTTTTCTGGTAAGAAGAATCACTATTGCGATCCATTTGCCACACAGTGCAAATAGCACTCGCGTCTGTTCCCAGCAAGTACAGTGTATTGGACTGAAGAGATGCTACTGTTCTTGTCCGTTTCCTAACTAGAGTTGAAGTAGATGTGGCCCGCGTGTGTAGGAAGCACAGTTCTTTTGTTCTGAGCAAGCTCACTGTTCTGGCCCTATGGGAAACACAGTAGAGTAGAAGAGTGCTCTTTTCTCAAAAGCAGAGTGTGTTTCTTGTAAGGCGAGCTAGTGTTTTTTTCCCAGTCAGAAATGGAGTGGAATCACATGCCGTTTCTATTCCTACGAGCAAGAGTTGTTTTCTGGTAAGAAGAGTCACTATTGTGCTCCCATTGCCATACACAGTGCAAATAGCACTCGTGTCTGTTCCCAGCAAGTACAGTGTATTAGACTGAAGAGAAGCTCCTGTTCTTCTCAGTTTCCTAAGCAGAGAGGAAATAGATATGGCCCGTGTGTGTCGGAAGCACAGTTCTTTTTTCTGAGCAAGCACACTGTTCTGGACATATAGGAAACACATTAGAGTAGAAGAGTGCTCTTTTCTCAAAAGCAAAGTGTGTTTCTTGTAAGGCGAGCCAGTGTTTGTTTCCCAGTCAAAAATGGTGTTGAATCTAATGCAGTTTCTGGTCCTACGAGCAAGAGTTTTTTTCTGGTAAGAAGAGTCACTATTGCGATCCATTTGCCACACAGTGCAAATAGCACTCACGTCTGTACCCAGCAAGTACAATGTATTGGACTGAAGCGATGCTAGTGTTCTTGTCAGTTTCCTAAGTAGAGTTGAAGTAGATATGGCCCGTGTGTGTAGGAAGCACAGTGTTTTTGTACTGAGCAAGCTCACTGTTCTGGCCCTATAGAAAACACAGTAGAGTAGAAGAGTGCTCTTTTCTCAAAAGCAGAATGTGTTTCTTGTAAGGCGAGCAAGTGTTTGTTTACCAGTCAGATATGGAGTTGAATCTCTTGCAATGGGGAGCTAGTGTTTGTTTCCCAGTCAGAAATAGAATGGAATCACATGCTGTTTCTATTCCAAGAGCAAGAGTTTTTTTCGGGTAAGAAGAGTCACTTTTGTGCTCCCATTGCCATACACAGTGCAAATAGCACTCGCGTCTGTTCCCAGCAAGTACAGTGTATTGGACTGAAGAGAAGCTACTGTTCCTGTAAGTTTCCTAAGCAGAGTTGAAGTAGATATGGCCCGTGTGTGTAGGAAGCACAGTGTTTTTTTACTGAGCAAGCTCACTGTTCTGGCCCTATAGAAAACACAATAGAGTTGATGAGTGCTCTTTTCTCAAAAGCAGAGTGTGTTTCTTGCAAGGCGAGCTAGTGTTTGTTTCCCAGTCAGAAATGGAGTTGAATCTCATGCAGTTTCTGGTCCTACGAGCAAGAGTTGTTTTCTGGTAAGAAGAGTCACTATTGCGCCTCCATTGCCATACACAGTGCAAATAGCACTCGCGTCTGTTCGCAGCAAGTACAGTGTATTGGACTGAAGAGAAGCTCCAGTTCTTGTCAGTTTCCTAAGCAGATTTGAGGTAGATATGGCCCGTTTGTGTAGGAAGCACAGTTCTTTGTTCAGAGCAAGCTCACTATTCTGGCCCTACAAGAAACACAGTAGAGTAGAAGAGTGCTCTTTTCTCAAAAGTAGAGTGTGTTTCTTGTAAGGCGAGCTAGTGTTTGTTTCTCAGTCAGAAATGGAGTTGAATCACATGCTGTTTCTGGTCCTACGAGCAAGAGTTCTTTTCTGGTAAGAGGAATCACTATTGCGATCCATTTGCCACACAGTGCAAATAGCACTCGCGTCTGTTCCCAGCAAGTACAGTGTATTGGACTGAAGAGATGCTACTGTTCTTGTCCGTTTCCTAACTAGAGTTGAAGTAGATGTGGCCCGTGTGTGTAGGAAGCACAGTTCTTTTGTTCTGAGCAAGCTCACTGTTCTGGCCCTATAGGAAACATAGTAGAGTAGAAGAGTGCTCTTTTCTCAAAAGCAGAGTGTGTTTCTTGTAAGGCGAGCTAGTGTTTGTTTCCAGGTCAGAAATAGAGTTGAATCACATACAGTTTCTGGTCGTATGAGCAAGAATTGTTTTCCGGTAAGAAGACTCACTATTGCGATCCATTTGCCACACAGTGCAAATAGCACTCACGTCTGTTCCCAGCAATTACAATGTATTGGACTGAAGAGAACCTACTGTTCTTGTCAGTTTCCTAAGCAGAGTTGAAGTAGATATGGCCCGTGTGTGTAGGAAGCACAGATCGTTTGTTCTGAGCAAGCTCACTGTTCTGCCCCTATAGGAAACACAGTAGAGTAGAAGAGTGCTCTTTGCTCAAAAGCAGAGTGTGTTTCTTGTAAGGCGAGCTAGTGTTTGTTTCCCAGTCAGAAATGGAGTGGAATCACATGCTGTTTCTATTCCTACGAGCAAGAGTTGTTTTCTGGTAAGAAGACTCACTATTGTGCTCCCATTGCCATACACAGTGCAAATAGCACTCGCGTCTGTTCCCAGCAAGTACGGTGTATTGGACTGAAGAGAAGCTCCTGTTCCTGTCAGTTTCCTAAGCAGATTTGAGGTAGATATGGCCCGTTTGTATATTAAGCACAGTTCTTTTGTTCAGAGCAAGCTCACTGTTCTGGCCCTACAAGAAACACAGTAGAGTAGAAGAGTGGTCTCTTCTCAAAAGTGTGTTTCTCGTAAGGCGAGCTAGTGTTTGTTTCCCAGTCAGAAATGGAGTTGAATCTCATGCAGTTTCTGGTCTTACGAGCAAGAGTTGTTTTCTGTTAAGAAGAGTCACTACTGTGCTCCCATTGCCATACACAGTGCAAACAGCACTCGTGTCTCTTCCCAGCAAATACAGTGTATTGGACTGAAGAGAAGCTCCTGTTCTTGTCAGCTTCCTAAGCAGAGTTGAAGGAGATATGGCCCGTGTGTGTAGGAAGCACAGTTCTTCTGTTCAGAGCAAGCTTACTGTTCTTGCCCTATAGAAAAAACAGTAGAGTAGAAGAGTGCTCTTTCTCAAAAGCAGAGTGTGTTTCTTGTAAGGCGAGCAAGTGTTTGTTTCCCAGTCAGAAAAGGAGTTGAATCTCTTGCAGTTTCTGGTCCTACGAGCAAGAGTTGTTCTCTGGTAAGAAGAGTCACTATTGAGCCTCCATTGCCATACACAGTACAAATAGCACTCACGTCTGTTCTCAGCAAGTACAGTGTATTGGACTGAAGAGAAGCTACTGTTCTTGTCAGTTTCCTAAGCAGATTTGAGGTAGATATGGCCCGTGTGTTTAGGAAGCACAGTTCTTTTATTCTGAGCAAGCTCACTGTTCTGGCCCTATAGGAAACACAGTAGAGTAGAAGAGTGCTCTTTTCTCAAAAGCAGAGTGTGTTTCCTGTAAGAAGAGCTATTGTTTGTTTCTCAGCCAGAAATGGAGTGGAATCACATGCTGTTTCTATTCCTATGAGCAAGAGTTGTTTTCTGGTAAGAAGAGTCACTATTGTGCTCCCATTGCCATGCACAGTGCAAATAGCACTCGTGTCTGTTCCCAGCAAGTACAGTGTATTGGACTGAAGAGAAGCTACTGTTTTTGTCAGTTTCCTAAGCAGATTTGAGGTAGATATGGCCCGTGTGTGTAGGAAGCACAGTTCTTTTGTTCAGAGCTAGCTCACTGTTCTGGCGCTATAGAAAACACAGTAGAGTAGAAGAGTGCTCTTTTCTCAAAAGTAGAGTGTGTTTCTCGTAAGGGCAGCTAGTGTTTGCTTCCCAGTCAGAAATGGAGTTGAATCACATGCTGTTTCTGGTCCTACGAGCAAGAGTTGTTTTCTGGTAAGAAGAATCACTGTTGTGATCCATTTGCCACACAGTGCAAATAGCACTCGTGTCTGTTCCCAGCAAGTACAGTGTATTAGACTGAAGAAAAGCTCCTGTTCTTCTCAGTTTCCTCAGCAGAGTGGAAATAGATATGGCCCGTGTGTGTAAGAAGCACAGTTCTTTTGTTCTGAGCAAGTTCACTGTTCTGGCCCTAAAGGAAACACAGTAGAGAAGAAGAGTGCTCTTTTCTCAAAAGCAGAGTGTTTTTCTTGTAAAGCGAGCTAGTGTTTGTTTCCCTGTCAGAAATGGAGTTGAATCACTTGCAGTTTCTGTTCCTATGAGCAAGAACTGTTTTCTGGTAAGAAGAGTCACTATTGTGCTCCCATTGCCATACACAGTGCAAATAGCACTCGCGTCTGTTCCCAGCAAGTACAGTGTATTGGATGGAAGAGAAGCTACTGTTTTTGTCAGTTTCCTAAGCAGAGTTGAAGTAGATATGGCCCGTGTGTGTAGGAAGCACAGTGTTTTTGTACTGAGCAAGCTCACTGTTCTGGCCCTATAGAAAACACAGTAGAGTAGAAGAGTGCTCTTTTCTCAAAAGCAGAGTGTGTTTCTTGTAAGGCGAGCAAATGTTTGTTTACCAGTCAGATATGGAGTTGAATCTCATGCAGTTTCTGGTCTTACGAGCAAGAGTTGTTTTCTGGTAAGAAGAGTGGCTATTGTGATCCATTTGCCATACAGTGCAAATAACTCTTATGTCTGTTCCCAGCAAGTTCAGTGTATTGGACTGAAGAGATGCTACTGTTCTTGTCAGTTTCCTAAGTAGAGTTTAAGTAGATATGGCCCGTGTGTGTAGGAAGCACAGTTCTTTTGTTCTGAGCAAGCACACTGTTCTGGCACTATGGGAAACACAGTAGAGTAGAAGAGTGCTCTTTTCTCAAAAGCAGAGTGTGTTTCTTGTAAGGCGAGCTAGTGTTTGTTTCCCAGTCAGAAATGGAGTTGAATCTAATGCAGTTTCTGTTCCTACGAGCAAGAGATGTTTTCTGGTAAGAAGAGTCACTATTGCGATCCATTTGCCACACAGTGCAAATAGCACTCGTGTCTGTTCCCAGCAAGTACAGTGTATTGGACTGAAGAGATGCTACTGTTCTTGTCCGTTTCCTAACTAGAGTTGAAGTAGATGTGGCCCGTGTGTGTAGGAAGCACAGTTCTTTTGTTCTGAGCAAGCTAACTGTTCTGGCCGTATAAGAAACACAGTAGAGTAGAAGAGTGCTCTTTTCTCAAAAACAGAGTGTGTTTCTTGTAAGGCGAGCTAGTGTTTGTTTCCAGGTCAGAAATAGAGTTGAATCACATACAGTTTCTGGTCGTATGAGCAAGAGTTGTTTTCTGGGTAAGAAGACTCACTATTGCGATCCATTTGCCACACAGTGCAAATAGCACTCACGTCTGTTCCCAGCAATTACAGTGTAGTGGACTGAAGAGAACCTACTGTTCTTGTCAGTTTCATAAGCAGAGCTGAAGTAGATATGGCCCGTGTGTAGGAAGCACAGATCGTTTGTTCTGAGCAAGCTCACTGTTCTGCCCCTATAGGAAACACAGTAGAGTAGAAGAGTGCTCTTTTCTCAAAAGCAGAGTGTGTTTCTTGTAACGCGAGCTAGTGTTTGTTTCCCAGTCAGAAATAGAGTGGAATCACATGCTGTTTCTATTCTTACGAGCAAGAGTTGTTTTCTGGTAAGAAGAGTCACTATTGTGCTCCCATTGCCATACACAGTGCAAATAGCACTCGCGTCTGTTCCCAGCAAGTACAGTGTATTGGACTGAAGAGAAGCTCCTGTTCTTGTCAGTTTCCTAAGCAGATTTTAGGTAGATATGGCCCGTTTGTGTAGGAGGCACAGTTCTTTTGTTCAGATCAAGCTCACTGTTCTGGCCCTACAAGAAACACAGTAGAGTAGCAGAGTGCTCTTTTCTCAAAAGTAGAGTGTGTTTCTCATAAGGCGAGCTAGTGTTTGTTTCCCAGTCAGAAATGGAGTTGAATCACATGCTGTTTCTGGTCTACAAGCAAGAGTTGTTTTCTGGTAAGAAGAATCACTATTGCGATCCATTTGCCACACAGTGCAAATAGCACTCGCGTCTGTTCCCAGCAAGTACAGTGTATTGGACTGAAGAGATGCTACTGTTCTTGTCCGTTTCCTAACTAGAGTTGAAGTAGATGTGGCCCGTGTGTGTAGGAAGCACAGTTCTTTTGTTCTGAGCAAGCTCACTGTTCTGGCCCTATAGGAAACACAGTAGAGTAGAAGAGTGCTCTTTTCTCAAAAGCAGAGTGTGTTTCTTGTAAGGCGAGCTAGTGTTTTTTTCCCAGTCAGAAATGGAGTGGAATCACATGCTGTTTCTATTCCTACGAGCAAGAGTTATTTTCTGGTAAGAAGAGTCACTATTGTGCTCCCATTGCCATACACAGTGCAAATAGCACTCGTGTCTGTTCCCAGCAAGTACAGTGTATTAGACTGAAGAGAAGCTCCTGTTCTTTTCAGTTTCCTAAGCAGAGTGGAAATAGATATGGCCCGTGTGTGTCGGAAGCACAGTTCTTTTGTTGTGAGCAAGCACACTGTTCTGGACATATAGGAAACACAGTAGAGTAGAAGAGTGCTCTTTTCTCAAAAGCAGACTGTGTTTCTTGTAAGGCGAGGTAGTGTTTTTTTTCCCTGTCAGAAATGGAGTTGAATCACTTGCAGTTTCTGTTTCTATGATTAAGAGTTGCTTTCTCTTAAGAAGAGTCACTATTGCGCTCCCATTGCCATACACAGTGCAAATAGCACTCGCGTCTGTTCCCAGCAAGTACAGTGTATTGAACTGAAGAGAAGCTACTGTTGTTGTCATTTTGGTAAGCAGAGTTGAAGTAGATATGGCCCGTGTGTGTAGGAAGCACAGTTCTTTTGTACTGAACAAGCTCACTGATCTGGACCTATAGGAAACACAGTAGAGTAGAAGCGTGCTCTTCTCTCAAAAGCAGAGTGTGTTTCTTGTAAGGCGAGCTATTGTTTGTTTCCCAGTAAGAAATGGAGTGGAATCACATGCTGTTTCTGGTCCTACGAGCAAGAGTTGTTTTCTGGTAAGAAGATTTACTATTGTGCTCCCATTTCATACACAGTGCAAATAGCACTCATGTCTCTTCCCAGCAAGTACAGTGTATTGGACTGAAGAGAAGCTCCTGTTCTTGTCAGTTTCCTAAGCAGAGTTGAAGTAGAAATGGCCCTTGTGTGTAGGAAGCACATTTCTTTTGTTCAGAGCAAGCTCACTGTTCTGGCCCTACAAGAAACACAGTAGAGTAGAAGAGTGCTCTTTTCTCAAAAGCAGAGAGTGTTTCTTGTAAGGCGAGCAAGTGTTTGTTTCCCTGTCAGAAAGGAGTTGAATCACTTGCAGTTTCTGTTCCTATGAGCAAGAGTTGTTTTCTGGTAAGAAGAGTAACTATTGTTCTCCCATTGCCATAAACAGTGCAAATAGCACTCGCGTCTTTTCCCAGCAAGTACAGTGTATTAGACAGAAGAGAAGCTCCTGTTCTTGTCAGTTTCCTAAGCAGAGTTGAAGTGGATATGGCCCGTGTGTAGGAAGCACAGTTTTTTTGTACTGAGCAAGCTCACTGTTCTGTCCCTATAGGAAATACAGTAAAGTAGAAGCGTGCTCTTTTCTAAAAAGCAGAGTGTGTTTCTTGTAACGCGAGCTAGTGTTTGTTTCCCAGTCAGAAATGGAGTTGAATCTAATGCAGTTTCTGGTCCTATGAGCAAGAGTTTTTTTTCTGGTAAGAAGAGTCACTATTGCGATCCATTTGACACACAGTGCAAATAGCACTCGCGTCTGTTCCCAGCAAGGACAGTGTATTGAACTGAAGAGAAGCTACTGTTCTTGTCAGTTTCCTAAGCAGAGTTGAAGTAGATATGGCCTTTGTGTGTAGTAAGCACAGTTCTTTTGTTCTGAGCAAGCTCTCTGTTCTGCCCCTATAGGAAACACAGTAGATTAGAAGAGTGCTCTTTTCTCAAAAGCAGAGTGTGTTTCTTGTAAGGCGAGCTAGTGTTTGTTTCCCCGTCAGAAATGGAGTTGATTCACTTGCAGTTTCTGTTCCTATGAGCAAGAGTTGTTTTCTGGTAAGAAGAGTCACTATTGTGCTACCATTGCCATACACAGTGCAAATAGCACTCGCGTCTGTTCCCAGCAAGTACAGTGTATTGGACGAAAGAGAAGCTACTGTTCTTGACAGTGTCCTAAGCAGAGTTGAAGTAGATATGGCCCATGTGTGTAAGAAGCACAGTTTTTTTGTTCTGAGCAATCACACTGTTCTGGCCCTATAGGAAACACATTAGAGTGGAAGAGTGCTCTTTTCTCAAAAGCAGAGTGTGTTTCTTGTAAGGCGAGCTAGTGTTTGTTTCCCAGTCAAAAATGGAGTGGAATCACATGCTGTTTCTATTCCAAGAGCAAGAATTGTTTTCTGGTAAGAAGAGTCAATATTGTGCTCCCATTGCCATACACAGTGCAAATAGCACTTGCGTCTGTTCCCAGCTAGTACAGTGTATTGGACTGAAGAGAAGCTACTGTTCTTGTCAGTTTCCTAAGCAGAGTTGAAGTAGATATGGCCCGTGTGTGTAGGAAGCACAGATCGTTTGTTCTGAGCAAGCTCACTGTTCTGCCCCTATAGGAAACACAGTAGAGTAGAAGAGTGCTCTTTTCTCAAAAGCAGAGTGTGTTTCTTGTAAGGCGAGCTAGTGTTTGTTTCCCAGTCAGAAATGGAGTGGAATCACATGCTGTTTCTATTCCAAGAGCAAGAGTTGTTTTCTGGTAAGAAGAGTCACTGTTGTGCTCCCATTGCCATACACAGTGCAAATAACACTCGCGTCTGTTCCCAGCAAGTACAGTGTATTGGACTGAAGAGAAGCTACTGTTCTTGTCAGTTTCCTAAGTAGAGTTGAAGTAGATATGGCCCGTGTGTGTATCAAGCACAGTGTTTTTGTACTGAGCAAGCTCACTCTTCTGGCCCTATAGAAAACACAATAGAGTAGATGAGTGCTCTTTTCTCAAAAGCAGAGTGTGTTTCTTGTAAGGTGAGCTAGTGTTTGTTTCCCAGTCAGAAATGGAGTTGAATCTCATGCAGTTTCTGGTCCTACGAACAAGAGCTGTTTTCTGGTAAGAAGAGTCACTATTGTGCCTCCATTGCCATACACAGTAAAAATAGCACTCGCGTCTGTTCTCAGCAAGTACAGAGTATTGGACTGAAGAGAAGCTACTGTTCTTGTCAGTTTCCTAAGCAGAGTTGCAGTAGATATGGCCCGTGTGTTTAGGAAGCACATTTCTTTTATTCTGAGCAAGCTCACTGTTCTGGCCCTATAGGAAACACAGTAGAGTAGAAGAGTGCTCTTTTCTCAAAAGCAGAGTGTGTTTCTTGTAAGGCAAGCTAGTGTTTGTTTCCCAGTCAGAAATGGAGTGGAATCACATGCTGTTTCTATTCCTACGAGCAAGAGTTGTTTTCTGGTAAGAAGAGTCACTATTGTGCTCCCATTGCCATACACAGTGCAAATAGCACTCGCGTCTCTTCCCAGCAAGTACAGTGTATTGGACTGAAGAGAAGCTCCTGTTCTTGTCAGTTTCCTAAGCAGAGTTGAAGTAGATATGGCCCGTGTGTAGGAAGCACAATTCTTTTGTTGAGAGCAAGCTCACTGTTCTGGCCCTGTAGGAAACACAGGAGAGTAGAAGAGTGCTCTTTTCTCAAAAGCAGAGTGTGTTTATTGTAACATGAGCTAGTGTTTGTTTCCTAGTCAGAAATAGAGTTGAATCACATACAGTTTCTGGTCGTATGAGCAAGAGTGGTTTTCTGGGTAAGACGAGTCACTATTGCGATCCATTTGCCACACAGTGCAAATATTACTCGCGTCTGTTCCCAGCAAGTACAGTGTATTGGACTGAATAGAAGCTACTGTTCTTGTCAGTTTCCTAAGCATAGTGGAAGTAGATATGGCCCGTGTTTGTAGGAAGCACAGCTCATTTTTCTGAGCAAGCTCACTGTTCTGGCCCTATTGGAAACACAGTAGAGTAGAAGAGTACTCTTTTCTCAAAAGCAGAGTGTGTTTCTTGTAAGTCGAGCTAGTGTTTGTTTCCCAGTCAGAAATGGAGTTGAATCACATGCTGTTTCTGGTCCTATGAGCAAGAGATGTTTTCTGGTAAGAAGAGTCACTAATGCGCTCCCATTGCTATACAAAGTGCAAATAGCACTCGCATCTGTTCCCAGCAAGTACAGTGTATTGGACGGAAGAGAAGCTACTTTTCTTGTCAGTTTACTAAGCAGAGTTGAAGTAGATATGGCCCGTGTGTGTAGGAAGCACAGATTTTTTGTACTGAGCAAGCTCACTGTTCTGGCCCTATAGGAAACACAGTAGAGTAGAAGAGTGCTCTTTTCTCTAAAGCATAGTATGTTTCTTGTAAGGCCAGCTAGTGATTGTTTCCCAGTCAGAAATGGAGTTAAATCTAATGTAGTTTTTGGTCCTATGAGCAAGAGTTGTTTTCTGGTAAGATGAGTCACGATTGCGATCCATTTGCCACACCGTGCAAGTAGCACTCACTTCTGTACCCAGCAAGTACAGTGAATTGGACTGAAGAGATGCTACTGTTCTTGTCAGGTTCTAGGTAGAGTTGTAGTAGATATGGCCCGTGTGTGTAGGAAGCACAGTTCTTTTGTTCTGAGCAAGCTCACTGTTCTGGCCATATAGGAGACACAGTAGAGTAGAAGAGTGCTCTTTTCTCTAAAGCATAGTATGTTTCTTGTAAGGCCAGCTAGTGATTGTTTCCCAGTCAGAAATGGAGTTAAATCTAATGTAGTTTTTGGTCCTATGAGCAAGAGTTTTTTTCTGGTAAGAGGAGTCACTATTGCGATCCATTTGCCACACAGTGAAAATAGCATTCGCGTCTGTTCCCAGCAAGTACAGAGCATTGGACTGAAGAGAAGCTACTGTTCTTGTCAGTTTCCTAAGCAGAGTTGAAGTAGATATGGCCCGTGTGTGTATTAAGCACAGTTCTTTTGTACTGAGCAAGCTCACTGTTTTGGCCCTATAGGAAACACTGTAGAGTAGAAGAGTGCTATTTTCTCAAAAGCAGAGTGGGTTTCCTAAAGGCGAGCTAGTGTTTGTTTCCCTGTCAGAAATGGAGTTGAATCACTTGCAGTTTCTGGTCCTATGAGCAAGTGTTGTTTTCTGGTAAGAAGAGTCACTATTGTGCTCCCATTGCCATACACAGTGCAAATAGCACTCGCGTCTGTTTCCAGCAAGTACAGTGTATTGGACAGAAGAGAAGCAACTGTTCTTGTCAGTTTCCTAAGCAGAGTTGAAGTAGATATGGCCCCTGTGTGTAGGAAGCACAGTTTTTTTGTACTGAGCAAGCTCACTGTTCTGGCCCTATAGGAATCACAGTAGAGTAGAAGAGTGCTCTTTTCTCAAAAGCAGAGTGTGTTTCATGTAAGGCGAGCTAGTGTTTGTTTCCCTGTCAGAAATGGAGTTGAATATCATGCAGTTTCTGGTCCTACAAGAAAGAATTGTTTTCTGGTAAGAGGAGTCACTATTGCGATCCATTTGCCACACAGTGCAAATAGCACTCGCGTCTGTTCTCAGCAAGTACAGTGTATTGGACTGAAGAGATGCTACTGTTCTTGTCCGTTTCCTTACTAGAGTTGAAGTAGATGTGGCCCGTGTGTGTAGGAAGCACAGTTCTTTTGTTCTGAGCAAGCTCACTGTTCTGGCCCTATAGGAAACACAGTAGAGTAGAAGAGTGCTCTTTTCTCAAAAGCAGAGTGTGTTTCTTGTAAGGCGAGCTAGTGTTTGTTTCCAGGTCAGAAATAGAGTTGAATCACATACAGTTTCTGGTAGTATGAGCAAGAGTTGTTTTCCGGTAAAAAGATTCACTATTGCAATCCCTTTGCCACACAGTGCAAATAGCACTCACGTCTGTTCCCAGCAATTACAGTGTATTGGACTGAAGAGAACCTACTGTTCTTGTCAGTTTCCAAGCAGAGTTGAAATAGATGTGGCCCGTGTGTGTAAGAAGCACAGATCTTTTGTTCTGAGCAAGCTCACTGATCTGCCCCTATAGGAAACACAGTAGAGTAGAAGAGTGCTCTTTTCTCACAAGCAGAGTGTGTTTCTTGTAAGGCAAGCTAGTGTTTGTTTCCCAGTCAGAAATGGAGTGTAATCACATGCTGTTTCTATTCCAAGAGCAAGAGTTGTTTTCTGGTAAGAAGAGTCACTGTTGTGCTCCCATTGCCATACACAGTGCAAATAGCACTCGCGTCTGTTCCCAGCAAGTACAGTGTATTGGACTGAAGAGAAGCTACTGTTCTTGTCAGTTTCCTAAGCAGAGTTGAAGTAGATATGGCCCGTGTGTGCAGGAAACACAGTGTTTTTGTACTGAGCAAGCTCACTGTTCTGGCCCTATAGAAAACACAATAGAGTAGATGAGTGCTCTTTTCGCAAAAGCAGAGAGTGTTTCTTGTAAGGCGAGCTAGTGTTTGTTTCCCAGTCAGAAATGGAGTTGAATCTCAAGCAGTTTCTGGTCCTACGAAAAAGAGCTGTTTTCTGGTAAGAAGAGTCACTATTGCGCCTCCATTGCCATACACAGTACAAATAGCACTCGCGTCTGTTCTCAGCAAGTACAGTGTATTGGACTGAAGAGAAGCTACTGTTCTTGTCAGTTTCCTAAGCAGAGTTGAAGTAGATATGGCCTGTGTGTGTAGGAAACACAGTGTTTTTGTACTGAGCAAGCTCACTGTTCTGGCCCTATAGAAAACACAATAGAGTAGATGAGTGCTCTTTTCGCAAAAGCAGAGTGTGTTTCTTGTAAGGCGAGCTAGTGTTTGTTTACCAGTCAGAAATGGAGTTGAATCTCATGCAGTTTCTGGTCCTACGAACAAGAGCTGTTTTCTGGTAAGAAGAGTCACTATTGCGCCTCCATTGCCATACACAGTACAAATAGCACTCGCGTCTGTTCTCAGCAAGTACAGTGTATTGGACTGAAAAGAAGCTACTGTTCTTGTCAGTTTCCTAAGCAGAGTTGAAGTAGATATTCCCCGTGTGTTTAGGAAGCACAGTTCTTTTATTCTGAGCAAGCTCACTGTTCTGGCCCTATAGGAAACACAGTAGAGTAGCAGAGTGCTCTTTTCTCAAAAGCAGAGTGTGTTTCTTGTAAGGCGAGCTAGTGTTTGTTTCCCAGTCAGAAATGGAGTGGAATCACATGCTGTTTCTATTCCTACGAGCAAGAGTTGTTTTCTGGTAAGAAGAGTCACTATTGTGCTCCCATTGCCATACACAGTGCAAATAGCACTCATGTCTCTTCCCAGCAAGTACAGTGTATTGGACTGAAGAGAAGCTCCTGTTCTTGTCAGTTTCCTAAGCAGAGTTGAAGTAGATATGGCCCGTGTGTGTAGGAAGCACATTTCTTTTGTTCAGAGCAAGCTCACTGTTCTGGCCCTGTAGGAAACACAGTAGAGTAGAAGAGTGCTCTTTTCTCAAAAGCAGAGTGTGTTTATTGTAACATGAGCTAGTGTTTGTTTCCCAGTCAGAAATAGCGTTGAATCACATACAGTTTCTGGTCGTATGAGCAAGAGTTGTTTTCTGGGTAAGAAGAGTCACTATTGCGATCCATTTGCCACACAGTGCAAATATTACTCGCGTCTGTTCCCAGCAATTACAGTGTATTGGACTGAAGAGAAGCTACTGTTCTTTTCAGTTTCCTAAGCAGAGTTGAAGTAGATATGGCCCGTGTGTGTGGGAAGCACAGTTCTTTTATTCTGAGCAAGCTCACTGTTCTGCCCCTATAGAAAACACAGTAGAGTAGAAGAGTGCTCTTTTCGCAAAAGCAGAGTGTGTTTCTTGTGAGGCGAGCTAGTGTTTGTTTCCCAGTCAGAAATGGAGTTGAATCTAATGCAGTTTCTGGTCCTACGATCAAGAGTTGTTTTCTCGTAAGAGGTTTAACTTTTGTGCTCCCATATCCATACACAGTGCAAAGAGCACTCGCGTCTGTTCCCTGCCACTGCAGTGTATTGGACTGAAGAGAACCTACTGTTCTTGTCAGTTTCCAAGCAGAGTTGAAATAGATGTGGCCCGTGTGTGTAAGAAGCACAGATCTTTTGTTCTGAGCAAGCTCACTGATCTGCCCCTATAGGAAACACAGTAGAGTAGAAGAGTGCTCTTTTCTCACAAGCAGAGTGTGTTTCTTGTAAGGCAAGCTAGTGTTTGTTTCCCAGTCAGAAATGGAGTTTAATCACATGCTGTTTCTATTCCAAGAGCAAGAGTTGTTTTCTGGTAAGAAGAGTCACTATTGCGATCCATTTGCCACACAGTGCAAATAGCACTCGCGTCTGTTCCGAGCAAGTACAGTGTATTGGACTGAAGAGATGCTACTGTTTTTGTCAGTGTCCTAAGTAGAGTTGAAGTAGATATGGCCCATGTGTGTAGGACGCACAGTTCTTTTGTTCTGAGCAAGCTCACTGTTCTGGCCCTATAGGAAACACAGTAGAGTAGTAGAGTGCTCTTTTCTTAAAAGCAGAGTCGGTTTATTGTAAGGAGAGCTAGTGTTTGTTTCCCAGTCAGAAATGGAGTTGAATCACATGCTGTTTCTGGTCCTATGAGCAAGAGTTGTTTTCTGGTAAGAAGAGTCACTATTGTGCTTCCATTGCCATACACAGTACAAATAGCACTAGCGTCTGTTCTCAGCAGGTACAGTGTATTGGATTGAAGTGAATCTACTGTTCTTGTCAGTTTCCTAAGCAGAGTTGAAGTAGACATGGCCCGTGTGTGTAGGAAGCACAGTTCTTGTATTCTGAGCAAGCTCACTGTTCTGGCCCTATAGGAAACTCAGTAGAGTAGAAGTGTGCTCTTTTCTTAAACGCAGAGTATGTTTCTTGTAAGGCGAGCTAGTGTTTGTTTCCCAGTCAGAAATGGAGTTTAATCTCATGCAGTTTCTGGTCCTACGAGCAAGAGTTGTTTTCTGGTAAGAAGAGTCACTATTGCGATCCATTTGCCACACAGTGCAAATAGCACTCATGTCTGTTACCAGCATGTAGAGTGTATTGGACTGAAGAGAAGCTCCTGTTCTTCTCAGTTTCCTAAGCAGAGTTGAGGTAGATATGGCCCGTGTGTGTAGGACGCACAGTTGTTTTGTACTGAGAAAGCTCACTGTTCTGGCCCTATAGGAAACACAGTAGAGTAGAAGAGTGCTCTTTTCTCAAAAGCAGAGTGTGTTTCTTGTAAGGCGAGCTAGCGTTTGTTTCTCTGTCAGAAATGGAGTTGAATCACATGCAATTTCCAATCCTACGAGCAAGAGTTGTTTTCTGGGTAAGAAGAGTCACTATTGCGATCCATTTGCAACACAGTGCAAATAGCACTCGCGTCTGTTCCCAGCAAGTACAGTGTATTGGACTGAAGAGAAACTACTGTTCTCATCAGTTTCCTAAGTGGGGTTGAACTAGATATGGCCCGTACGTTGGAAGCACAGTTCTTTTGTTCTGAGCAAGCTCACTCTTCTGGCCCTATAGGAATAAAGTAGAGTAGAAGAATGCTCTTTTCTCAAAAGCAGAGAGTGTTTCTTGTAAGGCGAGCTAGTGTTTGTTTCCCAATCAGAAAAGGATTTGAATCACATGCAGTTTCTGGTCCTATGAGCAAGAGTTGTTTTGTGGTAAAAGGAGTCACTTTTGTGCTCCCTTCGCCATACACAGTGCAAAGAGCACTCGTGTCTGTTCCCAGCAAGTACAGTGTATTGGACTTAAGAGAAGCTACTGTTCTCATCAGTTTCCTAAGTGGAGTTGAACTAGATATGGCCCGTAAGTTGGAAGCACAGTTCTTTTGTTCTGAGCAAGCTCACTCTTCTGGCCATATAGGAAACAAAGTAGAGTAGAAGAATGCTCTTTTCTCAAAAGCAGAGTGTGTTTCTTGTAAGGCGAGCTAGTGTTTGTTTCCCAATCAGAAAAGGATTTGAATCACATGCAGTTTCTGGTCCTATGAACAAGAGTTGTTTTGTGGTAAAAGGAGTCACTTTTGTGCTCCCTTCGCCATACACAGTGCAAAGAGCACTCGTGTCTGTTCCCAGCAAGTACAGTGTATTGGACTTAAGAGAAGCTACTGTTCTCATCAGTTTCCTAAGTGGAGTTGAACTAGATATGGCCCGTACGTTGGAAGCACAGTTCTTTTGTTCTGAGCAAGCTCACTCTTCTGGAACTATAGGAAACACAGTAGAGTAGAAGAGTGCTCTTTTCTCAAAAGCAGAGTGTGATCCTTGTAAGGCGAGCTAGCGTTTGTTTCCCAGTCCTAAATGGAGTTGAATCACATGCAATTTCTTGTCTTATGAGCAAGAGTTGTTTTCTCGTAAGAAGAGTCACTATTGCGCTCCCTTTGCCATACACAGTGCAAATAGCACTCGCGTCTGTTCCCAGCAAGTACAGTGTATTGGACTGAAGAGAAGCTACTGTTCTCGTCAGTTTCCTAAGTGGACTTGAACAAGATATGGCCCGTACGTCGGAAGCACAGTTCTTTTGTTCTGAGCAAGCTTACTGTTCTGGCCCTATAGGAAACACAGTAGAGTAGAAGAGTGCTCTTTTCTCAAATGCACAGTGTGTTTCTTGTAAGGCGAGCTAGTGTCTGTTTCCCAGTCCTAAATAGAGTTGAATCACATGCAGTTTCTTGTCCTACGAGCAAGAGTTGTTTTCTGGTAAGAAGAGTCACTATTGCGCTCCCATTGCCATACACAGTGCAAATAGCACTCGCATCTGTTCCCAGCAACTACAGTGTATTGGACTGAAGAGAAGCTACTGTTCTCGTCAGTTTCCTAAGTGAAGTTGAACTAGATATGGCCCGTATTTCGGAAGCACAGTTCTTTTCTTCTGAGCAAGCTCACTCTTCTGGTGCTATAGGAAACACAGTAGAGTAGAAGAATGCTCTTTTCTCAAAAGCAGAGTGTGTTTCTTGTAAGGCGAGCTAGTGTTTGTTTCCCAATCCGAAAAGGATTTGAATCACATGCAGTTTTTGGTCCTATGAGCAAGAGTTTTTTTGTGGTAAAAGGAGTCACTTTTGTGCTCCATTCGCCATACACAGTGCAAAGAGCACTCGTGTCTGTTCCCAGCAAGTACAGTGTATTGGCCTGAAGAGTAGCTACTGTTCTCGTCAGTTTCCTAAGTGGAGTTGAACTAGATATGGCCCGTATGTCGGAAGCACAGTTCTTTTCTTCTGAGCAAGCTCACTCTTCTGGCCCTATAGGAAACACAGTAGAGTAGAAGAGTGCTCTTTTCTCAAAAGCAGAGTGTGATCCTTTTAAGGCGAGCTAGTGTTTGTTTCCCAGCCCTAAATGGAGTTGAATCACATGCAGTTTCTTGTCCTACGAGCAAGAGTTGTTTTCTGGGTAAGAAGAGTCACTATTGCGATCCATTTGCAACACAGTGCAAATAGCACTCGCGTCTGTTCCCAGCAAGTACAGTGTATTGGACTGAAAAGAAACTACTGTTCTTGTCAGTTTCCTAAGCAGAGTTGAAGTAGATATGGCCCGTGTGTGTAGGAAGCACAGTTCTTTTGTACTGAGAAAGCTCACTGTTCTGGCCCTATAGGAAACACAGTAGAGTAGAAGAGTGCTCTTTTCTGAAAAGCAGAGTGTGTTTCTAGTATGGCGAGCTAGTGTCTGTTTCCCAGTACTAAATAGAGTTGAATCACATGCAGTTTCTTGTCCTACGAGCAAGAGTTGTTTTCTGGTAAAGAAAGTCACTATTGCGCACCAATTGCCATACACCATGCAAATAGCTCTCGCGTTTGTTCCCAGGAAGTACAGTGTATTGGACTGAAGAGAAGCTACTGTTCTTGTCAGTTTGCTAAGTGGAGTTGAACTAGTTATGGCCCGTATGTCGGAAGCACAGTTCTTTTGTTCTGAGCAAGCTCACTCTTCTGGCCCTATAGGAAACACAGTAGAGTAGATAAATGCTCTTTTCTCAAAAGCAGAGTGTGTTTCTTGTAAGGCGAGCTAATGTTTGTTTCCCAATCAGAAAATGATTTGAATCACATGCAGTTTCTGGTACTATGAGCAAGAGATGTTTTACGGTAAAAGGAGTCACTTTTGTGCTCCATTCGCCATACACAGTGCAAAGAGCACTCGTGTCTGTTCCCAGCAAGTACAGTGTATTGGACTTAAGAGAAGCTACTGTTCTCATCAGTTTCCTAAGTGGAGTTGAACTAGATATGTCCCGTACGTCGGAAGCACAGTTCTTTTGTTCTGAGCAAGCTCACTGTTCTGGCCCTATAGGAAACACAGTAGAGTAGAAGAGTGCTCTTTTCTCAAAAGCAGAGTGTGATCCTTGTAAGGCGAGCTAGCGTTTGTTTCCCAGTCCTAAATGGAGTTGAATCACATGCAATTTCTTGTCTTGTGAGCAAGAGTTGTTTTCTCGTAAGAAGAGTCACTATTGCGCTCCCTTTGCCATACACAGTGCAAATAGCACTCGCGTCTGTTCCCAGCAAGTACAGTGTATTGGACTGAAGAGAAGCTACTGTTCTCGTCAGTTTCCTAAGTGGACTTGAACTAGATATGGCCCGTACGTCGGAAGCACAGTTCTTTTGTTCTGAGCAAGCTTACTCTTCTGGCCCTATAGGAAACACAGTAGAGTAGAAGAGTGCTCTTTTCTCAAATGCACAGTGTGTTTCTTGTAAGGCGAGCTAGTGTCTGTTTCCCAGTCCTAAATAGAGTTGAATCACATGCAGTTTCTTGTCCTACGAGCAAGAGTTGTTTTCTGGTAAGAAGAGTCACTATTGCGCTCCCATTGCCATACACAGTGCAAATAGCACTCGCATCTGTTCCCAGCAACTACAGTGTATTGGACTGAAGAGAAGCTACTGTTCTCGTCAGTTTCCTAAGTGGAGTTGAACTAGATATGGCCCGTATTTCGGAAGCACAGTTCTTTTCTTCTGAGCAAGCTCACTCTTCTGGTGCTATAGGAAACACAGTAGAGTAGAAGAATGCTCTTTTCTCAAAAGCAGAGTGTGTTTCTTGTAAGGCGAGCTAGTGTTTGTTTCCCAATCCGAAAAGGATTTGAATCACATGCAGTTTTTGGTCCTATGAGCAAGAGTTTTTTTGTGGTAAAAGGAGTCACTTTTGTGCTCCATTCGCCATACACAGTGCAAAGAGCACTCGTGTCTGTTCCCAGCAAGTACAGTGTATTGGCCTGAAGAGTAGCTACTGTTCTCGTCAGTTTCCTAAGTGGAGTTGAACTAGATATGGCCCGTATGTCGGAAGCACAGTTCTTTTCTTCTGAGCAAGCTCACTCTTCTGGCCCTATAGGAAACACAGTAGAGTAGAAGAGTGCTCTTTTCTCAAAAGCAGAGTGTGATCCTTTTAAGGCGAGCTAGTGTTTGTTTCCCAGCCCTAAATGGAGTTGAATCACATGCAGTTTCTTGTCCTACGAGCAAGAGTTGTTTTCTGGGTAAGAAGAGTCACTATTGCGATCCATTTGCAACACAGTGCAAATAGCACTCGCGTCTGTTCCCAGCAAGTACAGTGTATTGGACTGAAAAGAAACTACTGTTCTTGTCAGTTTCCTAAGCGGAGTTGAAGTAGATATGGCCCGTGTGTGTAGGAAGCACAGTTCTTTTGTACTGAGAAAGCTCACTGTTCTGGCCCTATAGGAAACACAGTAGAGTAGAAGAGTGCTCTTTTCTGAAAAGCAGAGTGTGTTTCTAGTATGGCGAGCTAGTGTCTGTTTCCCAGTCCTAAATAGAGTTGAATCACATGCAGTTTCTTGTCCTACGAGCAAGAGTTGTTTTCTGGTAAAGAAAGTCACTATTGCGCACCAATTGCCATACACCATGCAAATAGCTCTCGCGTTTGTTCCCAGGAAGTACAGTGTATTGGACTGAAGAGAAGCTACTGTTCTTGTCAGTTTCCTAAGTGGAGTTGAACTAGATATGGCCCGTATGTCGGAAGCACAGTTCTTTTGTTCTGAGCAAGCTCACTCTTCTGGCCCTATAGGAAACACAGTAGAGTAGATGAATGCTCTTTTCTCAAAAGGAGAGTGTGTTTCTTGTAAGGCGAGCTAATGTTTGTTTCCCAATCAGAAAATGATTTGAATCACATGCAGTTTCTGGTACTATGAGCAAGAGATGTTTTACGGTAAAAGGAGTCACTTTTGTGCTCCATTCGCCATACACAGTGCAAAGAGCACTCGTGTCTGTTCCCAGCAAGTACAGTGTATTGGACTTAAGAGAAGCTACTGTTCTCATCAGTTTCCTAAGTGAAGTTGAACTAGATATGTCCCGTACGTCGGAAGCACAGTTCTTTTGTTCTGAGCAAGCTCACTGTTCTGGCCCTATAGGAAACACAATAGAGTAGAAGAGTGCTCTTTTCTCAAAAGCAGAGTGTGTTTCTTGTAAGGCGAGCTAGTGTCTGTTTCCCAGTCCTAAATAGAGTTGAATCACATGCAATTTCTTGTCCTACGAGCAAGAGTTGTTTTCTGGTAAGAAGAGTCACTATTGCGCTCCCATTGCCATACACAGTGCAAATAGCACTCGAGTTTGTTCCCAGCAAGTACGGTGTATTGGACTGAAGAGAAGATACTGTTCTCGTCAGTTTCCTAAGTGGAGTTGAACTAGATGTGGCCCGTATGTCAGAAACACTGTTCTTTTCTTCTGAGCAAGCTCACTCTTCTGGCCCTATAGGAAACACAGTAGAGTAGAAGAATGCTCTTTTCTCAAAAGCAGAGTGTGTTTCTTGTAAGGCGAGCTAGTGTTTGTTTCCCAATCAGAAAAGGATTTGAATCACATGCAGTTTTTGGTCCTATGAGCAAGAGTTTATTGTGGTAAAAGGAGTCACTTTTGTGCTCCATTCGCCATACACAGTGCAAAGAGCACTCGTGTCTGTTCTCAGCAAGTACAGTGTATTGGCCTGAAGAGTAGCTACTGTTCTCGTCAGTTTCCTAAGTGGAGTTGAACTAGATATGGCCCGTATGTCGGAAGCACAGTTCTTTTCTTCTGAGAAAGCTCACTCTTCTGGCCCTATAGGAAACACAGTAGAGTAGAAGAGTGCTTTTTTCTCAAAAGCAGAGTGTCATCCTTGTAAGGCGAGCTAGTGTTTGTTTCCCAATCAGAAAAGGATTTGAATCACATGCAGTTTCTGGTCCTATGAGCAAGAGTTGTTTTCAGGTAAGAAGAGTCACGATTGCGTTCCCATTGCCACACACAGTGCAAGTAGCACTAACGTCTATTCCCAGCAAGTACAGTGTATTGGACTGAAGAGATGCTACTGTTCTTGTCAGTTTCCTAATTAGAGTTGAAGGAGATATGGCCCGTGTGTGTAGGAAGCACAGTTCTTTTGTTCTGAGCAAGCTCACTGTTCTGGCCCTACTGGAAACACAGTAGAGTAGAAGATTGCTCATTTCTCATGAGCAGAGTCTGTTTCTTGTAAGGCGAGCTAGTGTTTGTTTCCCAGTCAGAAATAGAGTTGAATCACATGCAGTTTCTGGTCCGATGAGCAAGAGTTGTTTTCTGGTAAGAAGAGTCACTGTTGCGATCCATTTGCCACACAGTGCAAATAGCACTTACGTCTATTCCCAGCAAGTACAGTGTTTAGGACTGAAGAGATGTTACTGTTATTGTCTGTTTCCTAAGTAGAGTTGAAGGAGATATGCCCCGTGTGTGTAGGAAGCACAGTTCATTTGTACTGAGCAAGCTCACTGTTCTGGCCCTATAGGAAACACAGTAGAGTAGATGAGTGTTCTTTTCTCAAAAGCAGAGTCTGTTTCTTGTAAGGCAAGCTAGTTTTTGTTTCCCAGTCAGAAAAGGAGTTGAATCTCTTGTAGTGTCTGGTCATATGAGCAAGAGTTGTTCTCTGGTAAGAAGAGTCACTATTGTGCCTCCATTGCCATACATAGTACAAATAGCCCTCGCGTCTGTTCTCAGCAAGTACAGTGTATTGGACTGAAGAGAAGCTACTGTTCTTGTCAGTTTTTTAAGCAGAGTTGTAGTAGATATGGCCCGTGTGTTTAGGAAGCACAGTTTTTTAATTCTGAGCAAGCTCACTGTTCTGGCCCTATAGGAAACACAGTAGAGTAGAAGAGTGCTCTTTTCTCAAAAGCAGAGTGTGTTTCTTGTAAGAGGAGCTATTGTTTGTTTCTCAGTCAGAAATGGAGTAGAATCACATGCTGTTTCTATTCCTAGGAGCAAGAGTTGTTTTCTGGTAAGAAGAGTCACTATTGTGCTCCCATTGCCACACACAGTGCAAATAGCACTCGTGTCTGTTCCCAGCAAGTACAGTGTATTGGACTGAAGAGAAGCTCCTGTTCTTGTCAGTTTCCTATGCAGATTTGAGGTAGATATGGCCCGTGTGTGTAGGAAGCACAGTTCTTTTGTTCAGAGCAAGCTCACTGTTCTGGGCCTATAGGAAACACAGTAGAGTAGAAGAGTGCTCTTTTCTCAAAAGTAGAGTGTGTTTCTCGTAAGGGGAGCTAGTGTTTGTTTCCCAGTCAGAAATGGAGTTGAATCACATGCTGTTTCTGGTCCTACGAGCAAGAGTTGTTTTCTGGTAAGAAGAATCACTATTGCGATCCATTTGCCACACAGTGCAAATAGCACTCGCGTCTGTTCCCAACAAGTACAGTGTATTGGACTGAAGGGATGCTACTGTTCTTGTCCGTTTCCTAAATAGAGTTGAAGAAGATGTGGCCCGTGTGTGTAGGAAGCACAGTTCTTTTGTTCTGAGCAAGCTCACTGTTCTGGCCCTTAAGGAAACGCAGTAGAGTAGAAGAGTGCTCTTTTCTCAAAAGCAGAGTGTGTTTCTTGTAACGCGAGCTAGTGTTTGTTTCCCAGTCAGAAATGGAGTTGAATCTAATGCAGTTTGTGGTCCTACGAGCAAGATTTTTTTTCTGGTAAGAAGAGTCACTATTGCGATCCATGTGACACACAGTGCAAAAAGCACTCGCGTCTGTTCCCAGCAAGTACAGTGTATTGAACTAAAGAGAAGCTACTGTTCTTGTCAGTTTCCTAAGCAGAGTTGAAGTAGATATGGCCCGTGTGTGTAGGAAGCACAGTTCTTTTGTTCTGAGCAAGCTCACTGTTCTGCCCCTATAGGAAACACATAAGATTAGAAGAGTGCTCTTTGCTCAAAAGCAGAGTGTGTTTCTTGTAAGGCGAGCTAGTGTTTGTTTCCCTGTCAGAAATGGAGTTGAATCACTTTCAGTTTCTGTTCCTATGAGCAAGAGTTGTTTTCTGGTAAGAAGAGTCACTATTGTGCTACCATTGCCATACATACTGCAAATAGTACTCGCGTCTGTTCCCAGCAAGTACAGTGTATTGGACGGAAGAGAAGCTACTGTTCTTGACAGTTTTCTAAGCAGAGTTGAAGTAGATATGGCCCATGTGTGTAGGAAGCACAGTTTTTTTTGTTCTGAGCAAGCACACTGTTCTGGCCTTATAGGAAACACAGTAGAGTAGAAGAGTGCTCTTTTCTCAAAAGCAGAGTGTGTTTCTTGTAAGGTGAGCTAGTGTTCGTTTCCCAGTCAGAAATGGAGTGGAATCACATGCTGTTTCTATTCCAAGAGCAAGAGTTGTTTCCTGGTAAGAAGAGACACTATTGTGCTCCCATTGCCACACACAGTGCAAATAACACTCGCATCTGTTCAAAGCAAGTACAGTGTATTGGACTGAAGAGAAGCTACTGTTCTTGTCAGTTTCCTAAGCAGAGTTGAAGTAGATATGGCCCGTGTGTGTAGGAAGCACAGTGTTTTTGTACTGAGCAAGCTCACTGTTCTGGCCCTATAGAAAACACAATAGAGTAGATGAGTGCTCTTTTCTCAAAAGCAGAGTGTGTTTCTTGTAAGGCGAGCTAGTGTTTGTTTCCCAGTCAGAATTGGAGTTGAATCTCATGCAGTTTCTGGTCTTATGAGCAAGAGTTGTTTTCTGGTAAGAAGAGTCACTACTGTGCTCCCATTGCCATACACAGTGCAAACAGCACTCGTGTCTCTTCCCAGCAAGTACAGTGTATTGGACGGAAGAGAAGCTCCTGTTCTTGTCAGCTTCCTAAGCAGAGTTGAAGTAGATATGGCCCGTGTGTGTAGGAAGCACTGTTCTTCTGGTCAGAGCAAGCTTACTGTTCTGGCCCTATAGAAAAAACAGTAGAGTAAAAGAGTGCTCTTTTCTCAAAAGCAGAGTGTGTTTCTTGTAAGGCGAGCTAGTGTTGGTTTCCCAGTCTGAAAAGGAGTTGAATCTCTTGCAGTTTCTGGTCCTACGAGCAAGAGTTGTTATCAGGTAAGAAGAGTCTCTATTGAGCCTCCATTGCCATACACAGTACAAATAGCACTCGCGTCTGTTCTCAGCAAGTACAGTGTATTGGACTGAAGAGAAGCTACTGTTCTTATCAGTTTCCTAAGCAGATTTGAGGTAGATATGGCCCGTGTGTTTAGGAAGCACAGTTCTTTTATTCTGAGCAAGCTCACTGTTCTGGCCCTATAGGAAACACAGTAGAGTAGAAGAGTGCTCTTTTCTCAAAAGCAGAGTGTGTTTCTTGTAAGAGGAGCTATTGTTTGTTTCTCAGTCAGAAATGGAGTGGAATCACATGCTGTTTCTATTCCTATGAGCAAGAGTTGTTTTCTGGTAAGTAGAGTCACTATTGTGCTCCCATTGCCATACACTGTGCAAATAGCACTCGTGTCTTTTCCCAGCAAGTACAGTGTATTGGACTGAAGAGAAGCTACTGTTTTTGTCAGTTTCCTAAGCAGATTTGAGGTAGATATGGCCCGTGTGTGTAGGAAGCACAGTTCTTTTGTTCAGAGCAAGCTCAATGTTCTGGCCCTATAGAAAACACAGTAGAGTAGAAGAGTGCTCTTTTCTCAAAAGTAGAGTGTGTTTCTCGTAAGGGGAGCTAGTGTTTGTTTCCCAGTCAGAAATGGAGTTGAATCACATGCTGTTCCTGGTCCTACGAGCAAGAGTTGTTTTTTGGTAAGAAGAATCACTGTTGTGATCCATTTGCCACACACTGCAAATAGCACTCGCGTCTGTTCCCAGCAAGTACAGTGTATTAGACTGAAGAGAAGCTCCTGTTCTTCTCAGTTTTCTCAGCAGAGTGGAAATAGATATGGCCCGTGTGTGTAGGAAGCACAGTTCTTTTGTTCTGAGCAAGCTCACTGTTCTGGCCCTATAGGAAACACAGTAGAGTAGAAGAGTGCTCTTTTCTCAAAAGCAGAGTGTGTTTCCTGTAAGAAGAGCTATTGTTTGTTTCTCAGCCAGAAATGGAGTTGAATCACTTGCAGTTTCTGTTCCTATGAGCAAGAGCTGTTTTCTGGTAAGAAGAGTCACTATTGTGCTCCAATTGACATACACAGTGCAAATAGCACTCGCGTCTGTTCCCAGCAAGTACAGTGTATTGGACGGAAGAGAAGCTACTGTTCTTGTAAGTTTCCTAAGCAGAGTTGAAGTAGATATGGCCCCTGTGTGTAGGAAGCACAGTGTTTTTGTACTGAGCAAGCTCACTGTTCTGGCCCTATAGAAAACACAGTAGAGTAGAAGAGTGCTCTTTTCTCAAAAGCAGAGTGTGTTTCTGGTAAGGCGAGCGAGTGTTTGTTTACCAGTCAGATATGGAGTTGAATCTCATGCAGTTTCTGGTCTTACGAGCAAGAGTTGTTTTCTGGTAAGAAGAGTGACTATTGTGATCCATTTGCCATACAGTGCAAATAGCACTTACGTCTGTTCCCAGCAAGTTCAGTGTATTGGACTGAAGAGATGCTACTGTTCTTGTCAGTTTCCTAAGTAGAGTTGAAGTAGATATGGCCCGTGTGTGTAGGAAGCACAGTTCTTTTGTTCTGAGCAAGCTCACTGTTCTGCCCCTATAGGTAACACAGTAGAGTAGAAGAGTGCTCTTTTCTCAAAAGCAGACTGTGTTTCTTGTAAGGCGAGGTAGTGTTTTTTTCCCTGTCAGAAATGGAGTTGAATCACTTGCAGTTTCTGTTTCTATGATTAAGAGTTGCTTTCCCTTAAGAAAAGTCACTATTGCGCTCCCATTCCCATACACAGTGCAAATAGCACTCGCGTCTGTTCCCAGCAAGTACAGTGTATTGAACTGAAGAGAAGCTACTGTTGTTGTCATTTTTGTAAGCAGAGTTGAAGTAGATATGGCCCGTGTGTGTAGGAAGCACAGTTCTTTTGTACTGAGCAAGCTCACTGATCTGGCCCTATAGGAAACACAGTAGAGTAGAAGAGTGCTCTTTTCTCAAAAGCAGAGTGTGTTTCTTGTAATGCGAGCTATTGTTTGTTTCCCAGTCAGAAATGGAGTGGAATCACATGCTGTTTCTATTCCTACGAGCAAGAGTTGGTTTCTGGTAAGAAGAGTTACTATTGGGCTCCCATTGCCATACACAGTGCAAATAGCACTCGCGTCTCTTCCCAGCAAGTACAGTGTATTGGACTGAAGAGAAGCTCCTGTTCTTGTCAGTTTCCTAAGCAGAGTTGAAGTAGATATGGCCCGTGTGTTTAGGAAGCACAGTTCATTTGTTCAGAGCAAGCTCACTGTTCTGGCACTGTAGGAAACACAGTAGAGTAGAAGAGGGCTCTTTTCTCAAAAGCAGAGTGTGTTTCTTGTAAGGCGAGCTAGTGTTTGTTTCCCAGTCAGAAATGTAGTTGAATCTAATGCAGTTTCTGTTCCTACGAGCAAGAGTTGTTTTCTGGTAAGAAGCGTCACTATTGCGATCCATTTGCCACACAGTGCAAATAGCACTCACGTCTGTACCCAGCAAGTACAGTGTATTGGACTGAAGAGATGCTACTGTTCTTGTCAGTTTCCTAAGCAGAATTGAACTAGATATGGCCATGTGTGTAGGAAGCACAGTTCTTTTGTTCTGAGCAAGCTCAGTGTTCGGTCCCCATAGGAAACACAGTATAGTAGAAGAGTGCTCTTTTCTCAAAAGCAGAGTGTGTTTCTAGTAAGGCGAGCTAGCGTTTGTTTCCCAGTCCTAAATGGAGTTGAGTCACATGCAGGTTTTTGTCCTAGGAGCAAGAGTTGTTTTCTGGTAGGGCGAGTCACTATTGTGCTCCAATTGCCATACACAGTGCAAATAGCACTCGCGTCTGTTCCCTGCAAGTACAGTGTATCGGACTGAAGAGGAGCTACTGTTCTTGTCAGTTTCCTAAGCAGAGTTGAACTAGATATGACCAGTGTGTAGGAAGCACAGTTCTTATGTTCTGAGCAAGCTCACTGTTCTGGCCCTATAGGAAACACACTAGAGTAGAAGAGTGCTCTTTTCTCTAAAGCAGAGTGTGTTTCTCTAAGGTGAGCTAGCTTTTGTTTCCCAGTCCTAAATGGAGTTGAATCACATGCAGTTTCTAGTCTTACGATCAAGAGTTGTTTTATGGTAAAAAGAGTCACTATTGTGCTGCCATTGCCATACACAGGACAAATAGCACTGGCGTCTGTTCCCAGCACGTACAGTGTATTGGACTGAAGAGGATCTACTGTTATTGTCAGGTTCCTAAGCAGAATTGAACTAGATATGGCCATGTGTGTAGGAAGCACAGTTCTTTTGTTCTGAGCAAGCTCACTGTTCGGACCACATAGGAAACACAGTAGAGTAGAAGAGTGCTCTTTTCTCAAAAGCAGAGTGTGTTTCTTGTAAGTCGAGCTAGCGTTTGTTTCCCAGTCCTAAATGGAGTTGAGTCACATGCAGTTTTTTGTCCTACGAGCCAGAGTTGTTTTCTGGTAAGACAAGTCACTATTGTGCTCCAATTGCCATACACAGTGCAAATAGCCCTCGCGTCTGTTCCCCGAAAGTACTGTGTATGGGACTGAAGAGGAGCTAGTGTTCTAGTCAGTTTCCTAAGCAGAGTTGAACTAGATATGTCCCGTGTGTGTAGGAAGCACAGTTCTTTTGTTCTGAGCAAGCTCACTGTTCGGAACCCATAGGAAACACAGGAGAGTAGAACAGTGCTCTTTTCTCAAAAGCAGAGTGTGTTTCATGTAAGGCGAGCTAGCATTTGTTTCCCAGTCCTAAATGGAGTTGAATCACATGCAGTTTCTGGTCCTACGAGCAAGAGAAGTTTTCTGGAAAGGAAAGTCACTATTGCGCTCCCATTGCCATACACAGTGCAAATAGCACTCGCGTCTGTTCCCAGCAAGTACAGTTTATCGGACTGAAGAGGATCTACTGTTCCTGTCAGTTTCCTAAGCAGAGTTGAACTAGATATGGCTCGTGTTTAGGAAGCACAGTTCTTTGTTCTGAGCATTCTCACTGTTCTGTCCTTATAGGAAAAACAGTAGAGTAGAAGAGTGCTCTTTTCTCTAAAGAAGAGTGTGTTTCTGTAAGGTGAGCTAGCTTTTGTTTCCCAGTCCTAAATGGAGTTGAATCACATGCAGTTTCTGGTCCTACGAGCAAGATTTGTTTTATGGTAAGAAGAGTCACTATTGTGCTGCCATTGCCATACACAGGACAAATAGCACTGGCGTCTGTTCCCAGCACGTACAGTGTATTGGACAGAAGAGGATCTACTGTTCTTGTCAGGTTCCTAAGCAGAATTGAACTAGATATGGCCATGTGTGTAGGAAGAACAGTTCTTTTGTTCTGAGCAAGCTCAATGTTCGGACACCATAGGAAACACAGTAGAGTAGTAGAGTGCTCTTTTCTCAAAAGCAGAGTGTGTTTTTTAAGGTGAGCTAGCGTTTGTTTCCTAGTCCTAAATGGAGTTGAATCACATGCAGTTTCTGGTCCTACGAGCAAGAGTCGTTTTCTGGTAAGGAAAGTCACTATTGTGCTCCCATTGCCCTACACAAGGCAAATTGCACTCGAGTCTTTTCCCAGCAAGTACAGTGTATTGGACTGAATAGGAGCTACTGTTCTTGTCAGTTTCCTAAGCAGAGTTGAACTAGATATGGTCCGTGTGTGTAGGAAGTACAGTTATTTTGTTCTGAGCAAGCTCACTGTTTGGACCCCATAGGAAACACAGTAGAGTAGAAGAGTGCTCTTTTCTCTAAAGCAGAGTTTGTTTTTGTAAGGCGAGCTAGCATTTGTTTCCCAGTCCTAAATGAGGTGGAATCACATGCAGTTTCTGGTCCTACGAGCAAGAGTTGTTTTCTGGTAAGAAAAGTCACTATTGTGCTCCCAATCCCATACACAGTGCAAATAGCCCTCCCGTCTGTTCCCAGCAAGTACAGTGTATTGTACTGAAGAGGAGCTACTGTTCTTCTCAGTTTCCTAAGCAGAGTTGAACTAGATATGGTCGGTGTGTGTAGGAAGCACAGTTCTTTTGTTCTGAGCAAGCTCACTGTTTTGGCCCTATAGGAAACACAGTAGAGTAGAAGAGTGCTCTTTTCTCAAAAGCAGAGTGTGTTTCTTGTAAAGCGAGCTAGAGTTTGTTTCCCAGTCCTAAATGGAGTTGAATCACATGCAGTTTCTGGTCCTACGAGCAAGAGTTGTTTTCTGGTAAGAAGAGTCACTATTGCGCTGTCATTGACATACACAGGACAAATAGCACTGGCGTCTTTTCCCAGCAAGTACAGTGTATTGGACTGAAGAGGATCTACTGTTCGTCTCAGGTTCCTAAGCAGACTTGAACTAGATATGGCCGTGTGTGTAGGAAGCACAGTTTTTTTGTTCTGAGCAAGCTCACTGTTCGGAACAAATAGGAAACACAGTAGAGTAGAAGAGTGCTCTTTTCTCAAAAGCAGAGTGTGTTTCTTGGAAGTCGAACTAGCATTTGTTTCCCAGTCCTAAATGGAGTTGAGTCACATGCAGTTTTTTGTCCAATGAGCAAGACTTGTTTTCTGGCAAGACAAGTCACTATTGTGCTCCAATTGCCATACACAGTGCAAATATCTCTCGCTTCTGTTCCCCACAAGTACAGTGTATCGGACTGAAGAGGAGCTACTGTTCTTGTCTGTTTCCTAAGCATAGTTGAACTAGATATGGCCCGTGTGTGTAGGAAGCACAGTTCTTATGTTCTGAGCAAGCTCACTGTTCTGGCCCTATAGGAAACACAGTAGAGTAGAAGAGTGCTCTTTTCTCAAAAGCAGAGTGTGTTTCTTGTAAAGCGAGCTAGAGTTTGTTTCCCAGTCCTAAATGGAATTGAATCACATGCAGTTTCTGGTCCTACGAACAAGAGTTGTTTTCTGGTAAGGAAAGTCACTATTGCGCTCCCATTGCCCTACACAAGGCAAATAGCACTCGCGTCTTTTCCCAGCAAGTACAGTGTATTGGACTGAATAGGAGCTACTGTTCTTGTCAGTTTCCTAAGCAGAGTTGAACTAGTTGTGGTCCGTGTGTGTATTAAGCACAGTTCTTTTGTTCTGAGCAAGCTCACTGTTTGGACCCCTTAGGAAATACAGTAGAGTAGAAGAGTGCTATTTTCTCTAAAGCAGAGTGTGTTTCTTGTAAGGCGAGCTAGCATTTGTTTCCCAGTCCTAAATGGAGTGGAATCACATGCAGTTTCTAGTCCTATGAGCAAGAGTTGTTTTCTGGTAAGGAAAGTCACTATTGCGCTCCTTTTGGCGTACACAGTGCAAATAGCACATGCGTCTGTTCCCAGCAAGTACAGTGTATTGGACTGAAGAGGAGCTACTGTTCTTATCAGGTTCCTAAGCAGAATTGAACTAGATATGGTCGTGTATGTAGGGAGCACAGTTCTTTTGTTCTGAGCAGGTTCACTGTTTGGACCCCATAGGAAACACAGTAGAGTAGAAGATTGCTATTTTCTCAAAAGCAGAGTGTGTTTCTTGTAAGGCGAGCTAGCGTTTGTTTCCCAGTCCTAAATGGAGTTGAGTCACATGCAGTTTCTGGTCCTACGAGCAAGAGTTGTTTTCTGGTAAGGAAAGTAACTATTGCGCTCCCATTGCCATACACATTGCAAGTAGCCCTCCAGTCTGTTCCCAGCAAGTACAGTGTATTGGACTGAAGAGGAGCTACTGTTCTTCTCAGTTTCCTAAGCAGAGTTGAACTAGATATGGCTCGTGTGTGTAGGAATCACAGTTCTTTTGTTCTGAGCAAGCTCACTGTTCGGACCCCATAGGAAGCACAGTAGAGTAGAAGAGTGCTCTTTTCTCAAAAGCAGAGTGTGTTTCATGTAAAGCGAGCTAGCGTTTGTTTCCCAGTCCTAAATGGAGTTGAATCACATGCAGTTTCTGGTCCTACGAGCAAGAGTTGTTTTCTGGTAAAGAAAGTCACTATCGCGCTCCCATTGCCATACACAGTGCAAATAGCACTCGCGTCTGTACCCAGCAAGTACAGTGTATCGGACTGAAGAGGAGCTACTGTTCTTGTCAGTTTCCTAAGCAGAGTTGAACTAGATATGGCCCGTGTGTAGGAAGCACAGTTCTTTTGTTCTGAGCAAGCACACTGTTCTGGCCCTATAGGAAACACAGCAGAGTAGAAGAGTGCTCTTTTCTCTAAAGCAGAGTGTGTTTCTTGTAAGGAGAGCCAGCGTTTGTTTCCCAGTCCTAAATGGAGTTGAATCACATGCAGTTTCTGGTGCTACGAGCAAGAGTTGTTTTCTGGTAAGGAAAGTCACTATTGTGCTCCCATTGCCATACACAGTGCAAATCGCACATGCGTCTGTTCACAGCAAGTACAGTGTATTGGATTGAAGAGGAGCTACTGTTCTTGTGAGTTTCTTAAGCAGAATTGAACTAGATATGGCCGTGTGTGTAGGAAGCACAGTTCTTTTGTTCTGAGCAAGCTCACTGTTCGGACCCTATAGGAAACACAGTAGAGTAGAAGAGTGCTCTTTTCTCAAAAGCATAGTGTGTTTCTTGTAAGGCGAGCTAGCGTTTGTTTCCCAGTCCTAAATGGAGTTGAATCACTTGCAGTTTCTGGTCCTACGAGCAAGAGTTTTTTCTGGTAAGGAAAGACACTATTGCGCTTCCATTGCCATACACAGTGCAAATAGCACTCAAGTCTGTTCACAGCAAGTACAGTGTATCGGACTGAAGAGGAGCTACTGTTCTTGTCAGTTTCCTAAGCAGAGTTGAACTAGATATGGCCCGTGTGTGTAGGAAGCACATTTCTTATGTTCTGAGCAAGCTCACTCTTCTAGCTTTATAGGAAACACAGTAGAGTAGAAGAGTGCTCTTTTCTCAAAAGCAGAGTGTGTTTCTTGTAAAGCGAGCTAGAGTTTGTTTCCCAGTCCTAAATGGAGTTGAATCACATGCAGTTTCTGGTCCTACGAGCAAGAGTTGTTTTATGGTAAGAAGAGTCACTATTGCGCTGCCATTGCCATACACAGGACAAATAGCAGTGGTGTCTGTTCCCAGCAAGTACAGTGTATTGGACTGAAGACGATCTACTGTTCTTGTCAGGTTCCTAAGCAGACTTGAACTAGATATGGCCGTGTGTGTAGGAAGCACATTTCTTTTGTTCTGAGCAAGCTCACTGTTCTGGCCCAATAGGAAACACAGTAGAGTAGAAGAGTGCTCTTTTCTCAAAAGCAGAGTGTGTTTCTTGTAAGGTGAGCTAGCTTTTGTTTCCCAGTCCTAAATGGAGTTGAATCACATGCAGTTTCTGGTCCTACGAGCAAGAGTTGTTTTCTGGTAAGACAAGTCACTATTGGGCTCCAATTGCCATACACAGTGCAAATAGCACTTGCGTCTGTTCCCCGCAAGTACAGTGTATTGGACTGAAGAGGATCTATTGTTCTTGTCAGTTTCCTAAGCAGAGTTGAACTAGAAATGGTCCGTGTGTGTAGGAAGCACAGTTCTTTTGTTCTGAGCAAGCTCAGTGTTTGGACCCCATAGTAAACACAGTAGAGTAGAAGAGTGCTCTTTTCTCTAAAGCAGATAGTGTTTCTTGTAAGGCGAGCTAGCATTTGCTTCCCAGTCCTAAATGGAGTGGAATCACATGCAGTTTCTGGTCCTAAGAGCAAGAGTTGTTTTCTGGTAAGGAAAGTCACTATTGCGCTCCCATTGCCATACACAGTGCAAATAGCACTCGCGTCTGTTCCCAGCAAGTACAGTGTACCGGACTGAAGAGGAGCTACTGTTCTTGTCAGTTTCCTAAGCAGAGTTGAACTAGATATGGCCCGTGTGTAGAAAGCCCAGTTCTTTTGTTCTGAGCAAGCTCACTGTACTGGCCCCATAGGAAACATAGTAGAGTAGAAGAGTGCTCTTTTCTCAAAAGCAGAGTGTGTTTCTTGTAAGGCGAGCTAGCGTTTGTTTCCCAGTCCTAAATGGAGTTGAGTCACATGCAGTTTTTGTCCTACGAGCAAGAGTTGTTTTCTGGTAAGTCAAGTAACTATTGTGCTCCTATTGCCATACACAGTGCAAATAGCACTCGCGTCTGTTCCCCGAAAGTACAGTGTCTTGGACTGAAGAGGAGCTATTGTTCTTCTCTGTTTCCAAAGCAGAGTTGAACTAGATATGGCCCGTGTGTGTAGGAAGCACAGTTCTTTTGTTCTGAGCAAGCTCACTGTTCGGACCCCATAGGAAGCACAGTAGAGTAGAAGAGTGCTCTTTTCTCTAAAGCAGAGTGTGTTTCTTGTAAGGCGAGCTAGTGTTTGTTTCCCAGTCCTAAAGGGAGTTGAATCACATGCAGTTTCTAGTCCTATGAGCAAGAGTTGTTTTATGGTAAGAAGAGTCGCTACCATTGCCATACACAGGACAAATAGCACTCGCGTCTGTTCCCAGCAAGTACAGTGTATTGGACTGAAGAGGAGCTACTGTTCTTGTCAGGTTCCTAAGCAGAATTGAACTAGATATGGCTGTGTGTGTAGGAAGCAGAGTTCTTTTGTTCTGAGCAAGCTCACTGTTCGGACACCATAGGAAACACAGTAGAGTAGAAGAGGGCTCTTTTCTCAAAAGCAGAGTGTGTTTCTTGTAAGGCGAGCTAGCGTTTGTTTCCCAGTCCTAAACGGAGTTGAATCACATGCTGTTTCTGGTCCTAAGAGCAAGAGTTGTTTTCTGGTAAGGTTAGTCACTATTGTGCTCCCCTTGCCATACACAGTGCAAATAGCTCCCGCGTCTGTTCCCAGCAAGTACAGTGTATCGGACTGAAGAGGAGCTACTTTTCTTGTCAGTTTCCTAAGCAGAGTTGAACATGATATGGCCCGTGTGTGTAGGAAGCACAGATCGTTTGTTCTGAGCAAGCTCACTGTTCTGGCCCTATAGGAAACACAGTAGAGAAGAAGCGTGCTCTTTTCTCAAAAGCAGAGTGTGTTTTTGTAAGGCAAGCTAGCGTTTGTTTCCTAGTCCTAAATGGAGTTGAATCCCATGCAGTTTCTGATCCTACCAACAAGAGTTGTTTTCTGGTAAGGAAAGTCTCTATTGCGCTCCCATTGCCCTACACAAGGCAAATAGCACTTGCGTCTTTTCCAAGCATGTACGGTGTATCGGACTGAAGAGGAGCTACTGTTCTTGTCAGCTTCCTAAGCAGAGTTGAACAAGATATGACCCGTGTGTAGGAAGAACAGTTCTTTTGTTCTGAGCAAGCTCACTGTTCTGGCCCTATAGGAAACACAGTAGAGTAGAAGAGTGCTCTTTCCACAAAAGCAGAGTGTGTTTCTTGTAAGGTGAGCTAGCTTTTGTTTCCCAGTCCTAAATGGAGTTGAATCACATGCAGTTTCTGGTCCTACGAGCAAGAGTTGTTTTATAGTAAGAAGAGTCACTATTGCGCTGCCATTGCCATACACAGGACAAATAGCACTGGCGTCTGTTCCCAGCAAGTACAGTGTATTGGACTGAAGAGGATCTACTGTTCTTGTCAGGTTCCTAAGCAGAATTGAACTAGATATGGTCGTGTATGTAGGAAGCACAGTTCTTTTGTTCTGAGCAGGCTCACTGTTCGGACCCCATAGGAAACACAGTAGAGTAGAAGATTGCTATTTTCTCAAAAGCAGAGTGTGTTTCTTGTGAGGCGAGCTAGCGTTTGTGTCCCAGTCCTAAATGGAATTGAATCACATGCAATTTCTGATCTTAGGAGCAAGAGTTGTTTTCTGTTAAGAAGAGTCACTATTGCGCTCCCATTGTCATACACAGGGCAAATAGCACTTCTGTCTGTTCCCAGCTTGTACAGTGTATTGGACTGAAGAGGAGCTACTGTTCTTTTCAGTTTCTTAAGCAGAGTTGAACTAGATATGGCCCGTGTGTGTAGGAAGCACAGTTCTTTGTTCTGACCAATCTCACTGTTCGGACCCCATAGGAAGCACAGTAGAGTAGAAGAGTGCTCTTTTCTCAAAAGCATAGTGTGTTTCATGTAAGCGAGCTAGCATTTGTTTCCCAGTCCTAAATGGAGTTGAATCACATGCAGTTTCTGGTCCTACGAGCAAGAGTTGTTTTGTGGTAAAGAGGGTCACTATTGCGCTCCCATTGCCATACACAGTGCAAATAGCACTCGCGTCTGTTTCCAGCAAGTACAGTGTATCGGACTGAATTGGAGCTACTGTTCTTGTCAGTTTCCTAAGCAGAGTTGAACTAGATATGGCCCGTGTGTAGGAAGCACAGTACTTTTGTTCTGAGCAAGCTCACTGTTCTGGCCCTATAGGAAACACAGTAGAGTAGAAGAGTGCTCTTTTCTCTAAAGCAGAGTGTGTTTCTTGTAAGGTGAGCTAGCTTTAGTTTCCCAGTCCTAAATGGAGTTGAATCACATGCATTTTCTGGTCCTACGAGCAAGAGTTGTTTTATGGTAAGAAGAGTCACTATTGCGCTGCCATTGCCATACACAGGACAAATAGCACTGGAGTCTGTTCCCAGGAAGTTCAGTGTATTGGACTGAAGAGGATCTACTGTTCTTGTCAGGTTCCTAAGCAGAATTGAACTAGTTATGGCCGTGTGTGTAGGAAGCACAGTTCTTTTGTTCTGAGCAAGCTCACTGTTCAGACCCAATAGGAAACACAGTAGAGTAGAAGAGTGCTCTTTTCTCTAAAGCAGAGTGTGTTTCTTGTAAGGCGAGCTAGCGTTTGTTTCCCAGTCCTAAATGTAGTTGAGTCACATGCAGTTTTTTGTCCTACGAGCAAGAGTTGTTTTCTGGTAAGACGAGTCACTATTGTGCTCCAATTGTCATACACAGTGCAAATAGCACTCGCGTCTGTTCCCCGAATTTACAGTGTATTGGACTGAAGAGGAGCTACTGTTCTTCTCAGTTTCCTAAGAAGAGTTGAACTAGATATGGCCCGTGTGTGCAGGAAGCACAGTTCTTTTGTTCTGAGCAAGCTCACTGTTCGAACCCCATAGGAAGCACAGTAGAGTAGAAGAGTGCTCTTTTCTCAAAAGCAGAGTGTGTTTCTTGTAGGGCAAGGTAGCATTTGTTTCCCAGTCCTAAATGGAGTGGAATCACATGCAGTTTCTAGTCCTACGAGCAAGAGTTTTTTTCTGGTAAGGAAAGTCACTGTTGCGCTCCCATTGCCATACACAGTGCAAATAGCACTCGCGTCTGTTCCCAGCAAGTACAGTGTTTCAGACTGAAGAGGAGCTACTGTTCTTGTCAGTTTCCTAAGCAGAGTTGAACTAGTTATGTCCCGTGTGTAGGAAGCACAGTTCTTTTGTTCTGACCAAGCTCACTGTTCTGGCCATATAGGAAACACAGTAGAGTAGAAGAGTGCTCTTTTCTCTAAAGCAGAGTGTGTTTCTTGTAAGGCGAGATAGAGTTTGTTTCCCAGTCCTAAATGGAGTTGAATCACATGCAGTTTCTAGTCCTACGTGCAAGAGTTGTTTTTTGGTAAGAAGAGTCACTATTGCGCTCCCCTTGCCATACACAGTGCAAATAGCACTCGCGTCTGTTCCCAGCAAGAACAGTGTATCGGACTGAAGAGGAGCTACTGTTCTTGTCAGTTTCCTAAGCAGAGTTGAACTAGATATGGCCCGTGTGTAGGAAGCACAGTTCTTTTGTTCTGAGCAAGCTCACTGTTCGGACCCTATAGGAAACACAGTAGAGTAGAAGAGTGCTCTTTTCTCAAAAGCATAGTGTGTTTCTTGTAAGTTGAGCTATTGTTTGTTTCCCAGTCCTAAATGGAGTTGAATCACATGCAGTTTCTGGTCCTACGAGCAAGAGTTTTTTTCTGGGAAGGAAAGACACTATTGCGCTCCCATTGCCATACACAGTGCAAATAACACTCGCGTCTGTCCACAGCAAGTACAGTGTATCGGACTGAAGAGGAGCTACTGTTCTTGTCAGTTTCCTAAGCAGAGTTGAACTAGATATGGCCCGTGTGTGTAGGAAGCACATTTCTTATGTACTGAGCAAGCTCACTCTTCTAGCCCTATAGGAAACACAGTAGAGTAGAAGAGTGCTCTTTTCTCAAAAGCAGAGTGTGTTTCTTGTAAAGCGAGCTAGAGTTTGTTTCCCAGTCCTAAATGGAGTTGAATCACGTGCATTTTCTGGTCCTACGAGCAAGAGTTGTTTTATGGTAAGAAGAGTCACTATTGCGCTGCCTTTGCCATACATAGGACAAATAGCAGTGGTGTCTGTTCCCAGCAAGTACAGTGTATTGGACTGAAGAGGATCTACTGTTCTTGTCAGGTTCCTAAGCAGAATTGAACTAGATATGGCCGTGTGTGTAGGAAGCACATTTCTTTTGTTCTGAGCAAGCTCACTGTTCTGGCCCAATAGGAAACACAGTAGAGTAGAAGAGTGCTCTTTTCTCAAAAGCAGAGTGTGTTTCTTGTAAGGTGAGCTAGCTTTTGTTTCCCAGTCCTAAATGGAGTTGAATCACATGCAGTTTCTGGTCCTACGACAAGAGTTGTTCTGGTAAGACAAGTCACTATTGGGCTCCAATTGCCATACACAGTGCAAATAGCACTTGTGTCTGTTCCCCGCAAGTACAGTGTATTGGACTGAAGAGGATCTATTGTTCTTGTCAGTTTCCTAAGCAGAGTTGAACTAGAAATGGTCCGTGTGTGTAGGAAGCACAGTTCTTTTGTTCTGAGCAAGCTCACTGTTTGGACACCATAGTAAACACAGTAGAGTAGAAGAGTGCTCTTTTCTCTAAAGCAGATTGTGTTTCTTGTAAGGCGAGCTAGCATTTGCTTCCCAGTCCTAAATGGAGTGGAATCACATGCAGTTTCTGGTCCTATGAGCAAGAGTTGTTTTCTGGTAAGGAAAGTCACTATTGCGCTCCCATTGCCATACACAGTGCAAATAGCACTCACGTCTGTTCCCAGCAAGTACAGTGTACCGGACTGAAGAGGAGCTACTGTTCTTGTCAGTTTCCTAAGCAGAGTTGAACTAGATATGGCCCGTGTGTAGGAAGCACAGTTCTTTTGTTCTGAGCAAGCTCACTGTTCTGGCCCCATAGGAAACACAGTAGAGTAGAAGAGTGCTCTTTTCTCAAAAGTAGAGTGTGTTCTTGTAAGGCGAGCTAGCGTTTGTTTCCCAGTCCTAAATGGAGTTCAGTCACATGCAGTTTTTGTCCTACGAGCAAGAGTTGTTTTCTGGTAAGGAAAGTCACTATTGTGCTCCAATTGCCATACACAGTGCAAATAGCACTCGGTCTGTTCCCTGAAAGTACAGTGTCTTGGACTGAAGAGGAGCTATTGTTCTTCTCAGTTTCCTAAGCAGAGTTGAACTAGATATGGCCCGTGTGTGTAAGAAGCACAGTTCTTTTGTTCTGAGCAAGCTCACTGTTCGGACCCTATAGGAAACACAGTAGAGTAGAAGAGTGCTCTTTTCTCAAAAGCATAGTGTGTTTCTTGTAAGTTGAGCTATTGTTTGTTTCCCAGTCCTAAATGGAGTTGAATCACATGCAGTTTCTGGTCCTACGAGCAAGAGTTTTTTTCTGGGAAGGAAAGACACTATTGCGCTCCCATTGCCATACACAGTGCAAATAACACTCGCGTCTGTCCACAGCAAGTACAGTGTATCGGACTGAAGAGTAGCTACTGTTCTTGTCAGTTTCCTAAGCAGAGTTGAACTAGATATGGCCCGTGTGTGTAGGAAGCACATTTCTTATGTACTGAGCAAGCTCACTCTTCTAGCCCTATGGGAAACACAGTAGAGTAGAAGAGTGCTCTTTTCTCAAAAGCAGAGTGTGTTTCTTGTAAGGCGAGCTAGAGTTTGTTTCCCAGTCCTAAATGGAGTTGAATCACGTGCATTTTCTGGTCCTACGAGCAAGAGTTGTTTTATGGTAAGAAGAGTCACTATTGCGCTGCCTTTGCCATACATAGGACAAATAGCAGTGGTGTCTGTTCCCAGCAAGTACAGTGTATTGGACTGAAGAGGATCTACTGTTCTTGTCAGGTTCCTAAGCAGAATTGAACTAGATATGGCCGTGTGTGTAGGAAGCACATTTCTTTTGTTCTGAGCAAGCTCACTGTTCTGGCCCAATAGGAAACACAGTAGAGTAGAAGAGTGCTCTTTTCTCAAAAGTAGAGTGTGTTTCTTGTAAGGTGAGCTAGCTTTTGTTTCCCAGTCCTAAAGGGAGTTGAATCACATGCAGTTTCTGGTCCTACGACAGAAGTTGTTCTGGTAAGACAAGTCACTATTGGGCACCAATTGCCATACACAGTGCAAATAGCACTTGCGTCTGTTCCCCGCAAGTACAGTGTATTGGACTGAAGAGGATCTATTGTTCTTGTCAGTTTCCTAAGCAGAGTTGAACTAGAAATGGTCCATGTGTGTAGGAAGCACAGTTCTTTTGTTCTGAGCAAGCTCACTGTTTGGACACCATAGTAAACACAGTAGAGTAGAAGAGTGCTCTTTTCTATAAAGCAGATTGTGTTTCTTGTAAGGCGAGCTAGCATTTGCTTCCCAGTCCTAAATGGAGTGGAATCACATGCAGTTTCTGGTCCTATGAGCAAGAGTTGTTTTCTGGTAAGGAAAGTCACTATTGCGCTCCCATTGCCATACACAGTGCAAATAGCACTCACGTCTGTTCCCAGCAAGTACAGAGTATTGGACTGAAGAGGAGCTACTGTTCTTGTCAGGTTCCTAAGCAGAGTTGAACTAGATATGGCCCGTGTGTGTAGGAAGCACAGTTCTTTTTTTCTGAGCAAGCTCACTGTTTGGAACCCATAGGAATCACAGTAGAGTAGAAGGGTGCTCTTTTTTCAAAAGCAGAGTGTGTTTCTTGTAAGGCAAGCTAGTGTTTGTTTCCCAGTCCTAAATGAAGTTGAATCACATGCATTTTCTGGTCCTACGAGCAAGAGTTGTTTTCTGGTAAGAAGAGTCACTATTATGATCCCATTGTCATACACAGGGCAAATATCACTGGCGTCTGATCCCAGCATGTACAGTGTATTGGACTTAAAAGAATCTACTGTTCTTGTCAGTTTCCTATACAGAGTTGAACTAGATATGGCCCGTGTGTAGCAGGTACAGTTCTTTTTTTCTGAGCAGGCTCACTTTTCTGGCCTTATAGGAAACACAGTAGAGTAGAAGAATGCTCATTTCTCAAAAGCAGAGTGTGTTTCTTGAAAGGCAAGCTAGTGTTTGTTTCCCAGTCAGAAATAGAATTGAATCACATGCAGTTTCTGGTCCTACGAGGAAGAGTTGTTTTCTGGTAGAACAGTAACTTCTGTGCTCCATTCCAATACACAGTGCAAATAGCACTCGCGTCTGTTCCCTTCAAGTACAGTGTATTGGACGGAAGAGGAGCTACTGTTCTTGTCAGGTTCCTAAGCAGACTTGAACTAGATATGGCCCGTGTGTAGGAAGCACAGTTCTTTTGTTATGAGCAAGCTCACTGTTCGGACACCATAGGAAAAACACTAGAGTAGAAGAGTGCTCTTTTCTCAACAGCAGAGTGTGTTTCTTATAAGGCGAGCTAGCGTTTGTTTCCCAGTCTAAAATGGAGTTGAATCACATGCAGTTTCTGGTCCTATGAGCAAGAGTTGTTTTCTGGTAAGAACAGTCACTATTGTGCTTCCATTGCCATACACAGTGCAAAGAGCACTCGCGTCTGTTCCCAGCTAGAACAGTGAATTGGTCTGAAGAGGAGCAACTGTTCTTGTCAGTTTCCTAAGCAGAGTTGAACTAGTTATGGCCCGTGTGTGTAGCAAGTACAGTTCTTTTTCTGAGCAGGCTCACTTTTCAGGCCTTATAGGAAACACAGTAGAGTAGAAGAATGCTCACTTCTCAAAAGCAGAGTGTGTTTCTCGTAAGGCGAGCTAGCATTTGTTTCCCAGTCCTAAATGGAGATGAATCACATGCAGTTTCAGGTCCTATGAGAAAGAGTTGTTTTCTAGTAATAAGAGTCACTATTGAGCTTCCATTGCCGTAGACAATGCAAATAGCACTCATGTCTGTTCCCAGCAAGAACAGTGAATTGGACTGAAGATGAGCTACTGTTCTTGTCAGTTTCCTAAGAAGAGTTGAACTAGATATGGCCCATGTGTGTAGGAATTACAGTTCTTTTGCTCTGAGCAAGCTTACTGTTCTGGCCCTAAAGGAAACACAGTAGAGTAGAAGAGTGTCTCTTTTCTCAAAAGCAGAGTGTGTTTCTTGTAAGGCAGGCTAGCGTTTGTTTCCCAGTCCTAAATAAAGTTGAATCACGTGAGATTTCTGTTCCTACGAGCAAGTGTTGTTTTCTGGTAAGAAGAGTCACTATTGTGCTCCCATTGCCATACACAGTGCAAATAGCACTCGCGTCTGTTCCCAGAAAGAACAGTGAATTGGACTGAAGAGGAGCTACTGTTCTTGTCAGTTTCCTAAGCAGAGTTGAACTAGATATGACCCGTGTGTGTAGGAAGCACAGTTCTTTTGTTCTGAGCAAGCTCACTGTTCTGGCCCAATAGGAAACACAGTAGAGTAGAAGAATGCTCATTTCTCAAAAGTAGAGTGTGTTTCTTGTAAGGCGAGCTAGTGTTTGTTTCCCAGTCCCAAATGGAGTTTATTCACATGCAGTTTCTGGTCCTATGAGCAAGAGTTGTTTCCTGGTAAGAAGAGTCACTGTTGCGCTCCCATTGCCATACACAGTGCAAATAGCACTCGCGTCTGTTCCCAGCAAGTACAGTGTATTGGACTGAAGAGTGGCTACTGTTCTTGTCAGGTTCCTAAGCAGAGTTGAACTAGATATGGCTCGTGTGTGTAGGAAGCACAGTTCTTTTTTTCTGAGCAAGCTCACTGTTTGGAACCCATAGGAAACACAGTAGAGTAGAAGGGTGCTCTTTTTTCAAAAGCAGAGTGTGTTTCTTGTAAGGCAAGCTAGCGTTTGTTTCCCAGTCCTAAATGGAGTTGAATCACATGCAGTTTCTGGTCCTACGAGCAAGAGTTGTTTTCTGGCAAGAAGAGTCACTATTGCGCTCCCATTGTCATACACAGGGCAAATAGCACTGGCATCTCTTCCCAGCATGTACAGTGTATTGGACTGAAGAGGATCTACTGTTCTTGTCAGTGTCCTAAGCAGAATTGAACTAGATATGGTTCGTGTGTGTAGGAAGCACTTTTCTTTTGTTCTTAGCAAGCTCACTGTTCGGACACAATAGGAAACACAGTACAGTAGAAGAGTGCTCTTTTCTCAAAAGCAGATTGTGTTTCTCGTAATGCGAGCTAGCGTTTGTTTCCCAGTCCTAAATGGAGATGAATCACATGCAGTTTCAGGTCCTATGAGAAAGAGTTGTTTTGTAATAATAAGAGTCACTATTGAGCTTCCATTGCCGTAGACAATGCAAATAGCACTCATGTCTGTTCCCAGCAAGAACAGTGAATTGGACTGAAGATGAGCTACTGTTCTTGTCAGTTTCCTAAGAAGAGTTGAACTAGATATGGCCCATGTGTGTAGGAATTACAGTTCTTTTGCTCTGAGCAAGCTTACTGTTCTGGCCCTAAAGGAAACACAGTAGAGTAGAAGAGTGCTCTTTTCTCAAAAGCAGAGTGTGTTTCTTTAAGGCGACCTAGTGTTTGTTTCCCAGTCAGAAATAGAGTTGAGTCCCATGTAGATTCTGGTCCTACGAGCAAGAGTTGTTTTCTGGTAAGAAGAGTCACTATTGTGCTCCCATTGCCATACACGGTTCAAATAGCACTCGCGTCTCCTCCCAGCAAGTACAGTGTATTGGTCTGAAGAGGAGCTACTGTTCTTGTCAGTTTCCCAAGTAGAGTTGAACTAGATATGGCCCATTTGTGTAGGAAGCACAGTTCTTTTGTTCTGAGCAAGCTCACTGTTCGGACACCGTAGGAAACACAGTAGAGTAGAAGAGTGCTCTTTTCTCAAAAGCAGAGTGTGTTTCTTGTAAGGCAAGCTAGCATTTGTTTCCCAGTCCTAAAAGGAGTTGAATCACATGCAGTTTCTGGTCCTACAAGCAAGAGTTGTTTTCTGGTAAGAAGAGTCACTATTGTGCTCCCATTGCCATACACAGGGCAAATAGCACTGGCATATGTTCCCAGCAAGTACAGTGTATTGGACTGAAGAGGAGCTACTGTTCTTGTCAGTTTCCTAAGCAGAGTTGAACTAGATATGGCCCCTGTGTGTAGGAAGCACAGCTCTTTTGTTTTAAGCAAGCTCACTGTTCTGGCCTTATAGGAAACACAGTAGGGTAGAAGAGTGCTCTTTTCTCAAAAGCAGAGTGTGTTTTTTGTAAGGTAAGCTAGCGTTTGTTTCCCAGTCCTATATGGAGTTGAACCACATGCAGTTTCTGGTCCTACAAGCAAGAGTTCTTTTCTGGGAAGAAGAGTCACTATTGTGCTCCCATTGCCATACCCAGTGCAAATAGCACTCACGTCTGTTCCCCGCAAGTACAGTGTATCGGACTGAAGAGGAGCTACTCTTCTTCTTTGTTTCCTAAGCAGACTTGAACTAGATATGGCCCGTGTGTGTAGAAAGCACAGTTCTTTTGTTCTGAGCAAGCTCACTGTTCGGACCCCATAGGAAACACAGTAGAGTAGAAGAGTGCTCTTTTCTCAAAAGCAGAGTGTGTTTCATGTAAGGCAAGCTAGCATTTGTTTCCCAGTCCTAAAAGGAGTTGAATCTCATGCAGTTTCTGGTTTTACGAGCAAGAGTTGTTTTCTGGTAAGAAGAGTCACTATTGCGCTCCCCTTGCCATACACAGTGCAAATAGCACTCGCGTCTGTTCCCAGCAAGTACAGAGTATTGGACTGAAGAGGAGCTACTGTTCTTGTCAGTTTCCTAAGCAGAGTTGAACTAGATATGGCCCGTGTGTAGGAAGCACAGTTCTTTTGTTCTGAGCAAGCTCACTGTTCTGGCCCTAAAGGAAACACAGTAGAGTAGAAGAGTGCTCTTTTCTCTAAAGCAGAGTGTGTTTCTTGTAAGGTGAGCTAGCTTTTGTTTCCCAGTCCTAAATGGAGTTGAATCACATGCAGTTTCTGGTCCTACAAGCAAGAGTTGTTTTCTGGTAAGAAGAGTCACTATTGCGCTGCCATTGCCATACACAGGACAAATAGCCCTGGCGTCTGTTCCCAGCAAGTACAGTGTATTGGACTGAAGAGGATCTACTGTTCTTGTCAGGTTCCTAAGCAGAATTGAACTAGATATGGCCGTGTGTGTAGGAAGCACAGTTCTTTTGTTCTGAGCAAGCTCACTGTTCGGACCCCATAGGAAACACAGTAGAGTAGAAGAGTGCTCTTTTCTCAAAAGCAGAGTGTGTTTCTTGTAAGTCGAGCTAGCGTTTGTTTCCCAGTCCTCAATGGAGTTGAGTCACATGCAGTTTTTTGTCCTACGAGCAAGAGTTGTTTTCTGGTAAGACGAGTCACTATTGTGCTCCAATGCCATACCCAGTGCAAATAGCACTCACGTCTGTTCCCCGCAAGTACAGTGTATCGGACTGAAGAGGAGCTACTGTTCTTGTTTGTTTCCTAAGCAGACTTGAACTAGATATGGCCCGTGTGTGTAGAAAGCACAGTTCTTTTGTTCTGAGCAAGCTCACTGTTCGGACCCCATAGGAAACACAGTAGAGTAGAAGAGTGCTCTTTTCTCAAAAGCAGAGTGTGTTTCTTGTAAGGCGAGCTAGCATTTGTTTCCCAGTCCTAAATGGAGTTGAATCACATGCAGTTTCTGGTCCTACGAGCAAGAGTTGTTTTCTGGTAAGGAAAGTCACTATTGCGCTCCCATTGCCATACACAGTGCAAATAGCACTCGCGTCTGTTCCCAGCAAGTACAGTGTATCGGACTGAAGAGGAGCTACTGTTCTTGTCAGTTTCCTAAGCAGAGTTGAACTAGTTATGGACCGTGTGTAGGAAGCACAGTTCTTTTGTTCTGAGCAAGCTCACTGTTCTGGCCCTATAGGAAACACAATAGAGTAGAAGAGTGCTCTTTTCCCTAAAGCAGAGTGTGTTTCTTGTAAGTCGAGCTAGCGTTTGTTTCCCAGTCCTAAATGGAGTTGAATCACATGCAGTTTCTAATCCTACGAGCAAGGGTTGTTTTACGGTAAGAAGAGTCACTATTTCGCTGCCATTGCCATACACAGGACAAATAGCACTGGCGTCTGTTCCCAGCAAGTACAGTGTATTGTACTGAAGAGGATCTACTGTTCTTGTCAGGTTCCTAAGCAGAATTGAACTAGATATGGCCGTGTGTGTGGGAAGCACAGTTCTAATGTTCTGAGCACGTTCACTCCTCTGGCTCTATAGGAAACACAGTAGAGTAGAAGAGTGCTTTTTTCTCAAAAGCAGAGTGTGTTTCTTGGAAGTCGAGCTAGCGTTTGTTTCCTAGTCCTAAATGGAGTTGAGTCACATGCAGTGTTTTGTCCTACGAGCAAGAGTTGTTTTCTGGTAAGACAAGTCACTATTGTGCTCCAATTGCCATACACAGTGCAAATAGCCCTCGCGTCTGTTCCCAGGAAGTACAGTGTATCGGACTGAAGAGCAGCTACTCTTCTTGTTAGTTTCCTGAGCAGAGTTGAACTAGTTATGGCCCGTGTGTAGGAACCATAGTTCTTTAGTTCTGAGCAAGCTCACTGTTCTGGCCCTATAGGAAACACAGTAGAGTAGAAGAGTGTTCTTTTCTCAAAAGCAGAGTGTGTTTCTTGTAAAGCGAGCTAGAGTTTGTGTCCCAGTCCTAAATGGAGTGGAATCACATGGAGTTTCTGGTCCTACAAGCAAGAGTTGTTTTCTGGTAAGAAGAGTCACTATTGCGCTGCCATTACCATACACAGGACAAATAGCCCTGGCGTCTGTTCCCAGCAAGTACAGTGTATTGGACTGAAGAGGATCTACTGTTCTTGTCAGTTTCCTAAGCAGAATTGAACTAGATATGGCCGTGTGTGTAGGAAGCACAGTTCTTTTGTTCTGAGCAAGCTCACTGTTCGGACTCCATAGGAAACACAGTAGAGTAGAAGAGTGCTCTTTTCTCTAAAGCAGAGTGTGTTTCTTGTAAGTCGAGCTAGCGTTTGTTTCCCAGTCCTAAATGGAGTTGAGTCACATGCAGTTTTTTGTCCTACGAGCAAGAGTTGTTTTCTGGTAAGACGAGTCACTATTGTGCTCCAATGCCATACCCAGTGCAAATAGCACTCACGTCTGTTCCCCGCAAGTACAGTGTATCGGACTGAAGAGGAGCTACTCTTCTTCTTTGTTTCCTAAGCAGACTTGAACTAGATATGGCCCGTGTGTGTAGAAAGCACAGTTCTTTTGTTCTGAGCAAGCTCACTGTTCGGACCCCATAGGAAACACAGTAGAGTAGAAGAGTGCTCTTTTCTCAAAAGCAGAGTGTGTTTCATGTAAGGCAAGCTAGCATTTGTTTCCCAGTCCTAAAAGGAGTTGAATCTCATGCAGTTTCTGGTCTTACGAGCAAGAGTTGTTTTCTGGTAAGAAGAGTCACTATTGCGCTCCCCTTGCCATACACAGTGCAAATAGCACTCGCGTCTGTTCCCAGCAAGTACAGAGTATTGGACTGAAGAGGAGCTACTGTTCTTGTCAGGTTCCTAAGCAGATTTGAACTAGATATGGCCCGTGTGTGTAGGAAGCACAGTTCTTTTTTTCTGAGCAAGCTCACTGTTTGGAACCCATAGGAATCACAGTAGAGTAGAAGGGTGCTCTTTTTTCAAAAGCAGAGTGTGTTTCTTGTAAGGCAAGCTAGTGTTTGTTTCCCAGTCCTAAATGAAGTTGAATCACATGCATTTTCTGGTCCTACGAGCAAGAGTTGTTTTCTGGTAAGAAGAGTCACTATTATGATCCCATTGTCATACACAGGGCAAATATCACTGGCGTCTGATCCCAGCATGTACAGTGTATTGGACTTAAAAGAATCTACTGTTCTTGTCAGTTTCCTATACAGAGTTGAACTAGATATGGCCCGTGTGTAGCAGGTACAGTTCTTTTTTTCTGAGCAGGCTCACTTTTCTGGCCTTATAGGAAACACAGTAGAGTAGAAGAATGCTCATTTCTCAAAAGCAGAGTGTGTTTCTTGAAAGGCAAGCTAGTGTTTGTTTCCCAGTCAGAAATAGAATTGAATCACATGCAGTTTCTGGTCCTACGAGGAAGAGTTGTTTTCTGGTAGAACAGTAACTTCTGTGCTCCATTCCAATACACAGTGCAAATAGCACTCGCGTCTGTTCCCTTCAAGTACAGTGTATTGGACGGAAGAGGAGCTACTGTTCTTGTCAGGTTCCTAAGCAGACTTGAACTAGATATGGCCCGTGTGTAGGAAGCACAGTTCTTTTGTTATGAGCAAGCTCACTGTTCGGACACCATAGGAAAAACACTAGAGTAGAAGAGTGCTCTTTTCTCAACAGCAGAGTGTGTTTCTTATAAGGCGAGCTAGCGTTTGTTTCCCAGTCTAAAATGGAGTTGAATCACATGCAGTTTCTGGTCCTATGAGCAAGAGTTGTTTTCTGGTAAGAACAGTCACTATTGTGCTTCCATTGCCATACACAGTGCAAAGAGCACTCGCGTCTGTTCCCAGCTAGAACAGTGAATTGGTCTGAAGAGGAGCAACTGTTCTTGTCAGTTTCCTAAGCAGAGTTGAACTAGTTATGGCCCGTGTGTGTAGCAAGTACAGTTCTTTTTCTGAGCAGGCTCACTTTTCAGGCCTTATAGGAAACACAGTAGAGTAGAAGAATGCTCACTTCTCAAAAGCAGAGTGTGTTTCTCGTAAGGCGAGCTAGCATTTGTTTCCCAGTCCTAAATGGAGATGAATCACATGCAGTTTCAGGTCCTATGAGAAAGAGTTGTTTTCTAGTAATAAGAGTCACTATTGAGCTTCCATTGCCGTAGACAATGCAAATAGCACTCATGTCTGTTCCCAGCAAGAACAGTGAATTGGACTGAAGATGAGCTACTGTTCTTGTCAGTTTCCTAAGAAGAGTTGAACTAGATATGGCCCATGTGTGTAGGAATTACAGTTCTTTTGCTCTGAGCAAGCTTACTGTTCTGGCCCTAAAGGAAACACAGTAGAGTAGAAGAGTGTCTCTTTTCTCAAAAGCAGAGTGTGTTTCTTGTAAGGCAGGCTAGCGTTTGTTTCCCAGTCCTAAATAAAGTTGAATCACGTGAGATTTCTGTTCCTACGAGCAAGTGTTGTTTTCTGGTAAGAAGAGTCACTATTGTGCTCCCATTGCCATACACAGTGCAAATAGCACTCGCGTCTCTTCCCAGAAAGAACAGTGAATTGGACTGAAGAGGAGCTACTGTTCTTGTCAGTTTCCTAAGCAGAGTTGAACTAGATATGACCCGTGTGTGTAGGAAGCACAGTTCTTTTGTTCTGAGCAAGCTCACTGTTCTGGCCCAATAGGAAACACAGTAGAGTAGAAGAATGCTCATTTCTCAAAAGTAGAGTGTGTTTCTTGTAAGGCGAGCTAGTGTTTGTTTCCCAGTCCCAAATGGAGTTTATTCACATGCAGTTTCTGGTCCTATGAGCAAGAGTTGTTTCCTGGTAAGAAGAGTCACTATTGCGCTCCCATTGCCATACACAGTGCAAATAGCACTCGCGTCTGTTCCCAGCAAGTACAGTGTATTGGACTGAAGAGTGGCTACTGTTCTTGTCAGGTTCCTAAGCAGAGTTGAACTAGATATGGCTCGTGTGTGTAGGAAGCACAGTTCTTTTTTTCTGAGCAAGCTCACTGTTTGGAACCCATAGGAAACACAGTAGAGTAGAAGGGTGCTCTTTTTTCAAAAGCAGAGTGTGTTTCTTGTAAGGCAAGCTAGCGTTTGTTTCCCAGTCCTAAATGGAGTTGAATCACATGCAGTTTCTGGTCCTACGAGCAAGAGTTGTTTTCTGGCAAGAAGAGTCACTATTGCGCTCCCATTGTCATACACAGGGCAAATAGCACTGGCATCTCTTCCCAGCATGTACAGTGTATTGGACTGAAGAGGATCTACTGTTCTTGTCAGTGTCCTAAGCAGAATTGAACTAGATATGGTTCGTGTGTGTAGGAAGCACTTTTCTTTTGTTCTTAGCAAGCTCACTGTTCGGACACAATAGGAAACACAGTACAGTAGAAGAGTGCTCTTTTCTCAAAAGCAGATTGTGTTTCTCGTAATGCGAGCTAGCGTTTGTTTCCCAGTCCTAAATGGAGATGAATCACATGCAGTTTCAGGTCCTATGAGCAAGAGTTGTTTTGTAATAATAAGAGTCACTATTGAGCTTCCATTGCCGTAGACAATGCAAATAGCACTCATGTCTGTTCCCAGCAAGAACAGTGAATTGGACTGAAGATGAGCTACTGTTCTTGTCAGTTTCCTAAGAAGAGTTGAACTAGATATGGCCCATGTGTGTAGGAATTACAGTTCTTTTGCTCTGAGCAAGCTTACTGTTCTGGCCCTAAAGGAAACACAGTAGAGTAGAAGAGTGCTCTTTTCTCAAAAGCAGAGTGTGTTTCTTGTAAGTCGAGCTAGCGTTTGTTTCCCAGTCCTAAATGGAGTTGAGTCACATGCAGTTTTTTGTCCTACGAGCAAGAGTTGTTTTCTGGTAAGACGAGTCACTATTGTGCTCCAATGCCATACCCAGTGCAAATAGCACTCACGTCTGTTCCCCGCAAGTACAGTGTATCGGACTGAAGAGGAGCTACTCTTCTTCTTTGTTTCCTAAGCAGACTTGAACTAGATATGGCCCGTGTGTGTAGAAAGCACAGTTCTTTTGTTCTGAGCAAGCTCACTGTTCGGACCCCATAGGAAACACAGTAGAGTAGAAGAGTGCTCTTTTCTCAAAAGCAGAGTGTGTTTCATGTAAGGCAAGCTAGCATTTGTTTCCCAGTCCTAAAAGGAGTTGAATCTCATGCAGTTTCTGGTCTTACGAGCAAGAGTTGTTTTCTGGTAAGAAGAGTCACTATTGCGCTCCCCTTGCCATACACAGTGCAAATAGCACTCGCGTCTGTTCCCAGCAAGTACAGAGTATTGGACTGAAGAGGAGCTACTGTTCTTGTCAGGTTCCTAAGCAGAGTTGAACTAGATATGGCCCGTGTGTGTAGGAAGCACAGTTCTTTTTTTCTGAGCAAGCTCACTGTTTGGAACCCATAGGAATCACAGTAGAGTAGAAGGGTGCTCTTTTTTCAAAAGCAGAGTGTGTTTCTTGTAAGGCAAGCTAGTGTTTGTTTCCCAGTCCTAAATGAAGTTGAATCACATGCATTTTCTGGTCCTACGAGCAAGAGTTGTTTTCTGGTAAGAAGAGTCACTATTATGATCCCATTGTCATACACAGGGCAAATATCACTGGCGTCTGATCCCAGCATGTACAGTGTATTGGACTTAAAAGAATCTACTGTTCTTGTCAGTTTCCTATACAGAGTTGAACTAGATATGGCCCGTGTGTAGCAGGTACAGTTCTTTTTTTCTGAGCAGGCTCACTTTTCTGGCCTTATAGGAAACACAGTAGAGTAGAAGAATGCTCATTTCTCAAAAGCAGAGTGTGTTTCTTGAAAGGCAAGCTAGTGTTTGTTTCCCAGTCAGAATAGAATTGAATCACATGCAGTTTCTGGTCCTACGAGGAAGAGTTGTTTTCTGGTAGAACAGTAACTTCTGTGCTCCATTCCAATACACAGTGCAAATAGCACTCGCGTCTGTTCCCTTCAAGTACAGTGTATTGGACGGAAGAGGAGCTACTGTTCTTGTCAGGTCCTAAGCAGACTTGAACTAGATATGGCCCGTGTGTAGGAAGCACAGTTCTTTTGTTATGAGCAAGCTCACTGTTCGGACACCATAGGAAAAACACTAGAGTAGAAGAGTGCTCTTTTCTCAACAGCAGAGTGTGTTTCTTATAAGGCGAGCTAGCGTTTGTTTCCCAGTCTAAAATGGAGTTGAATCACATGCAGTTTCTGGTCCTATGAGCAAGAGTTGTTTTCTGGTAAGAACAGTCACTATTGTGCTTCCATTGCCATACACAGTGCAAAGAGCACTCGCGTCTGTTCCCAGCTAGAACAGTGAATTGGTCTGAAGAGGAGCAACTGTTCTTGTCAGTTTCCTAAGCAGAGTTGAACTAGTTATGGCCCGTGTGTGTAGCAAGTACAGTTCTTTTTCTGAGCAGGCTCACTTTCAGGCCTTATAGGAAACACAGTAGAGGTAGAAGAATGCTCACTTCTCAAAAGCAGAGTGTGTTTCTCGTAAGGCGAGCTAGCATTTGTTTCCCAGTCCTAAATGGAGATGAATCACATGCAGTTTCAGGTCCTATGAGAAAGAGTTGTTTTCTAGTAATAAGAGTCACTATTGAGCTTCCATTGCCGTAGACAATGCAAATAGCACTCATGTCTGTTCCCAGCAAGAACAGTGAATTGGACTGAAGATGAGCTACTGTTCTTGTCAGTTTCCTAAGAAGAGTTGAACTAGATATGGCCCATGTGTGTAGGAATTACAGTTCTTTTGCTCTGAGCAAGCTTACTGTTCTGGCCCTAAAGGAAACACAGTAGAGTAGAAGAGTGTCTCTTTTCTCAAAAGCAGAGTGTGTTTCTTGTAAGGCAGGCTAGCGTTTGTTTCCCAGTCCTAAATAAAGTTGAATCACGTGAGATTTCTGTTCCTACGAGCAAGTGTTGTTTTCTGGTAAGAAGAGTCACTATTGTGCTCCCATTGCCATACACAGTGCAAATAGCACTCGCGTCTGTTCCCAGAAAGAACAGTGAATTGGACTGAAGAGGAGCTACTGTTCTTGTCAGTTTCCTAAGCAGAGTTGAACTAGATATGACCCGTGTGTGTAGGAAGCACAGTTCTTTTGTTCTGAGCAAGCTCACTGTTCTGGCCCAATAGGAAACACAGTAGAGTAGAAGAATGCTCATTTCTCAAAAGTAGAGTGTGTTTCTTGTAAGGCGAGCTAGTGTTTGTTTCCCAGTCCCAAATGGAGTTTATTCACATGCAGTTTCTGGTCCTATGAGCAAGAGTTGTTTCCTGGTAAGAAGAGTCACTATTGCGCTCCCATTGCCATACACAGTGCAAATAGCACTCGCGTCTGTTCCCAGCAAGTACAGTGTATTGGACTGAAGAGTGGCTACTGTTCTTGTCAGGTTCCTAAGCAGAGTTGAACTAGATATGGCTCGTGTGTGTAGGAAGCACAGTTCTTTTTTTCTGAGCAAGCTCACTGTTTGGAACCCATAGGAAACACAGTAGAGTAGAAGGGTGCTCTTTTTTCAAAAGCAGAGTGTGTTTCTTGTAAGGCAAGCTAGCGTTTGTTTCCCAGTCCTAAATGGAGTTGAATCACATGCAGTTTCTGGTCCTACGAGCAAGAGTTGTTTTCTGGCAAGAAGAGTCACTATTGCGCTCCCATTGTCATACACAGGGCAAATAGCACTGGCATCTCTTCCCAGCATGTACAGTGTATTGGACTGAAGAGGATCTACTGTTCTTGTCAGTGTCCTAAGCAGAATTGAACTAGATATGGTTCGTGTGTGTAGGAAGCACTTTTCTTTTGTTCTTAGCAAGCTCACTGTTCGGACACAATAGGAAACACAGTACAGTAGAAGAGTGCTCTTTTCTCAAAAGCAGATTGTGTTTCTCGTAATGCGAGCTAGCGTTTGTTTCCCAGTCCTAAATGGAGATGAATCACATGCAGTTTCAGGTCCTATGAGCAAGAGTTGTTTTGTAATAATAAGAGTCACTATTGAGCTTCCATTGCCGTAGACAATGCAAATAGCACTCATGTCTGTTCCCAGCAAGAACAGTGAATTGGACTGAAGATGAGCTACTGTTCTTGTCAGTTTCCTAAGAAGAGTTGAACTAGATATGGCCCATGTGTGTAGGAATTACAGTTCTTTTGCTCTGAGCAAGCTTACTGTTCTGGCCCTAAAGGAAACACAGTAGAGTAGAAGAGTGCTCTTTTCTCAAAAGCAGAGTGTGTTTCTTTAAGGCGACCTAGTGTTTGTTTCCCAGTCAGAAATAGAGTTGAGTCCCATGTAGATTCTGGTCCTACGAGCAAGAGTTGTTTTCTGGTAAGAAGAGTCACTATTGTGCTCCCATTGCCATACACGGTTCAAATAGCACTCGCGTCTCCTCCCAGCAAGTACAGTGTATTGGTCTGAAGAGGAGCTACTGTTCTTGTCAGTTTCCCAAGTAGAGTTGAACTAGATATGGCCCATTTGTGTAGGAAGCACAGTTCTTTTGTTCTGAGCAAGCTCACTGTTCGGACACCGTAGGAAACACAGTAGAGTAGAAGAGTGCTCTTTTCTCAAAAGCAGAGTGTGTTTCTTGTAAGGCAAGCTAGCATTTGTTTCCCAGTCCTAAAAGGAGTTGAATCACATGCAGTTTCTGGTCCTACAAGCAAGAGTTGTTTTCTGGTAAGAAGAGTCACTATTGTGCTCCCATTGCCATACACAGGGCAAATAGCACTGGCATATGTTCCCAGCAAGTACAGTGTATTGGACTGAAGAGGAGCTACTGTTCTTGTCAGTTTCCTAAGCAGAGTTGAACTAGATATGGCCCCTGTGTGTAGGAAGCACAGCTCTTTTGTTTTAAGCAAGCTCACTGTTCTGGCCTTATAGGAAACACAGTAGGGTAGAAGAGTGCTCTTTTCTCAAAAGCAGAGTGTGTTTTTTGTAAGGTAAGCTAGCGTTTGTTTCCCAGTCCTATATGGAGTTGAACCACATGCAGTTTCTGGTCCTACAAGCAAGAGTTCTTTTCTGGGAAGAAGAGTCACTATTGTGCTCCCATTGCCATACACAGTGCAAATAGCACTGGATTCTGTTCCCAGCAAGTACAGTGTATTGGACTGAAGAGGACCTACTGTTCTTGTCAGTTTCCTAAGCCGAGTTGAACTAGATATGGCCTGTGTGTGTAGGAAGCACATTTCTTTTGTTCTGAGCAAGCTCACTTTTCGGACCCCATAGGAAACACAGTAGAGTAGAAGAGTGCTCTTTTCTCAAAAGCAGAGTGTGTATCTTGTAAGGCGAGCTAGGGTTGTTTCCCAGTCCTAAGTAGAGTTGAATCACATGCAGTTTTTGGTCCTAAGAGCAACAGTTGTTTTCTGATAAGGAAAGTCACTATTGTGCTCCCTTTGCCATACACAGTACAAATAGCCCTAACGGCTGTTCCCAGCAAGTACAGTGTATTGGACTGAAGAGGAGCTACTGTTCCTGTCAGTTTCCTAAGCAGAGTTGAACTAGATATGGCCCGTGAGTGTAAGAAGCACAGTTCTTTTGTTATGAGCAAGCTCATTGTTCAGACACCATAGCAAAAACAGTATTGTAGAAGAGTGCTCTTTTCTCAAAAGCAGAGTGTGTTTCTTGTAAGATGAGCTAGCGTTTGTGTCCCAGTCCTAAATGGCGTTGAATCACATGCAGTTTCTGGTCCTACGAGCAAGAGCTGTTTTCTGGAAGAAGAGTCACTATTGTGCTCCCATTGCCATACCCAGTGCAAATAGCACTCACGTCTGTTCCCCGCAAGTACAGTGTATCGGACTGAAGAGGAGCTACTCTTCTTCTTTGTTTCCTAAGCAGACTTGAACTAGATATGGCCCGTGTGTGTAGAAAGCACAGTTCTTTTGTTCTGAGCAAGCTCACTGTTCGGACCCCATAGGAAACACAGTAGAGTAGAAGAGTGCTCTTTTCTCAAAAGCAGAGTGTGTTTCATGTAAGGCTAGCTAGCATTTGTTTCCCAGTCCTAAAAGGAGTTGAATCTCATGCAGTTTCTGGTTTTACGAGCAAGAGTTGTTTTCTGGTAAGAAGAGTCACTATTGCGCTCCCCTTGCCATACACAGTGCAAATAGCACTCGCGTCTGTTCCCAGCAAGTACAGAGTATTGGACTGAAGAGGAGCTACTGTTCTTTTCAGTTTCCTAAGCAGAGTTGAACTAGATATGGCCCGTGTGTAGGAAGCACAGTTCTTTTGTTCTGAGCAAGCTCACTGTTCTGGCCCTAAAGGAAACACAGTAGAGTAGAAGAGTGCTCTTTTCTCTAAAGCAGAGTGTGTTTCTTGTAAGGTGAGCTAGCTTTTGTTTCCCAGTCCTAAATGGAGTTGAATCACATGCAGTTTCTGGTCCTACAAGCAAGAGTTGTTTTCTGGTAAGAAGAGTCACTATTGCGCTGCCATTGCCATACACAGGACAAATAGCCCTGGCGTCTGTTCCCAGCAAGTACAGTGTATTGGACTGAAGAGGATCTACTGTTCTTGTCAGGTTCCTAAGCAGAATTGAACTAGATATGGCCGTGTGTGTAGGAAGCACAGTTCTTTTGTTCTGAGCAAGCTCACTGTTCGGACCCCATAGGAAACACAGTAGAGTAGAAGAGTGCTCTTTTCTCAAAAGCAGAGTGTGTTTCTTGTAAGTCGAGCTAGCGTTTGTTTCCCAGTCCTCAATGGAGTTGAGTCACATGCAGTTTTTTGTCCTACGAGCAAGAGTTGTTTTCTGGTAAGACGAGTCACTATTGTGCTCCAATGCCATACCCAGTGCAAATAGCACTCACGTCTGTTCCCCGCAAGTACAGTGTATCGGACTGAAGAGGAGCTACTGTTCTTGTTTGTTTCCTAAGCAGACTTGAACTAGATATGGCCCGTGTGTGTAGAAAGCACAGTTCTTTTGTTCTGAGCAAGCTCACTGTTCGGACCCCATAGGAAACACAGTAGAGTAGAAGAGTGCTCTTTTCTCAAAAGCAGAGTGTGTTTCTTGTAAGGCGAGCTAGCATTTGTTTCCCAGTCCTAAATGGAGTTGAATCACATGCAGTTTCTGGTCCTACGAGCAAGAGTTGTTTTCTGGTAAGGAAAGTCACTATTGCGCTCCCATTGCCATACACAGTGCAAATAGCACTCGCGTCTGTTCCCAGCAAGTACAGTGTATCGGACTGAAGAGGAGCTACTGTTCTTGTCAGTTTCCTAAGCAGAGTTGAACTAGTTATGGACCGTGTGTAGGAAGCACAGTTCTTTTGTTCTGAGCAAGCTCACTGTTCTGGCCCTATAGGAAACACAATAGAGTAGAAGAGTGCTCTTTTCCCTAAAGCAGAGTGTGTTTCTTGTAAGTCGAGCTAGCGTTTGTTTCCCAGTCCTAAATGGAGTTGAATCACATGCAGTTTCTAATCCTACGAGCAAGGGTTGTTTTACGGTAAGAAGAGTCACTATTTCGCTGCCATTGCCATACACAGGACAAATAGCACTGGCGTCTGTTCCCAGCAAGTACAGTGTATTGTACTGAAGAGGATCTACTGTTCTTGTCAGGTTCCTAAGCAGAATTGAACTAGATATGGCCGTGTGTGTGGGAAGCACAGTTCTAATGTTCTGAGCACGTTCACTCCTCTGGCTCTATAGGAAACACAGTAGAGTAGAAGAGTGCTTTTTTCTCAAAAGCAGAGTGTGTTTCTTGGAAGTCGAGCTAGCGTTTGTTTCCTAGTCCTAAATGGAGTTGAGTCACATGCAGTGTTTTGTCCTACGAGCAAGAGTTGTTTTCTGGTAAGACAAGTCACTATTGTGCTCCAATTGCCATACACAGTGCAAATAGCCCTCGCGTCTGTTCCCAGGAAGTACAGTGTATCGGACTGAAGAGCAGCTACTCTTCTTGTTAGTTTCCTGAGCAGAGTTGAACTAGTTATGGCCCGTGTGTAGGAACCATAGTTCTTTAGTTCTGAGCAAGCTCACTGTTCTGGCCCTATAGGAAACACAGTAGAGTAGAAGAGTGTTCTTTTCTCAAAAGCAGAGTGTGTTTCTTGTAAAGCGAGCTAGAGTTTGTGTCCCAGTCCTAAATGGAGTGGAATCACATGGAGTTTCTGGTCCTACAAGCAAGAGTTGTTTTCTGGTAAGAAGAGTCACTATTGCGCTGCCATTACCATACACAGGACAAATAGCCCTGGCGTCTGTTCCCAGCAAGTACAGTGTATTGGACTGAAGAGGATCTACTGTTCTTGTCAGTTTCCTAAGCAGAATTGAACTAGATATGGCCGTGTGTGTAGGAAGCACAGTTCTTTTGTTCTGAGCAAGCTCACTGTTCGGACTCCATAGGAAACACAGTAGAGTAGAAGAGTGCTCTTTTCTCAAAAGCAGAGTGTGTTTCTTGTAAGTCGAGCTAGCGTTTGTTTCCCAGTCCTAAATGGAGTTGAGTCACATGCAGTTTTTTGTCCTACGAGCAAGAGTTGTTTTCTGGTAAGACGAGTCACTATTGTGCTCCAATGCCATACCCAGTGCAAATAGCACTCACGTCTGTTCCCCGCAAGTACAGTGTATCGGACTGAAGAGGAGCTACTCTTCTTCTTTGTTTCCTAAGCAGACTTGAACTAGATATGGCCCGTGTGTGTAGAAAGCACAGTTCTTTTGTTCTGAGCAAGCTCACTGTTCGGACCCCATAGGAAACACAGTAGAGTAGAAGAGTGCTCTTTTCTCAAAAGCAGAGTGTGTTTCATGTAAGGCAAGCTAGCATTTGTTTCCCAGTCCTAAAAGGAGTTGAATCTCATGCAGTTTCTGGTCTTACGAGCAAGAGTTGTTTTCTGGTAAGAAGAGTCACTATTGCGCTCCCCTTGCCATACACAGTGCAAATAGCACTCGCGTCTGTTCCCAGCAAGTACAGAGTATTGGACTGAAGAGGAGCTACTGTTCTTGTCAGGTTCCTAAGCAGAGTTGAACTAGATATGGCCCGTGTGTGTAGGAAGCACAGTTCTTTTTTTCTGAGCAAGCTCACTGTTTGGAACCCATAGGAATCACAGTAGAGTAGAAGGGTGCTCTTTTTTCAAAAGCAGAGTGTGTTTCTTGTAAGGCAAGCTAGTGTTTGTTTCCCAGTCCTAAATGAAGTTGAATCACATGCATTTTCTGGTCCTACGAGCAAGAGTTGTTTTCTGGTAAGAAGAGTCACTATTATGATCCCATTGTCATACACAGGGCAAATATCACTGGCGTCTGATCCCAGCATGTACAGTGTATTGGACTTAAAAGAATCTACTGTTCTTGTCAGTTTCCTATACAGAGTTGAACTAGATATGGCCCGTGTGTAGCAGGTACAGTTCTTTTTTTCTGAGCAGGCTCACTTTTCTGGCCTTATAGGAAACACAGTAGAGTAGAAGAATGCTCATTTCTCAAAAGCAGAGTGTGTTTCTTGAAAGGCAAGCTAGTGTTTGTTTCCCAGTCAGAAATAGAATTGAATCACATGCAGTTTCTGGTCCTACGAGGAAGAGTTGTTTTCTGGTAGAACAGTAACTTCTGTGCTCCATTCCAATACACAGTGCAAATAGCACTCGCGTCTGTTCCCTTCAAGTACAGTGTATTGGACGGAAGAGGAGCTACTGTTCTTGTCAGGTTCCTAAGCAGACTTGAACTAGATATGGCCCGTGTGTAGGAAGCACAGTTCTTTTGTTATGAGCAAGCTCACTGTTCGGACACCATAGGAAAAACACTAGAGTAGAAGAGTGCTCTTTTCTCAACAGCAGAGTGTGTTTCTTATAAGGCGAGCTAGCGTTTGTTTCCCAGTCTAAAATGGAGTTGAATCACATGCAGTTTCTGGTCCTATGAGCAAGAGTTGTTTTCTGGTAAGAACAGTCACTATTGTGCTTCCATTGCCATACACAGTGCAAAGAGCACTCGCGTCTGTTCCCAGCTAGAACAGTGAATTGGTCTGAAGAGGAGCAACTGTTCTTGTCAGTTTCCTAAGCAGAGTTGAACTAGTTATGGCCCGTGTGTGTAGCAAGTACAGTTCTTTTTCTGAGCAGGCTCACTTTTCAGGCCTTATAGGAAACACAGTAGAGTAGAAGAATGCTCACTTCTCAAAAGCAGAGTGTGTTTCTCGTAAGGCGAGCTAGCATTTGTTTCCCAGTCCTAAATGGAGATGAATCACATGCAGTTTCAGGTCCTATGAGAAAGAGTTGTTTTCTAGTAATAAGAGTCACTATTGAGCTTCCATTGCCGTAGACAATGCAAATAGCACTCATGTCTGTTCCCAGCAAGAACAGTGAATTGGACTGAAGATGAGCTACTGTTCTTGTCAGTTTCCTAAGAAGAGTTGAACTAGATATGGCCCATGTGTGTAGGAATTACAGTTCTTTTGCTCTGAGCAAGCTTACTGTTCTGGCCCTAAAGGAAACACAGTAGAGTAGAAGAGTGTCTCTTTTCTCAAAAGCAGAGTGTGTTTCTTGTAAGGCAGGCTAGCGTTTGTTTCCCAGTCCTAAATAAAGTTGAATCACGTGAGATTTCTGTTCCTACGAGCAAGTGTTGTTTTCTGGTAAGAAGAGTCACTATTGTGCTCCCATTGCCATACACAGTGCAAATAGCACTCGCGTCTGTTCCCAGAAAGAACAGTGAATTGGACTGAAGAGGAGCTACTGTTCTTGTCAGTTTCCTAAGCAGAGTTGAACTAGATATGACCCGTGTGTGTAGGAAGCACAGTTCTTTTGTTCTGAGCAAGCTCACTGTTCTGGCCCAATAGGAAACACAGTAGAGTAGAAGAATGCTCATTTCTCAAAAGTAGAGTGTGTTTCTTGTAAGGCGAGCTAGTGTTTGTTTCCCAGTCCCAAATGGAGTTTATTCACATGCAGTTTCTGGTCCTATGAGCAAGAGTTGTTTCCTGGTAAGAAGAGTCACTATTGCGCTCCCATTGCCATACACAGTGCAAATAGCACTCGCGTCTGTTCCCAGCAAGTACAGTGTATTGGACTGAAGAGTGGCTACTGTTCTTGTCAGGTTCCTAAGCAGAGTTGAACTAGATATGGCTCGTGTGTGTAGGAAGCACAGTTCTTTTTTTCTGAGCAAGCTCACTGTTTGGAACCCATAGGAAACACAGTAGAGTAGAAGGGTGCTCTTTTTTCAAAAGCAGAGTGTGTTTCTTGTAAGGCAAGCTAGCGTTTGTTTCCCAGTCCTAAATGGAGTTGAATCACATGCAGTTTCTGGTCCTACGAGCAAGAGTTGTTTTCTGGCAAGAAGAGTCACTATTGCGCTCCCATTGTCATACACAGGGCAAATAGCACTGGCATCTCTTCCCAGCATGTACAGTGTATTGGACTGAAGAGGATCTACTGTTCTTGTCAGTGTCCTAAGCAGAATTGAACTAGATATGGTTCGTGTGTGTAGGAAGCACTTTTCTTTTGTTCTTAGCAAGCTCACTGTTCGGACACAATAGGAAACACAGTACAGTAGAAGAGTGCTCTTTTCTCAAAAGCAGATTGTGTTTCTCGTAATGCGAGCTAGCGTTTGTTTCCCAGTCCTAAATGGAGATGAATCACATGCAGTTTCAGGTCCTATGAGCAAGAGTTGTTTTGTAATAATAAGAGTCACTATTGAGCTTCCATTGCCGTAGACAATGCAAATAGCACTCATGTCTGTTCCCAGCAAGAACAGTGAATTGGACTGAAGATGAGCTACTGTTCTTGTCAGTTTCCTAAGAAGAGTTGAACTAGATATGGCCCATGTGTGTAGGAATTACAGTTCTTTTGCTCTGAGCAAGCTTACTGTTCTGGCCCTAAAGGAAACACAGTAGAGTAGAAGAGTGCTCTTTTCTCAAAAGCAGAGTGTGTTTCTTGTAAGTCGAGCTAGCGTTTGTTTCCCAGTCCTAAATGGAGTTGAGTCACATGCAGTTTTTTGTCCTACGAGCAAGAGTTGTTTTCTGGTAAGACGAGTCACTATTGTGCTCCAATGCCATACCCAGTGCAAATAGCACTCACGTCTGTTCCCCGCAAGTACAGTGTATCGGACTGAAGAGGAGCTACTCTTCTTCTTTGTTTCCTAAGCAGACTTGAACTAGATATGGCCCGTGTGTGTAGAAAGCACAGTTCTTTTGTTCTGAGCAAGCTCACTGTTCGGACCCCATAGGAAACACAGTAGAGTAGAAGAGTGCTCTTTTCTCAAAAGCAGAGTGTGTTTCATGTAAGGCAAGCTAGCATTTGTTTCCCAGTCCTAAAAGGAGTTGAATCTCATGCAGTTTCTGGTCTTACGAGCAAGAGTTGTTTTCTGGTAAGAAGAGTCACTATTGCGCTCCCCTTGCCATACACAGTGCAAATAGCACTCGCGTCTGTTCCCAGCAAGTACAGAGTATTGGACTGAAGAGGAGCTACTGTTCTTGTCAGGTTCCTAAGCAGAGTTGAACTAGATATGGCCCGTGTGTGTAGGAAGCACAGTTCTTTTTTTCTGAGCAAGCTCACTGTTTGGAACCCATAGGAATCACAGTAGAGTAGAAGGGTGCTCTTTTTTCAAAAGCAGAGTGTGTTTCTTGTAAGGCAAGCTAGTGTTTGTTTCCCAGTCCTAAATGAAGTTGAATCACATGCATTTTCTGGTCCTACGAGCAAGAGTTGTTTTCTGGTAAGAAGAGTCACTATTATGATCCCATTGTCATACACAGGGCAAATATCACTGGCGTCTGATCCCAGCATGTACAGTGTATTGGACTTAAAAGAATCTACTGTTCTTGTCAGTTTCCTATACAGAGTTGAACTAGATATGGCCCGTGTGTAGCAGGTACAGTTCTTTTTTTCTGAGCAGGCTCACTTTTCTGGCCTTATAGGAAACACAGTAGAGTAGAAGAATGCTCATTTCTCAAAAGCAGAGTGTGTTTCTTGAAAGGCAAGCTAGTGTTTGTTTCCCAGTCAGAAATAGAATTGAATCACATGCAGTTTCTGGTCCTACGAGGAAGAGTTGTTTTCTGGTAGAACAGTAACTTCTGTGCTCCATTCCAATACACAGTGCAAATAGCACTCGCGTCTGTTCCCTTCAAGTACAGTGTATTGGACGGAAGAGGAGCTACTGTTCTTGTCAGGTTCCTAAGCAGACTTGAACTAGATATGGCCCGTGTGTAGGAAGCACAGTTCTTTTGTTATGAGCAAGCTCACTGTTCGGACACCATAGGAAAAACACTAGAGTAGAAGAGTGCTCTTTTCTCAACAGCAGAGTGTGTTTCTTATAAGGCGAGCTAGCGTTTGTTTCCCAGTCTAAAATGGAGTTGAATCACATGCAGTTTCTGGTCCTATGAGCAAGAGTTGTTTTCTGGTAAGAACAGTCACTATTGTGCTTCCATTGCCATACACAGTGCAAAGAGCACTCGCGTCTGTTCCCAGCTAGAACAGTGAATTGGTCTGAAGAGGAGCAACTGTTCTTGTCAGTTTCCTAAGCAGAGTTGAACTAGTTATGGCCCGTGTGTGTAGCAAGTACAGTTCTTTTTCTGAGCAGGCTCACTTTTCAGGCCTTATAGGAAACACAGTAGAGTAGAAGAATGCTCACTTCTCAAAAGCAGAGTGTGTTTCTCGTAAGGCGAGCTAGCATTTGTTTCCCAGTCCTAAATGGAGATGAATCACATGCAGTTTCAGGTCCTATGAGAAAGAGTTGTTTTCTAGTAATAAGAGTCACTATTGAGCTTCCATTGCCGTAGACAATGCAAATAGCACTCATGTCTGTTCCCAGCAAGAACAGTGAATTGGACTGAAGATGAGCTACTGTTCTTGTCAGTTTCCTAAGAAGAGTTGAACTAGATATGGCCCATGTGTGTAGGAATTACAGTTCTTTTGCTCTGAGCAAGCTTACTGTTCTGGCCCTAAAGGAAACACAGTAGAGTAGAAGAGTGTCTCTTTTCTCAAAAGCAGAGTGTGTTTCTTGTAAGGCAGGCTAGCGTTTGTTTCCCAGTCCTAAATAAAGTTGAATCACGTGAGATTTCTGTTCCTACGAGCAAGTGTTGTTTTCTGGTAAGAAGAGTCACTATTGTGCTCCCATTGCCATACACAGTGCAAATAGCACTCGCGTCTGTTCCCAGAAAGAACAGTGAATTGGACTGAAGAGGAGCTACTGTTCTTGTCAGTTTCCTAAGCAGAGTTGAACTAGATATGACCCGTGTGTGTAGGAAGCACAGTTCTTTTGTTCTGAGCAAGCTCACTGTTCTGGCCCAATAGGAAACACAGTAGAGTAGAAGAATGCTCATTTCTCAAAAGTAGAGTGTGTTTCTTGTAAGGCGAGCTAGTGTTTGTTTCCCAGTCCCAAATGGAGTTTATTCACATGCAGTTTCTGGTCCTATGAGCAAGAGTTGTTTCCTGGTAAGAAGAGTCACTATTGCGCTCCCATTGCCATACACAGTGCAAATAGCACTCGCGTCTGTTCCCAGCAAGTACAGTGTATTGGACTGAAGAGTGGCTACTGTTCTTGTCAGGTTCCTAAGCAGAGTTGAACTAGATATGGCTCGTGTGTGTAGGAAGCACAGTTCTTTTTTTCTGAGCAAGCTCACTGTTTGGAACCCATAGGAAACACAGTAGAGTAGAAGGGTGCTCTTTTTTCAAAAGCAGAGTGTGTTTCTTGTAAGGCAAGCTAGCGTTTGTTTCCCAGTCCTAAATGGAGTTGAATCACATGCAGTTTCTGGTCCTACGAGCAAGAGTTGTTTTCTGGCAAGAAGAGTCACTATTGCGCTCCCATTGTCATACACAGGGCAAATAGCACTGGCATCTCTTCCCAGCATGTACAGTGTATTGGACTGAAGAGGATCTACTGTTCTTGTCAGTGTCCTAAGCAGAATTGAACTAGATATGGTTCGTGTGTGTAGGAAGCACTTTTCTTTTGTTCTTAGCAAGCTCACTGTTCGGACACAATAGGAAACACAGTACAGTAGAAGAGTGCTCTTTTCTCAAAAGCAGATTGTGTTTCTCGTAATGCGAGCTAGCGTTTGTTTCCCAGTCCTAAATGGAGATGAATCACATGCAGTTTCAGGTCCTATGAGCAAGAGTTGTTTTGTAATAATAAGAGTCACTATTGAGCTTCCATTGCCGTAGACAATGCAAATAGCACTCATGTCTGTTCCCAGCAAGAACAGTGAATTGGACTGAAGATGAGCTACTGTTCTTGTCAGTTTCCTAAGAAGAGTTGAACTAGATATGGCCCATGTGTGTAGGAATTACAGTTCTTTTGCTCTGAGCAAGCTTACTGTTCTGGCCCTAAAGGAAACACAGTAGAGTAGAAGAGTGCTCTTTTCTCAAAAGCAGAGTGTGTTTCTTTAAGGCGACCTAGTGTTTGTTTCCCAGTCAGAAATAGAGTTGAGTCCCATGTAGATTCTGGTCCTACGAGCAAGAGTTGTTTTCTGGTAAGAAGAGTCACTATTGTGCTCCCATTGCCATACACGGTTCAAATAGCACTCGCGTCTCCTCCCAGCAAGTACAGTGTATTGGTCTGAAGAGGAGCTACTGTTCTTGTCAGTTTCCCAAGTAGAGTTGAACTAGATATGGCCCATTTGTGTAGGAAGCACAGTTCTTTTGTTCTGAGCAAGCTCACTGTTCGGACACCGTAGGAAACACAGTAGAGTAGAAGAGTGCTCTTTTCTCAAAAGCAGAGTGTGTTTCTTGTAAGGCAAGCTAGCATTTGTTTCCCAGTCCTAAAAGGAGTTGAATCACATGCAGTTTCTGGTCCTACAAGCAAGAGTTGTTTTCTGGTAAGAAGAGTCACTATTGTGCTCCCATTGCCATACACAGGGCAAATAGCACTGGCATATGTTCCCAGCAAGTACAGTGTATTGGACTGAAGAGGAGCTACTGTTCTTGTCAGTTTCCTAAGCAGAGTTGAACTAGATATGGCCCCTGTGTGTAGGAAGCACAGCTCTTTTGTTTTAAGCAAGCTCACTGTTCTGGCCTTATAGGAAACACAGTAGGGTAGAAGAGTGCTCTTTTCTCAAAAGCAGAGTGTGTTTTTTGTAAGGTAAGCTAGCGTTTGTTTCCCAGTCCTATATGGAGTTGAACCACATGCAGTTTCTGGTCCTACAAGCAAGAGTTCTTTTCTGGGAAGAAGAGTCACTATTGTGCTCCCATTGCCATACACAGTGCAAATAGCACTGGATTCTGTTCCCAGCAAGTACAGTGTATTGGACTGAAGAGGACCTACTGTTCTTGTCAGTTTCCTAAGCCGAGTTGAACTAGATATGGCCTGTGTGTGTAGGAAGCACATTTCTTTTGTTCTGAGCAAGCTCACTTTTCGGACCCCATAGGAAACACAGTAGAGTAGAAGAGTGCTCTTTTCTCAAAAGCAGAGTGTGTATCTTGTAAGGCGAGCTAGGGTTGTTTCCCAGTCCTAAGTAGAGTTGAATCACATGCAGTTTTTGGTCCTAAGAGCAACAGTTGTTTTCTGATAAGGAAAGTCACTATTGTGCTCCCTTTGCCATACACAGTACAAATAGCCCTAACGGCTGTTCCCAGCAAGTACAGTGTATTGGACTGAAGAGGAGCTACTGTTCCTGTCAGTTTCCTAAGCAGAGTTGAACTAGATATGGCCCGTGAGTGTAAGAAGCACAGTTCTTTTGTTATGAGCAAGCTCATTGTTCAGACACCATAGCAAAAACAGTATTGTAGAAGAGTGCTCTTTTCTCAAAAGCAGAGTGTGTTTCTTGTAAGATGAGCTAGCGTTTGTGTCCCAGTCCTAAATGGCGTTGAATCACATGCAGTTTCTGGTCCTACGAGCAAGAGCTGTTTTCTGGTAAGAAGAGTCACTATTGTGCTTCCATTGTCATACACAGGGCAAATAGCACTGGCGTCTGTTCCCAGAATGTACAGTGTATTGGACTGAAGAGGATCTACTGTTCTTGTCAGTTTACTAAGCAAAGTTGAACTAGATATGGCCCGTGTGTGTAGGAAGCACAGTTTTTTTGTTCTGAGCAAGCACACTGTTCGGACACCATAGGAAACACAGTAGAGTAGAAGTGTGCTCTTTTCTCAAAAGCAGACTGTGTTTCTTGTAAGGCGAGCTAGCGTTTGTTTCCCAGTCCTAAATGGAGTAGAATCACATGCAGTTTCTGATCCTACGAGCAAGAGTTGTTTTCTGGTAAGAAGAGTCACTATTGCGCTCCCAATGCCAAACACAGTGCAAATAGCACTCGCGTCTGTTTCCAGACAGTATAGTGTATTGGACTGAAGAGGAGCTACTGTTCTTGTCAGTTTCCTAAGCAGAGTTGAACTAGATATGTCCCGTGTGTGTAGGAAGCTCAGTTCTTTTGTTATGAGCAAGCTCACTCTTCAGAACCCATAGGAAACACAGTAGAGTAGAAGAGTGCTCTTTTCTCAAAAGCGGAGTGTGTTTCTTAGAAGGTCAGCCAGCGATTGTTTCTCAGTCATAAATGGAGTTGATCACATGCAGTTTTTGGTCCTATGAGCAATAGTTGTTTTCTGGTAAGGAAAGTCACTATTGTGCTCCCTTTGCCATACACAGTGCAAATAGCACTCGTGTCTTTTCCCAGCAAGTACAGTGTATCGAACTGAAGAGGACATACTGTTCTTGTCAGTTTCCTAAGCAAAGTTGAACTAGATATGGCCCGTGAGTGTATGAAGCACAGTTTTTTTGTTCTGAGCAAGCTCACTGTTCGGATATCATAGGAAACACAGTAGAGTAGAATAGTGCTCTTTTCTCAAAAGAAGACTGTGTTTCTTGTAAGGCGAGCTAGCATTTGTTTCCCAGTCCTAAATGGAGTAGAATCACATGCAGATTCTGGTCCTACAAGCAAGAGTTGTTTTCTGGTAAGAAGAGTCACTATTGCGCTCCCATTTTCATACACACGGCAAATAGCCCTGGCGACTGTTCCCAACATGTACAGTGTATTGGACAGAAGAGGATCTACTTACTGTTCTTGTCAGTTTCATAAGCAGATTGAACTAGATATGGCCCCTGTGTGTAGGAAGCACAGTTCTTTTGTTCTGAGCAAGCTCACTGTTCTGGCCCTATAGGAAACACAGTAGAGTATAAGAGTGCACTTTTTTCAAAAGCAGAGTGTGTTTCTTGTAAGGTAAGCTAGCGTTTGTTTCCCAGTCCTAAAAGGAGTTGAATCACATGCAGTTTCTGGTCCTACGAGCAAGAGTTCTTTTCTGATAAGAAGAGTCGCTATTGTGCTCCCATTTTCATACCCAGGGCAAATACACTGGCGTCTCTTCCCAGCATGTACAGTGTATTGGACTGAAGAGGATCTACTGTTCTTGTCAGTTTCCTATGCAGAATTGAACTAGATATGCCGTGTGTGTAGGAAGCCCAGTTCTTTTGTTCTGAGCAAGCTCACTCTTCTGGCGCTATAGGAAACACAGTAGAGTAGAAGAGTGTTCTTTTCTCAAAAGCAGAGTGTGTTTCTTGTAAGACGATCTAGCGTTTGTTTCCCAGTCCTAAATGGAGTTGAATCACATGCAGTTTTTGGTCCTACGAGCAAGAGTTGTTTTCTGGTAAGGAAAGTCACTATTGCGCTCCCATTGCCAAATACAGTGCAAATAGCCTTCGCTTCTGTTCCATTCAAGTACAGTGTATTGGACTGAAGAGAAGCTACTGTTCTTGTCAGTTTCCTAAGCAGAGTTGAACTAGACATGGCCCCTGTATGTAGGAAGCACAGTTCTTTTGTTCTGAGCAAGCTCACAGTTCGGACCCCATAGGAAACACAGTAGAGTAGATGAGTGCTCTTTTCTCAAAAGCAGAGTGTGTTTCTTGTAAGGCGAGCTAGCATTTGTTTCCCAGTTGTAAATGGAGTTGAATCACATGAAGTTTCTGGTCCGACAAGCAAGAGTTGTTTTCTGGTAAGAAGAGTCACTGTTGCACTCCCATTGCCATACACAGGGCAAATAGCACTGGCGTCTGTTCCCAGCATGTACTGTGTATTGGACTAAGAGGATCTATTGTTCTTGTCAGTTTTCTAAGCAAAGTTGAACTAGATATGGCCCTTGTGTGTAGGAAGCACAGTTCTTTTGTTCTGAGCAATCTCACTGTTCGGACACCATAGGAAACACAGTAGAGTAGAAGAGTGCTCTTTTCTCAAAAGCAGACTGTGTTTCTTGTAAGGCGAGCTATTGTTTCTTTCCCAGTCCTAAATGGAGTAGAATCACATGCAGTTTCTGGTCCTACGAGCAAGAGTTGTTTTCTGGTAGAAGAGTCACTATTGCGCTCCCATTGCCATACACAGTGCAAATAGCACTCGCGTCTGTTTCCAGCAAGTACAGTGTATCGGACTGAAGAGGACATACTGTTCTTGTCAGTTTCCTAAGCAGAGTTGAAATAGATATGGCCCGTGTGTGTAGGAAGCACAGTTCTTTGGTTCTGAGCAAGCTCATTGTTTGGACTCCATAGGACAAACAGTAGAGTAGAAGAGTGCTCTTCTCTCAAAAGCAGAGTGTGTTTCTTGTAAGGCGAGCTAGCGTTTGTGTCTCAGTCCTAAATGGAGTTGAGTCACATGCAGTTTCTGGTCCTACAAGCAAGAGTTGTTTTCTGGTAAGGAAAGTCACTATTGCGCTCCCATTGCCCTACACAAGGCAAATAGCACTCGCGTCTTTTCCCAGCAAGTACAGTGTATTGGACTGAATAGGAGATACTGTTCTTGTCAGTTTCCTAAGCAGAGTTGAACTAGATATGGTCCGTGTGTGTAGGAAGCACAGTTCTTTTGTTCTGAGCAAGCTCACTGTTTGGACCCCATAGGAAACACAGTAGAGTAGAAGAGTGCTCTTTTCTCTAAAGCAGAGTGTGTTTCTTGTAAGGCGAGCTCGCGTTTGTTTTCCAGTACTAAATGGAGTGGAATCACATGCAGTTTCTGGTCCTACAAGCAAGAGTTGTTTTCTGGTAAGGAAAGTCACTATTGCGCTCCCATTGCCATACACAGTGCAAATAGCCCTCCCGTCTGTTCCCAGCAAGTACAGTGTATTGGACTGAAGAGGAGCTACTGTTCTTCAAAGTTTCCTAAGCAGAGTTGAACTAGATATGGCCCGTGTGTGTAGGAAGCACAGTTCTTATGTTCTGAGCAAGCTCACCTTTCGCAACATATAGGAAACACAGTAGAGTAGAAGAGTGCTCTTTTCTCTAAAGCAGAGTGTGTTTCTTGTAAGGCGAGCTAGCGTTTGTGTCTCAGTCCTAAATGGAGTTGAGTCACATGCAGTTTCTGGTCCTACGAGCAAGAGTTGTTTTCTGGTAAGGAAAGTCACTATTGCGCTCCCATTGCCCTACACAAGGCAAATAGCACTGGCGTCTTTTCCCAGCAAGTACAGTGTATTGGACTGAATAGGAGCTACTGTTCTTGTCAGTTTCCTAAGCAGAGTTGAACTAGATATGGTCCGTGTGTGTAGGAAGCACAGTTCTTTTGTTCTGAGCAAGCTCACTGTTTGGACCCCATAGGAAACACAGTAGAGTAGAAGAGTGCTCTTTTCTCTAAAGCAGAGTGTATTTCTTGTAAGGCGAGCTAGCGTTTGTTTCCCAGTCCTAAATGGAGTGGTATCACATGCAGATTCTGGTCCTACGAGCAAGAGTTGTTTTCTGGTAAGGAAAGTCACTATTGCGCTCCAATTGCCATACACAGTGCAAATAGCCCTCCCGTCTGTTCCCAGCATGTACAGTGTATTGGACTGAAGAGGAGCTACTGTTCTTCTCAGTTTCCTAAGCAGAGTTGAACTAGATATGGCCGTGTGTGTAGGACGCACAGTTTTTTTGTTCTGAGCAAGCTCACTGTTCGGAACACATAGGAAACACAGTGGAGTAGAAGAATGCTCTTTTCTCAAAAGCAGAGTGTTTTTCTTGGAAGTCGAGCTAGCATTTGTTTCCCAGTCCTAAATGGAGTTGAGTCACATGCAGTTTTTTGTCCTACGAGCAAGAGTTGTTTTCTGGTAAGACAAGTCACTATTGTGCTCCAATTGCCATACACAGTGCAAATAGCACTCACGTCTGTTCCCCGCAAGTACAGTGTATTGGACTGAAGAGGAGCTAGTGTTCTTGTCAGTTTCCTAAGCAGAGTTGAACTAGATATGGCCCGTGTGTAGGAAGCACAGTTGTTTTGTTCTGAGCAAGCTCACTGTTCGGACCCCATAGGAAACACAGTAGAGTAGAAGAGTGCTCTTTTCTCAAAAGCAGAGTGTGTTTCATGTAAGGCGAGCTAGCATTTGTTTCCCAGTCCTAAATGGAGTGGAATCACATGCATTTTCTGGTCCATTTGAGCAAGAGATTTTTTCTGGTAAGGAAAGTCACTAAGTGCTCCCCTTGCCATACATAGTGCAAATAGCTCTCGCGTCTGTTCCCAGCAAGTACAGTGTATCGGACTGAAGAGGAGCTACTGTTCTTGTCAGTTTCCTAAGCAGAGTTGAACTAGATATGGTCCGTGTGTGTAGGAAGCACAGTTCTTTTGTTCTGAGCAAGCTCACTGTTCAGACCCCATAGGAAACACAGTAGAGGAGAAGAGTGCTCTTTTCTCAAAAGCAGAGTGTGTTTCTTGTAAGGCGAGCTAGCGTTTGTTTCCCAGTCCTAAATGGATTTGAGTCACATGCAGTTTCTGGTCCTAAGAACAAGAGTTGTTTTCTGGTAAGGAAAGTCCCTATTGCGCGCCCATTGCCTTACAGAAGGCAAATAGCACTCGCGTCTTTTCCCAGCAAGTACAGTGTATTGGACTGAATAGGAGTTACTGTTCTTGTCAGTTTCCTAAGTAGAGTTGAACTAGATATGGCCCGTGTGTGTAAAAAGCACAGTTCTTTTGTTCTGAGCAAGCTCACTGTTCTGGCCCTAAAGAAAACACAGCAGAGTAGAAGAGTGCTCTTTTCTCTAAAGCAGAGTGTGTTTCTTGTAAGGCGAGCTAGCTTTTGTTTCCCAGTCCTAAATGGAGTTGAATTACATGCAGTTTCTGGTCCTACGAGCAAGAGTTGTTTTATGGTAAGAAGAGTCACTATTGCGCTGCCATTGCCATACACAGGACAAATAACACTGGCGTCTTTTCCCAGCAAGTACAGTGTATCGAACTGAAGAGGATCTACTGTTCTTGTCAGGTTCCTAAGCAGAATTGAACTAGATATAGTCGTATGTGTATGAAGCACAGTTCTTTTGTTCTGAGCAAGCTCACTGTTTGGATCCCATAGGAAACACAGTAGAGTAAAAGAGTGCTCTTTTCTCTAAAGCAAAGTGTGTTTCTTGGAAGTCGAGCTAGCGTTTGTTTCCCAGTCCTAAATGGAGTTGAGTCACATGCAGTTTTTTGTCCAACGAGCAAGAGTTGTTTTCTGGTAAGACAAGTCACTATTGTGCTCCAATTGCCATACACAGTGCAAATATCACTCGCTTCTGTTCCCCACAAGTACAGTGTATCGGACTGAAGAGGAGCTACTGTTCTTGTCAGTTTCCTAAGCAGAGTTGAACTAGACATGGCCCGAGTGTAGGAAGCACAGTTCTTATGTTCTGAGCAAGCTCACTGTTCTGGCCCTATAGGAAACACAGTAGAGTAGAAGAGTGCTCTTTTCTCAAAAGCAGAGTGTGTTTCTTGTAAAGCGAGCTAGAGTTTGTTTCCCAGTCCTAAATGGAGTTGAATCACATGCAGTTTCTGGTCCTACGAACAAGAGTTGTTTTCTGGTAAGGAAAGTCACTATTGTGCTCCCATTGCTCTACACAAGGCAAATAGCACTCGCGTCTTTTCCCAGCAAGTACAGTGTATTGGACTGAATAGGAGCTACTGTTCTTGTCAGTTTCCTAAGCAGAGTTGAACCAAATGTGGTCCGTGTGTGTATTAAGCACAGTTCTTTTGTTCTGAGCAAGTTCACTGTTTGGACCCCTTAGGAAACACAGTAGAGTAGAAGAGTGCTATTTTCTCTAAAGCAGAGTGTGTTTCTTGTAAGGCGAGCTAGCATTTGTTTCCCAGTCCTAAATGGAGTGGAATCACATGCAGTTTCTAGTCCTATGAGCAAGAGTTGTTTTCTGGTAAGGAAAGTCACTATTGTGCTCCCATTGCCATACACAGTACAAATAGCACATGCGCCTGTTGCCAGCAAGTACAGTGTATTGGACTGAAGAGGAGCTACTGTTCTTGTCAGTTTCCTAAGCAGAGTTGAACTAGATACGGCCCGTGTGTGTAGGAAGCACAGTTCTTTTGTTCTGAGCAAGCTCACTGTTCGGACCTCATAGGAAACACAGTAGAGTAGAAGAGTGCTCTTTAATCAAAAGCAGAGTGTGTTTTATGTAAGGCGAGCTAGTATTTGTTTCCCAGTCCTAAATGGAGTTGAATCACATGCAGTTTCTGGTCCTACAAGCAAGAGCTGTTTTCTGGTAAGGAAAGTCACTATTTTGCTCCCATTGCCATCCACAGTGCAAATAGCCCTCCCGTCTGTTCCCAGCAAGTACAGTGTATTGGACGGAAGAGGAGCTACTGTTCTTGTCTGTTTCCTAAGCAGAGTTGAACTAGTTATGGCCCTGTGTTGGAAGCACAGTTCTTTTGTTCTGAGCAAGCTCACTGTTTGGACCCCATAGGAAACACAGTAGAGTAGAAGAGTGCTCTTTTCTCTAAAGCAGAGTGTATTTCTTGTAAGGCGAGCTAGCATTTGTGTCTCAGTCCTAAATGGAGTTGAGTCACATGCAGTTTCTGGTCCTACGAGCAAGAGTTGTTTTCTGGTAAGGAAAGTCACTATTGCGCTCCCATTGCCCTACACAAGGCAAATAGCATTCGCGTCTTTTCCCAGCAAGTACAGTGTATTGGACTGAATAGGAGCTACTGTTCTTGTCAGTTTCCTAAGCAGAGTTGAACTAGATATGGTCCGTGTGTGTAGGAAGCACAGTTCTTTTGTTCTGAGCAAGCTCACTGTTTGGACCCCATAGGAAACACAGTAGAGTAGAAGAGTGCTCTTTTTTCTAAAGCAGAGTGTATTTCTTGTAAGGCGAGCTAGCGTTTGTTTCCCAGTCCTAAATGGAGTGGTATCACATGCAGTTTCTGGTCCTATGAGCAAGAGTTGTTTTCTGGTAAGGAAAGTCACTATTGCGCTCCCATTGCCATACATAGTGCAAATAGCCCTCCCGTCTGTTCCCAGCAAGTACAGTGTATTGGACTGAAGAGGAGCTACTGTTCTTCTCAGTTTCCTAAGCAGAGTTGAACTAGATATGGCCCGTGTGTGTAGGAAGCACAGTTCTTATGTTCTGAGCAAGTTCTCTTTTCACAACACATAGGAAACACAGTAGAGTATAAGAGTGCTCTTTTCTCTAAAGCAGAGTGTGTTTCTTGGAAGTCGAGCTAGCGTTTGTTTCCCAGTCCTAAATGGAATTGAGTCACATGCAGTTTTTTGTCCTACGAGCAAATTTTTTTTCTGGTAAGACAAGTCACTATAGTGCTCCAATTGCCATACACAGTGCAAATAGCACTCGCGTCTGTTCCCCGCAAGTACAGTGTATTGTACTGAAGAGGAGCTACTGTTCTTGTCAGTTTCCTAAGCAGAGTTGAACTAGATATGGCCCGTGTGTGTAGGAAGCACAGTTCTTTTGTTCTTAGCAAGCTCACTGTTCGGACCCCATAGTAAGCACAGTAGAGTAGAAGAGTGCTCTTTTCTCAAAAGCAGAGTGTGTTTCATGTAAGGCGAGCTAGCATTTGTTTCCCAATCCTAAATGGATTTGAATCACATGCAGTTACTGGTCCTACGAGCAAGAGTTGTTTTCTGGTAAGGAAAGTCACTATTGCTCTCCCATTGCCATACACAGTACAAATAGCATCGCGTATGTTCCCAGCAAGTACAGAGTATTGGACGGAAGCGGAGCTACTGTTCTTGTCATTTTCCTAACCAGAGTTGAACTTGTTATGGCCCTGTGTAGGAAGCACAGTTCTTTTGTTCTGAGCAAGTTCACTGTTCTGGCCCTATAGGAAATACAGTAGAGTAGAAGAGTGCTCTTTTCTCTAAAGCAGAGTGTGTTTCTTATAAGGCGAGCTAGCGTTTGTTTCCCAGTCCTAAATGGAGTTGAATCACATGCAGTTTCTAGTACTATGAGCAAGAGTTGTTTTATGGTAAGGTAAGAAGAGTCATTATTGCTCTGCCATTGCCATACACAGGACAAACAGTACTGGCATCTGTTCCCAGCAAGTACAGTGTAATGGACTAAAGAGGATCTACTGTTCTTGTCAGGTTCCTAAGGAGACTTGAACTAGATATGGCCGTGTGTGTAGGATGCACAGTTTTTTTGTTCTGAGCAAGCTCACTGTTCGGACACATAGGAAACACAGTGGAGTAGAAGAATGCTCTTTTCTCAAAAGCAGAGTGTTTTTCTTGGAAGTCGAGCTAGCATTTATTTCCCAGTCCTAAATGGAGTTGAGTCACATGCAGTTTTTTGTCCTACGAGCAAGAGTTGTTTTCTGGTAAGACAAGTCACTATTGTGCTCCAATTGCCAAACACAGTGCAAATAGCACTCACGTCTGTTCCCCGCAAGTACAGTGTATTGGACTGAAGAGGAGCTAGTGTTTTTGTCAGTTTTCTAAGCAGAGTTGAACTAGATATGGCCCGTGTGTAGGAAGCACAGTTGTTTTGTTCTGAGCAAGCTCACTGTTCGGACCCCATAGGAAACACAGTAGAGTACAAGAGTGCTCTTTTCTCAAAAGCAGAGTGTGTTTCATGTAAGGCGAGCTAGCATTTGTTTCCCAGTCCTAAATGGAGTGGAATCACATGCAGTTTCTGGTCCTACGAGCAAGAGTTGTTTTCTGGTAAGGAAAGTCACTAAGTGCTCCCCTTGCCATACATAGTGCAAATAGCTCTCGCGTCTGTTCCCAGCAAGTACAGTGTATCGGACTGAAGAGGAGCTACTGTTCTTGTCAGTTTCCTAAGCAGAGTTGAACTAGATATGGTCCGTTTGTGTAGAAAGCACAGTTCTTTTGTTCTGAGCAAGCTCACTGTTCAGACCCCATAGGAAACACAGTAGAGGAGAAGAGTGCTCTTTTCTCAAAAGCAGAGTGTGTTTCTTGTAAGGCGAGCTAGCGTTTGTTTCCCAGTCCTAAATGGATTTGAGTCACATGCAGTTTCTGGTCCTAAGAACAAGAGTTGTTTTCTGGTAAGGAAAGTCCCTATTGCGCGCCCATTGCCTTACAGAAGGCAAATAGCACTCGCGTCTTTTCCCAGCAAGTACAGTGTATTGGACTGAATAGGAGGTACTGTTCTTGTTAGTTTCCTAAGTAGAGTTGAACTAGATATGGCCCGTGTGTGTAAAAAGCACAGTTCTTTTGTTCTGAGCAAGCTCACTGTTCTGGCCCTATAGGAAACACAGCAGAGTAGAAGAGTGCTCTTTTCTCTAAAGCAGAGTGTGTTTCTTGTAAGGCGAGCTAGCTTTTGTTTCCCAGTCCTAAATGGAGTTGAATTACACGCAGTTTCTGGTCCTACGAGCAAGAGTTGTTTTATGGTAAGAAGAGTCACTATTGCGCTGCCATTGCCATACACAGGACAAATAACACTGGCGTCTGTTCCCAGCAAGTACAGTGTATCGAACTGAAGAGGATCTACTGTTCTTGTCAGGTTCCTAAGCAGAATTGAACTAGATATGGTCGTATGTGTATGAAGCACAGTTCTTTTGTTCTGAGCAAGCTCACTGTTTGGATCCCATAGGAAACACAGTAGAGTAAAAGAGTGCTCTTTTCTCTAAAGCAAAGTGTGTTTCTTGGAAGTCGAGCTAGCGTTTGTTTCCCAGTCCTAAATGGAGTTGAGTCACATGCAGTTTTTTGTCCAACGAGCAAGAGTTGTTTTCTGGTAAGACAAGTCACTATTGTGCTCCAATTGCCATACACAGTGCAAATATCACTCGCTTCTGTTCCCCACAAGTACAGTGTATCGGACTGAAGAGGAGCTACTGTTCTTGTCAGTTTCCTAAGCAGAGTTGAACTAGATATGGCCCGTGTGTGTAGGAAGCACAGTTCTTATGTTCTGAGCAAGCTCACTGTTCTGGCCCTATAGGAAACACAGTAGAGTAGAAGAGTGCTCTTTTCTCAAAAGCAGAGTGTGTTTCTTGTAAGGCGAGCTAGCATTTGTTTCCCAGTCCTAAATGGAGTGGAATCACATGCAGTTTCTAGTCCTATGAGCAAGAGTTGTTTTCTGGTAAGGAAAGTCACTATTGTGCTCCCATTGCCATACACAGTACAAATAGCACATGCGCCTGTTGCCAGCAAGTACAGTGTATTGGACTGAAGAGGAGCTACTGTTCTTGTCAGTTTCCTAAGCAGAGTTGTACTAGATACGGCCCGTGTGTGTAGGAAGCACAGTTCTTTTGTTCTGAGCAAGCTCACTGTTCGGACCTCATAGGAAACACAGTAGAGTAGAAGAGTGCTCTTTAATCAAAAGCAGAGTGTGTTTTATGTAAGGCGAGCTAGTATTTGTTTCCCAGTCCTAAATGGAGTTGAATCACATGCAGTTTCTGGTCCTACGAGCAAGAGCTGTTTTCTGGTAAGGAAAGTCACTATTTTGCTCCCATTGCCATCCACAGTGCAAATAGCCCTCCCGTCTGTTCCCAGCAAGTACAGTGTATTGGACGGAAGAGGAGCTACTGTTCTTGTCTGTTTCCTAAGCAGAGTTGAACTAGTTATGGCCCTGTGTTGGAAGCACAGTTCTTTTGTTCTGAGCAAGCTCACTGTTCTGGCCCTATCGGAAACACAGTAGAGTAGAAGAGTGCTCTTTTCTCTAAAGCAGAGTGTGTTTCTTGTAAGGCGAGCTAGCGTTTGTTTCCCAGTCCTAAATGGAGTTGAATCACATGCTGTTTCTAGTCTAAGAGCAAGAGTTGTTTTATGGTAACAAGAGTCACTATTGCTCTGCCATTGCCATACACAGGACAAATAACACTGGCATCTGTTCCCAGAAAGTACAGTGTAATGGACTGAAGAGGATCTACTGTTCTTGTCAGGTTCCTAAGCAGAATTGAACTAGATATAGCCGTGTGTGTAGGAAGCACAGTTTTTTTGTTCTGAGGAAGCTCACTGTTCGGAACACATAGGAAACACAGTAGAGTAGAAGAGTGCTCTTTTCTCAAAAGCAGATTGTGTTTCTTGGAAGTCGAGCTAGCGTTTGTTTCCCAGTCCTAAATGGAGTTGAGTCACATGCAGTTTTTTGTCCTATGAGCAAGAGTTGTTTTCTGGTAAGACAAGTCACTATTGTGCCCCAATTGCCATACACAGTGCAAATAGCACTCGCGTCTGTTCCCCGAAAGTACAGTGTATTGGACCGAAGAGGAGCTAGTGTTCTTGTCAGTTTCCTAAGCAGAGTTGAACTAGATATGGCCCGTGTGTGTAGGAAGAACAGTTCTTTTGTTCTGAGCAAGCTCACTGTTCGGACCTCATAGGAAACACAGTAGAGTAGAAGAGTGCACTTTTCTCAAAAGCAGAGTGTGTTTCATGTAAGGCGAGCTAGGATTTGTTTCCCAGTCCTAAATGGAGTTGAATCACATGCAGTTTCTGGTCCTACGAGCAAGAGTTGTTTTCTGGAAAGGAAAGTCACTATTGCGCTCCCATTGCCATACACAGTGCAAATGTCACTCGCGTCTGTTCTCAGCAAGTACAGTGTATCGGACTGAAGAGGAGCTACTGTTCTTGTCAGTTTCCTAAGCAGAGTTGAACTAGATATGGCTCGTGTGTAGGAAGCACAGTTCTTTGTTCTGAGCATTCTCACTGTTCTGGCCCTATAGGAAACACAGTAGAGTAGAAGAGTGCTCTTTTCTCTAAAGCAGAGTGTGTTTCTGTAAGGTGAGCTAGCTTTTGTTTCCCAGTCCTAAATGGAGTTGAATCACATGCAGTTTCTGGTCCTACGAGCAACTGTTGTTTTATGGTAAGAAGAGTCACTATTGTGCTGCCATTGCCATACACAGGACAAATAGCACTGGCGTCTGTTCCCAGCACGTACAGTGTATTGGACTGAAGAGGATCTACTGTTCTTGTCAGGTTCCTAAGCAGAATTGAACTAGATATGGCCATGTGTGTAGGAAGCACAGTTCTTTTGTTCTGAGCAAGCTCAATGTTCGGACACCATAGGAAACACAGTAGAGTAGAAGAGTGCTCTTTTCTCAAAAGCAGAGTGTGTTTTTGTAAGGCGAGCTAGCGTTTGTTTCCTACTCCTAAATGGAGTTGAATCACATGCAGTTTCTGGTCCTACGAGCAAGAGTTTTTTTCTGTTAAGAAAAGTCACTATTGCGCTCCCATTGCCCTACACAAGGCAAATAGCACTCGTGTCTTTTCCCAGCATGTACAGTGTATTGGACTGAATAGGAGCTACTGTTCTTGTCAGTTTCCTAAGCAGAGTTGACCTAGATGTGGTCCGTGTGTGTATTAAGCACAGTTCTTTTGATCTGAGCAAGCTCACTGTTTGGACCCCATAGGAAACACAGTAGAGTAGAAGAGTGCTATTTTCTCTAAAGCAGAGTGTGTTTCTTGTAAGGCGAGCTAGCATTTGTTTCCCAGTCCTAAATGGAGTGGAATCACATGCAGTTTCTAGTCCTATGAGCAAGAGTTGTTTTCTGGTAAGGAAAGTCACTATTGTGCTCCCATTGCCATACACAGTACAAATAGCACATGCGCCTGTTGCCAGCAAGTACAGTGTATTGGACTGAAGAGGAGCTACTGTTCTTGTCAGTTTCCTAAGCAGAGTTGAACTAGATACGGCCCGAGTGTAGGAAGCACAGTTCTTTTGTTCTGAGCAAGCTCACTGTTCGGACCTCATAGGAAACACAGTAGAGTAGAAGAGTGCTCTTTAATCAAAAGCAGAGTGTGTTTTATGTAAGGCGAGCTAGTATTTGTTTCCCAGTCCTAAATGGAGTTGAATCACATGCAGTTTCTGGTCCTACGAGCAAGAGCTGTTTTCTGGTAAGGAAAGTCACTATTTTGCTCCCATTGCCATCCACAGTGCAAATAGCCCTCCCGTCTGTTCCCAGCAAGTACAGTGTATTGGACGGAAGACGAGCTACTGTTCTTGTCTGTTTCCTAAGCAGAGTTGAACTAGTTATGGCCTTGTGTTGGAAGCACAGTTCTTTTGTTCTGAGCAAGCTCACTGTTCTGGCCCTATCAGAAACACAGTAGAGTAGAAGAGTGCTCTTTTCTCTAAAGCAGAGTGTGTTACTTGTAAGGCGAGCTAGCGTTTGATTCCCAGGCCTAAATGGAGTTGAATCACATGCTGTTTCTAGTCTAAGAGCAAGAGTTGTTTTATGGTAACAAGAGTCACTATTGCTCTGCCATTGCCATACACAGGACAAATAACACTGGCGTCTGTTCCCAGCAAGTACAGTGTAATGGACTGAAGAGGATCTACTGTTCTTGTCAGGTTCCTAAGCAGAATTGAACTAGATATGGCCGTGTGTGTAGGAAGCACAGTTTTTTTGTTCTGAGGAAGCTCACTGTTCGGAACACATAGGAAACACAGTAGAGTAGAAGAGTGCTCTTTTCTCAAAAGCAGAGTGTGTTTCTTGGAAGGTCAGCTAGCGATTGTTTCTCAGTCATAAATGGAGTTGAATCACATGCAGTTTTTGGTCCTACAAGCAAGAGTTGTTTTCTGGTAAGAAAAGTCACTATTGTGCTCCCTTTGCCATACACAGTGCAAATAGCACTCGCGTCTGTTTCCAGCAAGTACAGTGTATCGGACTGAAGAGGACATACTGTTCTTGTCAGTTTCCTAATCAGAGTTGAAATAGATATGGCCCGTTTGTGTAGGAAGCACAGTTCTTTGGTTCTGAGCAAGCTCATTGTTTGGACTCCATAGGACAAACAGTAGAGTAGAAGAGTGCTCTTCTCTCAAAAGCAGAGTGTGTTTCTTGTAAGGCGAGCTAGCGTTTGTGTCTCAGTCCTAAATGGAGTTGATTCACATGCAGTTTCTGGTCCTACAAGCAAAAGTTGTTTTCTGGTAAGGAAAGTTACAATTTCGCTCCCATTTCCCTACACAAGGCAAATAGCATTCGCGTCTATTCCCAGCAAGTACAGTGTATTGGACTGAAGAGGAGCTACTGTTCTTGTCAGTTTCCTAAGCAGAGTTGAACTAGATATGGTCCGTGTGTGTAGGAAGCACAGTTCTTTTGTTCTGAGCAAGCTCACTGTTTGGACCCCATAGGAAACACAGTAGAGTAGAAGAGTGCTCTTTTCTCTAAAGCAGAGTGTGTTTCTTGTAAGGCGAGCTAGCGTTTGTTTCGCAGTCCTAAATGGAGTGTAATCACATGCAGTTTCTGGTCCTATGATCAAGAGTTGTTTTCTGGTAAGGAAAGTCACTATTGCGCTCCCATTGCCATACACAGTGCAAATAGCCCTCCCGTCTGTTCCCAGCAAGTACAGTGTATTGGACTGAAGAGGAGCTACTGTTCTTCTCAGTTTCCTAAGCAGAGTTGAACTAGATATGGCCCGTGTGTGTAGGAAGCACAGTTCTTATGTTCTGAGCAAGTTCACTTTTCGCAACACATAGGAAACACAGTAGAGTAGAAGAGTGCTCTTTTCTCTAAAGCAGAGTGTGTTTCTTGTAAGGCGAGGTAGCGTTTGTGTCTCAGTCCTAAATGGAGTTGAGTCACATGCAGTTTCTGGTCCTACAAGCAAGAGTTGTTTTCTGGTAAGGAAAGTCACTATTGCGCTCCCATTGCCCTAACCAAGGCAAATAGCATTTGCGTCTTTTCGCAGCAAGTACAGTGTATTGGACTGAATAGGAGCTACTGTTCTTGTCAGTTTCCTAAGCAGAGTTGAACTAGATATGGTCCGTGTGTGTAGGAAGCACAGTTCTTTTGTTCTGAGCAAGCTTACTGTTTGGAACCCATAGGAAACACAGTAGAGTAGAAGAGTGCTCTTTTCTCTAAAGCAGAGTGTGTTTCTTGTAAGGCGAGCTAGCGTTTGTTTCCCAGTCTTCAATGGAGTGGTATCACATGCAGTTTCTGGTCCTACGAGCAAGAGTTGTTTTCTGGTAAGGAAAGTCACTATTGTGCTCCCATTGCCATACACAGTGCAAATAGCCCTCCCGTCTGTTCCCAGCAGGTACAGTGTATTGGACTGAAGAGGAGCTACTGTTCTTCTCAGTTTCCTAAGCAGAGTTGAACTAGATATGGCCCGTGTGTGTAGGAAGCACAGTTCTTATGTTCTGAGCAAGCTCACTTTTCGCAACACATAGGAAACACAGTAGAGGAGAAGAGTGCTCTTTTCTCAAAAGTAGAGTGTGTTTCTTGGAAGTTGAGCTAGCGTTTGTTTCCCAGTCCTAAATGGAATTGAGTCACATGCAGTTTTTTGTCCTATGAGCAAGAGTTTTTTTCTGGTAAGACAAGTCACTATAGTGCTCCAATTACCATACACAGTGCAAATAGCACTCGCGTCTGTTCCCCGCAAGTACAGTGTATTGGACTGAAGAGGAGCTACTGTTCTTGTCAGTTTCCTAAGCAGAGTTGAACTAGATATGGCCCGTGTGTGTAGGAAGCACAGTTCTTTTGTTCTTAGCAAGCTCACTGTTCGGACCCCATAGTAAGCACAGTAGAGTAGAAGAGTGCTCTTTTCTCAAAAGCAGAGTGTGTTTCATGTAAGGCGAGCTAGCATTTGTTTCCCAATCCTAAATGGATTTGAATCACATGCAGTTACTGGTCCTACGAACAAGAGTTGTTTTCTGGTAAGGAAAGTCACTATTGCGCTCCCATTGCCATACACAGTGCAAATAGCATCGCGTCTGTTCCCAGCAAGTGCAGAGTATTGGACGGAAGCGGAGCTACTGTTCTTGTCAGTTTCCTAACCAGAGTTGAACTTTTTATGGCCCTGTGTAGGAAGCACAGTTCTTTTGTTCTGAGCAAGTTCACTGTTCTGGCCCTATAGGAAATACAGTAGAGTAGAAGAGTGCTCTTTTCTCTAAAGCAGAGTGTGTTTCTTGTAAGGCGAGCTAGCGTTTGTTTCCCAGTCCTAAATGGAGTTGAATCACATGCAGTTTCTAGTACTATGAGCAAGAGTTGTTTTATGGTAAGAAGAGTCATTATTGCTCTGCCATTGCCATACACAGGACAAATAGTACTGGCGTCTGTTCCCAGCAAGTACAGTGTAATGGACTAAAGAGGATCTACTGTTCTTGTCAGGTTCCTAAGGAGACTTGAACTAGATATGGCCGTGTGTGTAGAAAGCACAGTTTTTTTGTTCTGAGCAAGCTCACTGTTCGGAACACATAGGAAACACAGTAGAGTAGAAGAGTGCTCTTTTCTCAAAAGCAGAGTGTGTTTCTTGTAAGGCGAGCTAGCGTTTGTTTCCCAGTCCTAAATGGAGTTGAGTCACGTGCAGGTTTTTCTCCTAGGAGCAAGAGTTGTTTTCTGGTAGGGCGAGTCCCTATTGTGCTCCAATTGCCATACACAGTGCAAATAGCACTGGCGTCAGTTCCCTGCAAGTACAGTGTATCAGACAGAAGAGGAGCTACTGTTCTTGTCAGTTTCCTAAGCAGAGTTGAACTAGATATGGTCCGTATGTGTATGAAGCACAGTTCTTTTGTTCTGAGCAAGCTCACTGTTTGGATCCCATAGGAAACACAGTAAAGTAAAAGAGTGCTCTTTTCTCTAAAGCAAAGTGTGTTTCTTGGAAGTCGAGCTAGCGTTTGTTTCCCAGTCCTAAATGGAGTTGAGTCACATGCAGTTTTTTGTCCAACGATCAAGAGTTGTTTTCTGGTAAGACAAGTCACTATTGTGCTCCAATTGCCATACACAGTGCAAATATCACTCGCTTCTGTTCCCCACAAGTACAGTGTATCGGACTGAAGAGGAGCTACTGTTCTTGTCAGTTTCCTAAGCAGAGTTGAACTAGATATGGCCCGTGTGTGTAGGAAGCACAGTTCTTATGTTCTGAGCAAGCTCACTGTTCTGGCCCTATAGGAAACACAGTAGAGTAGAAGAGTGCTCTTTTCTCAAAAGCAGAGTGTGTTTCTTGTAAAGCGAGCTAGAGTTTGTTTCCCAGTCCTAAATGGAGTTGAATGACATGCAGTTTTTGGTCCTACGAACAAGAGTTGTTTTCTGGTAAGGAAAGTCACTATTGTGCTCCCATTGCCACACACAGTTCAAAGAGGACTCGTGTCTGTTCCCACCAAATACAGTGTATTGGACTGAAGAGGAGCTACTGTTCTTGTCAGTTTCCTAAGCAGAGTTGATCTAGATATGGCCCGTGTGTGTAGGAAGCACAGTTCTTTTGTTCTGAGCAAGCTGACTGTTCTGGACCTACAGGAAACACAGTAGAGTATATGAGTGCTCTTTTCTCTAAAGCAGAGTGTGTTTCTTGTAAGGTCAGCTCGCGTTTGTTTCCCAGTCCTAAATGGAGTTGAGTCACAGACAGTTTTTGGTCCTACGAGCAAGAGTTGTTTTCTGGTAAGAAGAGTCACTATTGTGCCCTAAATGCCATACACAGTGCAAATAGCACTCGCGTCTGTTCCCAGCAAGCACAGTGTATTGGACTGAATAGGAGCTACTGTTCTTGTCAGTTTCCTAAGCAGAGTTGAACTAGATATGGTATCATGTGTGTAGGAAGCACAGTTCTTTTGTTCTGACCAAGCACACTGTTTGGACCCCATAGGAAACACAGTAGAGTAGAAGAGTGCTCTTTTCTCAAAAGCAGAGTGTGTTTCTTGTAAGGCGAGCTAGCGTTTGTTTCCCAGGCCTAAATGGAGTGGAATCACATGCAATTTGTGGTCCTAAGAGCAAGAGTTGTTTTATGGTAAGAATAGTCACTATTGCGCTGCCATTGCCACATACAGGACAAATAGCACTGACGTCTGTTCCCAGCAAGTACAGTGTATTGGACTGAAGAGGATCTACTGCTCTGGTCAGGGTCCTAAGCAGAATTGAACTAGATATGGCCGTGTGTGTAGGAAGCACAGTTCTTTTGTTCTGAGCAAGCTCACTGTTTGGACCCCATAGGAAACACAGTAGAGTAGAAGAGTTCTCTTTTCTCTAAAGCAGAGTGTGTTTCTTGTAAGGCGAGCTAGCGTTTGTGTCCCAGTCCTAAATGGAGTGGAATCACATGCAGTTTCTGGTCCTACGAGCAAGAGTTGTTTTATGGTAAGAATAGTCACTATTGCGCTGCCATTGCCATACACAGGACAAATAGCACTGGCGTCTGTTCCCAGCATGTACAGTGTATTGGACTGAAGAGTATCTACTATTCTTGTCAGGTTCCTAAGCAGAGTTGAACTAGATAAGGCACGTGTGTGTAGGAAGCACAGTTCTTATGTTCTGAGCAAGCTCACTGTTCTGGGCCTATAGGAAACACAGTAGAGTAGAAGAGTGCTCTTTTCTCTAAAGCAGAGTGTGTTTTTTGTAAGGCGAGCTAGCGTTTGTGTCCCAGTCCTAAATGGAGTTGAATCCCATGCAGTTTCTGGTACTACGAGCAAGAGTTGTTTTCTGGTAAGAAGAGTCACAATTGCGCTGCCATTGCCATACACAGGACAAATACCACTGGCATCTGTTCGCAGCAAGTACATTGTATTGGGCTGAAGAGGTTCTACTGTTCTTGTCAGGTTCCTAAGCAGACTTGAACTAGATATGGCCGTGTGTGTAGGAAGCACAGTTTTTTTGTTCTGAGCAAGCTCACTGTTCGGACCCCATAGGAAACACAGTAGAGTAGAAGAGTGCTTTTTTCTCAAAAGCAGAGTGTGTTTCTTTTAAGGCGAGCTAGCGTTTGTTTCCCAGTCTTAAATGGAGTTGAATCACATGCAGTTTCTGGTACTACGAGCAAGAGTTGTTTTCTGGTAAGAAGAGTCACTATTGTGCTCCAAATGCCATACACAGTGCAAATAGCACTCGGGTCTGTTCCCAGCAAGTACAGTCTATTGGACTGAATAGGAGCTACTGTTCTTGTCAGTTTCCTAAGCAGAGTTGAACTAGATATGATCCATGTGTGTAGGAAGCACAGTTCTTTTGTTCTGAGCAAGCTCACTGTTCGGACCCCATAGGAAACACAGTAGAGTAGAAGAGTGCTTTTTTCTCAAAAGCAGAGTGTGTTTCTTTTAAGGCGAGCTAGCGTTTTTTTCCCATTCCTAAATGGAGTGGAATCACATGCAGTTTCTGGTCCTACGTGCAAGAGTTGTTTTCTGGTAAGGAAAGACAATATTGCACTCCCATTGCCATAAACAGTGCAAAAAGCCCTCCCGTCCATTCCCAGCAAGTACAGTGTATTGGACTGAAGAGGAGCTACTGTTCTTGTCAGTTTCCTAAGAAGAGTTGAACTAGATATGGCCCGTGTGTGTAGGAAGCACAGTTCTTTTTTTCTGAGCAAGCTCACTGTTCTGGCACTAGAGGAAACACAGTAGAGTAGAAGAGTGCTCTTTTCTCAAAAGCAGAGTGTGTTTCTTGTAAAGCAGCTAGAGTTTGTTTCCCAGTCCTAAATGGAGTTGAGTCACATGCAGTTTCTGGTCCTATGAGCAAGAGTTGCTTTCTGGTAAGACGAGTCACTATTGTGCTCCAATTGCCATACACAGTGCAAATAGCACTGGCGTCTGTTCCCAGCAAGTACAGTCTATTGGACTGAAGAGGATCTACTGTACTTGTCAGTTTCCTAAGAAGAGTTGAACTAGATATGGCCCGTGTGTGGGAAGCACATTTCTTTTATTCTGAGCAAGTTCACTGTTCTGGCCGGTAGGAAAATACAGTAGAGTAGAAGAGTGCTCTTTTCTCTAAAGCAGTGTGTTTCTTGTAAGGCGAGCTAGCGTTTGTTTCCCAGTCCTAAATGGAGTTGAATCACATGCAGTTTCTGGTCCTACGAGCAAGAGTTTTTTTATGGTAAGAATAGTCACTATGCGCTGCCATTGCCATACACAGTACAAATAGCACTGGTGTCTGTTCCCAGCAAGTACAGTGTATTGGACTCAAGAGGATCTACTGTTCTTGTCAGGTTCCTAAGCAGAATTGAACTAAATATGGCCGTGTGTGTAGGAAGCACAGTTCTTTTATTCTGAGCAAGCTTACTGTTTTGGCCCTATAGGAAACACAGTAGTGTAGATGAGTGCTCTTTTCTCTAAAGCAGAGTTTGTTTCTTGTAAGGCGAGCTAGCATTTGTTTTGCAGTCCTAAATGGAGGTGAATCCCATGCAGTTTCTGGTACTACGAGCAAGAGTTGTTTTCTGGTAAGAAGAGTCACTATTGTGCTCCAAATGCCATACACAGTGCAAATAGCACTCGTGTCTGTTCCAGGCATGTACAGTGTATTGGACTGAATAGGAGATACTGTTCTTGTCAGTTTCCTAAGCAGAGTTGACCTAGATATGGTCCATGTGTGTAGGAAGCACAGTTCTTTTGTTCTGAGCAAGCTCACTGTTTGGACCCCATAGGAAACACAGTAGAGTAGAAGAGTGCTCTTTTCTAAAAAGCAGAGAGTGTTTCTTGTAAGGCGAGCTAGCATTTGTTTTCCAGTCTTAAGTGGCGTTGAATCACATGCAGTTTGTGTTTCTACGAGCAAGAGTTGTTTTCTTTTAAGGAGAGTCACTATTGTGCTCTCATTGCCATACACAGTGCAAATAGCACTGGCATCTCTTCCCAGCAAGTACAGTGTATGGGACTGAAGAGGAGCTACTGTTCTTGTCAGTTTCTTAAGCAGAGTTGAGCTAGATATGGCCCGTGTGTGTAGGAAGAACAGTTCTTATGTTCTGAGAAAGCTCACTGTTCTGGCCCTATAGGAAACACAGTAGAGTAGATGAGTGCTCTTTTCTCTAAAGCAGAGTGTGTTTCTTGTAAGGCGAGCTAGCGTTTGTTTCCTAGTCCTAAATGGAGTTGAATCACATGCAGTTTCTGGTCCTACGAACAAGAGTTGTTTTCTGGTAAGGAAAGTCACATTGCGCACCCATTGCCATACACAGTGCAAATAGCACTCGCGTGTGTTAGCAGCAAGTACAGTGTATTGGACTGAATAGGTGCTATTGTTCTTGTCTGTTTCCTAAGCAGAGTTGAACTAGATATGGCCCGTGTCTGTAGGCAGCACAGTTCTTTTGTTCTGAGCAAGCTCACTGTTTGGACCCCATAGGAAACACAGTAGAGTAGAAGAGTGATCTTTTCTAAAAAGCAGAGAGTGTTTCTTGTAAGGCAAGCTAGCATTTGTTTCCCAGTCCTAAGTGGCGTTGAATCACATGCAGTTTGTGTTCCTACAAGCAAGAGTTTTTTCCGGTAAGGAAAGTCACAATGCGCTCTCATTGCCATACACAGTGCAAATAGCACTGGCATCTCTTCCCAGAAGTACAGTGTATTGGACTGAAGAGGAGCTACTGTTCTTGTCAGGTTCCTAAGCAGAGTTGAAGTAGATAAGGCCCGTGTGTGTAGGAAGCACTGTTCTTATGTTCTGAGCAAGCTCACTGTTCTGGGCCTATAGGAAACACAGTAGAGTAGAAGAGTGCTCTTTTCTCTAAAGCAGAGTGTGTTTCTTGTAAGGCGAGCTAGAGTTTGTGTCCCAGTCCTAAATGGAGTTGAATCCCATGCAGTTTCTGGTACTACGAGCAAGAGTTGTTTTCTGGTAAGAAGAGTCACAATTGCGCTGCCATTGCCATACACAGTACAAATAGCACTGGTGTCTGTTCCCAGCAAGTACAGTGTATTGGACTCAAGAGGATCTACTGTTCTTGTCAGGTTCCTAAGCAGAATTGAACTAAATATGGCCGTGTGTGTAGGAAGCACAGTTCTTTTATTCTGAGCAAGCTTACTGTTTTGGCCCTATAGGAAACACAGTAAAGTAGATGAGTGCTCTTTTCTCTAAAGCAGAGTGTGTTTCTTGTAAGGCGAGCTAGCGTTTGTTTCGCAGTCCTAAATGGAGTTGAATCCCATGCAGTTTCTGGTACTACGAGCAGAGTTGTTTCCTGGTAAGAAGAGTCACTATTGTGCTCCAAATGCCATACACAGTGCAAATAGCACTCACGTCTGTTCCCAGCATGTACAGTGTATTGGACTGAATAGGAGCTACTGTTCATGTCAGTTTCCTAAGCAGAGTTGAACTAGATATGGCCCGTGTGTGTAGGAAGCACAGTTCTTATGTTCTGAGCAAGCTAACTGTTCTGGCCCTATAGGAAACACAGTAGAGTAGATGAGTGCTCTTTTCTCTAAAGCAGAGTGTGTTTCTTGTAAGGCGAGCTAGCGTTTGTTTCCTAGTCCTAAATGGAGTTGAATATCATGCAGTTTCTGGTCCTACGAACAAGAGTTGTTTTCTGGTAAGGAAAGTCACATTGCGCACCCATTGCCATACACAGTGCAAATAGCACTCGCGTCTGTTCCCAGCAAGTACAGTGTATTGGACTGAATAGGTGCTATTGTTCTTGTCTGTTTTCTAAGCAGAGTTGAAGTAGATATGGCCCGTGTGTGTAGGAAGCACAGTTCTTTTGTTCTTAGCAAGCACACTGTTTGGACCCCATAAGAAACACAGTAGAGTAGAAGAGTGCTCTTTTCTCTAAAGCAGAGTGTGTTTCTTGTAAGGCGAGCTAGCGTTTGTTTCGCAGTCCTAAATGGAGTTCATTCACAGGCAGTTTCTGGTACTACGAGCAAGAGTTGTTTTCTGGTAGGAAGAGTCACTATTGTGCTCCAAATGCCATACACAATGCAAATAGCACTCGCGTCTGTTCCAGGCATGTACAGTGTATTGGACTGAATAGGAGATACTGTTCTTGTCAGTTTCCTAAGCAGAGTTGAACTAGATATGGTCCATGTGTGTAGGAAGCACAGTTCTTTTGTTCTGAGCAAGCTCACTGTTTGGACCCCATAGGAAACACAGTAGAGTAGAAGAGTGCTCTTTTCTAAAAAGCAGAGAGTGTTTCTTGTAAGGCGAGCTAGCATTTGTTTCCCAGTCCTAAGTGGCGTTGAATCACATGCAGTTTGTGTTTCTACGAGCAAGAGTTGTTTTCTTTTAAGGAGAGTCACTATTGCGCTCTCATTGCCATACACAGTGCAAATAGCACTGGCATCTCTTCCCAGCAAGTACAGTGTATCGGACTGAAGAGGAGCTACTGTTCTTGTCAGTTTCTTAAGCAGAGTTGAGCTAGATATGGCCCGTGTGTGTAGGAAGAACAGTTCTTATGTTCTGAGCAAGCTCACTGTTCTGGCCCTATAGGAAACACAGTAGAGTAGATGAGTGCTCTTTCCTCTAAAGCAGAGTGTGTTTCTTGTAAGGCGAGCTAGCGTTTGTTTCGCAGTCCTAAATGGAGTTGAATCCCATGCAGTTTCTGGTACTACGAGCAAGAGTTGTTTTCTGGTAAGAAGAGTCACTATTGTGCTCCAAATGCCATACACAGTGCAAATAGCACTCGCGTCTGTTCCCAGCCTGTACAGTGTATTGGACTGCATAGGAGCTACTGTTCATGTTAGTTTCCTAAGCAGAGTTGAACTAGATATGGTCCATGTGTGTAGGAAGCCCAGTTCTTTTGTTCTGAGCAAGCTCACTGTTTGGACCCCATAGGAAACACAGTAGAGTAAAAGAGTGCTCTTTTCTAAAAAGCAGAGTGTGTTTCTTGTAAGGCGAGCTAGCGTTTGTTTCCCAGGCCTAAATGGAGTGGAATCACATGCAGTTTCTGGTCCTACGACCAAGAGTTGTTTTATGGTAAGAATAGTCACTATTCCGCTGCCATTGCCATACACAGGACAAATAGCACTGGCGTCTGTTCCCAGCAAGTACAGTGTATTAGACTGAAGAGGATCTACTGTTCTTGTCAGGTTCCTAAGCAGAATTGAACTAGATATGGCCGTGTGTGTAGGAAGCACAGTTCTTTTGTTCTGAGCAAGCTCACTGTTCGGACACCATAGGAAACACAGTAGAGTAGAAGAGTGCTCATTTCTCAAAAGCAGAGTGTGTTTCTTGTAAGGCAAGCTAGGGTTTGTTTCCTAGTCCTAAATGGAGTTGAATCACATGCAGTTTCTAGTCCAACCAACAAGAGTTGTTTTCTGGTAAGGAAAGTCACTATTGCGCTCCCATTGCCATATACAGGGCAAATAGCACCCTCGTCTTTTCCCAGCAAGTACAGGGTATTGGACTGAATAGGAGCTACTGTTCTTGTCAGTTTCCTAAGCAGAGTTGACCTACATATGGTCCTTGTGTGTAGGAAGCACAGTTATTATGTTCTGAGCAAGCTCACTGTTCTGGCCCTATAGGAAACACAGTAGAGTAGAAGAGTGCTCTTTTCTCTAAAGCAGAGTGTGTTTCTTGTAAGGCGAGCTCGCGTTTGTTTCCCAGTCCTAAATGGAGTTGAGTCACAGACAGTTTTTGGTCCTACAAGCAAGAGTTGTTTTCTGGTAAGAAGAGTCACTATTGTGCTCCAAATGCCATACACAGTGCAAATAGCACTCGCATCTGTTCCCAGCAAGTACAGTGTATTGGACTGAATAGGAGCTACTGTTCTTGTCAGTTTCCTAAGCAGAGTTTAACTAGATATGATCCGTGTGTGTAGGAAGCACAGTTCTTTTGTTCTGAGCACGCTCACTGTTTGGACCCCATAGGAAACACAGTAGAGTAGAAGAGTGCTCTTTTCTCTAAAGCAGAGTGTGTTTCTTGTAAGGTGAGCTCGCATTTGTTTCCCAGTCCTAAGTGGATTTGACTCACATGTAGTTTTTGGTCCTAAGAGCAAGAGTTGTTTTCTGATAAGAAGAGTCACTATTGTGCTCCAAGTGCCATACACAGTGCAAATAGCACTCGCGTCTGTTCCCTGCATGTACAGTGTATTGAACTGAATAGGAGCTACTGTTCTTGTCAGTTTCCTAAGCAGAGTTGAACTAGATATGGTCCATGTGTGTAGGAAGCACAGTTCTTTTGTTCTGAGCAAGCTCACTGTTTGGACCCCATAAAAAACACAGTAGAGTAGAAGAGTGTTCTTTCTCAAAAGCAGAGGGTGTTTCTTGTAAGGCGAGCTAGCGTTTGTTTCCCAGGCCTAAATGGAGTGGAATCACATGCAGTTTCTGGTCCTACGAGCAAGAGTTGTTTTATGGTAAGAATAGTCACTATTGCGCTGCCATTGCCATACACAGGACAAATAGCACTGGCGTCTGTTCCCAGCAAGTACAGTGTATTAGACTGAAGAGGATCTACTGTTCTTGTCAGGTTCCTAAGCAGAATTGAACTAGATATGGCCGTGTGTGTAGGAAGCACAGTTCTTTTGTTCTGAGCAAGCTCACTGTTCGGACCCCATAGGAAACACAGTAGAGTAGAAGACTGCTCATTTCTGAAAAGCAGAGTGTGTTTCTTGTAAGGCAAGCTAGGGTTTGTTTCCTAGTCCTAAATGGAGTTGAATCACATGCAGTTTCTAGTCCTACGAGCAAGAGTTGTTTTCTGGTAAGAAGAGTCACTATTGCGCTGTCATTGCCATACACAGTGCAAATAGCACTCGCGTCTGTTCCCAGCAAGTACAGTGTTTTGGACTGAATAGGAGCTACTGTTCTTGTCAGTTTCCTAAGCAGAGTTTAACTAGATATGATCCGTGTGTGTAGGAAGCACAGTTCTTTTGTTCTCAGCAAGCTCACTGTTTGGACCCCATAGGAAACACAGTAGAGTAGAAGAGTGCTCTTTTCTCTAAAGCAGAGTGTGTTTCTTGTAAGGCGAGCTCGCGTTTGTTTCCCAGTCCTAAATGGAGTTGAATCACATGCAGTTTGTGTTCCTAAGAGCAAGAGTTGTTTTCTGGTAAGTAGAGTCACTATTGCGCTGTCATTGCCATACACAGTGCAAATAGCACTCGCGTCTGTTCCCAGCAAGTACAGTGTATCAGACTGAAGAGGAGCTACTGTTCTTGTCAGTTTCTTAAGCAGAGTTGAGCTAGATATGGCCCGTGTGTGTTGAAAGAACAGTTCTTATGTTCTGAGCAAGCTCACTGTTTTGACATTATAGGAAACACAGTAGAGTAGATGAGTGCTCTTTTCTCTAAAGCAGAGTGTGTTTCTTGTAAGGCGAGCTAGCGTTTGTTTCCTAGTCCTACATGGAGTTGAATCACATGCAGTTTCTGGTCCTACGAACAAGAGTTGTTTTCTGGTAAGGAAAGTCACATGCGCACCCATTGCCATACACAGAGCATATAGCACTCGCGTCTGTTCCCAGCAAGTACAGTGTATTGGACTGAATATGTGCTATTGTTCTTGTCTGTTTTCTAAGCAAAGTTGAAGTAGATATGGCCCGTGTGTGTAGGAAGCACAGTTCTTTTGTTCTGAGCAAGCTCACTGTTTGGACCCAATAGGAAACACAGTAGAGTAGAAGAGTGCTCTTTTCTCTAAAGCAGAGTGTGTTTCTTGTAAGGCGAGCTAGCGTTTTTTTCGCAGTCCTAAATGGAGTTGAATCCCATGCAGTTTCTGGTACTACGAGCAAGAGTTGTTTTCTGGTAAGAAGAGTCACTATTGTGCTCCAAATGCCATACACAGTGCAAATAGCACTCGCGTCTGTTCCAGGCATGTACAGTGTATTGGACTGAATAGCAGCTACTGTTCTTGTCAGTTTCCTAAGCAGAGATGAACTAGATATGGTCCATGTGTGTAGGAAGCACAGTTCTTTTGTTCTGAGCAAGCTCACTGTTTGGACCCCATAGGAAACACAGTAGAGTAGAAGAGTGCTCTTTTCTAAAAAGCAGAGAGTGTTTCTTGTAAGGCGAGCAAGCATTTGTTTCCCAGTCCTAAGTGGCGTTGAATCACATGCAGTTTGTGTTCCTACGAGCAAGAGTTGTTTTCTGGTAAGGAGAGTCACTATTGCGCTGTCATTGCCATACACAGTGCAAATAGCACTCGCGTCTGTTCCCAGCAAGTACAGTGTATCGGACTGACGAGGAGCTACTGTTCTTGTCAGTTTCCTAAGCAGAGTTGAACTACATATGGTCCGTGTGTGTAGGAAGCACAGTTCTTTTGTTCTGAGCAAGCTCACTGTTTGGACCCCACAGGAAACACAGTAGAGTGAATGAGTGCTCTTTTCTCTAAAGCAGAGTGTGTTTCTTGTAAGGCGAGCTAGCGTTTGTTTCCCAGTCCTAAATGGATTTGAGTCACATGCAGTTTTTGGTCCTATGAGCAAGAGTTGTTTTCTGGTAAGAAGATTCACTATTGCGCTGCCATTGCCATACACAGGACAAATAGCACTGGCATCTGTTCGCAGCAACTACAGTGTTTTGGACTGAAGAGGATCTACTGTTCTTGTCAGGTTCCTAAGCAGAATTGAACTAGATATGGGCGTGTGTGTAGAAAGCACAGTTCTTTTGTTCTGAGCAAGCTCACTTTTCGGACCAAAAAGGAAACACAGTAGAGTAGAAGAGTGCTCTTTTCTCAAATGCAGAGTGTGTTTCTTTTAAGGCAAGCTAGCGTTTGTTTCCCAGTCCTAAATGGAGTGGAATCACATGAAGTTTCTGGTCCTACGAGCAAGAGTTGTTTTCTGGTAAGGAAAGTCACTATTGCGCTCTCATTGCCATACAAAGTGCAAATAGCACTGGCGTCTCTTCCCAGAAGTACAGTGTATTGGACTGAATAGGAGCTACTGTTCTTGTCAGTTTCCTAAGCAGAGTTGAACTAGATATGGTCCATGTGTGTAGGAAGCACAGTTCTTTTGTTCTGAGCAAGCTCACTGTTCTGGCCCTATAGGAAACACAGTAGAGTAGAAGAGTGCTCTTTTCTCTAAAGCAGAGTGTGTTTCTTGTAAGGCGAGCTCGCGTTTGTTTCCCAGTCCTAAATGGAGTTGAGTCACAGACAGTTTTTGGTCCTACGAGCAAGAGTTGTTTTATGGTAAGAAGAGTCACTATTGTGCTCCAAATGCCATACACAGTGCAAATAGCACTCGCATCTGTTCCCAGCAAGTACAGTGTATTGGACTGAATAGGAGCTACTGTTCTTGTCAGTTTCCTAAGCAGAGTTTAACTAGATATGATCCGTGTGTGTAGGAAGCACAGTTCTTTTGTTCTGAGCAAGCTCACTGTTCTGGCCCTATAGGAAACACAGTAGAGTAGATGAATGCTCTTTTCTCTAAAGCAGAGTGTGTTTCTTGTAAGGCGAGCTAGCGTTTGTTTCGCAGTCCTAAATGGAGTTGAATCCCATGCAGTTTCTTGTACTACGAGCAAGAGTTGTTTCCTGGTAAGAAGAGTCACTATTGTGTTCCAAATGCCATACACCGTGCAAATAGCACTCGCGTCTGTTCCCAGCATGTACAGTGTATTGGACTGAATAGGAGCTACTGTTCATGTCAGTTTCCTAAGCAGAGTTGAACTAGATATGGTCCATGTGTGTAGGAAGCACAGTTCTTTTGTTCTGAGCAAGCTCACTGTTTGGACCCCATAGGAAACACAGTATTGTAGAAGAGTGCTCTTTTCTAAAAAGCAGAGAGTGTTTCTTGTAAGGTGAGCTAGCATTTGTTTCCCAGTCCTAAATGGCGTTGAATCACATGCAGTTTGTGTTCCTACGAGCAAGAGTTTTTTTCTGGTAAGGAGAGTCACTATTGCACTGTCATTGCCATACACAGTGCAAATAGCACTCGCGTCTGTTCCCAGCAAGTACAGTGTATCGGACTGAAGAGCAGCTACTGTTCTTGTCAGTTTCTTAAGCAGAGTTGAGCTAGATATGGCCCGTGTGTGTAGGAAGCACAGTTCTTATGTTCTGAGCAAGCTCACTGTTCTGGCCCTATAGGAAACACAGTAGAGTAGATGAGTGCTCTTTTCTCTAAAGCAGAGTGTGTTTCTTGTAAGGTGAGCTAGCGTTTGTTTCCTAGTCCTACATGGAGTTGAATCACATGCAGTTTATGGTCCTACGAACAAGAGTTGTTTTCTGGTAAGGAAAGTCACATGAGCACCCATTGCCATACACAGTGCATAAAGCACTCGCGTCTGTTCCCAGCAAGTACAGTGTATTGGACTGAATAGGTGCTATTGTTCTTGTCTGTTTTCTAAGCAAAGTTGAAGTAGATATGGCCCGTGTGTGTAGGAAGCACAGTTCTTTTGTTCTGAGCAAGCTCACTGTTTGGACCCAATAGGAAACACAGTAGAGTAGAAGAGTGCTCTTTTCTCTAAAGCAGAGTGTGTTTCTTGTAAGGCGAGCTAGCGTTTTTTTCGCAGTCCTAAATGGAGTTGAATCCCATGCAGTTTCTGGTACTACGAGCAAGAGTTGTTTTCTGGTAAGAAGAGTCACTATTGTGCTCCAAATGCCATACACAGTGCAAATAGCACTCGCGTCTGTTCCAGGCATGTACAGTGTATTGGACTGAATAGCAGCTACTGTTCTTGTCAGTTTCCTAAGCAGAGATGAACTAGATATGGTCCATGTGTGTAGGAAGCACAGTTCTTTTGTTCTGAGCAAGCTCACTGTTTGGACCCCATAGGAAACACAGTAGAGTAGAAGAGTGCTCTTTTCTAAAAAGCAGAGAGTGTTTCTTGTAAGGCGAGCAAGCATTTGTTTCCCAGTCCTAAGTGGCGTTGAATCACATGCAGTTTGTGTTCCTACGAGCAAGAGTTGTTTTCTGGTAAGGAGAGTCACTATTGCGCTGTCATTGCCATACACAGTGCAAATAGCACTCGCGTCTGTTCCCAGCAAGTACAGTGTATCGGACTGACGAGGAGCTACTGTTCTTGTCAGTTTCCTAAGCAGAGTTGAACTACATATGGTCCGTGTGTGTAGGAAGCACAGTTCTTTTGTTCTGAGCAAGCTCACTGTTTGGACCCCACAGGAAACACAGTAGAGTGAATGAGTGCTCTTTTCTCTAAAGCAGAGTGTGTTTCTTGTAAAGCGAGCTAGCGTTTGTTTCCCAGTCCTAAATGGATTTGAGTCACATGCAGTTTTTGGTCCTATGAGCAAGAGTTGTTTTCTGGTAAGAAGATTCACTATTGCGCTGCCATTGCCATACACAGGACAAATAGCACTGGCATCTGTTCGCAGCAACTACAGTGTTTTGGACTGAAGAGGATCTACTGTTCTTGTCAGGTTCCTAAGCAGAATTGAACTAGATATGGGCGTGTGTGTAGAAAGCACAGTTCTTTTGTTCTGAGCAAGCTCACTTTTCGGACCAAAAAGGAAACACAGTAGAGTAGAAGAGTGCTCTTTTCTCAAATGCAGAGTGTGTTTCTTTTAAGGCAAGCTAGCGTTTGTTTCCCAGTCCTAAATGGAGTGGAATCACATGAAGTTTCTGGTCCTACGAGCAAGAGTTGTTTTCTGGTAAGGAAAGTCACTATTGCGCTCTCATTGCCATACAAAGTGCAAATAGCACTGGCGTCTCTTCCCAGAAGTACAGTGTATTGGACTGAATAGGAGCTACTGTTCTTGTCAGTTTCCTAAGCAGAGTTGAACTAGATATGGTCCATGTGTGTAGGAAGCACAGTTCTTTTGTTCTGAGCAAGCTCACTGTTCTGGCCCTATAGGAAACACAGTAGAGTAGAAGAGTGCTCTTTTCTCTAAAGCAGAGTGTGTTTCTTGTAAGGCGAGCTCGCGTTTGTTTCCCAGTCCTAAATGGAGTTGAGTCACAGACAGTTTTTGGTCCTACGAGCAAGAGTTGTTTTATGGTAAGAAGAGTCACTATTGTGCTCCAAATGCCATACACAGTGCAAATAGCACTCGCATCTGTTCCCAGCAAGTACAGTGTATTGGACTGAATAGGAGCTACTGTTCTTGTCAGTTTCCTAAGCAGAGTTTAACTAGATATGATCCGTGTGTGTAGGAAGCACAGTTCTTTTGTTCTGAGCAAGCTCACTGTTCTGGCCCTATAGGAAACACAGTAGAGTAGATGAATGCTCTTTTCTCTAAAGCAGAGTGTGTTTCTTGTAAGGCGAGCTAGCGTTTGTTTCGCAGTCCTAAATGGAGTTGAATCCCATGCAGTTTCTTGTACTACGAGCAAGAGTTGTTTCCTGGTAAGAAGAGTCACTATTGTGTTCCAAATGCCATACACCGTGCAAATAGCACTCGCGTCTGTTCCCAGCATGTACAGTGTATTGGACTGAATAGGAGCTACTGTTCATGTCAGTTTCCTAAGCAGAGTTGAACTAGATATGGTCCATGTGTGTAGGAAGCACAGTTCTTTTGTTCTGAGCAAGCTCACTGTTTGGACCCCATAGGAAACACAGTATTGTAGAAGAGTGCTCTTTTCTAAAAAGCAGAGAGTGTTTCTTGTAAGGTGAGCTAGCATTTGTTTCCCAGTCCTAAATGGCGTTGAATCACATGCAGTTTGTGTTCCTACGAGCAAGAGTTTTTTTCTGGTAAGGAGAGTCACTATTGCACTGTCATTGCCATACACAGTGCAAATAGCACTCGCGTCTGTTCCCAGCAAGTACAGTGTATCGGACTGAAGAGCAGCTACTGTTCTTGTCAGTTTCTTAAGCAGAGTTGAGCTAGATATGGCCCGTGTGTGTAGGAAGCACAGTTCTTATGTTCTGAGCAAGCTCACTGTTCTCGCCCTATAGGAAACACAGTAGAGTAGATGAGTGCTCTTTTCTCTAAAGGAGAGTGTGTTTCTTGTAAGGTGAGCTAGCGTTTGTTTCCTAGTCCTACATGGAGTTGAATCACATGCAGTTTATGGTCCTACGAACAAGAGTTGTTTTCTGGTAAGGAAAGTCACATGAGCACCCATTGCCATACACAGTGCATAAAGCACTCGCGTCTGTTCCCAGCAAGTACAGTGTATTGGACTGAATAGGTGCTATTGTTCTTGTCTGTTTTCTAAGCAGAGTTGAATTAGATATGGCCCGTGTGTGTAGGAAGCACAGTTCTTTTGTTCTGAGCAAGCTCACTGTTTGGACCCAATAGGAAACACAGTAGAGTAGAAGAGTGCTCTTTTCTCTAAAGCAGAGTGTGTTTCCTGTAAGGCGAGCTAGCGTTTGTTTCGCAGTCCTAAATGGAGTTGAATCCCATGCAGTTTCTGGTACTACGAGCAAGAGTTGTTTTCTGGTAAGAAGAGTCACTATTGTGCTCCAAATGCCATACACAGTGCAAATAGCACTCGGGTCTGTTCCAGGCATGTACAGTGTATTGGACTGAATAGCAGCTACTGTTCTTGTCAGTTTCCTAAGCAGAGATGAACTAGATATGGTCCATGTGTGTAGGAAGCACAGTTCTTTTGTTCTGAGCAAGCTCACTGTTTGGACCCCATAGGAAACACAGTAGAGTAGAAGAGTGCTCTTTTCTAAAAAGCAGAGAGTGTTTCTTTTAAGGCGAGCTACCATTTGTTTCCCAGTCCTAAGTGGCGTTGAATCACATGCAGTTTGTGTTCCTACGAGCAAGAGTTGTTTTCTGGTAAGGAAAGTCACTATTGCGCTCTCTTTGCCATACACAGTGCAAATAGCACTGGCGTCTCTTCCCAGCAAGTACAGTGTATTGGACTGAAGAGGAGCTACTGTTCTTGTCAGTTTACTAAGCAGAGTTGAACTAGATATGGTCCATGTGTGTAGGAAGCACAGTTCTTTTGTTCTAAGCAAGCTCACTGTTCTGGCCCTATAGGAAACACATTAAAGTAGAAGAGTGCTCTTTTCTCTAAAGCAGAGTGTGTTTCTTGTAAGGCGAGCTCGCGTTTGTTTCCCAGTCCTAAATGGAGTTGAGTCACAGACAGTTTTTGGTCCTACGAGCAAGAGTTGTTTTCTGGTGAGAAGAGTCACTATTGCACTCCAAATGCCATACACAGTGCAAATAGCACTCGTGTCTGTTCCCACCATGTACAGTGTATTGGACTGAAGAGAAGCTACTGTTCTTGTCAGTTTCCTAAGCAGCATTGAACTAGATATGGTCCATGTGTGTAGGAAGCACAGTTCTTTTGTTCTGAGCAAGCTCACTGTTTGGACCCCATAGAAAACACAGTAGAGTAGAAGAGTGCTCTTTTGTCAAAAGCAGAGTGTGTTTCTTGTAAGGTGAGCTAGCGTTTGTTTCCCAGGCCTAAATTTAGTGGAATCACATGCAGTTTCTGGTCCTACGAGCAAGAGTTGTTTTATGGTAAGAATAGTCACTATTGCACTGCCATTGCCATACACAGGACAAATAGCACTGGCATCTGTTCCCAGCAAGTACAGTGTATTAGACTGAAGAGGATCTACTGTCCTTGTCAGGTTCCTAAGCAGAATTGAACTAGATATGGCCGTGTGTGTAGGAAGCACAGTTCTTTTGTTCTGAGCAAGCTCACTGTTCGGACCCCATAGGAAACACAGTAGAGTAGAAGAGTGCTCATTTCTGAAAAGCAGAGTGTGTTTCTTGTAAGGCGAGCTAGGGTTTGTTTCCTAGTCCTAAATGGAGTTGAATCACATGCAGTTTCTAGTCCTACGAACAAGAGTTGTTTTCTGGTAAGGAAAGTCACTATTGCGCTCCCATTGCCATACACAGGGCAAATAGCACTCGCGTCTTTTCCCAGCAAGTACAGTGTATTGGACTGAATAGGAGCTACTGTTCTTGTCAGTTTCCTAAGCAGAGTTGAACTACATATGGTCCTTGTGTGTAGGAAGCACAGTTATTATGTTCTGAGAAAACTCACTGTTCTGGCCCTATAGGAATCACAGTAGAGTAGAAGAGTGCTCTTTTCTCTAAAGCAGAGTGTGTTTCTTGTAAGGCGAGCTCGCGTTTGTTTCCCAGTCCTAAATGGAGTTGAGTCACAGACAGTTTTTGGTCCTACGAGCAAGAGTTGTTTTCTGGTAAGAAGAGTCACTATTGCGCTCCAAATGCCATACACAGTGCAAATAGCACTCGTGTCTGTTCCCACCATGTACAGTGTATTGGACTGAAGAGAAGCTACTGTTCTTGTCAGTTTCCTAAGCAGCGTTGAACTAGATATGGTCCATGTGTGTAGGAAGCACAGTTCTTTTGTTCTGAGCAAGCTCACTGTTTGGACCCCATAGAAAACACAGTAGAGTAGAAGAGTGCTCTTTTCTCAAAAGCAGAGTGTGTTTCTTGTAAGGCGAGCTAGCGTTTGTTTCCCAGGCCTAAATGGAGTGGAATCACATGCAGTTTCTGGTCCTACGAGCAAGAGTTGTTTTATGGTTAGAATAGTCACTATTGCGCTGCCATTGCCATACACAGGACAAATAGCACTGGCGTCTGTTCCCAGCAAGTACAGTGTATTAGACTGAAGAGGATCTACTGTTCTTGTCAGGTTCCTAAGCAGAATTGAACTAGATATGGACGTGTGTGTAGGAAGCACAGTTCTTTTGTTCTGAGCAAGCTCACTGTTCGGACCCCATAGGAAACACAGTAGAGTAGAAGAGTGCTCATTTCTGAAAAGCAGAGTGTGTTTCTTGTAAGGCGAGTTAGGGTTTGTTTCCTAGTCCTAAATGGAGTTGAATCACATGCAGTTTCTAGTCCTACCAACAAGAGTTGTTTTCTGGTAAGGAAAGTCACTATTGCGCTCCCATTGCCATACACAGTGCAAATAGATCTCGTGTCTTTTCCCAGCAAGTACAGTGCATTGGACTGAATAGGAGCTACTGTTCTTGTCAGTTTACTAAGCAGAGTTGAACTACATATGGTCCTTGTGTGTAGGAAGCACAGTTATTATGTTCTGAGCAAGCTCACTGTTCTGGCCCTATAGGAAACACAGTAGAGTAGAAGAGTGCTCTTTTCTCTAAAGCAGAGTGTGTTTCTTGTAAGGCGAGCTCGCGTTTGTTTCCCAGTCCTAAATGGAGTTGAGTCACATGCAGTTTTTGGTCCTACGAGGAAGAGTTGTTTTATGGTAAGAAGAGTCACTATTGTGCTCCAAATGCCATACACAGTGCAAATAGCACTCGATTCTGTTCCCAGGAAGTACAGTGTAATGGACTGAATAGGAGCTACTGTTCTTGTCAGTTTCCTAAGCAGAGTTTAACTAGATATGATCCGTGTGTGTAGGAAGCACAGTTCTTTTGTTCTGAGCAAGCTCACTGTTCTGGCCCTATAGGAAACACAGTAGAGTAGATGAATGCTCTTTTCTCTAAAGCAGAGTGTGTTTCTTGTAAGGCGAGCTAGCGTTTGTTTCGCAGTCCTAAATGGAGTTGAATCCCATGCAGTTTCTTGTACTACGAGCAAGAGTTGTTTCCTGGTAAGAAGAGTCACTATTGTATTCCAAATGCCATACACCGTGCAAATAGCACTCGCGTCTGTTCCCAGCATGTACAGTGTATTGGACTGAATAGGAGCTACTGTTCTTGTCAGTTTCCTAAGCAGAGTTGAACTAGATATGGTCCATGTGTGTAGGAAGCACAGTTCTTTTGTTCTGAGCAAGCTCACTGTTTGGACCCCATAGGAAACACAGTATTGTAGAAGAGTGCTCTTTTCTAAAAAGCAGAGAGTGTTTCTTGTAAGGCGAGCTAGCATTTGTTTCCCAGTCCTAAATGGCGTTGAATCACATGCAGTTTGTGTTCCTACGAGCAAGAGTTTTTTTCTGGTAAGGAGAGTCACTATTGCACTGTCATTGCCATACACAGTGCAAATAGCACTCGCGTCTGTTCCCAGCAAGTACAGTGTATCGGACTGAAGAGCAGCTACTGTTCTTGTCAGTTTCTTAAGCAGAGTTGAGCTAGATATGGCCCGTGTGTGTAGGAAGCACAGTTTATATGTTCTGAGCAAGCTCACTGTTCTGGCCCTATAGGAAACACAGTAGAGTAGATGAGTGCTCTTTTCTCTAAAGCAGAGTGTGTTTCTTGTAAGGCTAGCTAGCGTTTGTTTCCTAGTCCTACATGGAGTTGAATCACATGCAGTTTATGGTCCTACGAACAAGAGTTGTTTTCTGGTAAGGAAAGTCACATGCGCACCCATTGCCATACACAGTGCATAAAGCACTCGCGTCTGTTCCCAGCAAGTACAGTGTATTGGACTGAATAGGTGCTATTGTTCTTGTCTGTTTTCTAAGCAGAGTTGAATTAGATATGGCCCGTGTGTGTAGGAAGCACAGTTCTTTTGTTCTGAGCAAGCTCACTGTTTGGACCCAATAGGAAACACAGTAGAGTAGAAGAGTGCTCTTTTCTCTAAAGCAGAGTGTGTTTCTTGTAAGGCGAGCTAGCGTTTGTTTCGCAGTCCTAAATGGAGTTGAATCCCATGCAGTTTCTGGTACTACGAGCAAGAGTTGTTTTCTGGTAAGAAGAGTCACTATTGTGCTCCAAATGCCATACACAGTGCAAATAGCACTCGCGTCTGTTCCAGGCATGTACAGTGTATTGGACTGAATAGCAGCTACTGTTCTTGTCAGTTTCCTAAGCAGAGATGAACTAGATATGGTCCATGTGTGTAGGAAGCACAGTTCTTTTGTTCTGAGCAAGCTCACTGTTTGGACCCCATAGGAAACACAGTAGAGTAGAAGAGTGCTCTTTTCTAAAAAGCAGAGAGTGTTTCTTTTAAGGTGAGCTACCATTTGTTTCCCAGTCCTAAGTGGCGTTGAATCACATGCAGTTTGTGTTCCTACGAGCAAGAGTTGTTTTCTGGTAAGGAAAGTCACTATTGCGCTCTCTTTGCCATACACAGTGCAAATAGCACTGGCGTCTCTTCCCAGCAAGTACAGTGTATTGGACTGAAGAGGAGCTACTGTTCTTGTCAGTTTACTAAGCAGAGTTGAACTAGATATGGTCCATGTGTGTAGGAAGCACAGTTCTTTTGTTCTAAGCAAGCTCACTGTTCTGGCCCTATAGGAAACACATTAAAGTAGAAGAGTGCTCTTTTCTCTAAAGCAGAGTGTGTTTCTTGTAAGGCGAGCTCGCGTTTGTTTCCCAGTCCTAAATGGAGTTGAGTCACAGACAGTTTTTGGTCCTAAGAGCAAGAGTTGTTTTCTGGTGAGAAGAGTCACTATTGCACTCCAAATTGCATACACAGTGCAAATAGCACTCGTGTCTGTTCCCACCATGTACAGTGTATTGGACTGAAGAGAAGCTACTGTTCTTGTCAGTTTCCTAAGCAGCATTGAACTAGATATGGTCCATGTGTGTAGGAAGCACAGTTCTTTTGTTCTGAGCAAGCTCACTGTTTGGACCCCATAGAAAACACAGTAGAGTAGAAGAGTGCTCTTTTCTCAAAAGCAGAGTGTGTTTCTTGTAAGGCGAGCTAGCGTTTGTTTCCCAGGCCTAAATGGAGTGGAATCACATGCAGTTTCTGGTCCTACGAGCAAGAGTTTTTTTATGGTTAGAATAGTCACTATTGCGCTGCCATTGCCATACACAGGACAAATAGCACTGGCGTCTGTTCCCAGCAAGTACAGTGTATTAGACTGAAGAGGATCTACTGTTCTTGTCAGGTTCCTAAGCAGAATTGAACTAGATATGGCCGTGTGTGTAGGAAGCACAGTTCTTTTGTTCTGAGCAAGCTCACTGTTCGGACCCCATAGGAAACACAGTAGAGTAGAAGAGTGCTCATTTCTGAAAAGCAGAGTGTGTTTCTTGTAAGGCGAGCTAGGGTTTGTTTCCTAGTCCTAAATGGAGTTGAATCACATGCAGTTTCTAGTCCTACGAATAAGAGTTGTTTTCTGGTAAGGAAAGTCACTATTGCGCTCCCATTGCCATACACAGGGCAAATAGCACTCGCGTCTTTTCCCAGCAAGTACAGTGTATTGGACTGAATAGGAGCTACTGTTCTTGTCAGTTTCCTAAGCAGAGTTGAACTACATATGGTCCTTGTGTGTAGGAAGCACAGTTATTATGTTCTGAGAAAACTCACTGTTCTGGCCCTATAGGAAACACAGTAGAGTAGAAGAGTGCTCTTTTCTCTAAAGCAGAGTGTGTTTCTTGTAAGGCGAGCTCGCGTTTGTTTCCCAGTCCTAAATGGAGTTGAGTCACAGACAGTTTTTGGTCCTACGAGCAAGAGTTGTTTTCTGGTAAGAAGAGTCACTATTGCACTCCAAATGCCATACACAGTGCAAATAGCACTCGTGTCTGTTCCCACCATGTACAGTGTATTGGACTGAAGAGAAGCTACTGTTCTTGTCAGTTTCCTAAGCAGCGTTGAACTAGATATGGTCCATGTGTGTAGGAAGCACAGTTCTTTTGTTCTGAGCAAGCTCACTGTTTGGACCCCATAGAAAACACAGTAGAGTAGAAGAGTGCTCTTTTCTCAAAAGCAGAGTGTGTTTCTTGTAAGGCGAGCTAGCGTTTGTTTCCCAGGCCTAAATGGAGTGGAATCACATGCAGTTTCTGGTCCTACGAGCAAGAGTTGTTTTATGGTTAGAATAGTCACTATTGCGCTGCCATTGCCATACACAGGACAAATAGCACTGGCGTCTGTTCCCAGCAAGTACAGTGTATTAGACTGAAGAGGATCTACTGTTCTTGTCAGGTTCCTAAGCAGAATTGAACTAGATATGGACGTGTGTGTAGGAAGCACAGTTCTTTTGTTCTGAGCAAGCTCACTGTTCGGACCCCATAGGAAACACAGTAGAGTAGAAGAGTGCTCATTTCTGAAAAGCAGAGTGTGTTTCTTGTAAGGCGAGGTAGGGTTTGTTTCCTAGTCCGAAATGGAGTTGAATCACATGCAGTTTCTAGTCCTACCAACAAGAGTTGTTTTCTGGTAAGGAAAGTCACTATTGCGCTCCCATTGCCATACACAGGGCAAATAGATCTCGTGTCTTTTCCCAGCAAGTACAGTGTATTGGACTGAATAGGAGCTACTGTTCTTGTCAGTTTCCTAAGCAGAGTTGAACTACATATGGTCCTTGTGTGTAGGAAGCACAGTTATTATGTTCTGAGCAAGCTCACTGTTCTGGCCCTATAGGAAACACAGTAGAGTAGAAGAGTGCTCTTTTCTCTAAAGCAGAGTGTGTTTCTTGTAAGGCGAGCTCGCGTTTGTTTCCCAGTCCTAAATGGAGTTGAGTCACATGCAGTTTTTGGTCCTACGAGGAAGAGTTGTTTTATGGTAAGAAGAGTCACTATTGTGCTCCAAATGCCATACACAGTGCAAATAGCAGTCGCATCTGTTCCCAGCAAGTACAGTGTATTGGACTGAATAGGAGCAACTGTTCTTGTCAGTTTCCTAAGCAGAGTTGAACTAGATATGATCCGTGCGTGTAGGAAGCACAGTTCTTTTGTTCTGAGCAAGCTCACTTTTTGGACCCCATAGGAAACACAGTAGAGGAGAAGAGTGCTCTTTTCTCTAAAGCAGAGTGTGTTTCTTGTAAGGCGTGCTCGCGTTTGTTTCCCAGTCCTAAATGGATTTGAGTCACATGCAGTTTTTGGTCCTAAGAACAAGAGTTGTTTTCTGGTAAGAAGAGTCACTATTGTGCTCCAAATGCCATACATAGTGCAAATAGGACTCGCGTCTGTTCCCTGCATGTACAGTGTATTGGACTGAATAGGAGCTACTGTTCTTGTCAGTTTCCTCAGTAGAGTTGAACTAGATATGGTCCATGTGTGTAGGAAGCACAGTTCTTTTGTTCTGAGCAAGCTCACTGTTTGGACCCCATAGGAAACACAGTAGAGTAGAAGAGTGCTCTTTTCTAAAAAGCAGAGAGTGTTTCTTGTAAGGCGAGTTAGCATTTGTTTCCCAGTCCTAAATGGAGTTGCATCACATGCAGTTTGTGTTCCTACGAGCAAGAGTTGTTTTCTGGTAAGGAAAGTCACTATTGCGCTCTCATTGCCATATACAGTGCAAATAGCACTCGCGTCTGTTCCCAGCAAGTACAGTGTATCGGACTGAAGAGGAGCTACTGTTCTTGTCAGTTTCTTAAGCAGAGTTGAGCTAGATATGGCCCGTGTGTGTAGGAAGAACAGTTCTTATGTTCTGAGCAAGCTCACTGTTCTGGCCCTATAGGAAACACAGTAGAGTAGATGAGTGCTCTTTTCTCTAAAGCAGAGTGTGTTTCTTGTAAGGCGAGCTAGCGTTTGTTTCCTAGTCCTAAATGGAGTTGAATCACATGCAGTTTCTCGTCCTACGAACAAGAGTTGTGTTCTGGTAAGGAAAGTCACATTGCGCACCCATTGCCACACAATGCAAATAGCACTCACGTCTGTTCCCAGCAAGTACAGTGTATTGGACTGAATAGGTGCTATTGTTCTTGTCTGTTTCTAAGCAGAGTTGAATTAGATATGGCCCGTGTGTGTAGGAAGCACAGTTCTTTTGTTCTGAGCAAGCTCACTGTTTAGACCCCATAGGAAACACAGTAGAGTAGAAGAGTGCTCTTTTCTCTAAAGCAGAGTGTGTTTCTTGTAAGGCGAGCTAGCGTTTGTTTCGCAGTCCTAAATGGAGTTGAATCCCATGCAGTTTCTGGTCCTACGAGCAAGAGTTGTTTTCTGGTAAGAAGAGTCAATATTGTGCTCCAAATGCCATACACAGTGCAAATAGCACTCGCGTCTGTTCCAGGCATGTACAGTGTATTGGACTGAATAGTTGCTACTGTTCTTGTCAGTTTCCTCAGCAGATTTGAACTAAATATGGTCCATGTGTGTAGGAAGCACAGTTCTTTTGTTCTGAGCAAGCTCACTGTTTGGACCCCATAGCAAACACATTAGAGTAGAATACTGCTCTTTTCTCAAAAGCAGAGTGTGTTTCTTGTAAGGCGAGCTAGAGTTTGTTTCCCAGTCCTAAATGAAGTTGAGTCACATGCAGTTTTTTGTCCTATGAGCAAGAGTTGTTTTCTGGTAAGGAAAGTCACTATTGCGCTCTCATTGCCATACACAGTGCAAAAAGCACTCGCGTCGGTTCCCAGCAAGAACAGTGTATTGGAATGAAGAGGAGCTACTGTTCTTGTCAGTTTCCTAAGCAGAGTTGAACTACATATGGTCCGTGTGTGTAGGAAGCACAGTTCTTTTGTTCTGAGCAAGCTCTCTGTTTGGACCCCATAGGAAACACAGTAGAGTAGAAGTGTGCTCTTTTCTCTAAAGCAGAGTGTGTTTCTTGTAAGGCGAGCTAGCGTTTGTTTCCCAGTCCTAAATGGAGTTGAATCACATGCAGTTTCTGGTCCTACGAGCAAGAGTTGTTTTCTGGTAAGGAAAGTTACTATTGCGCTCCCATTGCCATACACAGTGCAAATAGCACTGGCATCTGTTCCAGCAAGTACAGTGTATTGGACTGAAGAGGAGCTACTGTTCTTCTCAGTTTCCTAAGCAGAGTTGAACTACATATGGTCCGTGTGTGTAGGAAGCACAGTTCTTTTGTTCTGAGCAAGCCTACTGTTTGGACCCCATAGGAAACACAGTAGAGTAGAAGAGTGCTCTTTTCTCTAAAGCAGAGTGTGTTTCTTGTAAGGCGAGCTAGCGTTTGTTTCCCAGTCCTAAATGGATTTGAGTCACATGCAGTTTTTGGTTCTATGAGCAAGAGTTGTTTTCTGGTAAGAAGATTCACTATTGCGCTGCCATTGCCATACACAGGACAAATAGCACTGGCATCTGTTCGCATAAGTACAGTGTATTGGACTGAAGAGGATCTACTGTTCTTGTCAGGTTCCTAAGCAGAATTGAACTAGATATGGACGTGTGTGTAAGAAGCACAGTTCTTTTGTTCTGAGCAAGCTCACTTTTCGGACCCAAAAGGAAACAAAGTAGAGTAGAAGAGTGCTCTTTTCTCAAAAGCAGAGTGTGTTTTTTGTAAAGCAAGCTATCGTTTGTTTCCCAGTCCTAAATGGAGTTGAATCACATGCAGTTTCTGGTCCTACGAGCAAGAGTTGTTTTCTGGTAAGGAAAGTCACTATTGTGCTCCCTTTGCCATATACAGTGCAAATAGCACTCGCGTCTGTTCCCAGCAAGTACAGTGCATCAGACTGAAGAGGAGCTACTGTTCTTTCAGTTTCCTAAGCAGAGTTGAACTAGATATGGCCGGTGTGTGTAGGAAGCACAGTTCTTTTGTTCTGAGCAAGCTCACTGTTCTGGCCCTAAGGGAAACACAGTAGAGTAGAAGAGTGCTCTTTTCTATAAAGCAGAGTGTGTTACTTGTAAGGCGAGCTCGCGTTCGTTTCCCAGTCCTAAATGGATTTGAGTCACATGCAGTTTTTGGTCCTATGAGCAAGAGTTGTTTTCTGGTAAGAAGAGACACTATTTTGCTCTAAATGCCATACACAGTGCAAATAGCACTCGCCTCTGTTCCCAGCATGTACAGTGTATTGGACTGAATAGGAGCCACTGTTCTTGTCAGTTTCCTAAGCAGAGTTGAAGTAGATATGGTCCATGTGTGTAGGAAGCACAGTTCTTTTATTCTGAGCAAGCTCACTGTTTGGAACCCATAGGAAACACAGTAGAGTAGAAGAGTGCTCTTTTCTAAAAAGCAGAGAGTGTTTCTTGTAAGGCAAGCTAGCATTTGTTTCCCAGTCCTAAATGGCGTTGAATCACATGCAGTTTGTGTTACTAAGAGCAAGAGTTGTTTTCTGTTAAGCAGAGTCACTATTGTGCTGTCATTGCCATACACAGTGCAAATAGCACTCGCGTCTGTTCCCAGCAAGTACAGTGTATCGGACTGAAGAGGAGCTACTGTTCTTGTCAGTTTCCTAAGCAGAGTTGAACTACATATGGTCCGTGTGTGTAGGAAGCACAGTTCTTTTGTTCTGAGCAAGCTCACTGTTTGGACCCCATAGGAAACACAGTAGAGTAGAAGAGTGCTCTTTTCTCTAAAGCAGAGTGTGTTTCTTGTATGGCGATCTATCGTTTGTTCCGCAGTCCTAAATGGAGTTGAATCACATGCAGTTTCTGGTCCTACGAACAAGAGTTGTTTTCTGGTAAGGAAAGTCACTATTGTGCTCCCATTGCCATACACAGGGCAAATAGCACTCGCGTCTTTTCCCAGCAAGTACAGTGTATTGGACTGAATAGGAGCTACTGTTCTTGTCAGTTTCCTAAGCAGAGTTGAACTACATATGGTCCTTGTGTGTAGGAAGCACAGTTCTTTTCTTCTGAGCAAGCTCACTGTTTGGACCCCATAGGAAACACAGTAGAGTAGAAGAGTGCTCTTTTCTCTAAAGCAGAGTGTGTTTCTTGTAAGGCGAGCTAGCGTTTGTTTCTTAGTCCTAAATGGAGTGAAATCACATGCAGTTTCTGTCATACGAGCAAGAGTTGTTTTATGGTAAAAATCGTCACTATTGCGCTGCCATTGCCATACACAGGACAAATAGCACTGGCGTCTGTTTGCAGCAAATACAGTGTATTGGACTGAAGAGGATCTACTGTTCTTGTCAGGTTCCTAAGCAGAATTGAACTAGATATGGCCGTGTGTGTAGGAAGCACAGTTCTTTTGTTCTGAGCAAGCTCACTGTTCGGACCCCATAGGAAACACAGTAGAGTAGAAGAGTGCTCTTTTCTCTAAAGCACAGTGTGTTTCTTGTAAGGCGAGCTCATGTTTGTTTCCCAGTCCTAAATGGAGTTGAGTCACAGACAGTTTTTGGTCCTATGAGCAAGAGTTGTTTTCTGGTAAGAAGGGTCACTATTGCGCTCCAAATGCCATACACAGTGCAAGTAGCACTCGCGTCTGTTCCCAGCAAGTACAGTGTATTGGACTGAATAGGAGAGACTGTTCTTGTCAGTTTCCTAAGCAGAGTTGAACTACATATGGTCCTTGTGTGTAGGAAGCACAGTTCTTTTGTTCTGAGCAAGCTCACTGTTTGGACGCCATGGGAAACACAGTAGAGTAGAAGAGTGCTCTTTTCTCTAAAGCAGAGTGTGTTTCATGTAAGGCGAGCTAGCATTTGTTTCCCAGTCCTAAATGGAGTTGAATCACATGCAGTTTCTGGTCCTACGAGCAAGAGTTGTTTTCTGGTAGGAAAGTCACTATTGCGCTCCCATTGGCATACACAGTGCAAATAGCACTCCCGTCTGTTCCCAGCAAGTACAGTGTATCGGACTGAAGAGGAGCTACTGTTCTTCTCAGTTTCCTAAGCAGAGTGGAACTAGATATGGCCCGTGTGTGTAGGAAGCACATTTCTTTTTTTCTGAGCAAGCTCACTGTTCTGGCCCTATAGGAAACAAAGTAGAGTAGAAGAGTGCTCTTTTCTCAAAACAGAGTGTGTTTCTTGTAAAGCGAGCTGGAGTTTGTTTCCCAGTACTAAATGGAGTTGAATCACATGCAGTTTCTGGTCCTACGAGCAAGAGCTGTTTTCTGGTAAGAAGAGTCACTATTGCACTGCCATTGCCATACACAGGACAAATAGCACTGGCGTCTGTTCCCAGCAAGTACAGTGTATCGGACTGAAGAGGAGCTACTGTTCTTGTCAGTTTGCTAAGCAGAGTTGAACTACATATGGCCCGTGTGTGTAGGAAGCACAGTTCTTTTTTTCTGAGCAAGCTCTCTGTTTGGACCCCATAGGAAACACAGTAGAGTAGAAGAGTGCTCTTTTCTCTAAAGTAGAGAGTGTTTCTTGTGAGGCGAGCTAGCGTTTGTTTCCCAGTCCTAAATGGAGGTGAATCACATGCAGTTTCTGGTCCTACAAGCAAGAGTTGTTTTCTGGTAAGGAAAGTTACTATTGCGCTCCCATTGCCATACACAGTGCAAATAACACTGGCATCTGTTCCCAGCAAGTACAGTGTATTGGACTGAAGAGGAGCTTCTGTTCTTCTCAGTTTCCTAAGCAGAGTTAAACTAGATATTGCCCATGTGTGTAGGAAGCACAGTTCTTTTGTTCTGAGCAAGCTCACTGTTCGGACCCCATAGGAAACACAGTAGAGTAGAAGAGTGCTCTTTTCTCTAAAGCAGAGTGTGTTTTTTGTAAGGCGAGCTATCGTTTGTTTCCCAGTCCTAAATGGAGTTGAATCACATGCAGTTTCTGGTCCTACGAGCAAGAGTTGTTTTCTGGTAAGGAAAGTCACTATTGCGCTCCCTTTGCCATACACAGTGCAAATAGCACTCGTGTCTGTTCCCAGCAAGTACAGTGTATCGGACTTAAGAGGAGCTAGTGTTCTTGTCAGTTTCAAAGCAGAGTTGACCTAGATATGGTCGATGTGTGTAGGAAGCACAGTTCTTTTGTTCTGAGCAAGCTCACTGTTTGGACCCCATAGGAAACACAGTAGAGTAGAAGAGTGCTCATTTCTCAGAAGCAGAGTGTGTTTCTTGTAAGGCGTGCTAGCATTTGTTTCCCAGTCCTAAATGGCGTTGAATCACATGCAGTGTGTGGTCCTACGAGCAAGAGTTGTTTTCTGGTAAGGAAAGTCACTATTGCGCTCTCATTGCCATACACAGTGCAAATAGCACTCGCGTCTGTTCCCAACAAATACAGTGTATTGGACTGAAGAGGAGCTACTGTTCTTGTCAGTCTCCTAAGCAGAGTTGAACTAGATATGGCCTGTGTGTCTAGGAAGCACAGTTCATTTGTTCTGAGCAAGCACACTGTTCTGGCCCTATAGGACATACAGTAGAGTAGAAGAGTGCCCTTTTCTCAAAAGCAGAGTGTGTTTCTTGTAAGGCGAGCTAGAGTTTGTTTCCCAGTCCTAAATGGAGTTGGGTCACATGCAGTTTTTTGTCCTACGAGCAAGAGTTGTTTTCTGGTAAGACGAGTCACTATTGTGCTCCAATTGCCATACACAGTGCAAGTAGCACTCGCGTCTGCTCTCAGCAAGTACAGTGTATCAGACTGAAGAGGAGCTACTGTTCCTGTCAGTTTCCTAAGCAGAGTTGAACTAGATATGGCCCGTGTGTGTAGGAAGCACAGTTCTTTTGTTCTGAGCAAGCTCACTGTTCTGGCCCTATAAGAAACACAGTAGAGTAGAAGAGTGCTCTTTTCTCTAAAGCAGAGTGTGTTTCTTGTAAGGCGAGCTCACGTTTGTTTCCCAGTTCTAAATGGAGTTGAATCACATGCAGTTTCTGGTCCTACGAGCAAGAGTTGTTTTCTGGTAGGAAAGTCACTATTGCGCTCATATTGGCATACACAGTGCAAAGAGCACTCGCGTCTGTTCCCAGCAAGCACAGTGTATCGGACTGAAGAGGAGCTACTGTTCTTGTCAGTTTCCTAAGCAGAGTGGACCTAGATATGGCCCGTGTGTGTAGGAAGCACATTTCTTTTTTTCTGAGCAAGGTCACTGTTCTGGCCCTATAGGAAAAAAAGTATAGTAGAAGAGTGCTCTTTTCTCAAAACAGAGTGTGTTTCTTGTAAAGCGAGCTGGAGTTTGTTTCCCAGTCCTAAATGGAGTTGAATCACATGCAGTTTCTGATCCTACGAGCAAGAGTTGTTTTCTGGTAAGAAGAGTCACTATTGCCCTGCCATTTCCATACACAGGACAAATAGCACTGGCGTCTGTTCCCAGCAAGTACAGTGTATTGGACTGAAGAGGATCTACTGTTCTTGTCAGGTTCCTAAGCAGAGTTGAACTAGATATGGCCGTGTTTGTAGGAAGCACAGTTTTTTTTGTTCTGAGCATGCTCACTGTTCCGAACACATAGGAAACACAGTAGAGTAGAAGAGTGCTCTTTTCTCAAAAGCAGAGTGTGTTTATTGGAAAGCGAGCTAGCATTTGTTTCCCAGTCCTAAATGGAGTTGAGTCACAAGCAATTTTGTCCTACGAGCAAGAGTTGTTTTCTGGTAAGGAAAGACACTATTGTGCTCTCATTGCCATACACAGTGCAAATAGCACTCGCGTCTGTTCCCAGCAAATACAGTGTATTGGTCTGAAGAGGAGCTACTGTTCTTGTCAGGTTCCTAAGCAGAGTTGAACTACATATGGTCCGTGTGTGTAGGAAGCACAGTTCTTTTGTTCTGAGCAAGCTCTCTGTTTGGACCCCATAGGAAACACAGTAGAGTAGAAGAGTGCTCTTTTCTCTAAAGCAGAGTGTGTCTCTTGTAAGGCGAGCTAGCGTTTGTTTCCCAGTCATAAATGGAGTTGAATCACATGCAGTTTCTGGTCCTACGAGCAAGAGTGGTTTTCTGGTAAGGAAAGTCACTATTGTGCTCCCATTGCCATACACAGTGCAAATAGCACTCCCGTCTGTTCCCAGCAAGTACAGTGTATTTGACTGAAGAGGAGCTACTGTTCTTGTCAGTCTCCTAAGCAGAGTTGAACTAGATATGGTCCGTGTGTGTAGGAAGCACAGTTCTTTTGTTCTGAGCAAGCTCACTCTTCGGACCCCATAGGAAACACAGTAGAGTAGAAGAGTGCTCTTTTCTAAAAGCAGAGTGTGTTTCATGAAAGGCGAGCTAGCATTTGTTTCCCAGTCCTAAATGGAGTTGAATCACATGCAGTATCTGGTCTTACGAGCAAGAGTTGTTTTCTGGTAGGAAAGTCACTATTGCGCTCCCATTGGCATACACAGTGCAAATAGCACTCGCGTCTGTTCCCAGCAAGTACAGTGTATTGGACTGAAGAGGAGCTACTGTTCTTGTCAGTTTCCTAAGCAGATTGAACTAGATATGGCCCGTGTGTGTAGGAAGCACAGTTCTTTTGTTCTGAGCAAGCTCACTGTTATGGCCCTATAGGAAACACAGTAGAGTAGATGAGTGCTCTTTTCTCTAAAGCAGAATGTGTTTCTTGTAAGGCGAGCTACCGTTTGTTTCCCAGTCTTAAATGGAGTTGAATCACATACAGTTTCTGGTCCTATGTGCAAGAGTTGTTTTATGGTAAGAAGAGTTACTATTGCGCAGCCATTGTCATGCACAGGACAAATTGCCCTGGCGTCTGTTCCCAGCAAGTACAGTGTATTGGACTGAAGAGGATCTACTGTTCTTGTCAGGTTCCTAAGCAGAATTGAACTAGATATGGCCGTGTGTGCAGGAAGCACAGTTCTTTTGTTCTGATCAATCTCACTCTTCGGACCCCATAGGAAACACAGTAGAATAGAAGAGTGCTCTTTTCTCAAAAGCAGAGTGTGTTTCTTGTAAGGCGAGCTAGCGTTTGTTTCGCAGTCCTAAATGGAGTTGAGTCACAGGCAGTTTTTTGTCCTACGAGGAAGAGTTGTTTTCTGGTAAGATGAGTCACTATTGTGCTCCAATTGTCATACACAGTGCAAATAGCACTCGCGTCTCTTCCCAGAAAGTACAGAGTATTGGACTGAATAGGTGCTAATGTTCTTGTCAGTTTCCTAAGCAGACTTGAACTAGATATGGCCGTGTGTGTAGGAAGCACAGTTTTTTTTGTTCTGAGCAAGCTCACTGTTCGGACCCCATTGAAAACACAGTAGAGTAGAAGAGTGCTCTTTTCTCAAAAGCAGAGTGTGTTTCTTGTAAGGCGAGCTAGCGTTTGTTTCCCAGTCCTAAATGGAGTTGAATCACATGCAGTTTCTGGTCCTACGAGCAAGAGTTGTTTTCTGGTAAGGAAAGTCACTATTGCGCTCCCATTGCCATACACAGTGCAAATAGCCCTCCCGTCTGTTCCCAGCAAGTACAGTGTATCAGAATGAAGAGGAGCTACTGTTCTTCTCAGTTTCCTAAGCAGAGTTGAACTAGATATGGCCCGTGTGTGTAGGAAGCACAGTTCTTTTTTTCTGAGCAAGCTCACTGTTCTGGCCCTATAGGAAACAAAGAGTAGAAGAGTGCTCTTTTCTCAAAAGCAGAGTGTGTTTCTTGTAAAGCGAGCTGGAGTTTGTTTCCCAGTCCTAAATGGAGTTGAATCACATGCAGTTTCTGGTCCTACGAGCAAGAGTTGTTTTCTGGTAAGAAGAGTCACTATTGCGCTGCCATTGCCATACACAGGACAAATAGCACTGGCGTCTGTTCCCAGCAAGTACAGTTATTGGACTGAAGAGGATCTACTGTTCTTGTAAGGTTCCTAAGCAGAGTTGAACTAGATATGGTCCATGTGTGTAGGAAGCACAGTTCTTTTGTTCTGAGCAAGCTCACTCTTTGGACCCCATAGGAAAAACAGTAGAGTAAAAGAGTGCTCTTTTATCAAAAGCAGAGTGTGTCTCTTGTAAGGCGAGCTAGCGTTTCTTTCCCAGTCTCAAATGGAGTTGAATCACATGCAGTTTCTGGTCCTACGAGCAAGAGTTGTTTTCTGGTAAGGAAAGTTACTATTGTGCGCCAAATGCCCTACACAGTGCAAATAGCACTTGCGTCTGTTCCCAGCAAGTACTGTGTATTGGACTGAAGAGGATCTACTGTTCTTGTCAGTTTCCTAAGCAGTGTTGAACTAGATATGGCCGTTTGTGTAGGAATCACAGTTCTTTTGTTCTGAGCAAGCTCACTGTTCGGTCCCCATAGGAAACACAGTAGAGTAGAAGAGTTCTCTTTTCTCAAAAGCAGGGTGTGTTTCATGTGATGCGAGCTAGCATTTGTTTCCCAGTCTTAAATGGAGTTGCATCACATGCTGTTTCTGGTCCTACGAGCAAGAGTTGTTTTCTGGTATGAAGAGTCACTATTGCGCACCCATTGTCTTACACAGGGCAAATAGCACTCGCGTCTGTTCCCATCAAGTACAGTGTATTGGACTGAAGAGGAGCTACTGTTCTTGTCAGTTTCCTAAGCAGAGTTGAACTAGATATGGGCCCTGTGTTTAGGAAGCACAGTTCATTAGTTCTGAGCAAGTTCACTGTTCTGGCCCAATAGGAAACACAGTAGAGTAGAAGAGTTCTCTTTTCTCATAAGCAGGGTGTGTTTCATGTGAGGCGAGCTAGCATTTGTTGCCCAGTCCTATATGGAGTTGAATTACATGCAGTTTCTGGTCCTACGAGCAAGAATTGTTTTCTAGTAAGGAAAGTCACTATTGCGCTCCCATTGCCATACACAGTGCAAATAGCACTCGCGTCTGTTCCCAGCAAGTACAGTGTATCGGACTGAAGAGGAGCTACTGTTTTTGTCAGTTTCCTAAGCAGAATTGAACTAGGTATGGCCGCGTGTGTAGGAAGCACAGTTCTTTTGTTCAGAGCAAGCTCACTGTTCGGACCCCATAGGAAACACAATAGAGTAGAAGAGTGCTCTTTTCTCAAAAGCAGAGTGTGTTTCTTGTACGGCAAGCTAGCGTTTGTTTCCCAGTCCTAAATGGAGTTGAATCACATGCAGTATCTGGTCTTACGAGCAAGAGTTGTTTTCTGGTAGGAAAGTCACTATTGCGCTCCCATTGGCATACACAGTGCAAATAGCACTCGCGTCTGTTCCCAGCAAGTACAGTGTATTGGACTGAAGAGGAGCTACTGTTCTTGTCAGTTTCCTAAGCAGATTGAACTAGATATGGCCCGTGTGTGTAGGAAGCACAGTTCTTTTGTTCTGAGCAAGCTCACTGTTATGGCCCTATAGGAAACACAGTAGAGTAGATGAGTGCTCTTTTCTCTAAAGCAGAATGTGTTTCTTGTAAGGCGAGCTACCGTTTGTTTCCCAGTCTTAAATGGAGTTGAATCACATACAGTTTCTGGTCCTATGTGCAAGAGTTGTTTTATGGTAAGAAGAGTTACTATTGTGCAGCCATTGTCATGCACAGGACAAATTGCCCTGGCGTCTGTTCCCAGCAAGTACAGTGTATTGGACTGAAGAGGATCTACTGTTCTTGTCAGGTTCCTAAGCAGAATTGAACTAGATATGGCCGTGTGTGCAGGAAGCACAGTTCTTTTGTTCTGATCAATCTCACTGTTCGGACCCCATAGGAAACACAGTAGAGTAGAAGAGTGCTCTTTTCTAAAAAACAGAGTGTGTTTCTTGTAAGGCGAGCTAGCGTTTGTTTTGTAGTCCTAAATGGAGTTGAATCACATGCAGTTTGTGGTCTTACGAGCAAGCGTGGTTTTCTGGTAAGAAGAGTCAATATAGCGTTCCCATTGTCATACACAGGGCAAATAGCACTGGCGTCGGTTCCCAGCATGTACAGTGTATTGGACTGAAGAGAATCTAATGTTCTTGTCAGGTTCCTAAGCAGAATTGAACTAGATATGGCCGTGTGTGTAGGAAGCACAGTTCTTTTGATCTGAGCAAGCTCACTGTTCGGACTCCATAGGAAACAATATAGAGTAGAAGAGTGCTCTTTTCTCAAAAGCAGATGTGTGTTTATTGTAAGGCGAGCTAGCATTTGTTTCCCAGTCCTAAATGGAGTTGAATCACATGCAGTTTCTGGTCCTACGAGCAAGAGTTGTTTTCTGGTAAGGAAAGTAACTATTGCGCTCCCATTGCCATGCACAGTGCAAATAGCTCTCCCGTCTGTTCCCAGCATGTACAATGTATTTGACTGAAGAGGAGCTACTGTTCTTGTTAGTCTCCTAAGCAGAATTGAACTAGATATGGCCCGTGTGTCGAGGAAGCACAGTTCATTTGTTCTGAGCAAGCTCACTGTTCTGGCCTCATGGGAAACACAGAATAGTAGAAGAGTGCTATTTTCTCAAAAACAGAGTGTGTTTCTTGTAAGGCGAGCTAGAGTTTGTTTCCCAGTCCTAAATGGAGTTGAGTCACATGCAGTTTTTTGTCCTAAGAGCAAGAGTTGTTTTCTGGTAAGACCAGTCACTATTGTGCTCCAATTGCCATACACAGTGTAAGTAGCACTCGCGTCTGTTCTCAGCAAGTACAGTGTATCGGACTGAAGAGGAGCTACTGTTCTTGTCAGTTTCCTAAGCAAAGTTGAACTAGATATGTCCCGTGTGTGTAGGAAGGACAGTTCTTATGTTCTGAGCAAGCTCACTGTTCTGGCCCTATAGGAAACACAGTAGAGTAGAAGAGTGCTCTTTTATCTAAAGCAGAGTGTTTTTTTTTTGTAAGGCGAGCTCGCGTTTGTTTCCCAGTCCTAAATGGAGTTGAATCACATGCAGTTTTTGGTCCTACGAGCAAGAGTTGTTTTATGGTAAGAAGAGTCACTAATGCGCTCCAAATGCCATACACAGTGCAAATAGCACTCGCGTCTGTTCCCAGCAAGTACAGTGTATCGGACTGAAGAGGATCTACTGTTCTTGTCAGTTTCCTAAGCAGAGTTGAACTAGATATGGTCCATGTGTGTAGGAAGCACAGTTCTTTTGTTCTGAGCAAGCTCACTCTTTGGCCCCCATAGGAAACACTGTAGAGTAAAAGAGTGCTCTTTTATCAAAAGCAGAGTGTGTCTCTTGTAAGGCGAGCTAGCGTTTCTTTCCCAGTCTCAAATGGAGTTGAATCACATGCAGTTTCTGGTCCTACGAGCAAGAGTTGTTTTCTGGTAAGGAAAGTCACTATTGTGCGCCAAATGCCCTACACAGTGCAAATAGCACTTGCGTCTGTTCCCAGCAAGTACAGTGTATTGGACTGAAGAGGATCTACTGTTCTTGTCAGTTTCCTAAGCAGTGTTGAACTAGATATGGCCGTTTGTGTAGGAATCACAGTTCTTTTGTTCTGAGCAAGCTCACTGTTCGGTCCCCATAGGAAACACAGCAGAGTAGAAGAGTTCTCTTTTCTCAAAAGCAGGGTGTGTTTCATGTGATGCGAGCTAGCATTTGTTTCCCAGTCTTAAATGGAGTTGCATCACATGCTGTTTCTGGTCCTACAAGCAAGAGTTGTTTTCTGGTATGAAGAGTCACTATTGCACACCCATTGTCTTACACAGGGCAAATAGCACTCGCGTCTGTTCCCATCAATACAGTGTATTGGACTGAAGAGGAGCTACTGTTCTTGTCAGTTTCCTAAGCAGAGTTGAACTAGATATGGCCCGTGTGTGTAGGAAGCACAGTTCTTTTGTTCTGAGCAAGCTCACTGTTCGGACACCATAGGAAACACTGTAGATTAGAAGAGTGCTCTTTTCTCAAAAGCAGAGTGTGTTTCTTGAAAGGCAAGCTACTCTTTGTTTCCCAGTCAGAAATGGAATTGTATCCCGTGCAGTTTCTGGTCCTACGAGCAAGAGTTTTTTTCTGGTAATAAGAGTCACTATTGCACTCCCATTGCCATACACAGTGCATATAGCACTGCCGTCTGTTCCCAGCATGTACAGAGTATTGGACTGAAGAGGAGCTACTGTTCTTGTCAGTTTCCTAAGCAGAGTTGAACTAGATATGGGCCCTGTGTGTAGGAAGCACAGTTCATTTGTTCTGAGCAAGTTCACTGTTCTGGCCCAATAGGAAACACAGTAGAGTAGAAGAGTTCTCTTTTCTCAAAAGCAGGGTGTGTTTCATGTGAGGCGAGCTAGCATTTGTTGCCAGTCGTATATGGAGTTGAATTACATGCAGTTTCTGGTCCTACGAGCAAGAATTGTTTTCTAGTAAGGAAAGTCACTATTGCGCTCCCATTGCCATACACAGTGCAAATAGCACTCGCGTCTGTTCCCAGCAAGTACAGTGTATCGGACTGAAGAGGAGCTACTGTTTTTGTCAGTTTCCTAAGCAGAATTGAACTAGGTATGGCCGCGTGTGTAGGAAGCACAGTTCTTTTGTTCAGAGCAAGCTCACTGTTCGGACCCCATAGGAAACACAATAGAGTAGAAGAGTGCTCTTTTCTCAAAAGCAGAGTGTGTTTCTTGTATGGCAAGCTAGCGTTTGTTTCCCAGTCCTAAATGGAGTTGAATCACATGCAGTTTCTGGTCCTACGAGCAAGAGTTGTTTTCTGGTAAGGAAAGTCACTATTGTGCTCCCATTGCCATACACAGTGCAAATAGCATTCGCTTCTGTTCCCAGCAAGTACAGTGTATCAGACTGAAGATGAGCTACTTTTCTTGTCAGTTTCCTAAGCAGAGTTGAACTAGATATGGCCCGTGTGTGTAGGAAGCACAGTTATAATGTTCTGAGCAAGCTCACTGTTCTGGCCCTGTAGGAAACAGAGTAGAGGAGAAGAGTGCTCTTTTCTCTAAAGCAGAGTGTGTTTCTTGTAAGGCGAGCTCGCGTTTGATTCCCAGTCCTAAATGGAATTGAGTCACAGGCAGTTTTTGGTCCTATGAGCAAGAGTTGTTTTCTACTAAGAAGAGTCACTATTGCGCCCCAAATGCCATACACAGTGCAAATAGCACTCGCGTCTGTTCCCAGCAAGTACAGTGTATTGCACTGAAGAGGAGCTACTGTTCTTCTCAGTTTCCTAAGCAGAGTTGAACTAGATATGGTCCATGTGTGTAGGAAGCACAGATCTTTTGTTCTGAGCAAGCTCACTGTTTGGACCCCATAGGAAACACAGTAGAGTAGAAGAGTGCTCTTTTCTAAAAAACAGAGTGTGTTTCTTGTAAGGCGAGCTAGCGTTTGTTTTGTAGTCCTAAATGGAGTTGAATCACATGCAGTTTGTGGTCCTACGAGCAAGCGTGGTTTTCTGTTAAGAAGAGTCAATATAGCGCTCCCATTGTCATACACAGGGCAAATAGCACTGGCGTCGGTTCCCAGCATGTACAGTGTATTGGACTGAAGAGAATCTACTGTTCTTGTCAGGTTCCTAAGCAGAATTGAACTAGATATAGCCGTGTGTGTAGGAAGCACAGTTCTTTTGTTCTGAGCAAGCTCACTGTTCGGACTCCATAGGAAACAATATAGAGTAGAAGAGTGCTCTTTTCTCAAAAGCAGATGTGTGTTTATTGTAAGGCGAGCTAGCATTTGTTTCCCAGTCAAAAATGGATTTGAATCACATGCAGGTTCTGGTCCTACGAGCAAGAGTTGTTTTCTGGTAAGGAAAGTCATTATTGTGCTCCCTTTGCCATACACAGTGCTAATAGCACTTGCGTCTGTTCCCAGCAAGTACAGTGTATTGGACTGAATAGGAGCTACTGTTCTTGTCAGTTTCCTAAGCAGAGTTGAACCAGATATGGCCCGTGTGTTTAGGAAGCACAGTTCTTTTGTTCTGAACAAGCTCACTGTTCTGGCCCTATAGGAAACACAGTAGAGTAGAATAGTGGTCTTTTGTCAAAAGCAGAGTGTGTTTCTTGTAAGGCTAGCTAACGTTTGTTTCCCAGTCCTAAATGGAGTTGAGTCACATGCAGTTTTTGGTCCTACGAGCAAGAGTAGTTTTCTGGTAAGAAGAGTCACTATTGGGCTCCCATTGCCATACACAGTACAAATAGCACTCGCGTCTGTTCCCAGCATGTACAGTGTATTGGACTGAAAAGGATCTATTCTTCTTGTCAGTTTCCTAAGCAGAATTGAACTAGATATGGCCGTTTATGTAGGAAGCACAGTTCTTTTGTTCTGAGCAAGCTCTCTGTTCTGGCCCTACAGGAAACACAGTAGAGAAGAAGAGTGCTCTTTTATCAATAGCAGAGTGTGTTTCTTGTAAGTCCAGCTAGTGTTTTTTTCCCAGTCCTATATGGAGTTGAATTACGTGCAGTTTTTGGTCCTACCAGCAAGAGTTGTTTTCTGGTAAGGAAAGTCACTATTGCGCTCCCTTTGCCACACACAGTGCAAAGAGCACTCGTGTCTGTTTCGAGCAAGTACAGTGTATTGGACTGAAGAGGAGCTACTGTTCTTGTCAGTTTCCTAAGCAGAGTTGAACTAGATATGGCCCGTGTGTGTAGGAAGCACAGTTCTTTTGTTCTGAGCAAGCTCACTGTTCGGACCCCATAGGAAACACAGTAGAGTAGAAGAGTGTTCTTTTCTCAAAAGCAGAGTGTGTTTCTTCTAAGGCGAGCTAGCGTTTGTTTCCCAGTCCTAAATGGAGTTGAATCACATGCAGTTTCTGGTCCTACGAGCAAGAGTTGTTTTCTGGTAAGGAAAGTTATTATTGTGCTCCCATTGCCATACATAGTGCAAATAGCACTCGCATCTGTTCCCAGCAAGTACAGTGTATTGGACTGAAGAGGAGCAACTGTTCTTGTCAGTTTCCTAAGCAGAGTTGAACTAGATATGGCCCCTGTGTGTAGGAAACACAGTTCTTTTGTTCTGAGCAAGTTCACTGTTCTGGCCCTATAGGAAACACAGTAGAGGAGAAGAGTGCTCTTTTCTCAAAAGGTGAGTGTGTTTCTTGTAAGGCAAGCTTGCGTTTCTTTCCCAGTCCTAAATGGAGTTGAGTCACATGCAGTTTCTGGTCCTACAAGCAAGAGTTGTTTTCTCGTAAGAAGAGTAACTATAGCGCTCCCATTGTCATACACAGGGCAAATAGCACTGGTGTCTGTTCCCAGCATGTGCAGTGTATTTGACTGAAGAGGGTATACTGTTCTTGTCAGTTTCCTAAGCTGAATTGAACTAGATATGGCCGTGTGTGTAGGAAGCATACTTCTTTTGTTCTGTGCAAGCTTACTGTTCTGGCCTTATAGGAAACACAGTAGAGTAGAAGGGTGCTCTTTTCTCAAAAGCAGAGTGTGTTTCTTGTAAGGCGAGCTAGCATTTATTTCCCAGTTCTAAATGGAGTTGAATCACATGCAGTTTTTGGTCCTATGAGCAAGAGTTGTTTTCTGGTAAGGAATGTCACTATCGTGCTCTCATTGCCATACACAGTGCAAATTGCACTCGCGTCTGTTCCCAGCATGTACAGTGTATTGGCATGAAGAAGAGCTACTTTTCTTCTCAGTTTCCTAAGCAGAGTTGAACTAAATATGGCCCGTGTGTGTAGGAAGTACAGTTCTTTTGTTCTGAGCAAGCTCACTGTTCGGACCCCATAGGAAACACAGTAGAGTAGAAGAGTGCTCTTTTCTCAAAAGCAGAGTGTGTTTCTTGTAAGGTGAGCTGGCGTTTGTTAACCAGTCTTAAATGGAGTTGAATCACATAAAGTTTCTGGTCCTACGAGCAAGAGATGTTTTCTGATAAGAAGAGTCACTATTGCGCTCCCATTGCCATACACAATGCAAATAGCACTGGCTTCTGTTCCCAGCAAGTACAGTGTATCAGACTGAAGAGGAGCTACTGTTCTTGTCAGTTTCCTAAGCAGAGTTGAACTAGATATGGCCCGTGTGTGCAGGAAGCACAGTTCTTTTGTTCTGAGCAAGCTCACTGTTCGGACCCCATAGGAAACACAGTAGAGTAGAAGAGTGCTCTTTTCTCAAAAGCAGAGTGTGTTTCATGTAAGGCAAGCGAGCATTTGTTTCCCAGTCCTAAATGGAGTTGAATCACATGCAGTTTCTGGTCCTACCAGCAAGAGTTGTTTTCTGGTAGGAAAGTCACTATTGCGCTCCCATTGCAATACACAGTGCAAATAGTACTCGCGTCGGTTCCCAGCAAGTACAGTGTATTGGACTGAAGAGGAGCTACTGTTTTTGTCAGTTTTCTAAGCAGAGTTGAAATAGATACAGCCCGTGTGTAGGAAGCACAGTTCTTTTGTTCTGAGCAAGCTCACTGTTCGGACCCCATAGGAAACACAGTAGAGTAGAAGAGTGCTCTTTTCTCAAAAGCAGAGTGTGTTTCTTGTAAGGCCAGCTAGTGTTTTTTTCCCAGCCTTATATGGAGTTGAATTACATGCTGTTTCTGGTCCTACGAGCAAGAGTTGTTTTCTGGTAAGGAAAGTCACTATTGCTATCCCATTGCCATACATAGTGCAATAGCCCTCGCGTCTGTTCCCAGCATGTACAGTGTATTGGACTGAAAAGGATCTATTGTTCTTGTCAGTTTCCTAAGCAGAATTGAACTAGATATGGCCGTGTATGTAGGAAGCACAGTTCTTTTGTTTTGAGCAAGCTCTCTTCTGGCCCTATAGGAAACACAGTAGAGTAGAAGAGTGCTCTTTTCTCAAAAGCAGAGTGTGTTTTTTGTAAGGCGAGCTAGCGTTTGTTTCCCAGTCCTAAATGGAGTTGAATCACATGCAGTTTCTGGTCCTACGAGCAAGAGTTGTTTTCTGGATAGGAAAGTCATTATTGCGCTCCCATTGCCAACATAGTGCAAATAGCACTCGCGTCTGTTCCCAACAAGTACAGTGTATTGGACTGAAGAGGAGCTACTGTTCTTGTCAGTTTCCTAAGCAGAGTTGAACTAGATATGGCCCGTGTGTGTAGGAAGCACAGTTCTTTTGTTCTGAGCATGCTCACTGTTCGGACACCATAGGAAACACTGTAGAGTAGAAGAGTGCTCTTTTCTCAAAAGCAGAGTGTGTTTCTAGAAAGGCAAGCTAGTGTTTGTTTCCCAGTCCTAAATGGAGTTGAATCACATGCACTTTCTGGTCCTACGAGCAAGATTTGTTTTCTGGTAAGAAGAGACACTATTGCGCTCCCATTGTCATACACAGGGCAAATAGCACTGGCATTGGTTCCCAGCAAGTACAGTGTATTGGAATGAAGAGGAGCTACTGTTCTTGTCAGGTTCCTAAGCAGAATTGAACTAGATATGGCCATGTGTGTAGAAAGCACAGTTCTTTTGTTCTGAGCAAGCTCACTGTTTGGACCCCATAGGAAACACAGTAGAGTAGAAGAGTGCTATTTTCTCAAAAGCAGAGTGTGTTTATTGAAAGGCGAGCTAGTGTTTGTTTCCCAGTCAGAAATGGAATTGAATCCCGTGCAGTTTCTGGTCCAATGAGCAAGAGTTTTTTTCTTGTAAGAAGTGTCACTTTTGCGCTCCCATTGCCATACTCAGTGTAAATAGCACTCACGTCTGTTCCCAGCATGTGCAGTGTATTTGACTGAAGAGGGTATACTGTTCTTGTCAGTTTCCTAAGCTGAATTGAACTAGATATGGCCGTGTGTGTAGGAAGCACACTTCTTTTGTTCTGTGCAAGCTTATTGTTCTGGCCCTATAGGAAACACAGTAGAGTAGAAGAGTGCTCTTTTCTCAAAAGCAGAGTGTGTTTCTTGTAAGGCGAGCTAGCATTTATTTCCCAGTTCTAAATGGAGTTGAATCAAATGCAGTTTTTTTTCCTATGAGCAAGAGTTGTTTTCTGGTAAGGAATGTCACTATTGTGCTCTCATTGCCATACACAGTGCAAATAGCACTCGCGTCTTTTCCCAGCAAGTACAGTGTATTGTACTGAAGAGGAGCTACTGTTCTTGTCAGTTTTCTAAGCAGAGTTGAACTATATATGGCCCGTGTATGTAGGAAGCACAGTTCTCTTGTTCTGAGCAAGCTCTCTGTTCTGGCCCTCTAGGAAACACAGTAGAGTAGAAGAGTGCTCTTTTCTCAAAAGCAGAGTGTGTTTCTTGAAAGGCGAGCTAGCGTTTGTTTCCCAGTCCTAAATTGAGTTGAATCACATGCAGTTTCTAATCCTACGAGCAAGAGTTCTTTTATGGTAAGAATAGTCACTATTGCGCTGCCATTGACATACACGGGACAAATAGCACTGGCGTCTGTTCCCAGCAAGTACGGTGTATTGGACTGAAGAGGATCTACTGTTCTTGTCAGGTTCCTAAGCAGAATTGAACTAGATATGGCCGTGTGTGTAGGAAGCACAGTTCTTTTGTTCAGAGCAAGCTCACTGTTTGGACCCTATAGGAAACACAGTAGAGTAGAAGAGTGCTCTGTTCTCAAAAGCAGAGTGTGTTTCTTGTACGGCAAGCTAGCGTTTGTTTCCCAGTCCTAAATGGAGTTGAATCACATGCAGTTTCTGGTCCTATGAGCAAGAATTTATTTCTGGTAAGGAAAGTCACTATTGTGCTCCCATTGCCACACAGGGCAAATAGCACTGGCGTCTGTTCCCAGCATGTACAGTGTATTGGACTGAAGAGGTTCCACTGTTCTTGTCAGTTTCCTAAGAAGAATTGAACTAGATATGGCCCGTGTGTGTAGGAAGCTCAGTTCTTTTGTTCTGAGCAAGCTCACTGTTCTGGCCCTATAGGAAACACAGTAGAGTAGAAGAGTGCTCTTTTCTCAAAAGCAGAGTGTGTTTCTTGTAAGGCGAGCTAGCGTTTCTTTCCCAGTCCTAAATGGAGTTGAATCACATGCACTTTCTGGTCCTACGAGCAAGAGTTGTTTTCTGGTAAGAAGAGTCACTATTGCGCTCCCATTGTCATACACAGGGCAAAGAGCACTGCTGTCTGTTCCCAGCATGTGAAGTGTATTTGACTGAAGAGGGTATACAGTTCTTGTCAGTTTCCTAAGCTGAATTGAACTAGATATGGCCCGTGTGTGTAGGAAGCACACTTCTTTTGTGTTGTGCAAGCTTACTGTTCTGGCCCTATAGGAAACACAGTAGAGTAGAAGAGTGCTCTTTTCTCAAAAGCAGAGTGTGTTTCTTGTAAGGAGAGCTAGCATTTATTTCCCAGTTCTAAATGGAGTTGAATCACATGCAGTTTTTGGTCCTATGAGAAAGAGTTTTTTTCTGGTAAGGAATGTCACTATTGCGCTCCCATTGGCATATACAGTGCAAATAGCACTCGCGTCTGTTCCCAGCAAGTACAGTGTATTGGACTGAAGAGGAGCTACTGTTCTTGTCAGTTTCCTAAGCAGTGTTGAACTAGATATGGCACGTGTGTGTAGGAAGCACAGTACTTTTTTTCTGAGCAAGCTCTCTGTTCTGGCCCTATAGGAAACACAGTAGAGTAGAAGAGTGCTCTTTTCTCAAAAGCAGAGTGTGTTTCTTGTAAGTCCAGCTAGTGTTTTTTTCCCAGTCCTATATGGAGTTGAATCACATGCAGTTTCTGGTCCTACAAGCAAGAGTTGTTTTCTGGTAAGAAGAGTCACTATTGCGCTCCCATTGTAATACACAGGGCAAATAGCACTCGCGTCTGTTCCCAGCATTTACAGTGTATTGGACTGAAAAGGATCTATTGTTCTTGTCAGTTTCCTAAGCAGAATTGAACTAGATATGGCCCTGTATGTAGGAAGCACAGGTCTTTTGTTCTGAGCAAGCTCCCTGTTCTGGCCCTACAGGAAACACAGTAGAGTAGAAGAGTGCTCTTTTCTCAAAAGCAGAGTGTGTTTCTTGTAAGGCGAGCTAGCGTTTGTTTCCCAGTCCTGAATGGAGTTGAATCACATGCAGTTTTTGGTCCTACCAGCAAGAGTTGTTTTCTAGTAAGGAAAGTCACTATTGCGCTCCCTTTGCCATACACAGTGCAAATAGCACTCGCGTCTGTTTCCAGCAAGTACAGTGTATTGGACTGAAGAGGAGCTACTGTTCTTGTCAGTTTCCTAAGCAGAGTTGAACTAGATATGGCACGTGTGTGTAGGAAGCACAGTTCTTTTTTTCTGAGCATACTCACTGTTCAGACCCCATAGGAAACACAGTAGAGTAGGAGAGTGCTCTTTTCTCAAAAGCAGAGTGTGTTTCTTGTTAGGCGAGCTAGCGTTTGTTTCCCAATCCTAAATGGAGTTGAATCACATGCACTTTCTGGTCCTACGAGCAAGATTTGTTTTCTGGTAAGAAGAGACACTATTGCGCTCCCATTGTCATACACATGGCAAATAGCACTGGCATTGGTTCCCAGCAAGTACAGTGTATTGGACTGAAGAGGAGCTACTGTTCTTGTCAGATTCCTAAGCAGAATTGAACTAGATATGGCCATGCGTGTAGAAAGCACAGTTCTTTTGTTCTGAGCAAGCTCACTGTTTGGACCCCATAGGAAACACAGTAGAGTAGAAGAGTGCACTTTTCTCAAAAGCAGAGTGTGTTTCTTGTAAGGCGAGCTAGCGTTTCTTTCCCAGTCCTAAATGGAGTTGAGTCACATGCAGTTTCTGGTCCTACGAGCAAGAGTTGTTTTCTGGTAAGAAGAGTCACTATTGCGCTCCCATTGTCATACACAGGGCAAATAGCACTGCTGTCTGTTCCCAGCATGTGCAGTGTATTTGACTGAAGAGGGTATACAGTTCTTGTCAGTTTCCTAAGCTGAATTGAACTAGATATGGCCCGTGTGTGTAGGAAGCACACTTCTTTTGTGTTGTGCAAGCTTACTGTTCTGGCCCTATAGGAAACACAGTAGAGTAGAAGAGTGCTCTTTTCTCAAAAGCAGAGTGTGTTTCTTGTAAGGAGAGCTAGCATTTATTTCCCAGTTCTAAATGGAGTTGAATCACATGCAGTTTTTGGTCCTATGAGCAAGAGTTTTTTTCTGGTAAGGAATGTCACTATTGCGCTCCCATTGGCATATACAGTGCAAATAGCACTCGCGTCTGTTCCCAGCAAGTACAGTGTATTGGACTGAAGAGGAGCTACTGTTCTTGTCAGTTTCCTGAGCAGTGTTGAACTAGATATGGCACGTGTGTGTAGGAAGCACAGTACTTTTTTTCTGAGCAAGCTCTCTGTTCTGGCCCTATAGGAAACACAGTAGAGTAGAAGAGTGCTCTTTTCTCAAAAGCAGAGTGTGTTTCTTGTAAGTCCAGCTAGTGTTTTTTTCCCAGTCCTATATGGAGTTGAATCACATGCAGTTTCTGGTCCTACGAGCAAGAGTTGTTTTCTGGTAAGAAGAGTCACTATTGCGCTCCCATTGTAATACACAGGGCAAATAGCACTCGCGTCTGTTCCCAGCATTTACAGTGTATTGGACTGAAAAGGATCTATTGTTCTTGTCAGTTTCCTAAGCAGAATTGAACTAGATATGGCCCTGTATGTAGGAAGCACAGGTCTTTTGTTCTGAGCAAGCTCCCTGTTCTGGCCCTATAGGAAACACAGTAGAGTAGAAGAGTGCTCTTTTCTCAAAAGCAGAGAGTGTTTCTTGTAAGGTGAGCTAGCGTTTGTTTCCCAGTCCTGAATGGAGTTGAATCACATGCAGTTTTTGGTCCTACCAGCAAGAGTTGTTTTCTAGTAAGGAAAGTCACTATTGTGCTCCCTTTGCCATACACAGTGCAAATAGCACTCTCGTCTGTTTCCAGCAAGTACAGTGTATTGGACTGAAGAGGAGCTACTGTTCTTGTCAGTTTCCTAAGCAGAGTTGAACTAGATATGGCACGTGTGTGTAGGAAGCACAGTTCTTTTTTTCTGAGCAAGCTCACTGTTCGGATCCCATAGGAAACACAGTAGAGTAGGAGAGTGCTCTTTTCTCAAAAGCAGAGTGTGTTTCTTGTAAGGCGAGCTAGCGTTTGTTTCCCAGTCCTAAATGGAGTTGAATCACATGCACTTTCTGGTCCTACGAGCAAGATTTGTTTTCTGGTAAGAAGAGACACTATTGCGCTCCCATTGTCATACACATGGCAAATAGCACTGGCATTGGTTCCCAGCAAGTACAGTGTATTGGACTGAAGAGGAGCTACTGTTCTTGTCAGATTCCTAAGCAGTGTTGAACTAGATATGGCACGTGTGTGTAGGAAGCACAGTACTTTTTTTCTGAGCAAGCTCTCTGTTCTGGCCCTATAGGAAACACAGTAGAGTAGAAGAGTGCTCTTTTCTCAAAAGCAGAGTGTGTTTCTTGTAAGTCCAGCTAGTGTTTTTTTCCCAGTCCTATATGGAGTTGAATCACATGCAGTTTCTAGTCCTACGAGCAAGAGTTGTTTTCTGGTAAGAAGAGTCACTATTGCGCTCCCATTGTAATACACAGGGCAAATAGCACTCGCGTCTGTTCCCAGCATTTACAGTGTATTGGACTGAAAAGGATCTATTGTTCTTGTCAGTTTCCTAAGCAGAATTGAACTAGATATGGCCCTGTATGTAGGAAGCACAGGTCTTTTGTTCTGAGCAAGCTCCCTGTTCTGGCCCTATAGGAAACACAGTAGAGTAGAAGAGTGCTCTTTTCTCAAAAGCAGAGAGTGTTTCTTGTAAGGCGAGCTAGCGTTTGTTTCCCAGTCCTGAATGGAGTTGAATCACATGCAGTTTTTGGTCCTACCAGCAAGAGTTGTTTTCTAGTAAGGAAATACACTATTGTGCTCCCTTTGCCATACACAGTGCAAATAGCACTCGCGTCTGTTTCCAGCAATTACAGTGTATTGGACTGAAGAGGAGCTACTGTTCTTGTCAGTTTCCTAAGCAGAGTTGAACTAGATATGGCACGTGTGTGTAGGAAGCACAGTTCTTTTTTTCTGAGCAAGCTCACTGTTCGGACCCCATAGGAAACACAGTAGAGTAGGAGAGTGCTCTTTTCTCAAAAGCAGAGTGTGTTTCTTGTAAGGCGAGCTAGCGTTTGTTTCCCAGTCCTAAATGGAGTAGAATCACATGCACTTTCTGGTCCTACGAGCAAGATTTGTTTTTGGTAAGAAGAGACACTATTGTGCTCCCATTGTCATACACATGGCAAATAGCACTGGCATTGGTTCCCAGCAAGTACAGTGTATTGGACTGAAGAGGAGCTACTGTTCTTGTCAGATTCCTAAGCAGAATTGAACTAGATATGGCCATGTGTGTAGAAAGCACAGTTCTTTTGTTCTGAGCAAGCTCACTGTTTGGACCCCATAGGAAACACAGTAGAGTAGAAGAATGCTCTTTTCTCAAAAGCAGAGTGTGTTTCTTGTAAGGCCAGCTAGCGTTTTTTTCCCAGTCCTATATGGAGTTGAATCACATGCAGTTTCTGGTCCTACGAGCAAGAGTTGTTTTCTGGTAAGAAGAGTCACTATTGCGCTCCCATTGTCATACACAGGGCAAATAGCGCTCGCGTCTGTTCCCAGCATGTACAGTGTATTGGACTGAAAAGGATCTATTTTCTTGTCAGTTTCCTAAGCAGAATTGAACTAGATATGGCCCTGTATGTAGGAAGCACAGTTCTTTTGTTCTGAGCAATCTCTCTCTTCTGGTCCTCTGGGTAACACAGTAGAGTAGAAGAGTGCTCTTTTCTCAAAAGCAGAGTGTGTTTCTTGAAAGGCCAGCTAGCATTTGTTTCCCAGTCCTAAATGGAGTTGAATTACATGCAGTTTCTAATCCTACGAGCAAGAGTTCTTTTATGGTAAGAATAGTCACTATTGCGCTGCCATTGCCATACACGGGACAAATAGCACTGGCGTCTGTTCCCAGAAAGTAAGGTGTATTGGACTGAAGAGGATCTACTGTTCTTGTCAGGTTCCTAAGCAGAATTGAAAAAGATATGGCCGTGTGTGTAGGAAGCACAGTTCTTTTGTTCAGAGCAAGCTCACTGTTCGGACCCTATAGGAAACACAGTAGAGTAGAAGAGTGCTCTGTTCTCAAAAGCAGAGTGTGTTTCTTGTACGGCAAGCTAGCATTTGTTTCCCAGTCCTAAATGGAGTTGAATCACATGCAGATTCTGGTCCTACGAGCAAGAGTTTATTTCTGGTAAAGAAAGTCACTATTGTGCTACCATTGCCACACAGGGCAAATAGCACTGGCGTCTGTTCCCAGCATGTACAGTGTATTGGACTGAAGAAGTTCCACTGTTCTTGTCAGTTTCCTAAGCAGTGTTGAACTAGATATGGCCCGTGTGTGTAGGAAGCACAGTTCTTTTGTTCTGAGCAAGCTCACTGTTCGGACACCATAGGAAACACTGTAGAGTAGAAGAGTGCTCTTTTCTCAAAAGCAGAGTGTGTTTCTTGAAAGGCAAGCTAGTGTTTGTTTTCCAGTCAGAAATGGAATTGAATCCCGTGCAGATTCTGGTCCTACGAGCAAGAGTTGTTTTCTGGTAATAAGAGTCACTATTGCGCTCCCATTGCCATACACAGTGCATATAGCACTGGCGTCTGTTCCCTGCATGTACAGAGTATTGGACTGAAGAGGAGCTACTGTTCTTGTCAGTTTCCTAAGCAGAGTTAAACTAGATATGGCCTGTGTGTGTAGGAAGCACAGTTCTTTTGTTCTGAGCAAGTTCACTGTTCTGGCCCTTTAGGAAACACAGTAGAGTAGAAGAGTGCTCTTTTCTCAAAAGCAGAGTCTGTTTCTTGTAAGGCGAGCTTGCGTTTCTTTCCCAGTCCTAAATGGAGGTGAGTCACATGCAGTTTCTGGTCCTATGAGCAAGAGTTGTTTTCTGGTAAGGAATGTCACTATTGTGCTCCCTTTGCCATACACAGTGCAAATAGCACTCGCGTCTTTTCCCAGCAAGTACAGTGTATTGGACTGAAGAGGAGCTACTGTTCTTGTCAGTTTCCTAAGCAGGGTTGAACTAGATATGGCACATGTGTGTAGGAAGCACAGTTCTTTTTTTCTGAGCAAGCTCACTGTTCGGACCCCATAGGAAACACAGTAGAGTAGGAGAGTGCTCTTTTCTCAAAAGCAGAGTTTGTTTCTTGTAAGGCGAGCTAGCGTTTGTTTCCCAGTCCTAAATGGAGTTGAATCACATGCAGTTTCTGGTCCTACGAGCAAGATTTGTTTTCTGGTACTAAGAGTCACTATTGAGCTCCCATTGTCATGCACAGGGCAAATAGCACTCGCGTCTGTTCCCAGCAAGTACAGTGTATTGGACTGAAGAGGAGCTACTGTTCTTGTCAGTTTCCTAAGCAGAATTGAACTAGATATGGCCGTGTATGTAGGAAGCACAGTTCTTTTGTTCTGAGCAAGCTCTCTGTTCAGGCCCTATAGGAAACACAGTAGAGTAGAAGAGTGCTCTTTTTCAAAAGGAGAGTGTTTTTCTTGTAAGGCGAGCTAGTGTTTGTTTCCCAGTCCTAAATGGAGTTGAATCACATGCAGTTTTTGGTCCTACCAGCAAGAGTTGTTTTCTGGTAAGGAAAGTCACTATTGCGCTCCCTTTGCCATACACAGTGCAAATAGCACTCGCGTCTGTTTCCAGCAAGTACAGTGTATTGGACTGAAGAGGAGCTACTGTTCTTGTCAGTTTCCTAAGCAGAGTTGAACTAGATATGGCACGTGTGTGTAGGAAGCACAGTTCTTTTTTTCTGAGCAAGCTCACTGTTCGGACCCCATAGGAAACACAGTAGAGTAGGAGAGTGCTCTTTTCTCAAAAGCAGAGTGTGTTTCTTGTAAGGCGAGCTAGCGTTTGTTTCCCAGTCCTAAATGGAGTAGAATCACATGCACTTTCTGGTCCTACGAGCAAGATTTGTTTTTGGTAAGAAGAGACACTATTGTGCTCCCATTGTCATACACATGGCAAATAGCACTGGCATTGGTTCCCAGCAAGTACAGTGTATTGGACTGAAGAGGAGCTACTGTTCTTGTCAGATTCCTAAGCAGAATTGAACTAGATATGGCCATGTGTGTAGAAAGCACAGTTCTTTTGTTCTGAGCAAGCTCACTGTTTGGACCCCATAGGAAACACAGTAGAGTAGAAGAATGCTCTTTTCTCAAAAGCAGAGTGTGTTTCTTGTAAGGCCAGCTAGCGTTTTTTTCCCAGTCCTATATGGAGTTGAATCACATGCAGTTTCTGGTCCTACGAGCAGGAGTTGTTTTCTGGTAAGAAGAGTCACTATTGCGCTCCCATTGTCATACACAGGGCAAATAGCGCTCGCGTCTGTTCCCAGCATGTACAGTGTATTGGACTGAAAAGAATCTATTTTCATGTCAGTTTCCTAAGCAGAATTGAACTAGATATGGCCCTGTATGTAGGAAGCACAGTTCTTTTGTTCTGAGCAATCTCTCTCTTCTGGTCCTCTGGGTAACACAGTAGAGTAGAAGAGTGCTCTTTTCTCAAAAGCAGAGTGTGTTTCTTGAAAGGCCAGCTAGCATTTGTTTCCCAGTCCTAAATGGAGTTGAATTACATGCAGTTTCTAATCCTACGAGCAAGAGTTCTTTTATGGTAAGAATAGTCACTATTGCGCTGCCATTGCCATACACGGGACAAATAGCACTGGCGTCTGTTCCCAGAAAGTAAGGTGTATTGGACTGAAGAGGATCTACTGTTCTTGTCAGGTTCCTAAGCAGAATTGAAAAAGATATGGCCGTGTGTGTAGGAAGCACAGTTCTTTTGTTCAGAGCAAGCTCACTGTTCGGACCCTATAGGAAACACAGTAGAGTAGAAGAGTGCTCTGTTCTCAAAAGCAGAGTGTGTTTCTTGTACGGCAAGCTAGCATTTGTTTCCCAGTCCTAAATGGAGTTGAATCACATGCAGATTCTGGTCCTACGAGCAAGAGTTTATTTCTGGTAAAGAAAGTCACTATTGTGCTACCATTGCCACACAGGGCAAATAGCACTGGCGTCTGTTCCCAGCATGTACAGTGTATTGGACTGAAGAAGTTCCACTGTTCTTGTCAGTTTCCTAAGCAGTGTTGAACTAGATATGGCCCGTGTGTGTAGGAAGCACAGTTCTTTTGTTCTGAGCAAGCTCACTGTTCGGACACCATAGGAAACACTGTAGAGTAGAAGAGTGCTCTTTTCTCAAAAGCAGAGTGTGTTTCTTGAAAGGCAAGCTAGTGTTTGTTTTCCAGTCAGAAATGGAATTGAATCCCGTGCAGATTCTGGTCCTACGAGCAAGAGTTGTTTTCTGGTAATAAGAGTCACTATTGCGCTCCCATTGCCATACACAGTGCATATAGCACTGGCGTCTGTTCCCTGCATGTACAGAGTATTGGACTGAAGAGGAGCTACTGTTCTTGTCAGTTTCCTAAGCAGAGTTAAACTAGATATGGCCTGTGTGTGTAGGAAGCACAGTTCTTTTGTTCTGAGCAAGTTCACTGTTCTGGCCCTTTAGGAAACACAGTAGAGTAGAAGAGTGCTCTTTTCTCAAAAGCAGAGTCTGTTTCTTGTAAGGCGAGCTTGCGTTTCTTTCCCAGTCCTAAATGGAGGTGAGTCACATGCAGTTTCTGGTCCTATGAGCAAGAGTTGTTTTCTGGTAAGGAATGTCACTATTGTGCTCCCTTTGCCATACACAGTGCAAATAGCACTCGCGTCTTTTCCCAGCAAGTACAGTGTATTGGACTGAAGAGGAGCTACTGTTCTTGTCAGTTTCCTAAGCAGGGTTGAACTAGATATGGCACGTGTGTGTAGGAAGCACAGTTCTTTTTTTCTGAGCAAGCTCACTGTTCGGACCCCATAGGAAACACAGTAGAGTAGGAGAGTGCTCTTTTCTCAAAAGCAGAGTTTGTTTCTTGTAAGGCGAGCTAGCGTTTGTTTCACAGTCCTAAATGGAGTTGAATCACATGCAGTTTCTGGTCCTACGAGCAAGATTTGTTTTCTGGTACTAAGAGTCACTATTGAGCTCCCATTGTCATGCACAGGGCAAATAGCACTCGCGTCTGTTCCCAGCAAGTACAGTGTATTGGACTGAAGAGGAGCTACTGTTCTTGTCAGTTTCCTAAGCAGAATTGAACTAGATATGGCCGTGTATGTAGGAAGCACAGTTCTTTTGTTCTGAGCAAGCTCTCTGTTCAGGCCCTATAGGAAACACAGTAGAGTAGAAGAGTGCTCTTTTTCAAAAGGAGAGTGTTTTTCTTGTAAGGCGAGCTAGTGTTTGTTTCCCAGTCCTAAATGGAGTTGAATCACATGCAGTTTTTGGTCCTACCAGCAAGAGTTGTTTTCTGGTAAGGAAAGTCACTATTGCGCTCCCTTTGCCATACACAGTGCAAATAGCACTCGCGTCTGTTTCCAGCAAGTACAGTGTATTGGACTGAAGAGGAGCTACTGTTCTTGTCAGTTTCCTAAGCAGAGTTGAACTAGATATGGCACGTGTGTGTAGGAATCACAGTTCTTTTTTTCTGAGCAAGCTCACTGTTCGGATCCCATAGGAAACACAGTAGAGTAGGAGAGTGCTCTTTTCTCAAAAGCAGAGTGTGTTTCTTGAAAGGCCAGCTAGCATTTGTTTCCCAGTCCTAAATGGAGTTGAATTACATGCAGTTTCTAATCCTACGAGCAAGAGTTCTTTTATGGTAAGAATAGTCACTATTGCGCTGCCATTGCCATACACGGGACAAATAGCACTGGCGTCTGTTCCCAGAAAGTAAGGTGTATTGGACTGAAGAGGATCTACTGTTCTTGTCAGGTTCCTAAGCAGAATTGAAAAAGATATGGCCGTGTGTGTAGGAAGCACAGTTCTTTTGTTCAGAGCAAGCTCACTGTTCGGACCCTATAGGAAACACAGTAGAGTAGAAGAGTGCTCTGTTCTCAAAAGCAGAGTGTGTTTCTTGTACGGCAAGCTAGCATTTGTTTCCCAGTCCTAAATGGAGTTGAATCACATGCAGATTCTGGTCCTACGAGCAAGAGTTTATTTCTGGTAAAGAAAGTCACTATTGTGCTACCATTGCCACACAGGGCAAATAGCACTGGCGTCTGTTCCCAGCATGTACAGTGTATTGGACTGAAGAAGTTCCACTGTTCTTGTCAGTTTCCTAAGCAGTGTTGAACTAGATATGGCCCGTGTGTGTAGGAAGCACAGTTCTTTTGTTCTGAGCAAGCTCACTGTTCGGACACCATAGGAAACACTGTAGAGTAGAAGAGTGCTCTTTTCTCAAAAGCAGAGTGTGTTTCTTGAAAGGCAAGCTAGTGTTTGTTTTCCAGTCAGAAATGGAATTGAATCCCGTGCAGATTCTGGTCCTACGAGCAAGAGTTGTTTTCTGGTAATAAGAGTCACTATTGCGCTCCCATTGCCATACACAGTGCATATAGCACTGGCGTCTGTTCCCTGCATGTACAGAGTATTGGACTGAAGAGGAGCTACTGTTCTTGTCAGTTTCCTAAGCAGAGTTAAACTAGATATGGCCTGTGTGTGTAGGAAGCACAGTTCTTTTGTTCTGAGCAAGTTCACTGTTCTGGCCCTTTAGGAAACACAGTAGAGTAGAAGAGTGCTCTTTTCTCAAAAGCAGAGTCTGTTTCTTGTAAGGCGAGCTTGCGTTTCTTTCCCAGTCCTAAATGGAGGTGAGTCACATGCAGTTTCTGGTCCTATGAGCAAGAGTTGTTTTCTGGTAAGGAATGTCACTATTGTGCTCCCTTTGCCATACACAGTGCAAATAGCACTCGCGTCTTTTCCCAGCAAGTACAGTGTATTGGACTGAAGAGGAGCTACTGTTCTTGTCAGTTTCCTAAGCAGGGTTGAACTAGATATGGCACGTGTGTGTAGGAAGCACAGTTCTTTTTTTCTGAGCAAGCTCACTGTTCGGACCCCATAGGAAACACAGTAGAGTAGGAGAGTGCTCTTTTCTCAAAAGCAGAGTTTGTTTCTTGTAAGGCGAGCTAGCGTTTGTTTCACAGTCCTAAATGGAGTTGAATCACATGCAGTTTCTGGTCCTACGAGCAAGATTTGTTTTCTGGTACTAAGAGTCACTATTGAGCTCCCATTGTCATGCACAGGGCAAATAGCACTCGCGTCTGTTCCCAGCAAGTACAGTGTATTGGACTGAAGAGGAGCTACTGTTCTTGTCAGTTTCCTAAGCAGAATTGAACTAGATATGGCCGTGTATGTAGGAAGCACAGTTCTTTTGTTCTGAGCAAGCTCTCTGTTCAGGCCCTATAGGAAACACAGTAGAGTAGAAGAGTGCTCTTTTTCAAAAGGAGAGTGTTTTTCTTGTAAGGCGAGCTAGTGTTTGTTTCCCAGTCCTAAATGGAGTTGAATCACATGCAGTTTTTGGTCCTACCAGCAAGAGTTGTTTTCTGGTAAGGAAAGTCACTATTGCGCTCCCTTTGCCATACACAGTGCAAATAGCACTCGCGTCTGTTTCCAGCAAGTACAGTGTATTGGACTGAAGAGGAGCTACTGTTCTTGTCAGTTTCCTAAGCAGAGTTGAACTAGATATGGCACGTGTGTGTAGGAATCACAGTTCTTTTTTTCTGAGCAAGCTCACTGTTCGGATCCCATAGGAAACACAGTAGAGTAGGAGAGTGCTCTTTTCTCAAAAGCAGAGTGTGTTTCTTGTTAGGTGAGCTAGCGTTTGTTTCCCAGTCCTAAATGGAGTTGAATCACATGCACTTTCTGGTCCTATGAGCAAGAGTTGTTTTCTGGTAAGAAGAGACACTATTGCGCTCCCATTGTCATACACAGGGCAAATAGCACTGGCATTGGTTCCCAGCAAGTACAGTGTATTGGAATGAAGAGGAGCTACTGTTCTTGTCAGGTTCCTAAGCAGAATTGAACTAGATATGGCCATGTGTGTAGAAAGCACAGTTCTTTTGTTCTGAGCAAGCTCACTGTTTGGACCCCATAGGAAACACAGTAGAGTAGAAGAGTGCTATTTTCTCAGAAGCAGAGTGTGTTTATTGAAAGGCGAGCTAGTGTTTGTTTCACAGTCAGAAATGGAATTGAATCCCGTGCAGTTTCTGGTCCAATGAGCAAGAGATTTTTTCTTGTAAGAAGTGTCACTATTGCGCTCCCATTGCCATACTCAGTGTAAATAGCACTCGCGTCTGTTCCCAGCATGAGCAGTGTATTTGACTGAAGAGGGTATACTGTTCTTGTCAGGTTCCTAAGCAGAATTGAACTAGATATGGCCTTGTGTGTAGGAAGCACAGTTCTTTTGTTCAGAGCAAGCTCACTGTTCGGACCCTATAGGAAACACAGTAGACTAGAAGAGTGCTCTGTTCTCAAAAGTAGAGTGTGTTTCTTGTACGGCAAGCTAGCGTTTGTTTCCCAGTCCTAAATGGAGTTGAATCACATGCAGTTTCTGGTCCTACGAGCAAGAGTTTATTTCTGGTAAGGAAAGTCACTATTGTGCCCCCATTGCCACACAGGGCAAATAGCACTGGCGTCTGTTCCCAGCATGTACAGTGTATTGGACTGAAGAGGTTCCACTGTTCTTGTCAGTTTCCTAAGAAGAATTGAACTAGATATGGCCCGTGTGTGTAGGAAGCTCAGTTCTTTTGTTCTGAGCAAGCTCACTGTTCTGGCCCTATAGGAAACACAGTAGAGTAGAAGAGTGCTCTTTTCTCAAAAGCAGAGTGTGTTTCTTGTAAGGCTAGCTAGCGTTTGTTTCCCATTCCTAAATGGAGTTGAGTCACATGCAGTTTTTGGTCCTACGAGCAAGAGTAGTTTTCTCGTAAGAAGAGTCACTATTGGGCTCCCATTGCCATACACAGTACAAAAAGCACTGGCGTCTGTTCCCAGCATGTACAGTGTATTGGACTGAAAAGGATCTATTGTTCTTGTCAGTTTCCTAAGCAGAATTGAACTAGATATGGCCGTGTATGTAGGAAGCACAGTTCTTTTCTTCTGAGCAAGGTCTCGGTTCAGGCCCTATAGAAAACACAGTGGAGAAGAAGAGTGCTCTTTTTCAAAAGCAGAGTGTTTTTCTTGTAAGGCGAGCTAGCGTTTGTTTCCCAGTCCAAAATGGAGTTGAATCACATGCAGTTTTTGGTCCTACCAGCAAGAGTTGTTTTCTGGTAAGGAAAGTCACTATTGCGCTCCCTTTGCCATACACAGTGCAAATAGCACTCGTGTCTGTTTCCAGCAAGTACAGTGTATTGGACTGAAGAGGAGCTACTGTTCTTGTCAGTTTCCTAAGCAGAGTTGAACTAGATACAGCCCGTGTGTAGGAAGCACAGTTCTTTTTTTCTGAGCAAGCTCACTGTTCGGACCCCATAGGAAACACAGTAGAGTAGGAGAGTGCTCTTTTCTCAAAAGCAGAGTGTGTTTCTTGTAAGGCGAGCTAGCGTTTGTTTCCCAGTCCTAAATGGAGTTGAATCACATGCACTTTCTGATCCTATGAGCAAGATTTGTTTTCTGGTAAGAAGAGGCACTATTGCGCTCCCATTGTCATACACAGGGCAAATAGCACTGGCATTGGTTCCCAGCATGTACAGTGTATTGGAATGAAGAGGAGCTACTGTTCTTGTCAGGTTCCTAAGCAGAATTGAACTAGATATAGCCATGTGTGTAGAAAGCACAGTTCTTTTGTTCTGAGCAAGTTCACTGTTTGGACCCCATAGGAAACACAGTAGAGTAGAAGAGTGCTATTTTCTCAAAAGCAGAGTGTGTTTATTGAAAGGAGAGCTAGTGTTTGTTTCCCAGTCAGAAATGGAATTGAATCCCGTGCAGTTTCTGGTCCAACGAGCATGAGTTTTTTTCTTGTAAGAAGAGTCACTATTGTGCTCCCATTGCCATACTCAGTGTAAATAGCACTCGCGTCTGTTCCCAGCATGTGCAGTGTATTTGACTGAAGAGGGTATACTGTTCTTGTCAGTTTCCTAAGCTGAATTGAACTAGATATGGCCGTGTGTGTAGGAGGCACACTTCTTTTGTTCTGTGCAAGCTTACTGTTCTGGCCCTATAGGAAACACAGTAGAGTAGAAGAGTGCTCTTTTCTCAAAAGCAGAGTGTGTTTCTTGTAAGGCGAGCTAGCATTTATTTCCCAGTTCTAAATGGAGTTGAATCAAATGCAGTTTTTTTTCCTATGAGCAAGAGTTGTTTTCTGGTAAGGAATGTCACTATTGTGCTCTCATTGCCATACACAGTGCAAATAGCCCTCGCGTCTGTTCCCAGCAAGTACAGTGTATTGGACTGAAGAGGAGCTACTGTTCTTCTCAGTTTCCTAAGCAGGGTTGAACTAGATATGGCACGTGTGTGTAGGAAGCACAGTTCTTTTGTTCTGAGCAAGCTCACTGTTCGGACCCCATAGGAAACACAGTAGAGTAGGAGAGTACTCTTTTCTCAAAAGCAGAGTTTGTTTCTTGTAAGGCGAGCTAGCGTTTGTTTCCCAGTCCTAAATGGAGTTGAATCACATGCAGTTTCTGGTCCTACGAGCAAGATTTGTTTTCTGGTACTAAGAGTCACTATTGAGCTCCCATTGTCATGCACAGGGCAAATAGCACTCGCGTCTGTTCCCAGCAAGTACAGTGTATTGGACTGAAGAGGAGCTACTGTTCTTGTCAGTTTCCTAAGCAGAATTGAACTAGATATGGCCGTGTATGTAGGAAGCACAGTTCTTTTGTTCTGAGCAAGCTCTCTGTTCAGGCCCTATAGGAAACACAGTAGAGTAGAAGATTGCTCTTTTTCAAAAGCACAGTGTTTTTCTTGTAAGGCGAGCTAGTGTTTGTTTCCCAGTCCTAAATGGAGTTGAATCACATGCAGTTTTTGGTCCTACCAGCAAGAGTTGTTTTCTGGTAAGGAAAGTCACTATTGTGCTCCCTTTGCCATACACAGTGCAAATAGCACTCGGGTCTGTTTCCAGCAAGTACAGTGTATTAGTCTGAAGAGGAGCTACTGTTCTTGTCAGTTTCCTAAGCAGAGTTGAACTAGATACAGCCCGTGTATGTAGGAAGCACAGTTCTTTTGTTCTGAGCTAGCTCACTGTTCGAACCCCATAGGAAACACAGTAGAGTAGAAGAGTGCTCTTTTCTCAAAAGCAGAGTGTGTTTCTTGTAAGGCGAGCTAGCGTTTGTTTCCCAGTCCTAAATGGAGTTGAATCACATGCAGTTTTTGGTCCTACCAGCAAGAGTTGTTTTCTAGTAAGGAAAGTCATTATTGCGCTCCCTTTGCCATACACATTGCAAATAGCACTCGCGTCTGTTTCCAGCAAGTACAGTGTATTGGACTGAAGAGGAGCTACTGTTCTTGTCAGTTTCCTAAGCAGAGTTGAACTAGATATGGCACGTGTGTGTAGGAAGCACAGTTCTTTTTTTCTGAGCAAGCTCACTGTACGGACCCCATAGGAAACACAGTAGAGTAGGAGAGTGCTCTTTTCTCAAAAGCAGAGTGTGTTTCTTGTAAGGCGAGCTAGCGTTTGTTTCCCAGTCCTAAATGGAGTTGAATCACATGCACTTTCTGATCCTACGAGCAAGATTTGTTTTCTGGTAAGAAGAGACACTATTGCGCTCCCATTGTCATACACAGGGCAAATAGCACTGGCATTGGTTCCCAGCAAGTACAGTGTATTGGAATGAAGAGGAGCTACTGTTCTTGTCAGGTTCCTAAGCAGAATTGAACTAGATATAGCCATGTGTGTAGAAAGCACAGTTCTTTTGTTCTGAGCAAGCTCACTGTTTGGACCACATAGGAAACACAGTCGAGTAGAAGAGTGCTATTTTCTCAAAAGCAGAGTGTGTTTATTGAAAGGAGAGCTAGTGTTTGTTTCCCAGTCAGATATGGAATTGAATCCCGTGCAGTTTCTGGTCCAATGAGCAAGAGTTTTTTTCTTGTAAGAAGTGTCACTTTTGCGCTCCCATTGCCATACTCAGTGTAAATAGCACTCACGTCTGTTCCTAGCATGTGCAGTGTATTTGACTGAAGAGGGTATACTGTTCTTGTCAGTTTCCTAAGCTGAATTGAACTAGATATGGCCGTGTGTGTAGGAAGCACACTTCTTTTGTTCTGTGCAAGCTTATTGTTCTGGCCCTATAGGAAACACAGTAGAGTAGAAGAGTGCTCTTTTCTCAAAAGCAGAGTGTGTTTCTTGTAAGGCGAGCTAGCATTTATTTCCCAGTTCTAAATGGAGTTGAATCAAATGCAGTTTTTTTTCCTATGAGCAAGAGTTGTTTTCTGGTAAGGAATGTCACTATTGTGCTCTCATTGCCATACACAGTGCAAATAGCACTCGCGTCTGTTCCCAGCAAGTACAGTGTATTGGACTGAAGAGGAGCTACTGTTCTTGTCAGTTTTCTAAGCAGAGTTGAACTATATATGGCCCGTGTATGTAGGAAGCACAGTTCTCTTGTTCTGATAAAGCTCACTGTTCGGACTCCATAGGAAACACAGTAGAGTAGAAGAGTGCTCTTTTCTCAAAAGCAGAGTGTGTTTCTTGTAAGGCCAGCCAGCGTTTTTTTCCCAGTCCTATATGGAGTTGAATCACATGCAGTTTCTGGTCCTACGAGCAAGATTTGTTTTCTGGTACTAAGAGTCACTATTGCGCTCCCATTGTCATACACAGCGCAAATAGCGCTCGCGTCTGTTCCCAGCATGTACAGTGTATTGGACTGAAAAGGATCTATTTTCTTGTCAGTTTCCTAAGCAGAATTGAACTAGATATGGCCCTGTATGTAGGAAGCACAGTTCTTTTGTTCTGAGCAATCTCTCTGTTCTGGCGCTCTAGAAAACACAGTAGAGTAGAAGAGTGCTCTTTTCTCAAAAGCAGAGTGTGTTTCTTGAAAGGCGAGCTAGCGTTTGTTTCCCAGTCCTAAATTGAGTTGAATCACATGCAGTTTCTAATCCTACGAGCAAGAGTTCTTTTATGGTAAGAATAGTCACTATTGCGCTGCCATTGACATACACGGGACAAATAGCACTGGCGTCTGTTCCCAGCAAGTACGGTGTATTGGACTGAAGAGGATCTACTGTTCTTGTCAGGTTCCTAAGCAGAATTGAACTAGATATGGCCGTGTGTGCAGGAAGCACAGTTCTTTGGTTCAGAGCAAGCTCACTGTTCGGACCCTATAGGAAACACAGTAGAGTAGAAGAGTGCTCTGTTCTCAAAAGCAGAGTGTGTTTCTTGTACGGCAAGCTAGCGTTTGTTTCCCAGTCCTAAATGGAGTTGATCACATGCAGTTTCTGGTCCTACGAGCAAGAGTTTATTTCTGGTAAGGAAAGTCACTATTGTGCTCCCATTGCCACACAGGGCAAATAGCACTGGCGTCTGTTCCCAGCATGTACAGTGTATTGGACTGAAGAGGTTCCACTGTTCTTGTCAGTTTCCTAAGAAGAATTGAACTAGATATGGCCCGTGTGTGTAGGAAGCTCAGTTCTTTTGTTCTGAGCAAGCTCACTGTTCTGGCCCTATAGGAAACACAGTAGAGTAGAAGAGTGCTCTTTTCTCAAAAGCAGAGTGTGTTTCTTGTAAGGCTAGCTAGCGTTTGTTTCCCATTCCTAAATGGAGTTGAGTCACATGCAGGTTTTGGTCCTACGAGCAAGAGTAGTTTTCTCGTAAGAAGAGTCACTATTGGGCTCCCATTGCCATACACAGGGCAAATAGCACTGGTGTCTGTTCCCAGCATATACAGTGTATTTTGACTGAAGAGGACATACTGTTCTTGTCAGTTTCCTAAGGAGAATTCAACTTTATATGGCCCGTGTGTGTAGGAAGCACAGTTCTTTTGTTCTGAGCAAGCTTTCTGTTCTGACCCTACAGGAAACACAGTAGAGTAGAAGAGTGCTCTTTACTCAAAAGCAGAATGTGTTTCTTGTAAGGCGAGCTAGTGTTTCTTTCCCAGTCCAAAATGGAGTGGAGTTACATGAGGTTTCTGGTTCTATGAGCAAGAGTTTTTTTCTGGAAACAAGAGTCACTATTGTGCTCCCATTGTCATACACAGGGCAAATAGCACTGGTGTATGTTCCCAGCATATACAGTGTATTTTAACAGAAGACGAGATACTGTTCTTGTCAGTGTCCTAAGCAGAATTGAACTAGATATGGCCGTGTGTGTAGGAAGCACAGTTCTTTTGTTCTGAACAAGCTCTCTGTTCTTTTCATATATGAAACACAGTAGAGTAGAAGAGTGCTCTTTTCTCAAAAGCAGAGTGTGTTTCTTGTAAGGCGAGCTAGCGTTTGTTTCCTAGTCCTAAATGGAGTTGAATCACATGCAGTTTGCGGTCCTACGAGCAAGAGTTCTTTTCTGGTAAGAAGAGTCACTATTGTGCTCCCATTGCCATACACAGTGCAAATAGCACTCGCGTCTGTTCCCAGCAAGTACAGTGTATTGGACTGAAGAGGAGCTACTGTTCTTGTCAGTTTCCTAAGCAGAATTGAACTATATATGGCCTGTGTGTGTAGGAAGCACACTTCTTTTGTTCTGAGCAAGCTTACTGTTCTGGCCCTATAGGAAACCCAGTAGAGTAGAAAGTGCTCTTTTCTCAAAAGCAGAGTGTGTTCCTTGTAAGACAAGCTAGCGTTTGTTTCCCAGTGCTAAATGGATTTGAGTCACATGCAGTTTGCGGTCCTACGAGCAAGAGTTGTTTTCTGGTAAGAAGAGTCACTATTGCCATCCCATTGCCATACAAAGTGCAAATAGCACACACGTCTGTTCCCAGCAAGTACAGTGTATTGGACTGAAGAGGAGCTACTGTTCTTGTCAGTGTCCTAAGAAGAGTTGAACTAGATATGGCGCTTGTGTAGGAATCACAGATTTTTTGTTCTGAGCAAGCTCACTGTTCGATCCCCATAGGAAACACAGTAGAGTAGAAGAGTGCTCTTTTCTCAAAAGCAGAGTGTGTTCCTTGTAAGGCGAGCTAGCGTTTGTTTCCCAGTCCTAAATGGAGTTCAATCACATGCAGTTTCTGGTCCTACGAGCAAGAGTTGTTTTCTGGTAAGAAGAGTCACTATTGCGCTCCCATTGTCATACACAGGGCAAATAGCACTGGCATCTGTTCCCAGCACGTACAGTGTATTGGACAGAAGAGGATCTACTGTTCTTGTCAGTTTCCTAAGCAGAATTGAACTAGATAAGGCCATGTGTGTAGGAAGCACAGTTCTTTTGTTCTGAGCAAGCTCACTGTTCTTTTCATATATGAAACACAGAAGAGTAGTAGAGTGCTCTTTTCTCAAAAGCAGAGTGTGTTTCTTGTAAGACGAGCTAGCGTTTGTTTCCCAGTCCTAAATGGAGTTGAATCATATGCAGTTTCTGGTCCTACGAGCAAGAGATGTTTTCTGTTAAGGAAAGTCACTACTGCGCTCCCATTGCCACACACAGTGCAAATAGCACTCACGTCTGTTCCCAGAAGTACAGTGTATTGGACTGAAGAGGAGCTACTTGTCAGTTTCCTAAGCAGAGTTGAACTAGATATGGCCCGGGTGTGTAGGAAGCACAGTTCTTTTGTTCTGAGCAAGCTCACTGTTCTGGGCCTAAAGGAAACACAGTAGAGTAGAAGAGTGCTCTTTTCTCAAAAGCAGAGTGTGTTTCTTGTAAGGCGAGATAGCGTTTGTTCCCCAGTCCTAAATGGAGTTGAATCACATGCAGTTTCTGGTCCTACTAGCAAGAGTTGTTTTCTCGTAAGGAAAGTCACTATTGCGCTCCCATTGCCATACACAGTGCAAATAGCACTCGTGTCTGTTCCCAGCAAGTACAGTGTATTTGACTGAAGTGGAGCTACTGTCCTTGTCAGTTTCCTAAGCAGAGTTGAACTAGATATGGCCCATGTGTAGGAAGCACAGTTCTTTTGTTCTGAGCAAGCTCACTCTTCGGACCCCATAGGAAAACCTGTAGAGTAGAAGAGTGCCCTTTCTGAAAAGCACAGTGTGTTTCTTGTAAGGCGAGCTAGCGTTGTTTCCCAGTCGTAATGGAGTAAAATCACATGCAGTTTCTGCTCCTGCGAGCAAGAGTTGTTTTCTGGTAAGAAGAGTCACTATTGTCCTCCAATTGCCATACACAGTACAAATAGAACTCGTGTCTGTTCCCACAATGTACAGAGTATTGGACAGAAGAGGAGCCACTGTTCTTGTCAGTTTCCTGAGGAGAGTTGAACTAGATATGGCACGTGTGTGGAGGAAGCACAGTTCTTTTGTTCTGAGCAAGCTCACTGTTCTGGACCTATGGGAAACACAGAAGAGTAGAAGAGTGCTATTTACTCAAAGCCGAGTGTGTTTCTTGTAAGGCGAGCTAGCGTTAGTTTCCTAGTCCTAAATGGAGTTGAATCACATGCAGTTTTTGGTCCTACGATCAAGAGATCTTTTCTGGTAAGGAAAGTCACTATTGTGGTCCCACTGCCATACACAGTGCAAATAGCACTCGCGTCTGTTCCCACCAAGTACAGGGTATTGGACTGAAGAGGAGCTACTATTCTTGTCAGTTTCCTAAGCAGAGTTGAACTAGATATGGCCCGTGTGTGTAGGAAGCACAGTTCTTTTGTTCTGAGCAAGCTCACTGTTCGGATTCCATAGGGAACACAGTAGAGTAGAAGGGTGGTCTTTTCTCAGAAGCAGAGTGTGTTTCTTGTAAGGCGAGCTAGTGTTTGTTTCCCAGTAAGAAATGGAGTTGAATCACAAGCAGTTTTTGGTCCTACGATCAAGAGTTGTTTTCTGGTAAGAAAAGTCACTATTGCGCTCCCTTTGCCATACACAGTGCAAATAGCACTCGCGTCTGTTCCCAGTAAGTACAGTGTATTGGACTGAAGAGGAGCTACTGTTCTTGTCAGTTTCCTAAGCAGAGTTGTTGTAGATATGGCCCGTGTGTGTAGGAAGCACAGTTCTTTTGTTCTGAGCAAGCTCACTGTTCGGACCCCATAGGAAACACAGTAGTGTAGAAGAGTGCTCTTTTCTCAAAAGCAGAGTGTGTTTCTTGTAATCGAGCTAGCGTTTGTTTCCCAGTCCTAAATGGAGTTGAGTCACATGCAGTTTCTGGTCCTACGAGCAAGAGTTGTTTTCTGGTAAGAAGAGTCACTATTGCGCTCCAATTGTCATACACAGTGCAAATAGCACTATCGTCTATTCCCAGCAAGTACAGTGTATTGGACTGAAGAGATCTACTATTCTTGCCAGTTTCCTAAGCAGAGTTGAACTAGATATGGCCCGTGTGTGTAGGATGCACATTTCTTTTGTTCTGAGCAAGTTCACTGTTCGGATCACATAGAAAACACAGTAGAGTAGAAGAGTGCTCTTTTCTCAAAAGCAGAGTGTTTCTTGTAAGGCAGCTAGTATTTGTTTCCCAGTCAGAAATGGAGTTGAATCCCATGCAGTTTCTGGTCCTACGAGCAAGAGTTGTTTTCTGGTAAGAAGAGTCACTATTGCGCTCCCATTGTTATACACAGGGCAAATAGCACTGGCGTCTGTTCCCAGCACGTACAGTGTATTGGACAGAAGAGGATCTACTGTTCTTGTCAGTTTCCTAAGCAGAATTGAACTAGATAAGGCCATGTGTGTACAAGCACAGTTCTTTTGTTCTGAGCAAGCTCTCTGCTCTGGCCATATATGAAACACAGTAGAGTAGAAGAGTGCTCTTTTCTCAAAAGCAGAGTGTGTTTCTTGTAAGGCCAGCTAGCGTTTGTTTCCCAGTCCTAAATGGAGTTGAATCATATGCAGTTTCTGGTCCTATGAGCAAGAGATGTTTTCTGTTAAGGAAAGTCACTATTGTGCTCCCATTGCCACACACAGTGCAAATAGCACTCGCGTCTGTTCCCAGTGAGTACAGTGTATTGGACTGAAGAGGAGCTACTTGTCATTTTCCTAAGCAGAGTTGAACTAGATATGGCCGTGTGTGTAGGAAGCACAGTTCTTTTGTTCTGAGCAAGCTCACAGTTCGGACCCCATAGGAAAACCAGTAGAGTAGAAGAGTGCCCTTTTCTCAAAAACAGAGTGTGTTTCTTGTAAGGCGAGCTAGCGTTTGTTCCCCAGTCCTAAATGGAGTTGAATCCCATGCAGTTTCCGGTCCTACGAGCAAGAGTTGTTTTCTGGTAAAAAGAGTCACTATTATGTTCCCATTGCCATAAACAGTGCAAATAGAACTCGCGTCTGTTCCCAGCAAGTACAGTGTATTGGACTGAAGAGGAGCTACTGTTCTTGTCAGTTTCCTAAGCAGAGTTGAACTAGATATGGCCCGTGTCTGTAAGAAGCACAGTTCTTTTGTTCTGAGCAAGCTCATTGTTCGGACCCCATAGGAAACACAGTAGAGTAGAAGAGTGCTCTTTTCTCAAAAGCAGAGTGTGTTTCTTGTAAGGCGAGCTAGGATTTGTTTCCCAGTCCTAAATGGAGTTGAATCACATGCAGTTTCTGGTCCTACGAGCAAGAGTTGTTTTCTGGTAAGAAGAGTCACTATTGTGCTCACATTGTCATACACAGGGCAAATAGCACTGGCGTCGGTTCCCATCAAGTACAGTGTATTGGACTGAAGAGGATCTACTGTTCTTCTCAGTTTCCTAAGCAGAATTGAACTAGATATGGCCCGTGTGTGTAGGAAGCACAGTTCTTTTGTTCTGAGCAAGCTGACTGTTCGGACCCTATAGGAAACACAGTAGAGTAGAAGAGTGCTCTTTTCTCAAAAGCAGAATGTGTTTCTTGTAAGGCGAGCTAGCGTTTGTTTCCCAGTCCTAAATGGAGTTGAATCACATGCAGTTTCTGGTCCTACGAGCAAGAGTTGTTTTCTGGTAAGAAGAGACACTAGTGTGCTCCCATTGCCATACACCGTACAAATAGCAATCGCGTCTGTTCGCAGCATGTACAGTGTATTGGACTGAAAAGGATCTACTGTTCTTGTCAGTTTCCTAAGCTGAATTGAACTAGTTATGGCCGTGTATGTAGGAAGCACAATTCTTTTGTTCTGAGCAAGCTTTCTGTTCTGGCCCTATAGGAAACACAGAAGAGTAGAAGAGTGCTCTTTTCTCAAAAGCAGAGTGTGTTTCTTGTAAGGCGAGCTAGGGTTTGTTTCGCAGTCCTAAATGGAGTTGAATCATATGCAGTTTTTGGTCCTACGAGCATGATTTGTTTTCTGGTAAGGAAAGTCACTATTGTGCTCCCTTTGCCATACACAGTGCAAAAAGCACTCCCCTCTGATCCCAGCAAGTACAGTGTATTGGACTGAAGAGGAGCTACTGTTCTTGTCAGTTTCCTAAGCAGAGTTGAACAAGATATGGCCCGTGTGTGTAGGAAGCACAGTTCTTTTGTTCTGAGCAAGATCACTGTTTTGGCCCTATAGGAAACACAGTAGAGTAGAAGAGTGCTCTTTTCTCAAAAGCAGAGTGTGTTTCTTGTAAGGCGAGCTAGCGTTTGTTTCCCAGTCCTATATGGAGTTGAATAACATGCAGTTTCTGGTCCTACGAACAAGAGTTGTTTTCTGGTAAGAAGAGTCACTATTGTGCTCCCATTACCATACACAGTGCAAATAGCACTCGCGTCTGTTCCCAGGAAGTACAGTGTATTGGAATGAGGAGGAGCTACTGTTCTGGTCAGTTTCCCAAGCAGAGTTGAATTAGATATGGCGCATGTGTGTAGGAAGCACACTTCTTTTGTTCTGAGCAAGCTCACTATTCGGACCCCATAGGAAACACAGTTGGGTAGAAGAGTGCTCTTTTCTCAAAATCAGAGTGTGTTTCTTGTAAGGCGAGCTAGTGTTTGTTTCCCAGTCCTAAATGGAGTTGAATCACATGCAGATTCTGGTTCTACGAGCAAGAGTTGTTATCTGGTAAGGAGAGTCACTATTGAGTTCCCATTGTCATACACAGGGCAAATAGCACTGGCGTCTATTCCCAGAAGGAAAGTGTATTGGACTGAAGAGGAGCTACTGTTCTTGTCAGTTTACTAAGCAGAGTTGAACTAGATATAGCCCGTGTGTTTAGGAAGCACAGTTCTTTTGTTCTGAGCAAGTTCACTATTCTGGCCCTATAGGAAACACAGCAGAGTAAAAGTGTGCTCTTTTCTCAAAAGCAGAGTGTGTTTCTTGTAAGGCTAGCTAGCGTTTGTTTCCCAGTCTTAAATGGAGTTGAGTCACATGCAGTTTCTGGTCCTATGAGCAAAAGTTTTTTTCTGGTAGGGAAAGTCACTATTGCGCTACCATTGTCATTCACAGGGCAAATAGCACTGGCGTCTGTTCCTAGCAAGTACAGTGTATTGGACTGAGGAGGAGCTACTGTTCTTGTCAGTTTTCTAAGCAGAGTTGAACTAGATATAACCCGTGTGTGTAGGAAGCACAGTTCTTTTGTTCTGAGCAAGCTCACTATTCTGGCCCTATAAGAATCACAGTAGAGTAGAAGAGTGCTCTTTTCTCAAATCAGAGTGTGTTTCTTGTAACGCGAGCTAGCATTTGTTTCCCAGTCCTACATGTAGTTGAATCACATGCAGTTTTTGATCCTACGAGCAAGAGTTGTTTTCTGGTAAGGAAAGTCACTATTGTGCTCCCATTGCCATACACAGTGCAAATAGCACTGGCATCTGTTCCCAGCATGTACAGTGTATTGGCGTGAAAAGGAGCTACTGTTCTTGTCAGTTTGCTAAGCAGAGTTGAACTAGACACGGCCCGTGTGTGTAGGAAGCACAGTTCTTTTGTTCTGAGCAAGCTCACTGTTCTGGCCCTATAGGAAACACAGTAGAGTAGAAGAGTGCTCTTTTCTCAGAAGCAGAGTGTGTTTCTTGTAAGGCGAGCTAGCGTTTGTTTCCCAGTCCTAAATGGAGTTGAATCACATGCAGTTTCTGGTCCTACGAGCAAGAGTTGTTTTCTGGTAAGAAGAGTCACTATTATGCTCCCATTGTCATACACAGGGCAAATAGCACTCGCGTCTGTTCCCAGCATGTACAGTGTATTGGACTGAAGAGGATCTACTGTTCTTGTCAGTTTCCTAAGAAGAATTGAACTAGATATGGCTGTGTGTGTAGGAAGTACAGTTCTTTTGTTCTGAGCAAGCTCACTGTTTTGGCCCTATATTAAACACAGTAGAGTAGAAGAGTGCTCTTTTCTCAAAAGCAGAGTGTGTTTCTTGTAAGGCAAGCTAGCGTTTGGTTCCCAGTCCTAAATGGAGTTGAATCACATGCAGTTTCTGGTCCTATGAGCTAGAGTGTTTTTCTGGTAATAAAAGACACTATTGCGCTCCCATTGACATACACAGTGCAAATAGCACTCGCGTCTGTTCCCTTCCAGTACAGTGTATGGGACTGAAGAGGAGCTACTGTTCTTGTTAGTTTCCTAAGCAAAATTGAACTAGATATGGCCGTGTGTGTAGGAAGCACAGTTTTTTGTTCTGAGTAAGCTCACTGTTCTGGCCCTACAGGAAACACAGTAGAGTAGAAGAGTGCTCTTTTCTCAAAAGCAGAGTGTGTTTCTTGTAATCGAGCTAGCGTTTGTTTCCCAGTACTAAATGGAGTTGAGTCACATGCAGTTTCTGGTCCTACGAGCAAGAGTTGTTTTCTGGTAAGAAGAGTCACTATTGCGCTCCAATTGTCATACACAGTGCAAATAGCACTATCGTCTATTCCCAGCAAGTACAGTGTATTGGACTGAAGAGGATCTACTATTCTTGCCAGTTTCCTAAGCAGAGTTGAACTAGATATGGCCCGTGTGTGTAGGATGCACATTTCTTTAGTTCTGAGCAAGTTCACTGTTCGGATCACATAGAAAACACAGTAGAGTAGAAGAGTGCTCTTTTCTCAAAAGCAGAGTGTTTCTTGTAAGGCAGCTAGTATTTGTTTCCCAGTCAGAAATGGAGTTGAATCCCATGCAGTTACTGGTCCTACGAGCAAGAGTTGTTTTCTGGTAAGAAGAGTCACTATTGCGCTCCCATTGTTATACACAGGGCAAATAGCACTGGCGTCTGTTCCCAGCACGTACAGTGTATTGGACAGAAGAGGATCTACTGTTCTTGTCAGTTTCCTAAGCAGAATTGAACTAGATAAGGCCATGTGTGTACAAGCACAGTTCTTTTGTTCTGAGCAAGCTCTCTGCTCTGGCCATATATGAAACACAGTAGAGTAGAAGAGTGCTCTTTTCTCAAAAGCAGAGTGTGTTTCTTGTAAGGCCAGCTAGCGTTTGTTTCCCAGTCCTAAATGGAGTTGAATCATATGCAGTTTCTGGTCCTATGAGCAAGAGATGTTTTCTGTTAAGGAAAGTCACTATTGTGCTCCCATTGCCACACACAGTGCAAATAGCACTCGCGTCTGTTCCCAGCGAGTACAGTGTATTGGACTGAAGAGGAGCTACTTGTCATTTTCCTAAGCAGAGTTGAACTAGATATGGCCGTGTGTGTAGGAAGCACAGTTCTTTTGTTCTGAGCAAGCTCACAGTTCGGACCCCATAGGAAAACCAGTAGAGTAGAAGAGTGCTCTTTTCTCAAAAGCAGAGTGTGTTTCTTGTAAGGCGAGCTAGGATTTGTTTCCCAGTCCTAAATGGAGTTGAATCACATGCAGTTTCTGGTCCTACGAGCAAGAGTTGTTTTCTGGTAAGAAGAGTCACTATTGTGCTCACATTGTCATACACAGGGCAAATAGCACTGGCGTCGGTTCCCATCAAGTACAGTGTATTGGACTGAAAAGGATCTACTGTTCTTCTCAGTTTCCTAAGCAGAATTGAACTAGATATGGCCCGTGTGTGTAGGAATCACAGTTCTTTTGTTCTGAGCAAGCTGACTGTTCGGACCCTATAGGAAACACAGTAGAGTAGAAGAGTGCTCTTTTCTCAAAAGCAGAATGTGTTTCTTGTAAGGCGAGCTAGTGTTTGTTTCCCAGTCCTAAATGGAGTTGAATCACATGCAGTTTCTGGTCCTACGAGCAAGAGTTGTTTTCTGGTAAGAAGAGACACTAGTGTGCTCCCACTGCCATACACCGTACAAATAGCAATCGCGTCTGTTCGCAGCATGTACAGTGTATTGGACTGAAAAGGATCTACTGTTCTTGTCAGTTTCCTAAGCTGAATTGAACTAGTTATGGCCGTGTATGTAGGAAGCACAATTCTTTTGTTCTGAGCAAGCTTTCTGTTCTGGCCCTATAGGAAACACAGAAGAGTAGAAGAGTGCTCTTTTCTCAAAAGCAGAGTGTGTTTCTTGTAAGGCGAGCTAGGGTTTGTTTCGCAGTCCTAAATGGAGTTGAATCATATGCAGTTTTTGGTCCTACGAGCATGATTTGTTTTCTGGTAAGGAAAGTCACTATTGTGCTCCCTTTGCCATACACAGTGCAAAAAGCACTCCCCTCTGATCCCAGCAAGTACAGTGTATTGGACTGAAGAGGATTTACTGTTCTTGTAAGTTTCCTAAGCAGAGTTGAACAAGATATGGCCCGTGTGTGTAGGAAGCACAGTTCTTTTGTTCTGAGCAAGATCACTGTTTTGGCCCTATAGGAAACACAGTAGAGTAGAAGAGTGCTCTTTTCTCAAAAGCAGAGTGTGTTTCTTGTAAGGCGAGCTAGCGTTTGTTTCCCAGTCCTATATGGAGTTGAATCACATGCAGTTTCTGGTCCTACGAACAAGAGTTGTTTTCTGGTAAGAAGAGTCACTATTGTGCTCCCATTACCATACACAGTGCAAATAGCACTCGCGTCTGTTCCCAGGAAGTACAGTGTATTGGAATGAGGAGGAGCTACTGTTCTGGTCAGTTTCCCAAGCAGAGTTGAATTAGATATGGCGCATGTGTGTAGGAAGCACACTTCTTTTGTTCTGAGCAAGCTCACTATTCGGACCCCATAGGAAACACAGTTGGGTAGAAGAGTGCTCTTTTCTCAAAATCAGAGTGTGTTTCTTGTAAGGCGAGCTAGTGTTTGTTTCCCAGTCCTAAATGGAGTTGAATCACATGCAGATTCTGGTTCTACGAGCAAGAGTTGTTTTCTGGTAAGGAGAGTCACTATTGAGTTCCCATTGTCATACACAGGGCAAATAGCACTGGCGTCTATTCCCAGAAGGAAAGTGTATTGGACTGAAGAGGAGCTACTGTTCTTGTCAGTTTCCTAAGCAGAGTTGAACTAGATATAGCCCGTGTGTGTAGGAAGCACAGTTCTTTTGTTCTGAGCAAGTTCACTATTCTGGCCCTATAGGAAACACAGCAGAGTAGAAGTGTGCTCTTTTCTCAAAAGCAGAGTGTGTTTCTTGTAAGGCTTGCTAGCGTTTGTTTCCCAGTCTTAAATGGAGTTGAGTCACATGCAGTTTCTGGTCCTACGAGCAAAAGTTTTTTTCTGGTAGGGAAAGTCACTATTGCGCTACCATTGTCATTCACAGGGCAAATAGCACTGGCGTCTGTTCCTAGCAAGTACAGTGTATTGGACTGAGGAGGAGCTACTGTTCTTGTCAGTTTTCTAAGCAGAGTTGAACTAGATATAACCCGTGTGTGTAGGAAGCACAGTTCTTTTGTTCTGAGCAAGCTCACTATTCTGGCCCTATAAGAATCACAGTAGAGTAGAAGAGTGCTCTTTTCTCAAATCAGAGTGTGTTTTTTGTAATGCGAGCTAGCATTTGTTTCCCAGTCCTACATGTAGTTGAATCACATGCAGTTTTTGATCCTACGAGCAAGAGTTGTTTTCTGGTAAGGAAAGTCACTATTGTGCTCCCATTGCCATACACAGTGCAAATAGCACTGGCGTCTGTTCCCAGCATGTACAGTGTATTGGCGTGAAAAGGAACTACTGTTCTTGTCAGTTTGCTAAGCAGAGTTGAACTAGACACGGCCCGTGTGTGTAGGAAGCACAGTTCTTTTGTTCTGAGCAAGCTCACTGTTCTGGCCCTATAGGAAACACAGTAGAGTAGAAGAGTGCTCTTTTCTCAGAAGCAGAGTGTGTTTCTTGTAAGGCGAGCTAGCGTTTGTTTCCCAGTCCTAAATGGAGTTGAATCACATGCAGTTTCTGGTCCTACGAGCAAGAGTTGTTTTCTGGTAAGAAGAGTCACTATTATGCTCCCATTGTCATACACAGGGCAAATAGCACTCGCGTCTGTTCCCAGCATGTACAGTGTATTGGACTGAAGAGGATCTACTGTTCTTGTCAGTTTCCTAAGAAGAATTGAACTAGATATGGCTGTGTGTGTAGGAAGTACAGTTCTTTTGTTCTGAGCAAGCTCACTGTTTTGGCCCTATAGGAAACACAGTAGAGTAGAAGAGTGCTCTTTTCTCAAAAGCAGAGTGTGTTTCTTGTAAGGCGAGATAGCGTTTGTTTCCCAGGTCTAAATGGAGTTGAATCACATGTAGTTTTTGATCCTACGAGCAAGAGATTTTTCTGGTAAGGAAAGTCACTATTGCGCTCCCATTGCCATACATAGTGCAAATAGCACTCGCGTCTTTTCCCAGCAAGTACACTGTATTGGACTGAAAATGAGCTACTGTTCTTCTCAGTTTCCTAAGCAGAGGTGAACTAGATATGGCCCCTGTGTGTAGGAAACACAGTTATTTTGTTCTGAGCAAGCTCACTATTCTGGCCTTATAGGAAACACAGTAGAGTAGAAGAGTGCTCTTTTCTCAAAAGCAGAGTGTGTTTCTTGTAAGGCAAGCTAGCGTTTGGTTCCCAGTCCTAAATGGAGTTGAATCACATGCAGTTTCTGGTCCTACGAGCTAGAGTGTTTTTCTGGTAATAAAAGACACTATTGCGCTCCCATTGACATACACAGTGCAAATAGCACTCGCGTCTGTTCCCTTCAAGTACAGTGTATGGGACTGAAGAGGAGCTACTGTTCTTGTTATTTTCCTAAGCAAAATTGAACTAGATATGGCCGTGTGTGTAGGAAGCACAGTTTTTTGTTCTGAGTAAGCTCACTGTTCTGGCCCTACAGGAAACACAGTAGAGTAGAAGAGTGCTCTTTTCTCAAAAGCAGAGTGTGTTTCTTGTAAGGCGAGCTAGCATTTGTTTCCCAGTCCTAAATGGAGTTGAATCACATGCAGTTTGCGGTCCTACGAGCAAGAGTTCTTTTCTGGTAAGAAGAGTCAATATTGTGCTCCCATTGCCATACACAGTGCAAATAGCACTCGCGTCTGTTCCCAGCAAGTACAGTGTATTGGACTGAAGAGGAGCTACTGTTCTCGTCAGTTTCCTAAGCCGAGTTGAACTAGGTATGGCCCGTGTGTGTAGGAAGCAAAGTTTTTTTGTTCTGAGCAAGCTCACTGTTCGGACCCCATAGGAAACACAGTAGAGTACAAGAGTGCTCTTTTCTCAAAAGGAGAATATGTTTCTTGTAAGGTGAGCTAGTGTTTGTTTCCCAGTCCTAAATGGAGTTGAATCACATGCAGTTTCTGGTCCTACGAGCAAGAGTTGTTTTCTGGTAAGAAGAGTCAATATTGCGCTCGCGTTGTCATACACAGGGCAAATAGCACTGGCGTCTGTTCCAAGAATGTACAGTGTATTGGACTGAAGAGGATCTACTATTCTTGTCAGTTTCCTAAGCAGAATTGAACTAGATATGGCCGTGTGTGTAGGAAGCACAGTTCTTTTGTTCTGAGCAAGCTCACTGTTTTGGCCCTATAGGAAACACAGTAGAGTAGAAGAGTGCTCTTTTCTCAAAAGCAGAGTGTGTTTCTTGTAATCGAGCTAGCGTTTGTTTCCCAGTCCTAAATGGAGTTGTGTCACATGCAGTTTCTGGTCCTATGAGCAAGAGTTGTTTTCTGGTAAGAAGAGTCACTATTGTGCTCCCATTACCATACACAGGGCAAATAGCACTGGCATCTGTTCCCAGCATATACAGTGTATTGGACTGAAGAAGAGCTACTGTTCTTGTCAGTTTCTTAAGCAGAGTTGAATTAGATATAACCCGTGTGTGTAGGAAGCACTGTAGAGTAGAAGAGTGTCGGTGTGTGTAGGAAGCACAGTTCTTTTGTTCTGAGCAAGCTCACTATTCTGGCCCTACAAAAAACACATTAGACTAGAAGAGTGCTCTTTTCTCAAAAGCAGAGTGTGTTTATTGTAAGGCGAGCTAGCGTTTGTTTCCCAGTTATAAATGGAGTTGAATCACAAGCAGTTTCTGGTCCTACGAGCAAGAGTTTTTTTTCTGGTAAGAAGAGTCACTACTGAACTCTCATTGTCATACACAAGGCAAATAGCACTGGCGTCTGTTCCCAGCAAGTACAGTGTATTGGACTGAAGAGGAGCTACTCTTCTTGTCAGTTTCCTAAGCAGAGTTGAACTAGATATAGCCCGTGTGTGTAGGAAGCACAGTTCTTTTGTTCTGACAAGCTCACTATTCTGGCCCTATAGGAAACACAGTAGAGTAGAAGAGTGCTCTTTTCTCATAAGCAGAGTGTGTTTCTTGTAAGGCGAGCTGGCGTTTGTTTCACAGTCCTAAATGGAGTTGAATCACATGCAGTTTCTGGTCCTACGAGCAAGAGTTTTTTTCTGGTAAGAAGAGTCACTATTGAGCTCCCATTGTCATACACAGGGCAAATAGCACTGGCGTCTGTTCCCACCAAGTACAGTGTATTGGACTGAAGAGGAGCTACTGTTCTTGTCAGTTTCCTAAGCAGAGTTGAACTAGATATAGCCCGTGTGTGTAGGAAGCACAGTTCTTTTGTTCTGAGCAAGCTCACTATTCTGGTCCTATAGGAAATACAGTAGAGTAGAAGAGTGCTCTTTTCTCAAAAGCAGAGAGTGTTTCTTGTAAGGCGAGCTAGCGTTTGTTTCCCGTCCTAAAAGGAGTTGAATCACATGCAGTTTCTGTTCCTACAAGCAAGAGTTGTTTTTGGTAAGAAGAGTCACTATCTCCCTCCCATTGCCATATACAGTGCAAATAGCACTCGCGTCTGTTCCCAGCAAGTACAGTGTATGGGACTGAAGAGGATCTACTGTTCTTGTTAGTTTCCTAAGCAAAATTGAACTAGATATGGCCGTGTGTGTAGGAAGCACAGTTCTTTTGTTCTGAGTAAGCTCACTGTTCTGGCCCTATAGGAAACACAGTAAAGAAGAGTGCTCTTTTCTCAAAAGCAGAGTGTTTTTCTTGTAAGGCAAGCTAGCGTTTGTTGCGCAGTCCTAAATGGAGTTGAATCACATGCAGTTCCTGGTCCTACGATCAAGAGTTTTTTTTCTGGTAAGAAGAGTCACTATTGAACTCCCATTGTCATACACAGGGCAAATAGCACTGGCGTCTGTTCCCAGCAAGTACAGTGTATTGGACTGAAGAGGAGCTACTGTTCTTGTCAGTTTCCTAAGCAGAGTTGAACTAGATATGGCCCGTGTCTGTAAGAAGCACAGTTCTTTTGTTCTGAGCAAGCTCATTGTTCGGACCCCTTAGGAAACACAGTAGAGTAGAAGAGTGCTCTTTTCTCAAAAGCAGAGTGTGTTTCTTGTAAGGCGAGCTAGGATTTGTTTCCCAGTCCTAAATGGAGTTGAATCACATGCAGTTTCTGGTCCTACGAGCAAGAGTTGTTTTCTGGTAAGAAGAGTCACTATTGTGCTCACATTGTCATACACAGGGCAAATAGCACTGGCGTTGGTTCCCATCAAGTACAGTGTATTGGACTGAAGAGGATCTACTGTTCTTCTCAGTTTCCTAAGCAGAATTGAACTAGATATGGCCCGTGTGTGTAGGAAGCACAGTTCTTTTGTTCTGAGCAAGCTGACTGTTCGGACCCTATAGGAAACACAGTAGAGTAGAAGAGTGCTCTTTTCTCAAAAGCAGAATGTGTTTCTTGTAAGGCGAGCTAGCGTTTGTTTCCCAGTCCTAAATGGAGTTGAATCACATGCAGTTTCTGGTCCTACGAGCAAGAGTTGTTTTCTGGTAAGAAGAGACACTAGTGTGCTCCCATTGCCATACACCGTACAAATAGCAATCGCGTCTGTTCGCAGCATGTACAGTGTATTGGACTGAAAAGGATCTACTGTTCTTGTCAGTTTCCTAAGCTGAATTGAACTAGTTATGGCCGTGTATGTAGGAAGCACAATTCTTTTGTTCTGAGCAAGCTTTCTGTTCTGGCCCTATAGGAAACACAGAAGAGTAGAAGAGTGCTCTTTTCTCAAAAGCAGAGTGTGTTTCTTGTAAGGCGAGCTAGGGTTTGTTTCGCAGTCCTAAACGGAGTTGAATCATATGCAGTTTTTGGTCCTACGAGCATGATTTGTTTTCTGGTAAGGAAAGTCACTATTGTGCTCCCTTTGCCATACACAGTGCAAAAAGCACTCCCCTCTGATCCCAGCAAGTACAGTGTATTGGACTGAAGAGGATTTACTGTTCTTGTAAGTTTCCTAAGCAGAGTTGAACAAGATATGGCCCGTGTGTGTAGGAAGCACAGTTCTTTTGTTCTGAGCAAGATCACTGTTTTGGCCCTATAGGAAACACAGTAGAGTAGAAGAGTGCTCTTTTCTCAAAAGCAGAGTGTGTTTCTTGTAAGGCGAGCTAGCGTTTGTTTCCCAGTCCTATATGGAGTTGAATCACATGCAGTTTCTGGTCCTACGAACAAGAGTTGTTTTCTGGTAAGAAGAGTCACTATTGTGCTCCCATTACCATACACAGTGCAAATAGCACTCGCGTCTGTTCCCAGGAAGTACAGTGTATTGGAATGAGGAGGAGCTACTGTTCTGGTCAGTTTCCCAAGCAGAGTTGAATTAGATATGGCGCATGTGTGTAGGAAGCACACTTCTTTTGTTCTGAGCAAGCTCACTATTCGGACCCCATAGGAAACACAGTTGGGTAGAAGAGTGCTCTTTTCTCAAAATCAGAGTGTGTTTCTTGTAAGGCGAGCTAGTGTTTGTTTCCCAGTCCTAAATGGAGTTGAATCACATGCAGATTCTGGTTCTACGAGCAAGAGTTGTTTTCTGGTAAGGAGAGTCACTATTGAGTTCCCATTGTCATACACAGGGCAAATAGCACTGGCGTCTATTCCCAGAAGGAAAGTGTATTGGACTGAAGAGGAGCTACTGTTCTTGTCAGTTTCCTAAGCAGAGTTGAACTAGATATAGCCCGTGTGTGTAGGAAGCACAGTTCTTTTGTTCTGAGCAAGTTCACTATTCTGGCCCTATAGGAAACACAGCAGAGTAGAAGTGTGCTCTTTTCTCAAAAGCAGAGTGTGTTTCTTGTAAGGCTAGCTAGCGTTTGTTTCCCAGTCTTAAATGGAGTTGAGTCACATGCAGTTTCTGGTCCTACGAGCAAAAGTTTTTTTCTGGTAGGGAAAGTCACTATTGCGCTACCATTGTCATTCACAGGGCAAATAGCACTGGCGTCTGTTCCTAGCAAGTACAGTGTATTGGACTGAGGAGGAGCTACTGTTCTTGTCAGTTTTCTAAGCAGAGTTGAACTAGATATAACCCGTGTGTGTAGGAAGCACAGTTCTTTTGTTCTGAGCAAGCTCACTATTCTGGCCCTATAAGAATCACAGTAGAGTAGAAGAGTGCTCTTTTCTCAAATCAGAGTGTGTTTCTTGTAATGCGAGCTAGCATTTGTTTCCCAGTCCTACATGTAGTTGAATCACATGCAGTTTTTGATCCTACGAGCAAGAGTTGTTTTCTGGTAAGGAAAGTCACTATTGTGCTCCCATTGCCATACACAGTGCAAATAGCACTGGCGTCTGTTCCCAGCATGTACAGTGTATTGGCCTGAAAAGGAGCTACTGTTCTTGTCAGTTTGCTAAGCAGAGTTGAACTAGACACGGCCCGTGTGTGTAGGAAGCACAGTTCTTTTGTTCTGAGCAAGCTCACTGTTCTGGCCCTATAGGAAACACAGTAGAGTAGAAGAGTGCTCTTTTCTCAGAAGCAGAGTGTGTTTCTTGTAAGGCGAGCTAGCGTTTGTTTCCCAGTCCTAAATGGAGTTGAATCACATGCAGTTTCTGGTCCTACGAGCAAGAGTTGTTTTCTGGTAAGAAGAGTCACTATTATGCTCCCATTGTCATACACAGGGCAAATAGCACTCGCGTTTGTTCCCAGCATGTACAGTGTATTGGACTGAAGAGGATCTACTGTTCTTGTCAGTTTCCTAAGAAGAATTGAACTAGATATGGCTGTGTGTGTAGGAAGTACAGTTCTTTTGTTCTGAGCAAGCTCACTGTTTTGGCCCTATAGGAAACACAGTAGAGTAGAAGACTGCTCTTTTCTCAAAAGCAGAGTGTGTTTCTTGTAAGGCGAGATAGCGTTTGTTTCCCAGGTCTAAATGGAGTTGAATCACATGTAGTTTTTGATCCTACGAGCAAGAGATTTTTCTGGTAAGGAAAGTCACTATTGCGCTCCCATTGCCATACATAGTGCAAATAGCACTCGCGTCTTTTCCCAGCAAGTACACTGTATTGGACTGAAAATGAGCTACTGTTCTTCTCAGCTTCCTAAGCAGAGGTGAACTAGATATGGCCCCTGTGTGTAGGAAACACAGTTATTTTGTTCTGAGCAAGCTCACTATTCTGGCCCTATAGGAAACACAGTAGAGTAGAAGAGTGCTCTTTTCTCAAAAGCAGAGTGTTTTTCTTGTAAGGCAAGCTAGCGTTTGGTTCCCAGTCCTAAATGGAGTTGAATCACATGCAGTTTCTGGTCCTATGAGCTAGAGTGTTTTTCTGGTAATAAAAGACACTATTGCGCTCCCATTGACATACACAGTGCAAATAGCACTCGCGTCTGTTCCCTTCAAGTACAGTGTATGGGACTGAAGAGGAGCTACTGTTCTTGTTAGTTTCCTAAGCAAAATTGAACTAGATATGGCCGTGTGTGTAGGAAGCACAGTTTTTTGTTCTGAGTAAGCTCACTGTTCTGGCCCTTCAGGAAACACAGTAGAGTAGAAGAGTGCTCTTTTCTCAAAAGCAGAGTGTGTTTCTTGTAAGGCGAGCTAGCATTTGTTTCCCAGTCCTAAATGGAGTTGAATCACATGCAGTTTGCGGTCCTACGAGCAAGAGTTCTTTTCTGGTAAGAAGAGTCAATATTGTGCTCCCATTGCCATACACAGTGCAAATAGCACTCGCGTCTGTTCCCAGCAAGTACAGTGTATTGGACTGAAGAGGAGCTACTGTTCTCGTCAGTTTCCTAAGCCGAGTTGAACTAGGTATGGCCCGTGTGTGTAGGAAGCAAAGTTTTTTTGTTCTGAGCAAGCTAACTGTTCGGACCCCATAGGAAACACAGTAGAGTACAAGAGTGCTCTTTTCTCAAAAGGAGAATATGTTTCTTGTAAGGTGAGCTAGTGTTTGTTTCCCAGTCCTAAATGGAGTTGAATCACATGCAGTTTCTGGTCCTACGAGCAAGAGTTGTTTTCTGGTAAGAAGAGTCAATATTGCGCTCGCGTTGTCATACACAGGGCAAATAGCACTGGCGTCTGTTCCAAGAATGTACAGTGTATTGGACTGAAGAGGATCTACTATTCTTGTCAGTTTCCTAAGCAGAATTGAACTAGATATGGCCGTGTGTGTAGGAAGCACAGTTCTTTTGTTCTGAGCAAGCTCACTGTTTTGGCCCTATAGGAAACACAGTAGAGTAGAAGAGTGCTCTTTTCTCAAAAGCAGAGTGTGTTTCTTGTAATTGAGCTAGCGTTTGTTTCCCAGTCCTAAATGGAGTTGTGTCACATGCAGTTTCTGGTCCTATGAGCAAGAGTTGTTTTCTGGTAAGAAGAGTCACTATTGTGCTCCCATTACCATACACAGGGCAAATAGCACTGGCGTCTGTTCCCAGCATATACAGTGTATTGGACTGAAGAAGAGCTACTGTTCTTGTCAGTTTCTTAAGCAGAGTTGAATTAGATATAACCCGTGTGTGTAGGAAGCACTGTAGAGTAGAAGAGTGTCGGTGTGTGTAGGAAGCACAGTTCTTTTGTTCTGAGCAAGCTCACTATTCTGGACCTACAAAAAACACATTAGACTAGAAGAGTGCTCTTATCTCAAAAGCAGAGTGTGTTTATTGTAAGGCGAGCTAGCGTTTGTTTCCCAGTTATAAATGGAGTTGAATCACAAGCAGTTTCTGGTCCTACGAGCAAGAGTTTTTTTTCTGGTAAGAAGAGTCACTACTGAACTCTCATTGTCATACACAAGGCAAATAGCACTGGCGTCTGTTCCCAGCAAGTACAGTGTATTGGACTGAAGAGGAGCTACTCTTCTTGTCAGTTTCCTAAGCAGAGTTGAACTAGATATAGCCCGTGTGTGTAGGAAGCACAGTTCTTTTGTTCTGACAAGCTCACTATTCTGGCCCTATAGGAAACACAGTAGAGTAGAAGAGTGCTCTTTTCTCATAAGCAGAGTGTGTTTCTTGTAAGGCGAGCTGGCGTTTGTTTCAAAGTCCTAAATGGAGTTGAATCACATGCAGTTTCTGGTCCTATGAGCAAGAGTTTTTTTCTGTTAAGAAGAGTCACTATTGAGCTCCCATTGTCATACACAGGGCAAATAGCACTGGCGTCTGTTCCCACCAAGTACAGTGTATTGGACTGAAGAGGAGCTACTATTCTTGTCAGTTTCCTAAGCAGAGTTGAACTAGATATAGCCCGTGTGTGTAGGAAGCACAGTTCTTTTGTTCTGAGCAAGCTCACTATTCTGGTCCTATAGGAAATACAGTAGAGTAGAAGAGTGCTCTTTTCTCAAAAGCAGAGAGTGTTTCTTGTAAGGCGAGCTAGCGTTTGTTTCCCGTCCTAAAAGGAGTTGAATCACATGCAGTTTCTGTTCCTACAAGCAAGAGTTGTTTTTGGTAAGAAGAGTCACTATCTCCCTCCCATTGCCATATACAGTGCAAATAGCACTCGCGTCTGTTCCCAGCAAGTACAGTGTATGGGACTGAAGAGGATCTACTGTTCTTGTTAGTTTCCTAAGCAAAATTGAACTAGATATGGCCGTGTGTGTAGGAAGCACAGTTCTTTTGTTCTGAGTAAGCTCACTGTTCTGGCCCTATAGGAAACACAGTAAAGAAGAGTGATCTTTTCCCAAAAGCAGAGTGTGTTTCTTGTAAGGGGAGCTAGCATTTGTTTCCCAGTCCTAAATGGAGTTGAATCACGTGCAGTTTTTGATCCTACGAGCAAGAGTTGTTTTCTTGTAAGGAAAATCACTATTGCGCTCCCATTGCCACACACAGTGCAAAGAGGACTCGCGTCTGTTCCCATCAAGTACAGTGTATTGGACTGAAGAGGAGCTACTGTTCTTGTCAGTTTCCTAAGCAGAGTTGAACTAGATATGGCCCGTGTGTGTAGGAAGCACAGTTCTTTTGTACTGTAAGCTCACTGATCGAACCCATCGGAAACACATTAGAGTAGAAGAGTGCCCTTTTCTCAATAGCAGAGTGTTTTTCTTGTAAGGCAAGCTAGCGTTTGTTGCGCAGTCCTAAATGGAGTTGAATCACATGCAGTTCCTGGTCCTACGATCAAGAGTTTTTTTTCTGGTAAGAAGGGTCACTATTGAACTCCCATTGTCATACACAGGGCAAATAGCACTGGCGTCTGTTCCCATCAAGTACAGTGTATTGGACTGAAGAGGAGCTACTGTTCTTGTCAGTTTCCTAAGCAGAGTTGAACTAGATATACCCCGTGTGTCTAGGAAGCACAGTTCTTTTGTTCTGAGCAAGCTCACTGTTTGGACCCCAAAGGAAAAACAGTAGAGTAGAAGAGTGCTCTTTTCTCAAAAACAGAGTGTTTTTCTTGTAAGGCGAGCTAGCATTTTTTTCGCAGTCCTAAATGGAGTTGAATCACATGCAGTTTGTGGACCTATGAGCAAGAGATGTTTTCTGGTAAGAAGAGTCACTATTGCGGTCCCATTGTCATACACATTGCAAATAGCACTAGCATCTTTCCCCTGCATGTACAGTGTATTGGACTGAAGAGGATCTACTGTTCTTGTCAGTTTCCTAAGCAGAATTGAACTGGATATGTCCCGTGTGTTTAGGAAGCACAGTTCTTTTGTTCTCAGCAAGCTCCCTGTTCAGACCCCATAGGAATCACTGTAGAGTAGAAGAGTGCTCTTTTCTCAAAAGCAGAGTGTGTTTCTTGTAAGGCGAGCTAGCATTTCTTTCGCAGTCCTAAATGGAGTTGAATCCCATGCAGTTTCTGGTCCTACGAGCAAGAGTTGTTTTCTGGTAAGAAGAGTCACTATTGTGCTCCCATTGTCATACACAGGGCAAATAGCACTGGCGTCTGTTCCCAGCATGTACAGTGTATTGGACTGAAGAGGAGCTACTGTTCTTGTCAGTTTCCTAAGCAGAGTTGAACTAGATATAGTCGGTGTGTGTAGGAAGCACAGTTCTTTTGTTCTGAGCAAGCTCACTATTCTGGCCCTACAAAAAACACACTAGACTAGAGGAGTGCTCTTTTCTCAAAAGCAGAGTGTGTTTATTGTAAGGCGAGCTAGCGTTTGTTTCCCAGTTATAAATGGAGTTGAATCACATGCAGTGTCTGGTCCTACGAGCAAGAGTTGTTTTCTGGTAAGAAGCGTCACTATTGCGCTCCCATTATCATACACTGGGCAAACAGCTCTGGCGTCTGTTCCCAGCATGTACAGTGTATTGGACTGAAGAGGAGCTACTGTTCTTGTCAGTTTCCTAAGCAGAGTTGAACTAGATATAGCCCGTGTGTGTAGGAAGCACAGTTCTTTTGTTCTGAGCAAGCTCACTATTCTGGCCCTATAGGAAACACAGTAGAGTAGAAGAGTGCTCTTTTCTCAAAAGCAGAGTGTTTTTCTTGTAAAGCGAGCTAGCGTTTGTTTCCCAGTCCTAAATGGAGTTGAATCACATGCAGTTTCTGGTCCTACAAGCAAGAGTAGTTTTCTGGTAAGAAGAGTCACTATTGTGCTCCCATTGTCATTCACAGGGCAAATAGCACTGGCGTCTGTTCCCAGCAAGTACAGTGTATGGGACGGAAGAGGATCTACTGTTCTTTTCAGTTTCCTAAGCAGAATTGACCTAGATATGGCGCGTGTGTGCAGGAAGCACAGTTCTTTTGTTCTGAGCAAGCTCACTATTCTGGCCCTATAGGAAACACAGTAGAGTAGAAGAGTGCTTTTTTCTGAGAAGCAGAGTGTGTTTCTTGTTAGGCGAGCTAGCGTTTGTTTCCCAGTCCTAAATGGAGTTGAATCCCATGCAGTTTCTGGTCCTACGAGCAAGAGTTGTTTTCTGGTAAGAAGAGTCACTATTGCACTCCCATTGTCATACACATGGCAAATAGCACTGGCGTCTGTTCCCACCATGTACAGTGTATTGGACTGAAGAGGAGCTTCTGTTCTGGTCAGTTTCCTAAGCAGAATTGAATTTGATATGGCCATGTGTGTAGGAAGCACAGTTCTTTTGTTCTGAGCAAGCTCACTCTTTTGGCCCTATAGGAAACACAGTAGAGTAGAAGAGTGCTCTTTTCTCAAAAGCAGAGTGTGTTTCTTGTAAGGCGAGCTAGCGTTTGTTTCCCAGTCCTAAATGGAGTTGAATCACATGCAGTATCTGGTCCTACGAGCAAGAGTTGTTTTCTGGTAAGAAGAGTCACTATTGCGCTCCCATTGACATACACAGGGCAAATAGCACTGGCGTCTGTTCCCAGCATGTACAGTGTATTGGACTGAAGAGGAGCTACTGTTCTTGTCAGTTTCCTAAGCAGAGTTGAACTAGATAGAGTCGGTGTGTGTAGGAAGCACAGTTCTTTTGTTCTGAGCAAGCTCACTATTCTGGCCCTACAAAAAACACATTAGACTAGAAGAGTGCTCTTTTCTCAAAAGCAGAGTGTGTTTTTTGTAAGGCGAGCTAGCGTTTGTTTCCCAGTCCTAAATGGAGTTGAATCACATGCAGTGTCTGGTCCTACGAGCAAGAGTTGTTTTCTGGTAAGAAGAGTCACTATTGCGCTCCCATTATCATACACAGGGCAAATAGCACTGGCGTCTGTTCCCAGCATGTACAGTGTATTGGACTGAAGAGGAGCTACTGTTCTTGTCAGTTTCCTAAGCAGAGTTGAACTAGATATATCCCGTGTGTGTAGGAATCACAGTTCTTTTGTTCTGAGCAAGCTCACTATTCTGGCCCTATAAAAAACACAGTAGAGTAGAAGAGTATTCTTTTCTCAAAAGCAGAGTGTTTTTCTTGTAAAGCGAGCTAGCGTTTGTTTCCCAGTCCTAAATGGAGTTGAATCACATGCAGTTTCTGGTCCTACAAGCAAGAGTTGTTTTCTGGTAAGAAGAGTCACTATTGTGCTCCCATTGTCATACACAGGGCAAATAGCACTGGCGTCTGTTCCCAGCAAGTACAGTGTATGGGACGGAAGAGGATCTACAGTTCTTGTCAGTTTCCTAAGCAGATTTGACCTAGATATGTCGCGTGTGTGTAGGAAGCACAGTTCTTTTGTTCTGAGCAAGCTCCCTATTCTGGCCCTATAGGAAACACAGTAGAGTAGAAGAGTGCTCTTTTCTGAGAAGCAGAGTGTGTTTCTTGTAAGGCGAGCTAGCATTTGTTTCCCAGTCCTAAATGGAGTTGAATCACATGCAGTTTTTGGTCCTACAAGCTAGAGTTGTTTTCTGGTAAGGAAAGTCACTATTGTGCTCCCATTGACACACACAGTGCAAAGAGGACTCGCGTCTGTTCCCATCAAGTACAGTGTATTGGACTGAAGAGGAGCTACTGTTCTTGTCAGTTTCCTAAGCAGAGTTGAACTAGATATGGCCCGTGTGTGTAGGAAGCCCAGTTCTTTTGTACTGTAAGCTCACTGATCGAACCCATAGGAAACAGAGTAGAGTAGAAGAGTGCTCTTTTCTCAAAAGCAGAGTGTGTTTCTTGTAAGGCGAGCTAGCATTTGTTTCCCAGTCCTAAATGGAGTTGAATCACATGCAGTTTCTTGTCCTAAGAGCAAGAGTTGTTTTCTGGTAAGAAGAGTCACTATTGTGCTCCCATTGTCATACACAGGGCAAATAGCACTGGCGTCTGTTCCCAGCATGTACAGTGTATTGGACTGAAGAAGATCTACTGTTCTTGTCAGTTTCCTAAGCAGAGTTGAACTAGATATGGCCCGTGTGTGTAGGAAGCCCAGTTCTTTTGTACTGTAAGCTCACTGATCGAACCCATAGGAAACAGAGTAGAGTAGACGAGTGCTCTTTTCTCAAAAGCAGAGTGTGTTTCTTGTAAGGCGAGCTAGCATTTGTTTCCCAGTCCTAAATGGAGTTGAATCACATGCAGTTTCTGGTCCTAAGAGCAAGAGTTGTTTTCTGGTAAGAAGAGTCACTATTGTGCTCCCATTGACATACACAGTGCAAATAGCACTCGCGTCTGTTATTATCAAGTACAGTGTATGGGACTGAAGAGGATCTACTGTTTTTGTTAGTTTCCTAAGCAAAATTGAACTAGATATGGCCGTGTGTGTAGGAAGCACAGTTCTTTTGTTCTGAGTAAGCTCACTGTTCTGGCCCTATAGGAAACACAGTAGAGTAGAAGAGTGCTCTTTTTTCAAAGCAGAGTGTGTTTCTTGTAAGGCGAGCTAGCGTTTGTTTCCCAGTCCTAAATAGAGTTGAATCACATGCAGTTTGCGGTCCTACGAGCAAGAGTTCTTTTCTGGTAAGAAGAGTCACTATTGTGCTCCCTTTGCCATACACAGTGGAAATAGCACTCACGTCTGTTCCCAGCAAGTACAGTGTATTGGACCGAAGAGGAGCTACTGTTCTTGTCAGTTTCCTAAGCAGAGTTGAACTAGGTATGGCCCGTTGGTGTAGGAAGCAAAGTTTTTTTGTTCTGAGCAAGCTCACTGTTCGGACTGCATAGGAAACACAGTAGAGTACAAGAGTGCTCTTTTCCAAAAGGAGAGTATGTTTCTTGTAAGGTGAGCTAGTGTTTGTTTCCCAGTCCTAAATGGAGTTGAATCACATGCAGTTTCTGGTCCTACGAGCAAGAGTTGTTTTCTGGTAAGAAGAGTCACTATTGCGCTCCCATTGTCATACACAGGGCAAATAGCACTGGCGTCTGTTCCCACCATGTACAGTGTATTGGACTGAAGAGGATCTACTATTCTTGTCAGTTTCCTAAGCAGAATTGAACTAGATATGGCCGTGTGTGTAGGAATCACAGTTCTTTTGTTCTGAGCAAGCTCACTGTTTTGGCCCGATAGGAAACACAGTAGAGTAGAAGAGTGCTCTTTTCTCAAAAGCAGAGTGTGTTTCTTGTAAGGCAAGCTAGCGTTTGTTTCCCAGTACTAAATGGAGTTGAATCACATGCAGTTTTTGGTCCTACGAACAAGAGTTCTTTTCTGGTAAGGAAAGTCACAATTGCGCTCCCACTGCCATACACAGTGCAAATAGCTCTTGCATCTGTTCCCACCAAGTACAGGGTATTGGACTGAAGAGGATCTACTGTTCTTGTGAGTTTCCTAAGCAGAGTTGAACTAGATATAGTCGGTGTGTGTAGGAAGCACAGTTCTTTTGTTCTGAGCAAGCTCACTATTCTGGCCATACAAAAAAACACATTAGACTAGAAGAGTGCTCTTTTCTCAAAAGCAGAGTTTGTTTATTGTAAGGCGAGCTAACGTTTGTTTCCCAGTTATAAATGGAGTTGAATCACGTGCAGTTTCTGGTCCTATGAGCAAGAGTTGTTTTCTGGTAAGAAGAGTCACTATTGCGCTCCCATTGACATACACAGGGCAAATAGCACTGGCGTCTGTTCCCAGCATTTACAGTGTATTGGACTGAAGAGGAGCTACTGTTCTTGTCAGTTTCCTAAGCAGAGTTGAACTAGATATAGTCGGTGTGTGTAGGAAGCACAGTTCTTTTGTTCTGAGCAAGCTCACTATTCTGGCCCTAGAAAAAACACATTAGACTAGAAGAGTGCTCTTTTCTCAAAAGCAGAGTGTGTTTATTGTAAGGCGAGCTAGCGTTTGTTTGCCAGTTATAAATGGAGTTGAATGACATGCAGTGTCTGGTCCTACGAGCAAGAGTTGTTTTCTGGTAAGAAGAGTCACTACTGCGCTCCCATTATCATACACAGGGCAAATAGCACTGGCGTCTGTTCCCAGCATGTACAGTGTATTGGACTGAAGAGGAGCTACTGTTCTTGTCAGTTTCCTAAGCAGAGTTGAACCAGATATAGCGCGTGTGTGTAGGAAGCACAGTTCTTTTGTTCTGAGCAAGCTCACTATTCTGGCCCTATAGGAAACACAGTAGAGAAGAAGAGTGCTCTTTTCTCAAAAGCAGAGTGTTTTTCTTGTAAAGCGAGCTAGCGTTTGTTTCCCAGTCCTAAATGGAGTTGAATCACATGCAGTTTCTGGTCCTACAAGCAAGAGCAGTTTTCTGGTGAGAAGAGTCACTATTGTGCTCCCATTGTCATACACAGGGCAAATAGCACTGGCGTCTGTTCCCAGCAAGTACAGTGTATGGGATGGAAGAGGATTTACTGTTCTTGTTAGTTTCCTAAGCAGAATTGACTTGGATATGGCACGTGTGTGTAGGAAGCACAGTTCTTTTGTTCTGAGCAAGCTCACTATTCTGGCCCTATAGGAAACACAGTAGAGTAGAAGAGTGCTCTTTTCTCAAAAGCAGAGTGTTTTTCTTGTAAAGCGAGCTAGCGTTTGATTCCCAGTCCTAAATGGAGTTGAATCACATGCAGTTTCTGGTCCTACAAGCAAGAGTTGTTTTCTGGTAAGAAGAGTCACTATTGTGCTCCCATTGTCATACACAGGGCAAATAGCACTGGCGTCTGTTCCCAGCATGTACATTGTATTGGACTAAATAGGAGCTACTGTTCTTGTCAGTTTCCTAAGCAGAATTGAACTTGATATGGCCATGAGTGTAGGAAGCACAGTTCTTTTGTTCTGAGCAAGCTCACTCTTTTGGCCCTATAGGAAACACAGTAGAGTAGAAGAGTGCTCTTTTCTCAAAAGCAGAGTGTGTTTCTTGGATGGCGAGCTAGTGTTTGTTTCCCAGTCCTAAATGGAGTTGAGTCACATGCAGTTTTTTGTCTTACGAGCAAGAGTTGTTTTCTGGTAAGACGAGTCACTATTGTGCTCCAATTGCCATACACAGTGCAAATAGCACTCGCGTCTGTTCCGAGCAAGTTCAGTGTATTGGACTGAAGAGGATCTACTGTTCTTGTCAGTTTCCTAAGCAGAGTTGAACTAGATATGGCCCGTGTGTGTAGGAAGCACAGTTCTTTTGTTCTGAGCAAGCTCACTGTTTGGACCCCATAGGAAACACAGTAGAGTAGAAGAGTGCTCTTTTCTCTAAAGCAGAGTGTGTTTCATGTAAGGCGAGCTATCATTTGTTTCCCAGTCCTAAACGGAGTTGAATCACATGCAGTTTGTGGTCCTATGAGCAAGAGTTGTTTTCTGGTAAGGAAAGTCACTATTGCGCTCTCATTGCCATACACAGTGCAAATAGCCCTCCTGTCTGTTCCCAGCAAGTACAGTGTATCGGACTGAAGAGGATCTACTCTTCTTGTCAGGTTCCTAAGCAGACTTGAACTAGATGTGGCCGTGTTGGTAGGAAGCACAGTTTTTTTATTCTGAGCAAGCTCACTGTTCGGAACACATAAGAAACAGTAGAGTAGAAGAGTGCTCTTTTCTCAAAAGCAGAGTGTGTTTCTTATAAGGCGAGCTAGCATTTGTTTCCCAGTCCTAAATGGAGTTGAATCACATGCAGTTTCTGGTCCTACAAGCAAGAGTTGTTTTGTGGTAAGAAGAGTGACTGTTGCGCTCCCTTTGTCATACACAAGCCAAATAGCACTGGCATCTGTTCCCAGCATGTACAGTGTATTGGACTGAAGAGGATCTACTGTTCTTGTCAGTTTCCTCAGCAGAATTGAACTAGATATGGCCGTGTGTGTAGGAAGCACAGTTCTTTTGTTCTGAATATGCTCACTGTTCTGACCCTATATGAAATACCGTAGAGTAGAAGAGTGATCTTTTCTCAAAAGCAGAGTGTGTTTCTTGTAAGGGGAGCTAGCATTTGTTTCCCAGTGCTAAATGGAGTTGAATCACATGCAGTTTTTGATCCTACGAGCAAGAGATTTTTTCTGGTAAGGAAAGTCACTTTTGCGCTCCCATTGCAACACACAGTGCAAAGAGGACTCACGTCTGTTCCCATCAAGTACAGTGTATTGGACTGAAGAGGAGCTACTGTTCTTGTCAGTTTCCTAAGCAGAGTTGAACTAGATATGGCCCGTGTGTGTAGAAAGCACAGTTCTTTTCTACTGTAAGCTCACTGATCGAACCCATAGGAAACACAGTAGAGTAGAAGAGGGCCCCTTTTTCAAAAACAGAGTGTGTTTCTTGTAAGGCGAGCTAGCATTTGTTTCCCAGTCCTAAATGGAGTTGAATCACATGCAGTTTCTGGTCCTACGAGCAAGAGTTATTTTCTATTAAGAAGAGTCACTATTGTGCTCCCATTGTCATACACAGGGCAAATTGCACTGGCGTCTCTTCCCAGCATGTACAGTTTTTTGGACTGAAAAGGATCTACTGTTCTTGTCAGTTTCCTAAGCAGAATTGAACTAGATATGGCCATGTGTGTAGGAAGCACAGTTCTTTTGTTCTGAGCAAGCTCACCGTTCTGGCCCTATAGAAAACACAGTAGAGTAGAAGAGTGATCTTTTCTCAAAAGCAGAGTGTGTTTCTTGTAAGGCGAGCTAGCGTTTGTTTCACAGTCCTAAATGGAGTTGAATCACATGCAGTTTTTGATCCTACGAGCAAGAGTTTTTTCCTGGTAAGGAAAGTCACTATTGCACTCCCATTGCCATACACAGTGCAAATAGAACTCGCGTCTGTTCCCATCAAGTACAGTGTATTGGACTGAAGAGGAGCTACTGTTCTTGTCAGTTTTGTAAGCAGAATTGACCTAGATATTGCCCGTGTGTGTAGGAAGTACAGTTCTTTTGTTCTGAGCAAGCTCACTGTTTTGGACCTTTAGGAAACACAGTAGAGTAGAAGAGTGCTCTTTTCTCAAAAGCAGAATGTGTTTCTTGTAAGGCGAGCTAGCGTTTGTTTCCCAGTCCTAAATGGAGTTGAATCACATGCAGTTTTTGGTCCTACGAGCTAGAGTTGTTTTGTGGTAAGGAAAGTCACTATTGCGCTCCCATTGCCACACACAGTGCAAAGAGGACTCGCGTCTGTTCCCATCAAGTACAGTGTATTGGACAGAAGAGGAGCTACTGTTCTTGTCAGTTTCCTAAGCAGAGTTGAACTAGATATGGCCCTTGTGTGTAGGAAGCACAGTTCTTTTGTTCTGAGCAAGCTGACTGTTCAGACCCCATAGGAAACACAGTAGAGTAGAAGAGTGCTCTTTTCTCAAAAGCAGAGTGTGTTTCTTGTAAGGCGAACTAGTGCTTGTTTCCCAGTCTGAAATGGAGTTGAATCCCATGCAGTTTCTGGTCCTACGCGCAAGAGATGTTAACTGGTAAGAAGAGTCACTATTGCGCTCCCATTGACATATACAGTGCAAATAGCTCTCGCGTCTGTTCCCAGCAAGTACAGTGTATTGGACTGAAGTGGAGCTACTGTTCTTGTCAGTTTCCTAAGCGGAGTTAAACTAGATATGGCCCGTGTGTGTAGGAAGCACAGTTCTTTTGTTCTGAGCAAGCTCACTGTTCGAACCCATAGTAAACACAGTAGATTAGAAGAGTGCTCTATACTCAAAAGCAGAGTGTGTTCCTTATAAGGCGAGCTAGCCTTTGTTTCCCAGTCCTAAATGGAGTTGAATCACATGCAGTTTTTTGTCCTACGAGCAAGAGTTGTTTTCTGGTAAGAAGAGTGACTATTGTGCTCCCATTGTCATACACAGGGCAAATAGCACTGGCATCTGTTCCCAGCATGTACAGTGTATTGGACTGAAGAGGAGCTACTGTTCTTGTCAGTTTCCTAAGCAGAGTTGAACTATATATGGCCCGTGTGTCTAGAAAGCACAGTTCTTTTCTACTGTAAGCTCACTGATCGAACCCATAGGAAAAACAGTAGAGTAGAAGAGTGCCCTTTTCTCAAAAACAGAGTGTGTTTCTTGTAAGGCGAGCTAGCATTTGTTTCCCAGTCCTAAATGGAGTTGAATCACATGCAGTTTCTGGTCCTACGAGCAAGAGTTGTTTTCTATTAAGAAGAGTCACTATTGTGGTCCCATTGTAATACACAGGGCAAATTGCACTGGCGTCTGTTCCCAGCATGTACAGTTTTTTGGACTGAAAATGATCTACTGTTCTTGTCAGTTTCCTAAGCAGAATTGAACTAGATATGGCCATGAGTGTAGGAAGCACAGTTCTTTTGTTCTGAGCAAGCTCACTGTTCTGGCCCTATAGAAAACACAGTAGAGTAGAAGAGTGCTCTTTTCTCAAAAGCAGAGTGTGTTTCTTGTAAGGCGAGATAGCGTTTGTTTCCCAATCTGAAATGGAGTTGAATCACATGCAGTTTTTGATCCTACGAGCAAGAGTTGTTTCCTGGTAAGGAAAGTCACTGTTGCACTCCCATTGCCATACACAGTGCAAATAGAACTCGCCTCTCTTCCCAGCAAGTACAGTGTATTGGACTGAAGAGGAGCTACTGTTCTTGTCAGTTTTGTAAGCAGAATTGACCTAGATATTGCCCGTGTGTAGGAAGCACAGTTCTTTTGTTCTGAGCAAGCTCACTGTTTTGGCCCTATAGGAAACACAGTAGAGTAGAAGAGTTCTCTTTTCTCAAAAGCAGAGTGTGTTTCTTGTAAGGCGAGCTAGCGTTTGTTTCCCAGTCCTAAATGGAGTTGAATCACATGCAGTTTTTGGTCCTACGAGCTAGAGTTGTTTTCTGGTAAGGAAAGTCACTATTGTGCTCCCATTGCCACACACAGTGCAAAGAGGACTCGTGTCTGTTCCCACCAAATACAGTGTATTGGGCTGAAGAGGAGCTACTGTTCTTGTCAGTTTCCTAAGCAGAGTTGATCTAGATATGGCCCCTGTGTGTAGGAAGCAAAGTTCTTTTGTTCTGAGCAAGCTGACTGCTCGGATGCCATAGGAAACAAAGTAGAGTAGAAGAGTGCTCTTTTCTCAAAGCAGAGTGTGTTTCTTGTAAGGCGAACTAGTGCTTGTTTCCCAGTCTGAAATGGAGTTGAATCCCATGCAGTTTCTGGTCCTATGAGCAAGAGATGTTAACTGGTAAGAAGAGTCACTATTGCCCTCCCATTGCCATATACAGTGCAAATAGCTCTCGCGTTGTTCCCAGCAGGTACAGTGTATTGGACTGAAGAGGAGCTACTGTTCTTGTCAGTTTCCTAAGCGGAGTTAAACTAGATATGGCCCGTGTGTAGGAAGCACAGTTCTTTTGTTCTGAGCAAGCTCACTATTCTGGCCCTATAGGAAACAAAGTAGAGTAGAAGAGTGCTCTTTTCTCAAAGCAGAGTGTGTTTCTTGTAAGGCGAGCTAGCATTTGTTTCCCAGTCCTAAATGGAGTTGAATCACATGCAGTTTCTGGTTCTACGAGCAAGAGTTGTTTTCTGGTAAGAATAGTCACTATTGCGCTCCCATTGTCATACACAGGGCAAATAGCACTGGCGTCTGTTCCCAGCATGTACCTTGTATTGGACTGAAGAGGATATACTGTTCTTGTCAGTTTCCTAAGCAGAATTGAACTAGATATGGCCCGTGTGTGTAGGAAGCACAGTTGTTTTGTTCTGAGCAAGCTCACTCTTTTGGCCCTATAGGAAACACAGTAGAGTAGAAGAGTGCTCTTTTCTCAAAAGCAGAGTGAGTTTCTTGTAAGGTGAGCTAGCGTTTGTTTCCCAGTCCTAAATGGAGTTGAATCACATGCAGTTTTTGGTCCTACGAGCTAGAGTTGTTTTCTGGTAAGGAAAGTCACTATTGCGCTCCCATTGTCACACACAGTGCAAAGAGGACTCGCGTCTGTTCCCATCAAGTACAGTGTATTGGACTGAAGAGGAGCTACTGTTCTTGTCAGTTTCCTAAGCAGAGTTGAACTAGATATGGCCCTTGTGTGTAGGAAGCACAGTTCTTTTGTTCTGAGCAAGCTGACTGTTCGGACCCCATAGGAAACACAGTAGAGTAGAAGAGTGCTCTTTTCTCAAAAGCAGAGTGTGTTTCTTGTAAGGCGAACTAGTGCTTGTTTCCCAGTCTGAAATGGAGTTGAATCCCATGCAGTTTCTGTTCCTACGCACAAGAGATGTTAAATGGTAAGAAGAGTCACTATTGTGCTCCCATTGCCAAATACAGTGCAAATAGCTCTCGCGTCTGTTCCAAGCAAGTACAGAGTATTGGCCTGAAGTGGAGCTACTGTTCTTGTCAGTTTCCTAAGTGGAGTTAAACTAGATATGGCCCGTGTGTGTAGGAAGCACAGTTCTTTTGTTCTGAGCAAGCTCACTGTTCGAACCCATAGTAAACACAGTAGATTAGAAGAGTGCTCTATACTCAAAAGCAGAGTGTGTTCCTTATAAGGCGAGCTATCCTTTGTTTCCCAGTCCTAAATGGAGTTGAATCACGTGCAGTTTCTGGTCCTATGAGCAAGAGTTGTTTTCTGGTAAGAAGAGTGACTATTGCGCTCCCATTGTCATACACAGGGCAAATAGCACTGGCATCTGTTCCCAGCATGTACAGTGTATTGGACTGAAGATGATCTACTGTTCTTGTCAGTTTCCTCAGCAGAATTGAACTAGATATGGCCGTGTGTGTAGGAAGCACAGTTCTTTTGTTCTGAGCAAGCTCACTCTTCGGACACCATAGGAAATACCGTTTTGTAGAAGAGTGATCTTTTCTCAAAAGCAGAGTGTGTTTCTTGTAAGGGGAGCTAGCATTTGTTTCCCAGTCCTAAATGGAGTTGAATCACATGCAGTTTTTGATCCTACGAGCAAGAGTTGTTTCCTGGTAAGGAAAGTCACTATTGGGCTCCTATTGCCACACACAGTGCAAAGAGGACTCGCGTCTGTTCCAATCAATTACAGTGTATTGGACTGAAGAGGAGCTACTGTTCTTGTCAGTTTCCTAAGCAGAGTTGAACTAGATATGGCCCGTGTGTGTAGGAAGCACTGTTCTTTTCTACTGTAAGCTCACATATCGAACCCATGGAAACACAGTAGAGTAGAAGAGTGCCCTTTTCTGAAAAAGAGAGTGTGTTTCTTGTAAGGCGAGCTAGCATTTGTTTCCCAGTCCTAAATGGAGTTGAATCACATGCAGTTTCTGGTCCTACGAGCAAGAGTTGTTTTCTGGTAAGAAGAGTCACTATTGTGCTCACATTGTCATACACAGGGCAAATAGCACTGGCGTCGGTTCCCATCAAGTACAGTGTATTGGACTGAAGAGGATCTACTGTTCTTCTCAGTTTCCTAAGCAGAATTGAACTAGATATGGCCCGTGTGTGTAGGAAGCACAGTTCTTTTGTTCTGAGCAAGCTGACTGTTCGGACCCTATAGGAAACACAGTAGAGTAGAAGAGTGCTCTTTTCTCAAAAGCAGAATGTGTTTCTTGTAAGGCGAGCTAGCGTTTGTTTCCCAGTCCTAAATGGAGTTGAATCACATGCAGTTTCTGGTCCTACGAGCAAGAGTTGTTTTCTGGTAAGAAGAGACACTAGTGTGCTCCCATTGCCATACACCGTACAAATAGCAATCGCGTCTGTTCGCAGCATGTACAGTGTATTGGACTGAAAAGGATCTACTGTTCTTGTCAGTTTCCTAAGCTGAATTGAACTAGTTATGGCCGTGTATGTAGGAAGCACAATTCTTTTGTTCTGAGCAAGCTTTCTGTTCTGGCCCTATAGGAAACACAGAAGAGTAGAAGAGTGCTCTTTTCTCAAAAGCAGAGTGTGTTTCTTGTAAGGCGAGCTAGGGTTTGTTTCGCAGTCCTAAATGGAGTTGAATCATATGCAGTTTTTGGTCCTACGAGCATGATTTGTTTTCTGGTAAGGAAAGTCACTATTGTGCTCCCTTTGCCATACACAGTGCAAAAAGCACTCCCCTCTGATCCCAGCAAGTACAGTGTATTGGACTGAAGAGGAGCTACTGTTCTTGTCAGTTTCCTAAGCAGAGTTGAACAAGATATGGCCCGTGTGTGTAGGAAGCACAGTTCTTTTGTTCTGAGCAAGATCACTGTTTTGGCCCTATAGGAAACACAGTAGAGTAGAAGAGTGCTCTTTTCTCAAAAGCAGAGTGTGTTTCTTGTAAGGCGAGCTAGCGTTTGTTTCCCAGTCCTATATGGAGTTGAATAACATGCAGTTTCTGGTCCTACGAACAAGAGTTGTTTTCTGGTAAGAAGAGTCACTATTGTGCTCCCATTACCATACACAGTGCAAATAGCACTCGCGTCTGTTCCCAGGAAGTACAGTGTATTGGAATGAGGAGGAGCTACTGTTCTGGTCAGTTTCCCAAGCAGAGTTGAATTAGATATGGCGCATGTGTGTAGGAAGCACACTTCTTTTGTTCTGAGCAAGCTCACTATTCGGACCCCATAGGAAACACAGTTGGGTAGAAGAGTGCTCTTTTCTCAAAATCAGAGTGTGTTTCTTGTAAGGCGAGCTAGTGTTTGTTTCCCAGTCCTAAATGGAGTTGAATCACATGCAGATTCTGGTTCTACGAGCAAGAGTTGTTATCTGGTAAGGAGAGTCACTATTGAGTTCCCATTGTCATACACAGGGCAAATAGCACTGGCGTCTATTCCCAGAAGGAAAGTGTATTGGACTGAAGAGGAGCTACTGTTCTTGTCAGTTTACTAAGCAGAGTTGAACTAGATATAGCCCGTGTGTTTAGGAAGCACAGTTCTTTTGTTCTGAGCAAGTTCACTATTCTGGCCCTATAGGAAACACAGCAGAGTAAAAGTGTGCTCTTTTCTCAAAAGCAGAGTGTGTTTCTTGTAAGGCTAGCTAGCGTTTGTTTCCCAGTCTTAAATGGAGTTGAGTCACATGCAGTTTCTGGTCCTATGAGCAAAAGTTTTTTTCTGGTAGGGAAAGTCACTATTGCGCTACCATTGTCATTCACAGGGCAAATAGCACTGGCGTCTGTTCCTAGCAAGTACAGTGTATTGGACTGAGGAGGAGCTACTGTTCTTGTCAGTTTTCTAAGCAGAGTTGAACTAGATATAACCCGTGTGTGTAGGAAGCACAGTTCTTTTGTTCTGAGCAAGCTCACTATTCTGGCCCTATAAGAATCACAGTAGAGTAGAAGAGTGCTCTTTTCTCAAATCAGAGTGTGTTTCTTGTAACGCGAGCTAGCATTTGTTTCCCAGTCCTACATGTAGTTGAATCACATGCAGTTTTTGATCCTACGAGCAAGAGTTGTTTTCTGGTAAGGAAAGTCACTATTGTGCTCCCATTGCCATACACAGTGCAAATAGCACTGGCATCTGTTCCCAGCATGTACAGTGTATTGGCGTGAAAAGGAGCTACTGTTCTTGTCAGTTTGCTAAGCAGAGTTGAACTAGACACGGCCCGTGTGTGTAGGAAGCACAGTTCTTTTGTTCTGAGCAAGCTCACTGTTCTGGCCCTATAGGAAACACAGTAGAGTAGAAGAGTGCTCTTTTCTCAGAAGCAGAGTGTGTTTCTTGTAAGGCGAGCTAGCGTTTGTTTCCCAGTCCTAAATGGAGTTGAATCACATGCAGTTTCTGGTCCTACGAGCAAGAGTTGTTTTCTGGTAAGAAGAGTCACTATTATGCTCCCATTGTCATACACAGGGCAAATAGCACTCGCGTCTGTTCCCAGCATGTACAGTGTATTGGACTGAAGAGGATCTACTGTTCTTGTCAGTTTCCTAAGAAGAATTGAACTAGATATGGCTGTGTGTGTAGGAAGTACAGTTCTTTTGTTCTGAGCAAGCTCACTGTTTTGGCCCTATATTAAACACAGTAGAGTAGAAGAGTGCTCTTTTCTCAAAAGCAGAGTGTGTTTCTTGTAAGGCAAGCTAGCGTTTGGTTCCCAGTCCTAAATGGAGTTGAATCACATGCAGTTTCTGGTCCTACGAGCTAGAGTGTTTTTCTGGTAATAAAAGACACTATTGCGCTCCCATTGACATACACAGTGCAAATAGCACTCGCGTCTGTTCCCTTCCAGTACAGTGTATGGGACTGAAGAGGAGCTACTGTTCTTGTTAGTTTCCTAAGCAAAATTGAACTAGATATGGCCGTGTGTGTAGGAAGCACAGTTTTTTGTTCTGAGTAAGCTCACTGTTCTGGCCCTACAGGAAACACAGTAGAGTAGAAGAGTGCTCTTTTCTCAAAAGCAGAGTGTGTTTCTTGTAATCGAGCTAGCGTTTGTTTCCCAGTACTAAATGGAGTTGAGTCACATGCAGTTTCTGGTCCTACGAGCAAGAGTTGTTTTCTGGTAAGAAGAGTCACTATTGCGCTCCAATTGTCATACACAGTGCAAATAGCACTATCGTCTATTCCCAGCAAGTACAGTGTATTGGACTGAAGAGGATCTACTATTCTTGCCAGTTTCCTAAGCAGAGTTGAACTAGATATGGCCCGTGTGTGTAGGATGCACATTTCTTTAGTTCTGAGCAAGTTCACTGTTCGGATCACATAGAAAACACAGTAGAGTAGAAGAGTGCTCTTTTCTCAAAAGCAGAGTGTTTCTTGTAAGGCAGCTAGTATTTGTTTCCCAGTCAGAAATGGAGTTGAATCCCATGCAGTTACTGGTCCTACGAGCAAGAGTTGTTTTCTGGTAAGAAGAGTCACTATTGCGCTCCCATTGTTATACACAGGGCAAATAGCACTGGCGTCTGTTCCCAGCACGTACAGTGTATTGGACAGAAGAGGATCTACTGTTCTTGTCAGTTTCCTAAGCAGAATTGAACTAGATAAGGCCATGTGTGTACAAGCACAGTTCTTTTGTTCTGAGCAAGCTCTCTGCTCTGGCCATATATGAAACACAGTAGAGTAGAAGAGTGCTCTTTTCTCAAAAGCAGAGTGTGTTTCTTGTAAGGCCAGCTAGCGTTTGTTTCCCAGTCCTAAATGGAGTTGAATCATATGCAGTTTCTGGTCCTATGAGCAAGAGATGTTTTCTGTTAAGGAAAGTCACTATTGTGCTCCCATTGCCACACACAGTGCAAATAGCACTCGCGTCTGTTCCCAGCGAGTACAGTGTATTGGACTGAAGAGGAGCTACTTGTCATTTTCCTAAGCAGAGTTGAACTAGATATGGCCGTGTGTGTAGGAAGCACAGTTCTTTTGTTCTGAGCAAGCTCACAGTTCGGACCCCATAGGAAAACCAGTAGAGTAGAAGAGTGCTCTTTTCTCAAAAGCAGAGTGTGTTTCTTGTAAGGCGAGCTAGGATTTGTTTCCCAGTCCTAAATGGAGTTGAATCACATGCAGTTTCTGGTCCTACGAGCAAGAGTTGTTTTCTGGTAAGAAGAGTCACTATTGTGCTCACATTGTCATACACAGGGCAAATAGCACTGGCGTCGGTTCCCATCAAGTACAGTGTATTGGACTGAAGAGGATCTACTGTTCTTCTCAGTTTCCTAAGCAGAATTGAACTAGATATGGCCCGTGTGTGTAGGAATCACAGTTCTTTTGTTCTGAGCAAGCTGACTGTTCGGACCCTATAGGAAACACAGTAGAGTAGAAGAGTGCTCTTTTCTCAAAAGCAGAATGTGTTTCTTGTAAGGCGAGCTAGTGTTTGTTTCCCAGTCCTAAATGGAGTTGAATCACATGCAGTTTCTGGTCCTACGAGCAAGAGTTGTTTTCTGGTAAGAAGAGACACTAGTGTGCTCCCACTGCCATACACCGTACAAATAGCAATCGCGTCTGTTCGCAGCATGTACAGTGTATTGGACTGAAAAGGATCTACTGTTCTTGTCAGTTTCCTAAGCTGAATTGAACTAGTTATGGCCGTGTATGTAGGAAGCACAATTCTTTTGTTCTGAGCAAGCTTTCTGTTCTGGCCCTATAGGAAACACAGAAGAGTAGAAGAGTGCTCTTTTCTCAAAAGCAGAGTGTGTTTCTTGTAAGGCGAGCTAGGGTTTGTTTCGCAGTCCTAAATGGAGTTGAATCATATGCAGTTTTTGGTCCTACGAGCATGATTTGTTTTCTGGTAAGGAAAGTCACTATTGTGCTCCCTTTGCCATACACAGTGCAAAAAGCACTCCCCTCTGATCCCAGCAAGTACAGTGTATTGGACTGAAGAGGATTTACTGTTCTTGTAAGTTTCCTAAGCAGAGTTGAACAAGATATGGCCCGTGTGTGTAGGAAGCACAGTTCTTTTGTTCTGAGCAAGATCACTGTTTTGGCCCTATAGGAAACACAGTAGAGTAGAAGAGTGCTCTTTTCTCAAAAGCAGAGTGTGTTTCTTGTAAGGCGAGCTAGCGTTTGTTTCCCAGTCCTATATGGAGTTGAATCACATGCAGTTTCTGGTCCTACGAACAAGAGTTGTTTTCTGGTAAGAAGAGTCACTATTGTGCTCCCATTACCATACACAGTGCAAATAGCACTCGCGTCTGTTCCCAGGAAGTACAGTGTATTGGAATGAGGAGGAGCTACTGTTCTGGTCAGTTTCCCAAGCAGAGTTGAATTAGATATGGCGCATGTGTGTAGGAAGCACACTTCTTTTGTTCTGAGCAAGCTCACTATTCGGACCCCATAGGAAACACAGTTGGGTAGAAGAGTGCTCTTTTCTCAAAATCAGAGTGTGTTTCTTGTAAGGCGAGCTAGTGTTTGTTTCCCAGTCCTAAATGGAGTTGAATCACATGCAGATTCTGGTTCTACGAGCAAGAGTTGTTTTCTGGTAAGGAGAGTCACTATTGAGTTCCCATTGTCATACACAGGGCAAATAGCACTGGCGTCTATTCCCAGAAGGAAAGTGTATTGGACTGAAGAGGAGCTACTGTTCTTGTCAGTTTCCTAAGCAGAGTTGAACTAGATATAGCCCGTGTGTGTAGGAAGCACAGTTCTTTTGTTCTGAGCAAGTTCACTATTCTGGCCCTATAGGAAACACAGCAGAGTAGAAGTGTGCTCTTTTCTCAAAAGCAGAGTGTGTTTCTTGTAAGGCTTGCTAGCGTTTGTTTCCCAGTCTTAAATGGAGTTGAGTCACATGCAGTTTCTGGTCCTACGAGCAAAAGTTTTTTTCTGGTAGGGAAAGTCACTATTGCGCTACCATTGTCATTCACAGGGCAAATAGCACTGGCGTCTGTTCCTAGCAAGTACAGTGTATTGGACTGAGGAGGAGCTACTGTTCTTGTCAGTTTTCTAAGCAGAGTTGAACTAGATATAACCCGTGTGTGTAGGAAGCACAGTTCTTTTGTTCTGAGCAAGCTCACTATTCTGGCCCTATAAGAATCACAGTAGAGTAGAAGAGTGCTCTTTTCTCAAATCAGAGTGTGTTTTTTGTAATGCGAGCTAGCATTTGTTTCCCAGTCCTACATGTAGTTGAATCACATGCAGTTTTTGATCCTACGAGCAAGAGTTGTTTTCTGGTAAGGAAAGTCACTATTGTGCTCCCATTGCCATACACAGTGCAAATAGCACTGGCGTCTGTTCCCAGCATGTACAGTGTATTGGCGTGAAAAGGAACTACTGTTCTTGTCAGTTTGCTAAGCAGAGTTGAACTAGACACGGCCCGTGTGTGTAGGAAGCACAGTTCTTTTGTTCTGAGCAAGCTCACTGTTCTGGCCCTATAGGAAACACAGTAGAGTAGAAGAGTGCTCTTTTCTCAGAAGCAGAGTGTGTTTCTTGTAAGGCGAGCTAGCGTTTGTTTCCCAGTCCTAAATGGAGTTGAATCACATGCAGTTTCTGGTCCTACGAGCAAGAGTTGTTTTCTGGTAAGAAGAGTCACTATTATGCTCCCATTGTCATACACAGGGCAAATAGCACTCGCGTCTGTTCCCAGCATGTACAGTGTATTGGACTGAAGAGGATCTACTGTTCTTGTCAGTTTCCTAAGAAGAATTGAACTAGATATGGCTGTGTGTGTAGGAAGTACAGTTCTTTTGTTCTGAGCAAGCTCACTGTTTTGGCCCTATAGGAAACACAGTAGAGTAGAAGAGTGCTCTTTTCTCAAAAGCAGAGTGTGTTTCTTGTAAGGCGAGATAGCGTTTGTTTCCCAGGTCTAAATGGAGTTGAATCACATGTAGTTTTTGATCCTACGAGCAAGAGATTTTTCTGGTAAGGAAAGTCACTATTGCGCTCCCATTGCCATACATAGTGCAAATAGCACTCGCGTCTTTTCCCAGCAAGTACACTGTATTGGACTGAAAATGAGCTACTGTTCTTCTCAGTTTCCTAAGCAGAGGTGAACTAGATATGGCCCCTGTGTGTAGGAAACACAGTTATTTTGTTCTGAGCAAGCTCACTATTCTGGCCTTATAGGAAACACAGTAGAGTAGAAGAGTGCTCTTTTCTCAAAAGCAGAGTGTGTTTCTTGTAAGGCAAGCTAGCGTTTGGTTCCCAGTCCTAAATGGAGTTGAATCACATGCAGTTTCTGGTCCTACGAGCTAGAGTGTTTTTCTGGTAATAAAAGACACTATTGCGCTCCCATTGACATACACAGTGCAAATAGCACTCGCGTCTGTTCCCTTCAAGTACAGTGTATGGGACTGAAGAGGAGCTACTGTTCTTGTTATTTTCCTAAGCAAAATTGAACTAGATATGGCCGTGTGTGTAGGAAGCACAGTTTTTTGTTCTGAGTAAGCTCACTGTTCTGGCCCTACAGGAAACACAGTAGAGTAGAAGAGTGCTCTTTTCTCAAAAGCAGAGTGTGTTTCTTGTAAGGCGAGCTAGCATTTGTTTCCCAGTCCTAAATGGAGTTGAATCACATGCAGTTTGCGGTCCTACGAGCAAGAGTTCTTTTCTGGTAAGAAGAGTCAATATTGTGCTTCCATTGCCATACACAGTGCAAATAGCACTCGCGTCTGTTCCCAGCAAGTACAGTGTATTGGACTGAAGAGGAGCTACTGTTCTCGTCAGTTTCCTAAGCCGAGTTGAACTAGGTATGGCCCGTGTGTGTAGGAAGCAAAGTTTTTTTGTTCTGAGCAAGCTCACTGTTCGGACCCCATAGGAAACACAGTAGAGTACAAGAGTGCTCTTTTCTCAAAAGGAGAATATGTTTCTTGTAAGGTGAGCTAGTGTTTGTTTCCCAGTCCTAAATGGAGTTGAATCACATGCAGTTTCTGGTCCTACGAGCAAGAGTTGTTTTCTGGTAAGAAGAGTCAATATTGCGCTCGCGTTGTCATACACAGGGCAAATAGCACTGGCGTCTGTTCCAAGAATGTACAGTGTATTGGACTGAAGAGGATCTACTATTCTTGTCAGTTTCCTAAGCAGAATTGAACTAGATATGGCCGTGTGTGTAGGAAGCACAGTTCTTTTGTTCTGAGCAAGCTCACTGTTTTGGCCCTATAGGAAACACAGTAGAGTAGAAGAGTGCTCTTTTCTCAAAAGCAGAGTGTGTTTCTTGTAATCGAGCTAGCGTTTGTTTCCCAGTCCTAAATGGAGTTGTGTCACATGCAGTTTCTGGTCCTATGAGCAAGAGTTGTTTTCTGGTAAGAAGAGTCACTATTGTGCTCCCATTACCATACACAGGGCAAATAGCACTGGCATCTGTTCCCAGCATATACAGTGTATTGGACTGAAGAAGAGCTACTGTTCTTGTCAGTTTCTTAAGCAGAGTTGAATTAGATATAACCCGTGTGTGTAGGAAGCACTGTAGAGTAGAAGAGTGTCGGTGTGTGTAGGAAGCACAGTTCTTTTGTTCTGAGCAAGCTCACTATTCTGGCCCTACAAAAAACACATTAGACTAGAAGAGTGCTCTTTTCTCAAAAGCAGAGTGTGTTTATTGTAAGGCGAGCTAGCGTTTGTTTCCCAGTTATAAATGGAGTTGAATCACAAGCAGTTTCTGGTCCTACGAGCAAGAGTTTTTTTTCTGGTAAGAAGAGTCACTACTGAACTCTCATTGTCATACACAAGGCAAATAGCACTGGCGTCTGTTCCCAGCAAGTACAGTGTATTGGACTGAAGAGGAGCTACTCTTCTTGTCAGTTTCCTAAGCAGAGTTGAACTAGATATAGCCCGTGTGTGTAGGAAGCACAGTTCTTTTGTTCTGACAAGCTCACTATTCTGGCCCTATAGGAAACACAGTAGAGTAGAAGAGTGCTCTTTTCTCATAAGCAGAGTGTGTTTCTTGTAAGGCGAGCTGGCGTTTGTTTCACAGTCCTAAATGGAGTTGAATCACATGCAGTTTCTGGTCCTACGAGCAAGAGTTTTTTTCTGGTAAGAAGAGTCACTATTGAGCTCCCATTGTCATACACAGGGCAAATAGCACTGGCGTCTGTTCCCACCAAGTACAGTGTATTGGACTGAAGAGGAGCTACTGTTCTTGTCAGTTTCCTAAGCAGAGTTGAACTAGATATAGCCCGTGTGTGTAGGAAGCACAGTTCTTTTGTTCTGAGCAAGCTCACTATTCTGGTCCTATAGGAAATACAGTAGAGTAGAAGAGTGCTCTTTTCTCAAAAGCAGAGAGTGTTTCTTGTAAGGCGAGCTAGCGTTTGTTTCCCGTCCTAAAAGGAGTTGAATCACATGCAGTTTCTGTTCCTACAAGCAAGAGTTGTTTTTGGTAAGAAGAGTCACTATCTCCCTCCCATTGCCATATACAGTGCAAATAGCACTCGCGTCTGTTCCCAGCAAGTACAGTGTATGGGACTGAAGAGGATCTACTGTTCTTGTTAGTTTCCTAAGCAAAATTGAACTAGATATGGCCGTGTGTGTAGGAAGCACAGTTCTTTTGTTCTGAGTAAGCTCACTGTTCTGGCCCTATAGGAAACACAGTAAAGAAGAGTGCTCTTTTCTCAAAAGCAGAGTGTTTTTCTTGTAAGGCAAGCTAGCGTTTGTTGCGCAGTCCTAAATGGAGTTGAATCACATGCAGTTCCTGGTCCTACGATCAAGAGTTTTTTTTCTGGTAAGAAGAGTCACTATTGAACTCCCATTGTCATACACAGGGCAAATAGCACTGGCGTCTGTTCCCAGCAAGTACAGTGTATTGGACTGAAGAGGAGCTACTGTTCTTGTCAGTTTCCTAAGCAGAGTTGAACTAGATATGGCCCGTGTCTGTAAGAAGCACAGTTCTTTTGTTCTGAGCAAGCTCATTGTTCGGACCCCTTAGGAAACACAGTAGAGTAGAAGAGTGCTCTTTTCTCAAAAGCAGAGTGTGTTTCTTGTAAGGCGAGCTAGGATTTGTTTCCCAGTCCTAAATGGAGTTGAATCACATGCAGTTTCTGGTCCTACGAGCAAGAGTTGTTTTCTGGTAAGAAGAGTCACTATTGTGCTCACATTGTCATACACAGGGCAAATAGCACTGGCGTCGGTTCCCATCAAGTACAGTGTATTGGACTGAAGAGGATCTACTGTTCTTCTCAGTTTCCTAAGCAGAATTGAACTAGATATGGCCCGTGTGTGTAGGAAGCACAGTTCTTTTGTTCTGAGCAAGCTGACTGTTCGGACCCTATAGGAAACACAGTAGAGTAGAAGAGTGCTCTTTTCTCAAAAGCAGAATGTGTTTCTTGTAAGGCGAGCTAGCGTTTGTTTCCCAGTCCTAAATGGAGTTGAATCACATGCAGTTTCTGGTCCTACGAGCAAGAGTTGTTTTCTGGTAAGAAGAGACACTAGTGTGCTCCCATTGCCATACACCGTACAAATAGCAATCGCGTCTGTTCGCAGCATGTACAGTGTATTGGACTGAAAAGGATCTACTGTTCTTGTCAGTTTCCTAAGCTGAATTGAACTAGTTATGGCCGTGTATGTAGGAAGCACAATTCTTTTGTTCTGAGCAAGCTTTCTGTTCTGGCCCTATAGGAAACACAGAAGAGTAGAAGAGTGCTCTTTTCTCAAAAGCAGAGTGTGTTTCTTGTAAGGCGAGCTAGGGTTTGTTTCGCAGTCCTAAACGGAGTTGAATCATATGCAGTTTTTGGTCCTACGAGCATGATTTGTTTTCTGGTAAGGAAAGTCACTATTGTGCTCCCTTTGCCATACACAGTGCAAAAAGCACTCCCCTCTGATCCCAGCAAGTACAGTGTATTGGACTGAAGAGGATTTACTGTTCTTGTAAGTTTCCTAAGCAGAGTTGAACAAGATATGGCCCGTGTGTGTAGGAAGCACAGTTCTTTTGTTCTGAGCAAGATCACTGTTTTGGCCCTATAGGAAACACAGTAGAGTAGAAGAGTGCTCTTTTCTCAAAAGCAGAGTGTGTTTCTTGTAAGGCGAGCTAGCGTTTGTTTCCCAGTCCTATATGGAGTTGAATCACATGCAGTTTCTGGTCCTACGAACAAGAGTTGTTTTCTGGTAAGAAGAGTCACTATTGTGCTCCCATTACCATACACAGTGCAAATAGCACTCGCGTCTGTTCCCAGGAAGTACAGTGTATTGGAATGAGGAGGAGCTACTGTTCTGGTCAGTTTCCCAAGCAGAGTTGAATTAGATATGGCGCATGTGTGTAGGAAGCACACTTCTTTTGTTCTGAGCAAGCTCACTATTCGGACCCCATAGGAAACACAGTTGGGTAGAAGAGTGCTCTTTTCTCAAAATCAGAGTGTGTTTCTTGTAAGGCGAGCTAGTGTTTGTTTCCCAGTCCTAAATGGAGTTGAATCACATGCAGATTCTGGTTCTACGAGCAAGAGTTGTTTTCTGGTAAGGAGAGTCACTATTGAGTTCCCATTGTCATACACAGGGCAAATAGCACTGGCGTCTATTCCCAGAAGGAAAGTGTATTGGACTGAAGAGGAGCTACTGTTCTTGTCAGTTTCCTAAGCAGAGTTGAACTAGATATAGCCCGTGTGTGTAGGAAGCACAGTTCTTTTGTTCTGAGCAAGTTCACTATTCTGGCCCTATAGGAAACACAGCAGAGTAGAAGTGTGCTCTTTTCTCAAAAGCAGAGTGTGTTTCTTGTAAGGCTAGCTAGCGTTTGTTTCCCAGTCTTAAATGGAGTTGAGTCACATGCAGTTTCTGGTCCTACGAGCAAAAGTTTTTTTCTGGTAGGGAAAGTCACTATTGCGCTACCATTGTCATTCACAGGGCAAATAGCACTGGCGTCTGTTCCTAGCAAGTACAGTGTATTGGACTGAGGAGGAGCTACTGTTCTTGTCAGTTTTCTAAGCAGAGTTGAACTAGATATAACCCGTGTGTGTAGGAAGCACAGTTCTTTTGTTCTGAGCAAGCTCACTATTCTGGCCCTATAAGAATCACAGTAGAGTAGAAGAGTGCTCTTTTCTCAAATCAGAGTGTGTTTCTTGTAATGCGAGCTAGCATTTGTTTCCCAGTCCTACATGTAGTTGAATCACATGCAGTTTTTGATCCTACGAGCAAGAGTTGTTTTCTGGTAAGGAAAGTCACTATTGTGCTCCCATTGCCATACACAGTGCAAATAGCACTGGCGTCTGTTCCCAGCATGTACAGTGTATTGGCCTGAAAAGGAGCTACTGTTCTTGTCAGTTTGCTAAGCAGAGTTGAACTAGACACGGCCCGTGTGTGTAGGAAGCACAGTTCTTTTGTTCTGAGCAAGCTCACTGTTCTGGCCCTATAGGAAACACAGTAGAGTAGAAGAGTGCTCTTTTCTCAGAAGCAGAGTGTGTTTCTTGTAAGGCGAGCTAGCGTTTGTTTCCCAGTCCTAAATGGAGTTGAATCACATGCAGTTTCTGGTCCTACGAGCAAGAGTTGTTTTCTGGTAAGAAGAGTCACTATTATGCTCCCATTGTCATACACAGGGCAAATAGCACTCGCGTTTGTTCCCAGCATGTACAGTGTATTGGACTGAAGAGGATCTACTGTTCTTGTCAGTTTCCTAAGAAGAATTGAACTAGATATGGCTGTGTGTGTAGGAAGTACAGTTCTTTTGTTCTGAGCAAGCTCACTGTTTTGGCCCTATAGGAAACACAGTAGAGTAGAAGACTGCTCTTTTCTCAAAAGCAGAGTGTGTTTCTTGTAAGGCGAGATAGCGTTTGTTTCCCAGGTCTAAATGGAGTTGAATCACATGTAGTTTTTGATTCTACGAGCAAGAGATTTTTCTGGTAAGGAAAGTCACTATTGCGCTCCCATTGCCATACATAGTGCAAATAGCACTCGCGTCTTTTCCCAGCAAGTACACTGTATTGGACTGAAAATGAGCTACTGTTCTTCTCAGCTTCCTAAGCAGAGGTGAACTAGATATGGCCCCTGTGTGTAGGAAACACAGTTATTTTGTTCTGAGCAAGCTCACTATTCTGGCCCTATAGGAAACACAGTAGAGTAGAAGAGTGCTCTTTTCTCAAAAGCAGAGTGTTTTTCTTGTAAGGCAAGCTAGCGTTTGGTTCCCAGTCCTAAATGGAGTTGAATCACATGCAGTTTCTGGTCCTATGAGCTAGAGTTTTTTTCAGGTAATAAAAGACACTATTGCGCTCCCATTGACATACACAGTGCAAATAGCACTCGCGTCTGTTCCCTTCAAGTACAGTGTATGGGACTGAAGAGGAGCTACTGTTCTTGTTAGTTTCCTAAGCAAAATTGAACTAGATATGGCCGTGTGTGTAGGAAGCACAGTTTTTTGTTCTGAGTAAGCTCACTGTTCTGGCCCTACAGGAAACACAGTAGAGTAGAAGAGTGCTCTTTTCTCAAAAGCAGAGTGTGTTTCTTGTAAGGCGAGCTAGCATTTGTTTCCCAGTCCTAAATGGAGTTGAATCACATGCAGTTTGCGGTCCTACGAGCAAGAGTTCTTTTCTGGTAAGAAGAGTCAATATTGTGCTCCCATTGCCATACACAGTGCAAATAGCACTCGCGTCTGTTCCCAGCAAGTACAGTGTATTGGACTGAAGAGGAGCTACTGTTCTCGTCAGTTTCCTAAGCCGAGTTGAACTAGGTATGGCCCGTGTGTGTAGGAAGCAAAGTTTTTTTGTTCTGAGCAAGCTAACTGTTCGGACCCCATAGGAAACACAGTAGAGTACAAGAGTGCTCTTTTCTCAAAAGGAGAATATGTTTCTTGTAAGGTGAGCTAGTGTTTGTTTCCCAGTCCTAAATGGAGTTGAATCACATGCAGTTTCTGGTCCTACGAGCAAGAGTTGTTTTCTGGTAAGAAGAGTCAATATTGCGCTCGCGTTGTCATACACAGGGCAAATAGCACTGGCGTCTGTTCCAAGAATGTACAGTGTATTGGACTGAAGAGGATCTACTATTCTTGTCAGTTTCCTAAGCAGAATTGAACTAGATATGGCCGTGTGTGTAGGAAGCACAGTTCTTTTGTTCTGAGCAAGCTCACTGTTTTGGCCCTATAGGAAACACAGTAGAGTAGAAGAGTGCTCTTTTCTCAAAAGCAGAGTGTGTTTCTTGTAATTGAGCTAGCGTTTGTTTCCCAGTCCTAAATGGAGTTGTGTCACATGCAGTTTCTGGTCCTATGAGCAAGAGTTGTTTTCTGGTAAGAAGAGTCACTATTGTGCTCCCATTACCATACACAGGGCAAATAGCACTGGCGTCTGTTCCCAGCATATACAGTGTATTGGACTGAAGAAGAGCTACTGTTCTTGTCAGTTTCTTAAGCAGAGTTGAATTAGATATAACCCGTGTGTGTAGGAAGCACTGTAGAGTAGAAGAGTGTCGGTGTGTGTAGGAAGCACAGTTCTTTTGTTCTGAGCAAGCTCACTATTCTGGCCCTACAAAAAACACATTAGACTAGAAGAGTGCTCTTATCTCAAAAGCAGAGTGTGTTTATTGTAAGGCGAGCTAGCGTTTGTTTCCCAGTTATAAATGGAGTTGAATCACAAGCAGTTTCTGGTCCTACGAGCAAGAGTTTTTTTTCTGGTAAGAAGAGTCACTACTGAACTCTCATTGTCATACACAAGGCAAATAGCACTGGCGTCTGTTCCCAGCAAGTACAGTGTATTGGACTGAAGAGGAGCTACTCTTCTTGTCAGTTTCCTAAGCAGAGTTGAACTAGATATAGCCCGTGTGTGTAGGAAGCACAGTTCTTTTGTTCTGACAAGCTCACTATTCTGGCCCTATAGGAAACACAGTAGAGTAGAAGAGTGCTCTTTTCTCATAAGCAGAGTGTGTTTCTTGTAAGGCGAGCTGGCGTTTGTTTCACAGTCCTAAATGGAGTTGAATCACATGCAGTTTCTGGTCCTATGAGCAAGAGTTTTTTTCTGTTAAGAAGAGTCACTATTGAGCTCCCATTGTCATACACAGGGCAAATAGCACTGGCGTCTGTTCCCACCAAGTACAGTGTATTGGACTGAAGAGGAGCTACTATTCTTGTCAGTTTCCTAAGCAGAGTTGAACTAGATATAGCCCGTGTGTGTAGGAAGCACAGTTCTTTTGTTCTGAGCAAGCTCACTATTCTGGTCCTATAGGAAATACAGTAGAGTAGAAGAGTGCTCTTTTCTCAAAAGCAGAGAGTGTTTCTTGTAAGGCGAGCTAGCGTTTGTTTCCCGTCCTAAAAGGAGTTGAATCACATGCAGTTTCTGTTCCTACAAGCAAGAGTTGTTTTTGGTAAGAAGAGTCACTATCTCCCTCCCATTGCCATATACAGTGCAAATAGCACTCGCGTCTGTTCCCAGCAAGTACAGTGTATGGGACTGAAGAGGATCTACTGTTCTTGTTAGTTTCCTAAGCAAAATTGAACTAGATATGGCCGTGTGTGTAGGAAGCACAGTTCTTTTGTTCTGAGTAAGCTCACTGTTCTGGCCCTATAGGAAACACAGTAAAGAAGAGTGATCTTTTCCCAAAAGCAGAGTGTGTTTCTTGTAAGGGGAGCTAGCATTTGTTTCCCAGTCCTAAATGGAGTTGAATCACGTGCAGTTTTTGATCCTACGAGCAAGAGTTGTTTTCTTGTAAGGAAAATCACTATTGCGCTCCCATTGCCACACACAGTGCAAAGAGGACTCGCGTCTGTTCCCATCAAGTACAGTGTATTGGACTGAAGAGGAGCTACTGTTCTTGTCAGTTTCCTAAGCAGAGTTGAACTAGATATGGCCCGTGTGTGTAGGAAGCACAGTTCTTTTGTACTGTAAGCTCACTGATCGAACCCATCGGAAACACATTAGAGTAGAAGAGTGCCCTTTTCTCAATAGCAGAGTGTTTTTCTTGTAAGGCAAGCTAGCGTTTGTTGCGCAGTCCTAAATGGAGTTGAATCACATGCAGTTCCTGGTCCTACGATCAAGAGTTTTTTTTCTGGTAAGAAGGGTCACTATTGAACTCCCATTGTCATACACAGGGCAAATAGCACTGGCGTCTGTTCCCATCAAGTACAGTGTATTGGACTGAAGAGGAGCTACTGTTCTTGTCAGTTTCCTAAGCAGAGTTGAACTAGATATACCCCGTGTGTCTAGGAAGCACAGTTCTTTTGTTCTGAGCAAGCTCACTGTTTGGACCCCAAAGGAAAAACAGTAGAGTAGAAGAGTGCTCTTTTCTCAAAAACAGAGTGTTTTTCTTGTAAGGCGAGCTAGCATTTTTTTCGCAGTCCTAAATGGAGTTGAATCACATGCAGTTTGTGGACCTATGAGCAAGAGATGTTTTCTGGTAAGAAGAGTCACTATTGCGGTCCCATTGTCATACACATTGCAAATAGCACTAGCATCTTTCCCCTGCATGTACAGTGTATTGGACTGAAGAGGATCTACTGTTCTTGTCAGTTTCCTAAGCAGAATTGAACTGGATATGTCCCGTGTGTTTAGGAAGCACAGTTCTTTTGTTCTCAGCAAGCTCCCTGTTCAGACCCCATAGGAATCACTGTAGAGTAGAAGAGTGCTCTTTTCTCAAAAGCAGAGTGTGTTTCTTGTAAGGCGAGCTAGCATTTCTTTCGCAGTCCTAAATGGAGTTGAATCCCATGCAGTTTCTGGTCCTACGAGCAAGAGTTGTTTTCTGGTAAGAAGAGTCACTATTGTGCTCCCATTGTCATACACAGGGCAAATAGCACTGGCGTCTGTTCCCAGCATGTACAGTGTATTGGACTGAAGAGGAGCTACTGTTCTTGTCAGTTTCCTAAGCAGAGTTGAACTAGATATAGTCGGTGTGTGTAGGAAGCACAGTTCTTTTGTTCTGAGCAAGCTCACTATTCTGGCCCTACAAAAAACACACTAGACTAGAGGAGTGCTCTTTTCTCAAAAGCAGAGTGTGTTTATTGTAAGGCGAGCTAGCGTTTGTTTCCCAGTTATAAATGGAGTTGAATCACATGCAGTGTCTGGTCCTACGAGCAAGAGTTGTTTTCTGGTAAGAAGCGTCACTATTGCGCTCCCATTATCATACACTGGGCAAACAGCTCTGGCGTCTGTTCCCAGCATGTACAGTGTATTGGACTGAAGAGGAGCTACTGTTCTTGTCAGTTTCCTAAGCAGAGTTGAACTAGATATAGCCCGTGTGTGTAGGAAGCACAGTTCTTTTGTTCTGAGCAAGCTCATTATTCTGGCCCTATAGGAAACACAGTAGAGTAGAAGAGTGCTCTTTTCTCAAAAGCAGAGTGTTTTTCTTGTAAAGCGAGCTAGCGTTTGTTTCCCAGTCCTAAATGGAGTTGAATCACATGCAGTTTCTGGTCCTACAAGCAAGAGTAGTTTTCTGGTAAGAAGAGTCACTATTGTGCTCCCATTGTCATTCACAGGGCAAATAGCACTCGCGTCTGTTCCCAGCAAGTACAGTGTATTGGACTGAAGAGGAGCTACTGTTCTCGTCAGTTTCCTAAGCCGAGTTGAACTAGGTATGGCCCGTGTGTGTAGGAAGCAAAGTTTTTTTGTTCTGAGCAAGCTAACTGTTCGGACCCCATAGGAAACACAGTAGAGTACAAGAGTGCTCTTTTCTCAAAAGGAGAATATGTTTCTTGTAAGGTGAGCTAGTGTTTGTTTCCCAGTCCTAAATGGAGTTGAATCACATGCAGTTTCTGGTCCTACGAGCAAGAGTTGTTTTCTGGTAAGAAGAGTCAATATTGCGCTCGCGTTGTCATACACAGGGCAAATAGCACTGGCGTCTGTTCCAAGAATGTACAGTGTATTGGACTGAAGAGGATCTACTATTCTTGTCAGTTTCCTAAGCAGAATTGAACTAGATATGGCCGTGTGTGTAGGAAGCACAGTTCTTTTGTTCTGAGCAAGCTCACTGTTTTGGCCCTATAGGAAACACAGTAGAGTAGAAGAGTGCTCTTTTCTCAAAAGCAGAGTGTGTTTCTTGTAATTGAGCTAGCGTTTGTTTCCCAGTCCTAAATGGAGTTGTGTCACATGCAGTTTCTGGTCCTATGAGCAAGAGTTGTTTTCTGGTAAGAAGAGTCACTATTGTGCTCCCATTACCATACACAGGGCAAATAGCACTGGCGTCTGTTCCCAGCATATACAGTGTATTGGACTGAAGAAGAGCTACTGTTCTTGTCAGTTTCTTAAGCAGAGTTGAATTAGATATAACCCGTGTGTGTAGGAAGCACTGTAGAGTAGAAGAGTGTCGGTGTGTGTAGGAAGCACAGTTCTTTTGTTCTGAGCAAGCTCACTATTCTGGCCCTACAAAAAACACATTAGACTAGAAGAGTGCTCTTATCTCAAAAGCAGAGTGTGTTTATTGTAAGGCGAGCTAGCGTTTGTTTCCCAGTTATAAATGGAGTTGAATCACAAGCAGTTTCTGGTCCTACGAGCAAGAGTTTTTTTTCTGGTAAGAAGAGTCACTACTGAACTCTCATTGTCATACACAAGGCAAATAGCACTGGCGTCTGTTCCCAGCAAGTACAGTGTATTGGACTGAAGAGGAGCTACTCTTCTTGTCAGTTTCCTAAGCAGAGTTGAACTAGATATAGCCCGTGTGTGTAGGAAGCACAGTTCTTTTGTTCTGACAAGCTCACTATTCTGGCCCTATAGGAAACACAGTAGAGTAGAAGAGTGCTCTTTTCTCATAAGCAGAGTGTGTTTCTTGTAAGGCGAGCTGGCGTTTGTTTCACAGTCCTAAATGGAGTTGAATCACATGCAGTTTCTGGTCCTATGAGCAAGAGTTTTTTTCTGTTAAGAAGAGTCACTATTGAGCTCCCATTGTCATACACAGGGCAAATAGCACTGGCGTCTGTTCCCACCAAGTACAGTGTATTGGACTGAAGAGGAGCTACTATTCTTGTCAGTTTCCTAAGCAGAGTTGAACTAGATATAGCCCGTGTGTGTAGGAAGCATAGTTCTTTTGTTCTGAGCAAGCTCACTATTCTGGTCCTATAGGAAATACAGTAGAGTAGAAGAGTGCTCTTTTCTCAAAAGCAGAGAGTGTTTCTTGTAAGGCGAGCTAGCGTTTGTTTCCCGTCCTAAAAGGAGTTGAATCACATGCAGTTTCTGTTCCTACAAGCAAGAGTTGTTTTTGGTAAGAAGAGTCACTATCTCCCTCCCATTGCCATATACAGTGCAAATAGCACTCGCGTCTGTTCCCAGCAAGTACAGTGTATGGGACTGAAGAGGATCTACTGTTCTTGTTAGTTTCCTAAGCAAAATTGAACTAGATATGGCCGTGTGTGTAGGAAGCACAGTTCTTTTGTTCTGAGTAAGCTCACTGTTCTGGCCCTATAGGAAACACAGTAAAGAAGAGTGATCTTTTCCCAAAAGCAGAGTGTGTTTCTTGTAAGGGGAGCTAGCATTTGTTTCCCAGTCCTAAATGGAGTTGAATCACGTGCAGTTTTTGATCCTACGAGCAAGAGTTGTTTTCTTGTAAGGAAAATCACTATTGCGCTCCCATTGCCACACACAGTGCAAAGAGGACTCGCGTCTGTTCCCATCAAGTACAGTGTATTGGACTGAAGAGGAGCTACTGTTCTTGTCAGTTTCCTAAGCAGAGTTGAACTAGATATGGCCCGTGTGTGTAGGAAGCACAGTTCTTTTGTACTGTAAGCTCACTGATCGAACCCATCGGAAACACATTAGAGTAGAAGAGTGCCCTTTTCTCAATAGCAGAGTGTTTTTCTTGTAAGGCAAGCTAGCGTTTGTTGCGCAGTCCTAAATGGAGTTGAATCACATGCAGTTCCTGGTCCTACGATCAAGAGTTTTTTTTCTGGTAAGAAGGGTCACTATTGAACTCCCATTGTCATACACAGGGCAAATAGCACTGGCGTCTGTTCCCATCAAGTACAGTGTATTGGACTGAAGAGGAGCTACTGTTCTTGTCAGTTTCCTAAGCAGAGTTGAACTAGATATACCCCGTGTGTCTAGGAAGCACAGTTCTTTTGTTCTGAGCAAGCTCACTGTTTGGACCCCAAAGGAAAAACAGTAGAGTAGAAGAGTGCTCTTTTCTCAAAAACAGAGTGTTTTTCTTGTAAGGCGAGCTAGCATTTTTTTCGCAGTCCTAAATGGAGTTGAATCACATGCAGTTTGTGGACCTATGAGCAAGAGATGTTTTCTGGTAAGAAGAGTCACTATTGCGGTCCCATTGTCATACACATTGCAAATAGCACTAGCATCTTTCCCCTGCATGTACAGTGTATTGGACTGAAGAGGATCTACTGTTCTTGTCAGTTTCCTAAGCAGAATTGAACTGGATATGTCCCGTGTGTTTAGGAAGCACAGTTCTTTTGTTCTCAGCAAGCTCCCTGTTCAGACCCCATAGGAATCACTGTAGAGTAGAAGAGTGCTCTTTTCTCAAAAGCAGAGTGTGTTTCTTGTAAGGCGAGCTAGCATTTCTTTCGCAGTCCTAAATGGAGTTGAATCCCATGCAGTTTCTGGTCCTACGAGCAAGAGTTGTTTTCTGGTAAGAAGAGTCACTATTGTGCTCCCATTGTCATACACAGGGCAAATAGCACTGGCGTCTGTTCCCAGCATGTACAGTGTATTGGACTGAAGAGGAGCTACTGTTCTTGTCAGTTTCCTAAGCAGAGTTGAACTAGATATAGTCGGTGTGTGTAGGAAGCACAGTTCTTTTGTTCTGAGCAAGCTCACTATTCTGGCCCTACAAAAAACACACTAGACTAGAGGAGTGCTCTTTTCTCAAAAGCAGAGTGTGTTTATTGTAAGGCGAGCTAGCGTTTGTTTCCCAGTTATAAATGGAGTTGAATCACATGCAGTGTCTGGTCCTACGAGCAAGAGTTGTTTTCTGGTAAGAAGCGTCACTATTGCGCTCCCATTATCATACACTGGGCAAACAGCTCTGGCGTCTGTTCCCAGCATGTACAGTGTATTGGACTGAAGAGGAGCTACTGTTCTTGTCAGTTTCCTAAGCAGAGTTGAACTAGATATAGCCCGTGTGTGTAGGAAGCACAGTTCTTTTGTTCTGAGCAAGCTCACTATTCTGGCCCTATAGGAAACACAGTAGAGTAGAAGAGTGCTCTTTTCTCAAAAGCAGAGTGTTTTTCTTGTAAAGCGAGCTAGCGTTTGTTTCCCAGTCCTAAATGGAGTTGAATCACATGCAGTTTCTGGTCCTACAAGCAAGAGTAGTTTTCTGGTAAGAAGAGTCACTATTGTGCTCCCATTGTCATTCACAGGGCAAATAGCACTGGCGTCTGTTCCCAGCAAGTACAGTGTATGGGACGGAAGAGGATCTACTGTTCTTTTCAGTTTCCTAAGCAGAATTGACCTAGATATGGCGCGTGTGTGCAGGAAGCACAGTTCTTTTGTTCTGAGCAAGCTCACTATTCTGGCCCTATAGGAAACACAGTAGAGTAGAAGAGTGCTTTTTTCTGAGAAGCAGAGTGTGTTTCTTGTTAGGCGAGCTAGCGTTTGTTTCCCAGTCCTAAATGGAGTTGAATCCCATGCAGTTTCTGGTCCTACGAGCAAGAGTTGTTTTCTGGTAAGAAGAGTCACTATTGCACTCCCATTGTCATACACATGGCAAATAGCACTGGCGTCTGTTCCCACCATGTACAGTGTATTGGACTGAAGAGGAGCTTCTGTTCTGGTCAGTTTCCTAAGCAGAATTGAATTTGATATGGCCATGTGTGTAGGAAGCACAGTTCTTTTGTTCTGAGCAAGCTCACTCTTTTGGCCCTATAGGAAACACAGTAGAGTAGAAGAGTGCTCTTTTCTCAAAAGCAGAGTGTGTTTCTTGTAAGGCGAGCTAGCGTTTGTTTCCCAGTCCTAAATGGAGTTGAATCACATGCAGTATCTGGTCCTACGAGCAAGAGTTGTTTTCTGGTAAGAAGAGTCACTATTGCGCTCCCATTGACATACACAGGGCAAATAGCACTGGCGTCTGTTCCCAGCATGTACAGTGTATTGGACTGAAGAGGAGCTACTGTTCTTGTCAGTTTCCTAAGCAGAGTTGAACTAGATAGAGTCGGTGTGTGTAGGAAGCACAGTTCTTTTGTTCTGAGCAAGCTCACTATTCTGGCCCTACAAAAAACACATTAGACTAGAAGAGTGCTCTTTTCTCAAAAGCAGAGTGTGTTTTTTGTAAGGCGAGCTAGCGTTTGTTTCCCAGTCCTAAATGGAGTTGAATCACATGCAGTGTCTGGTCCTACGAGCAAGAGTAGTTTTCTGGTAAGAAGAGTCACTATTGTGCTCCCATTGACATACACAGTGCAAATAGCACTCGCGTCTGTTATTATCAAGTACAGTGTATGGGACTGAAGAGGATCTACTGTTTTTGTTAGTTTCCTAAGCAAAATTGAACTAGATATGGCCGTGTGTGTAGGAAGCACAGTTCTTTTGTTCTGAGTAAGCTCACTGTTCTGGCCCTATAGGAAACACAGTAGAGTAGAAGAGTGCTCTTTTTTCAAAGCAGAGTGTGTTTCTTGTAAGGCGAGCTAGCGTTTGTTTCCCAGTCCTAAATAGAGTTGAATCACATGCAGTTTGCGGTCCTACGAGCAAGAGTTCTTTTCTGGTAAGAAGAGTCACTATTGTGCTCCCTTTGCCATACACAGTGGAAATAGCACTCACGTCTGTTCCCAGCAAGTACAGTGTATTGGACCGAAGAGGAGCTACTGTTCTTGTCAGTTTCCTAAGCAGAGTTGAACTAGGTATGGCCCGTTGGTGTAGGAAGCAAAGTTTTTTTGTTCTGAGCAAGCTCACTGTTCGGACTGCATAGGAAACACAGTAGAGTACAAGAGTGCTCTTTTCCAAAAGGAGAGTATGTTTCTTGTAAGGTGAGCTAGTGTTTGTTTCCCAGTCCTAAATGGAGTTGAATCACATGCAGTTTCTGGTCCTACGAGCAAGAGTTGTTTTCTGGTAAGAAGAGTCACTATTGCGCTCCCATTGTCATACACAGGGCAAATAGCACTGGCGTCTGTTCCCACCATGTACAGTGTATTGGACTGAAGAGGATCTACTATTCTTGTCAGTTTCCTAAGCAGAATTGAACTAGATATGGCCGTGTGTGTAGGAATCACAGTTCTTTTGTTCTGAGCAAGCTCACTGTTTTGGCCCGATAGGAAACACAGTAGAGTAGAAGAGTGCTCTTTTCTCAAAAGCAGAGTGTGTTTCTTGTAAGGCAAGCTAGCGTTTGTTTCCCAGTACTAAATGGAGTTGAATCACATGCAGTTTTTGGTCCTACGAACAAGAGTTCTTTTCTGGTAAGGAAAGTCACAATTGCGCTCCCACTGCCATACACAGTGCAAATAGCTCTTGCATCAGTTCCCACAAAGTACAGGGTATTGGACTGAAGAGGATCTACTGTTCTTGTGAGTTTCCTAAGCAGAGTTGAACTAGATATAGTCGGTGTGTGTAGGAAGCACAGTTCTTTTGTTCTGAGCAAGCTCACTATTCTGGCCATACAAAAAAACACATTAGACTAGAAGAGTGCTCTTTTCTCAAAAGCAGAGTTTGTTTATTGTAAGGCGAGCTAACGTTTGTTTCCCAGTTATAAATGGAGTTGAATCACGTGCAGTTTCTGGTCCTATGAGCAAGAGTTGTTTTCTGGTAAGAAGAGTCACTATTGCGCTCCCATTGACATACACAGGGCAAATAGCACTGGCGTCTGTTCCCAGCATTTACAGTGTATTGGACTGAAGAGGAGCTACTGTTCTTGTCAGTTTCCTAAGCAGAGTTGAACTAGATATAGTCGGTGTGTGTAGGAAGCACAGTTCTTTTGTTCTGAGCAAGCTCACTATTCTGGCCCTAGAAAAAACACATTAGACTAGAAGAGTGCTCTTTTCTCAAAAGCAGAGTGTGTTTATTGTAAGGCGAGCTAGCGTTTGTTTGCCAGTTATAAATGGAGTTGAATGACATGCAGTGTCTGGTCCTACGAGCAAGAGTTGTTTTCTGGTAAGAAGAGTCACTACTGCGCTCCCATTATCATACACAGGGCAAATAGCACTGGCGTCTGTTCCCAGCATGTACAGTGTATTGGACTGAAGAGGAGCTACTGTTCTTGTCAGTTTCCTAAGCAGAGTTGAACCAGATATAGCGCGTGTGTGTAGGAAGCACAGTTCTTTTGTTCTGAGCAAGCTCACTATTCTGGCCCTATAGGAAACACAGTAGAGAAGAAGAGTGCTCTTTTCTCAAAAGCAGAGTGTTTTTCTTGTAAAGCGAGCTAGCGTTTGTTTCCCAGTCCTAAATGGAGTTGAATCACATGCAGTTTCTGGTCCTACAAGCAAGAGCAGTTTTCTGGTGAGAAGAGTCACTATTGTGCTCCCATTGTCATACACAGGGCAAATAGCACTGGCGTCTGTTCCCAGCAAGTACAGTGTATGGGATGGAAGAGGATTTACTGTTCTTGTTAGTTTCCTAAGCAGAATTGACTTGGATATGGCACGTGTGTGTAGGAAGCACAGTTCTTTTGTTCTGAGCAAGCTCACTATTCTGGCCCTATAGGAAACACAGTAGAGTAGAAGAGTGCTCTTTTCTCAAAAGCAGAGTGTTTTTCTTGTAAAGCGAGCTAGCGTTTGATTCCCAGTCCTAAATGGAGTTGAATCACATGCAGTTTCTGGTCCTACAAGCAAGAGTTGTTTTCTGGTAAGAAGAGTCACTATTGTGCTCCCATTGTCATACACAGGGCAAATAGCACTGGCGTCTGTTCCCAGCATGTACATTGTATTGGACTAAATAGGAGCTACTGTTCTTGTCAGTTTCCTAAGCAGAATTGAACTTGATATGGCCATGAGTGTAGGAAGCACAGTTCTTTTGTTCTGAGCAAGCTCACTCTTTTGGCCCTATAGGAAACACAGTAGAGTAGAAGAGTGCTCTTTTCTCAAAAGCAGAGTGTGTTTCTTGGATGGCGAGCTAGTGTTTGTTTCCCAGTCCTAAATGGAGTTGAGTCACATGCAGTTTTTTGTCTTACGAGCAAGAGTTGTTTTCTGGTAAGACGAGTCACTATTGTGCTCCAATTGCCATACACAGTGCAAATAGCACTCGCGTCTGTTCCGAGCAAGTTCAGTGTATTGGACTGAAGAGGATCTACTGTTCTTGTCAGTTTCCTAAGCAGAGTTGAACTAGATATGGCCCGTGTGTGTAGGAAGCACAGTTCTTTTGTTCTGAGCAAGCTCACTGTTTGGACCCCATAGGAAACACAGTAGAGTAGAAGAGTGCTCTTTTCTCTAAAGCAGAGTGTGTTTCATGTAAGGCGAGCTATCATTTGTTTCCCAGTCCTAAACGGAGTTGAATCACATGCAGTTTGTGGTCCTATGAGCAAGAGTTGTTTTCTGGTAAGGAAAGTCACTATTGCGCTCTCATTGCCATACACAGTGCAAATAGCCCTCCTGTCTGTTCCCAGCAAGTACAGTGTATCGGACTGAAGAGGATCTACTCTTCTTGTCAGGTTCCTAAGCAGACTTGAACTAGATGTGGCCGTGTTGGTAGGAAGCACAGTTTTTTTATTCTGAGCAAGCTCACTGTTCGGAACACATAAGAAACAGTAGAGTAGAAGAGTGCTCTTTTCTCAAAAGCAGAGTGTGTTTCTTATAAGGCGAGCTAGCATTTGTTTCCCAGTCCTAAATGGAGTTGAATCACATGCAGTTTCTGGTCCTACAAGCAAGAGTTGTTTTGTGGTAAGAAGAGTGACTGTTGCGCTCCCTTTGTCATACACAAGCCAAATAGCACTGGCATCTGTTCCCAGCATGTACAGTGTATTGGACTGAAGAGGATCTACTGTTCTTGTCAGTTTCCTCAGCAGAATTGAACTAGATATGGCCGTGTGTGTAGGAAGCACAGTTCTTTTGTTCTGAATATGCTCACTGTTCTGACCCTATATGAAATACCGTAGAGTAGAAGAGTGATCTTTTCTCAAAAGCAGAGTGTGTTTCTTGTAAGGGGAGCTAGCATTTGTTTCCCAGTGCTAAATGGAGTTGAATCACATGCAGTTTTTGATCCTACGAGCAAGAGATTTTTTCTGGTAAGGAAAGTCACTTTTGCGCTCCCATTGCAACACACAGTGCAAAGAGGACTCACGTCTGTTCCCATCAAGTACAGTGTATTGGACTGAAGAGGAGCTACTGTTCTTGTCAGTTTCCTAAGCAGAGTTGAACTAGATATGGCCCGTGTGTGTAGAAAGCACAGTTCTTTTCTACTGTAAGCTCACTGATCGAACCCATAGGAAACACAGTAGAGTAGAAGAGGGCCCCTTTTTCAAAAACAGAGTGTGTTTCTTGTAAGGCGAGCTAGCATTTGTTTCCCAGTCCTAAATGGAGTTGAATCACATGCAGTTTCTGGTCCTACGAGCAAGAGTTATTTTCTATTAAGAAGAGTCACTATTGTGCTCCCATTGTCATACACAGGGCAAATTGCACTGGCGTCTCTTCCCAGCATGTACAGTTTTTTGGACTGAAAAGGATCTACTGTTCTTGTCAGTTTCCTAAGCAGAATTGAACTAGATATGGCCATGTGTGTAGGAAGCACAGTTCTTTTGTTCTGAGCAAGCTCACTGTTCTGGCCCTATAGAAAACACAGTAGAGTAGAAGAGTGATCTTTTCTCAAAAGCAGAGTGTGTTTCTTGTAAGGCGAGCTAGCGTTTGTTTCACAGTCCTAAATGGAGTTGAATCACATGCAGTTTTTGATCCTACGAGCAAGAGTTTTTTCCTGGTAAGGAAAGTCACTATTGCACTCCCATTGCCATACACAGTGCAAATAGAACTCGCGTCTGTTCCCATCAAGTACAGTGTATTGGACTGAAGAGGAGCTACTGTTCTTGTCAGTTTTGTAAGCAGAATTGACCTAGATATTGCCCGTGTGTGTAGGAAGTACAGTTCTTTTGTTCTGAGCAAGCTCACTGTTTTGGACCTTTAGGAAACACAGTAGAGTAGAAGAGTGCTCTTTTCTCAAAAGCAGAATGTGTTTCTTGTAAGGCGAGCTAGCGTTTGTTTCCCAGTCCTAAATGGAGTTGAATCACATGCAGTTTTTGGTCCTACGAGCTAGAGTTGTTTTGTGGTAAGGAAAGTCACTATTGCGCTCCCATTGCCACACACAGTGCAAAGAGGACTCGCGTCTGTTCCCATCAAGTACAGTGTATTGGACAGAAGAGGAGCTACTGTTCTTGTCAGTTTCCTAAGCAGAGTTGAACTAGATATGGCCCTTGTGTGTAGGAAGCACAGTTCTTTTGTTCTGAGCAAGCTGACTGTTCAGACCCCATAGGAAACACAGTAGAGTAGAAGAGTGCTCTTTTCTCAAAAGCAGAGTGTGTTTCTTGTAAGGCGAACTAGTGCTTGTTTCCCAGTCTGAAATGGAGTTGAATCCCATGCAGTTTCTGGTCCTACGCGCAAGAGATGTTAACTGGTAAGAAGAGTCACTATTGCGCTCCCATTGACATATACAGTGCAAATAGCTCTCGCGTCTGTTCCCAGCAAGTACAGTGTATTGGACTGAAGTGGAGCTACTGTTCTTGTCAGTTTCCTAAGCGGAGTTAAACTAGATATGGCCCGTGTGTGTAGGAAGCACAGTTCTTTTGTTCTGAGCAAGCTCACTGTTCGAACCCATAGTAAACACAGTAGATTAGAAGAGTGCTCTATACTCAAAAGCAGAGTGTGTTCCTTATAAGGCGAGCTAGCCTTTGTTTCCCAGTCCTAAATGGAGTTGAATCACATGCAGTTTTTTGTCCTACGAGCAAGAGTTGTTTTCTGGTAAGAAGAGTGACTATTGTGCTCCCATTGTCATACACAGGGCAAATAGCACTGGCATCTGTTCCCAGCACGTACAGTGTATTGGACTGAAGAGGAGCTACTGTTCTTGTCAGTTTCCTAAGCAGAGTTGAACTATATATGGCCCGTGTGTCTAGAAAGCACAGTTCTTTTCTACTGTAAGCTCACTGATCGAACCCATAGGAAAAACAGTAGAGTAGAAGAGTGCCCTTTTCTCAAAAACAGAGTGTGTTTCTTGTAAGGCGAGCTAGCATTTGTTTCCCAGTCCTAAATGGAGTTGAATCACATGCAGTTTCTGGTCCTACGAGCAAGAGTTGTTTTCTATTAAGAAGAGTCACTATTGTGGTCCCATTGTAATACACAGGGCAAATTGCACTGGCGTCTGTTCCCAGCATGTACAGTTTTTTGGACTGAAAATGATCTACTGTTCTTGTCAGTTTCCTAATCAGAATTGAACTAGATATGGCCATGAGTGTAGGAAGCACAGTTCTTTTGTTCTGAGCAAGCTCACTGTTCTGGCCCTATAGAAAACACAGTAGAGTAGAAGAGTGCTCTTTTCTCAAAAGCAGAGTGTGTTTCTTGTAAGGCGAGATAGCGTTTGTTTCCCAATCTGAAATGGAGTTGAATCACATGCAGTTTTTGATCCTACGAGCAAGAGTTGTTTCCTGGTAAGGAAAGTCACTGTTGCACTCCCATTGCCATACACAGTGCAAATAGAACTCGCCTCTCTTCCCAGCAAGTACAGTGTATTGGACTGAAGAGGAGCTACTGTTCTTGTCAGTTTTGTAAGCAGAATTGACCTAGATATTGCCCGTGTGTAGGAAGCACAGTTCTTTTGTTCTGAGCAAGCTCACTGTTTTGGCCCTATAGGAAACACAGTAGAGTAGAAGAGTTCTCTTTTCTCAAAAGCAGAGTGTGTTTCTTGTAAGGCGAGCTAGCGTTTGTTTCCCAGTCCTAAATGGAGTTGAATCACATGCAGTTTTTGGTCCTACGAGCTAGAGTTGTTTTCTGGTAAGGAAAGTCACTATTGTGCTCCCATTGCCACACACAGTGCAAAGAGGACTCGTGTCTGTTCCCACCAAATACAGTGTATTGGGCTGAAGAGGAGCTACTGTTCTTGTCAGTTTCCTAAGCAGAGTTGATCTAGATATGGCCCCTGTGTGTAGGAAGCAAAGTTCTTTTGTTCTGAGCAAGCTGACTGCTCGGATGCCATAGGAAACAAAGTAGAGTAGAAGAGTGCTCTTTTCTCAAAGCAGAGTGTGTTTCTTGTAAGGCGAACTAGTGCTTGTTTCCCAGTCTGAAATGGAGTTGAATCCCATGCAGTTTCTGGTCCTATGAGCAAGAGATGTTAACTGGTAAGAAGAGTCACTATTGCCCTCCCATTGCCATATACAGTGCAAATAGCTCTCGCGTTGTTCCCAGCAGGTACAGTGTATTGGACTGAAGAGGAGCTACTGTTCTTGTCAGTTTCCTAAGCGGAGTTAAACTAGATATGGCCCGTGTGTAGGAAGCACAGTTCTTTTGTTCTGAGCAAGCTCACTATTCTGGCCCTATAGGAAACAAAGTAGAGTAGAAGAGTGCTCTTTTCTCAAAGCAGAGTGTGTTTCTTGTAAGGCGAGCTAGCATTTGTTTCCCAGTCCTAAATGGAGTTGAATCACATGCAGTTTCTGGTTCTACGAGCAAGAGTTGTTTTCTGGTAAGAATAGTCACTATTGCGCTCCCATTGTCATACACAGGGCAAATAGCACTGGCGTCTGTTCCCAGCATGTACAGTGTATTGGACTGAAGAGGATATACTGTTCTTGTCAGTTTCCTAAGCAGAATTGAACTAGATATGGCCCGTGTGTGTAGGAAGCACAGTTGTTTTGTTCTGAGCAAGCTCACTCTTTTGGCCCTTTAGGAAACACAGTAGAGTAGAAGAGTGCTCTTTTCTCAAAAGCAGAGTGAGTTTCTTGTAAGGTGAGCTAGCGTTTGTTTCCCAGTCCTAAATGGAGTTGAATCACATGCAGTTTTTGGTCCTACGAGCTAGAGTTGTTTTCTGGTAAGGAAAGTCACTATTGCGCTCCCATTGTCACACACAGTGCAAAGAGGACTCGCGTCTGTTCCCATCAAGTACAGTGTATTGGACTGAAGAGGAGCTACTGTTCTTGTCAGTTTCCTAAGCAGAGTTGAACTAGATATGGCCCTTGTGTGTAGGAAGCACAGTTCTTTTGTTCTGAGCAAGCTGACTGTTCGGACCCCATAGGAAACACAGTAGAGTAGAAGAGTGCTCTTTTCTCAAAAGCAGAGTGTGTTTCTTGTAAGGCGAACTAGTGCTTGTTTCCCAGTCTGAAATGGAGTTGAATCCCATGCAGTTTCTGTTCCTACGCACAAGAGATGTTAAATGGTAAGAAGAGTCACTATTGTGCTCCCATTGCCAAATACAGTGCAAATAGCTCTCGCGTCTGTTCCAAGCAAGTACAGAGTATTGGCCTGAAGTGGAGCTACTGTTCTTGTCAGTTTCCTAAGTGGAGTTAAACTAGATATGGCCCGTGTGTGTAGGAAGCACAGTTCTTTTGTTCTGAGCAAGCTCACTGTTCGAACCCATAGTAAACACAGTAGATTAGAAGAGTGCTCTATACTCAAAAGCAGAGTGTGTTCCTTATAAGGCGAGCTATCCTTTGTTTCCCAGTCCTAAATGGAGTTGAATCACGTGCAGTTTCTGGTCCTATGAGCAAGAGTTGTTTTCTGGTAAGAAGAGTGACTATTGCGCTCCCATTGTCATACACAGGGCAAATAGCACTGGCATCTGTTCCCAGCATGTACAGTGTATTGGACTGAAGATGATCTACTGTTCTTGTCAGTTTCCTCAGCAGAATTGAACTAGATATGGCCGTGTGTGTAGGAAGCACAGTTCTTTTGTTCTGAGCAAGCTCACTCTTCGGACACCATAGGAAATACCGTTTTGTAGAAGAGTGATCTTTTCTCAAAAGCAGAGTGTGTTTCTTGTAAGGGGAGCTAGCATTTGTTTCCCAGTCCTAAATGGAGTTGAATCACATGCAGTTTTTGATCCTACGAGCAAGAGTTGTTTCCTGGTAAGGAAAGTCACTATTGGGCTCCTATTGCCACACACAGTGCAAAGAGGACTCGCGTCTGTTCCAATCAAGTACAGTGTATTGGACTGAAGAGGAGCTACTGTTCTTGTCAGTTTCCTAAGCAGAGTTGAACTAGATATGGCCCGTGTGTGTAGGAAGCACTGTTCTTTTCTACTGTAAGCTCACATATCGAACCCATGGAAACACAGTAGAGTAGAAGAGTGCCCTTTTCTGAAAAAGAGAGTGTGTTTCTTGTAAGGCGAGCTAGCATTTGTTTCCCAGTCCTAAATGGAGTTGAATCACATGCAGTTTCTGGTCCTACGAGCAAGAGTTGTTTTCTATTAAGAAGAGTCACTATTGTGCTCCCATTGTCATACACAGGGCAAATTGCACTGGTGTCTGTTCCCAGCATGTACAGTTTATTGGACTGAAAAGGATCTACTGTTCTTGTCAGTTTCCTAAGCAGAATTGAACTAGATATGGCCATGTGTGTAGGAAGCACAGTTCTTTTGTTCTGAGCAAGCTCACTGTTCTGGCCCTATAGAAAACACAGTAGAGTAGAAGAGTGATCTTTTCTCAAAAGCAGAGTGTGTTTCTTGTAAGGCGAGCTAGCGTTTGTTTCCCAGTCCTAAATGGAGTTGAATCACATGCAGTTTTTGATCCTATGAGCAAGAGTTGTTTTCTGGTAAGGAAAGTCACTATTGCGCTCCCATTGCCAAACACAGTGCAAATAGCACTCGCCTCTGTTCCCAGCAAGTACAGTGTATTCGACTGAAGAGGAGCTACTGTTCTTGTCAGTTTCGTAAGCAGAATTGACCTAGATATTGCCCGTGTGTGTGTGAAGCACAGTTCCATTTTTCTGAGCAAGCTCACTGTTCTTGCCCTATAGGAAACACAATAGAGTAGAAGAGTGCTCTTTTCTCAAAAGCAGAGTGTGTTTTTTGTAAGGTGAGCTATTGTTTGTTTCCCAGTATGAAATGGAGTTGAATCCCATGCAGTTTCTGGTCCTACAATCAAGAGTTGTTTTCTGGTAAGAAGAGTCACTATTGTGCTCCCATTGACATATACAGTGCAAATAGCACTCGCGTCTGTTCACAGCAAGTACAGTGTATTGGACTGAAGAGGAGCTACTGTTCTTGTCAGTTTCCTAAGCAGAGTTGAACTAGATATGGCCCGTGTGTGTAGGAAGCACAGTCCTTTTGTTCTCAGCAAGCTCAGTGTTTGGACCCCACAGGAAACACAGTAGAGTGGAGGAGTTCTCTTTTCTGAAAAGCAGAGTATGTTTCTTGTAAGGCGAGCTAGCGTTTGTTTCCCAGTCCTAAATGGAGTTGATTCACATGCAGTTTCTGGTCCTATGAGCAAGAGATGTTTTCTGGTAAGAAGAGAAACTATTTTGGTCCCATTGTCATACACATTGCAAATAGCACTGGCATCTGTTCCCTGCATGTACATTGTATTGGACTGAAGAGGATCTACTGTTCTTGTCAGTTTCCTAAGCAGAATTGAACTGGATATGGCCCGTGTGTGTAGGAAGCACAGTTGTTTTGTTCTGAGCAAGCTCACTGTTCGGACCACATAGGAATCACTGTAGAGTAGAAGAGTGCTCTTTTCTCAAAAGCAGAGTGAGTTTCTTGTAAGGCGAGCTAGCGTTTGTTTCCCAGTCCTAAATGGAGTTGACTCACATGCAGTTTTTGGTCCTACGAGCTAGAGTTGTTTTCTGGTAAGGAAAGTCACTATTGCGCTCCCATTGCCACACACAGTGGTAAGAGGACTCGCGTCTGTTCCCATCAAGTACAGTGTATTGGACTGAAGAAGAGCTACTGTTCTTGTCAGTTTCCTAAGCAGAGTTGAACTGGATATGGCCCCTGTGTGCAGGAAGCAAAGTTTTTTTGTTCTGAGCAAGCTGACTGTTCGGACCCCATAGGAAACAGAGTAGAGTAGAAGAGTGCTCTTTTCTCAAAGCATAGCGTGTTTCTTGTAAGGCGAATTAGTGCTTGTTTCCCAGTCTGAAATGGAGTTGAATCACATGCAGTTTTTGGTCCTACGAGCAAGATATGTTAACTGGTAAGAAGAGTCACTATTGCCCTCCCATTGCCATATACAGTGCAAATAGCTCTCGCGTTGTTCCCAGCAAGTACTGTGTATTGGACTGAAGAGGAGCTACTGTTCTTGTCAGTTTCCTAAGCGGAGTTAAACTACATATGGCCCGTGTGTGTAGGAAGCACAGTTCTTTTGTTCTGAGCAAGCTCACTGTTTTGGCCCTATAGGAAACACAGTAGAGTAGAAGATTGCTCTTTTCTCAAAAGTAGAGTGTGTTTCTTGTAAGGCGAGCTAGCGTTTGTTTCCCAGTCCTAAATTGAGTTCAGTCACATGCAGTTTTTGGTCCTACGGCCTAGAGTTGTTTTCTGGTAAGGAAAGTCACTCTTGCGCTCCCATTGCCACACACAGTGCAAAGAGGACTCGCGTCTCTTCCCATCAAGTACAGTGTAATGGACTGAAGAGGAGCTACTGTTCTTGTCAGTTTCCTAAGCAGAGTTGAACTAGATATGACCCGTGTGTGTAGGAAGCCCAGTTCTTTTGTACTGTAAGCTCACTGATCGAACCCATAGGAAACAGAGTAGAGTAGAAGAGTGCTCTTTTCTCAAAAGCAGAGTGTGTTTCTTGTAAGGCGAGCTAGCATTTGTTTCCCAGTCCTAAATGGAGTTGAATCACATGCAGTTTCTGGTTCTACGAACAAGAGTTGCTTTCTGGTAAGAAGAGTCACTATTGCGCTCCCATTGTCATACACAGGGCAAATAGCACTGGCGTCTGTTCCCAGCATGTACAGTGTATTGGACTGAAGAGGATCTACTGTTCTTGTCAGTTTCCTAAGCAGAATTGAACTAGATATGGCCCGTGTGTGTAGGAAGCACAGTTGTTTTGTTCTGAGCAAGCTCACTGTTTTGGCCCTATAAGAAACACAGTAGAGTAGAAGAGTGCTCTTTTCTCAAAAGCAGAGTGAGTTTCTTGTAAGGCGAGCTAGCGTTTGTTTCCCAGTCCTAAATGGAGTTGAATCACATGCAGTTTTTGGTCCTACGAGCTAGAGTTGTTTTCTCCTAAGTAAAGTCACTATTGCGCTCCCTTTGCCACACACAGTGCAAAGAGGACTCGCGTCTGTTCCCATCAAGTACAGTGTATTGGACAGAAGAGGAGCTACTGTTCTTGTCAGTTTCCTAAGCAGAGTTGAACTAGATATGGCCCTTGTGTGTAGGAAGCACAGTTCTTTTGTTCTGAGCAAGCTGACTGTTCGGACCCCATAGGAAACACAGTAGAGTAGAAGAGTGCTCTTTTCTCAAAAGCAGAGTGTGTTTCTTGTAAGGCGAACTAGTGCTTGTTTCCCAGTCTGAAATGGAGTTGAATCCCATGCAGTTTCTGGTCCTACGCGCAAGAGATGTTAACTGGTAAGAAGAGTCACTATTGCGCTCCCATTGACATATACAGTGCAAATAGCTCTCGCGTCTGTTTCCAGCAAGTACAGTGTATTGGACTGAAGTGGAGCTACTGTTCTTGTCAGTTTCCTAAGCGGAGTTAAACTAGATATGGCCCGTGTGTGTAGGAAGCACAGTTCTTTTGTTCTGAGCAAGCTCACTGTTCGAACCCATAGTAAACACAGTAGATTAGAAGAGTGCTCTGTACTCAAAAGCAGAGTGTGTTCCTTATAAGGCGAGCTAGCCTTTGTTTCCCAGTCCTAAATGGAGTTGAATCACATGCAGTTTCTGGTTCTACGAGCAAGAGTTGTTTTCTGGTATGAAGAGTGACTATTGCGCTCCCATTGTCATACACAGGGCAAATAGCACTGGCGTCTGTTCCCAGCATGTACAGTGTATTTGACTGAAGAGGATCTACTGTTCTTGTCGTTTCCTAAGCAGAATTGAACGAGATATGGCCCGTGTGTGTAGGAAGCACAGTTCTTTTGTTCTGAGCAAGCTCACTGTTTTGGCCCTATAGGAAACACAGTAGAGTAGAAGAGTGCTCTTTTCTCAAAAGCAGAGTGTGTTTCTTGTAAGGCGAGCTAGCGTTTGTTTCCCAGTCCTAAATGGAGTTGAATCACATGCAGTTTTTGGTCCTACAAGCTAGAGTTGTTTTCTGGTAAGGAAAGTCACTTTGTGCTCCCATTGCCACAAACAGTGCAAAGAGGACTCGTGTCTGCTCCCATCAAGTACAGTGTATTGGACTGAAGAGGAGCTACTGTTCTTGTCAGTTTCCTAAGCAGAGTTGAACTAGATATGGCCCCTGTGTGTAGGAAGCACAGTTCTTTTGTTCTGAGCAAACTGACTGTTCGGACACCATAGGAAACACAGTAGAGTAGAAGAGTGCTCTTTTCTCAAAAGCAGAGTGTGTTTCTTGTAAGGGGAGCTAGCATTTGTTTCCCAGTCCTAAATGGAGTTGAATCACATGCAGTTTTTGATCCTACGAGCAAGAGTTGTTTTCTGGTAAGGAAAGTCACTATTGCGCTCCCATTGCCACACACAGTGCAAAGAGGACTCGCGTCTGTTCCCATCAAGTACAGTGTATTGGAATGAAGAGGAGCTACTGTTCTTATCAGTTTCCTAAGCAGAGTTGAACTAGATATGGCCCGTGTGTGTAGGAAGCACAGTTCTTTTCTACTGTAAGCTCACTGACCGAACCCATAGGAAACACAGTAGAGTAGAAGAGTGCCCTTTTCTCAAAAACAGAGTGTGTTTCTTGTAAGGCGAGCTAGCATTTGTTTCCCAGTCCTAAATGGAGTTGAATCACATGCAGTTTCTGGTCCTACGAGCAAGAGTTGTTTTCTATGAAAAAGAGTCACTATTGTGCTCCCATTGTCATACACAGGGCAAATAGCACTGGCGTCTGTTCCCAGCATGTACAGTTTATTGGACTGAAAAGGGTCTACTGTTCTTGTCAGTTTCCTAAGCAGAATTGAACTAGATATTTCCATGTGTGTAGGAAGCACAGTTCTTTTGTTCTGAGCAAGCTCACTGTTCTGGCCCTATAGAAAACACAGTAGAGTAGAAGAGTGTTCTTTTCTCAAAAGCAGAGTGTGTTTCTTGTAAGGCGAGCTAGCGTTTGTTTCCCAGTCCTAAATGGAGTTGAATCAGATGCAGTTTCTGGTCCTACGAGCAAGAGTTGTTTTCTGGTAAGAAGAGTCACTATTGCACTCCCATTGTCATACACAGGGCAAATAGCACTGGCGTCTGTTCCCAGCATGTACAGTGTATTGGACTGAAGAGGAGCTACTGTTCTTGTCAGTTTCCTAAGGAGAATTGAACTAGATATGGCCGTGTGTGTAGGAAGCACAGTTCTTTTGTTCTGAGCAAGCTCACTCTATTGGCCCTATAGGAAACACAGTAGAGTAGAAGATTGCTCTTTTCTCAAAAGTAGAGTGTGTTTCTTGTAAGGCGAGCTAGCGTTTGTTTCCCAGTCCTAAATTGAGTTCAGTCACATGCAGTTTTTGGTCCTACGAGCTAGAGTTGTTTTCTGGTAAGGAAAGTCACTGTTGCGCTCCCATTGCCACACACAGTGCAAAGAGGACTCGCGTCTATTCCCATCAAGTACAGTGTAATGGACTGAAGAGGAGCTACTGTTCTTGTCAGTTTCCTAAGCAGAGTTGAACTAGATATGGCCCGTGTGTGTAGGAAGCCCAGTTCTTTTGTACTGTAAGCTCACTGATCGAACCCATAGGAAACAGAGTAGAGTAGAAGAGTGCTCTTTTCTCAAAAGCAGAGTGTGTTTCTTGTAAGGTGAGCTAGCATTTGTTTCCCAGTCCTAAATGGAGTTGAATCACATGCAGTTTCTGGTTCTACGAGCGAGATGTTTTCTGGTAAGAAGAGTCACTATTGCGCTCCCATTGTCATACACAGGGCAGATAGCACTGGCGTCTGTTCCCAGCATGTACAGTGTATTGGACTGAAGAGGATCTACTGTTCTTGTCAGTTTCCTAAGCAGAATTGAACTAGATATGGCCCGTGTGTGTAGGAAGCACAGTTGTTTTGTTCTGAGCAAGCTCACTGTTTTGGCCCTATAAGAAACACAGTAGAGTAGAAGAGTGCTCTTTTCTCAAAACAGAGTGAGTTTCTTGTAAGGCGAGCTAGCGTTTGTTTCCCAGTCCTAAATGGAGTTGAATCACATGCAGTTTTTGGTCCTACGAGCTAGAGTTGTTTTCTGGTAAGGAAAGTCACTATTGCGCTCCCATTGCCACACACAGTGCAAAGAGGACTCGCGTCTGTTCCCATCAAGTACAGTGTATTGGACAGAAGAGGAGCTACTGTTCTTCTCAGTTTCCTAAGCAGAGTTGAACTAGATATGGCCCTTGTGTGTAGGAAGCACAGTTCTTTTGTTCTGAGCAAGCTGACTGTTCGGACCCCATAGGAAACACAGTAGAGTAGAAGAGTGCTCTTTTCTCAAAAGCAGAGTGTGTTTCTTGTAAGGCGAACTAGTGCTTGTTTCCCAGTCAGAAATGGAGTTGAATCCCATGCAGTTTCTGGTCCTACGCGCAAGAGATGTTAACTGGTAAGAAGAGTCACTATTGCGCTCCCATTGACATATACAGTGCAAATAGCTCTCGCGTCTGTTCCCAGCAAGTACAGTGTATTGGACTGAAGTGGAGCTACTGTTCTTGTCAGTTTCCTAAGCAGAGTTGAACTATGTATGGCCCGTGTGTCTAGAAAGCACAGTTCTTTTCTACTGTAAGCTCACTGATCGAACCCATAGGAAACACAGTAGAGTAGAAGAGTGCCCTTTTCTCAAAAACAGAGTGTGTTTCTTGTAAGGCGAGCTAGCATTTGTTTCCCAGTCCTAAATGGAGTTGAATCACATGCAGTTTCTGGTCCTACGAGCAAGAGTTGTTTTCTATTAAGAAGAGTCACTATTGTGGTCCCATTGTAATACACAGGGCATATTGCACTGGCGTCTGTTCCCAGCATGTACAGTTTTTTGGACTGAAAATGATCTACTGTTCTTGTCAGTTTCCTAAGCAGAATTGAACTAGATATGGCCATGTGTGTAGGAAGCACAGTTCTTTTGTTCTGAGCAAGCTCACTGTTCTGGCCCTATAGAAAACACAGTAGAGTAGAAGAGTGATCTTTTCTCAAAAGCAGAGTGTGTTTCTTGTAAGGCGAGCTAGCGTTTGTTTCCCAGTCCTAAATGGAGTTGAATCACATGCAGTTTTTGATCCTACGAGCAAAAGTTGTTTCCTGGTAAGGAAAGTCACTGTTGCACTCCCATTGCCATACACAGTGCAAATAGAACTCGCCTCTGTTCCCAGCAAGTACAGTGTATTGGACTGAAGAGGAGCTACTGTTCTTGTCAGTTTTGTAAGCAGAATTGACCTAGATATTGCCCGTGTGTAGGAAGCACAGTTCTTTTGTTCTGAGCAAGCTCACTGTTTTGGCCCTATAGGAAACACAGTAGAGTAGAAGAGTTCTCTTTTCTCAAAAGCAGAGTGTGTTTCTTGTAAGGCGAGCTAGCGTTTGTTTCCCAGTCCTAAATGGAGTTGAATCACATGCAGTTTTTGGTCCTACGAGCTAGAGTTGTTTTCTGGTAAGGAAAGTCACTATTGTGCTCCCATTGCCACACACAGTGCAAAGAGGACTCGTGTCTGTTCCCACCAAATACAGTGTATTGGACTGAAGAGGAGCTACTGTTCTTGTCAGTTTCCTAAGCAGAGTTGATCTAGATATGGCCCCTGTGTGTAGGAAGCAAAGTTCTTTTGTTCTAGGCAAGCTGACTGCTCGGATGCCATAGGAAACAAAGTAGAGTAGAAGAGTGCTCTTTTCTCAAAGCAGAGTGTGTTTCTTGTAAGGCGAACTAGTGCTTGTTTCCCAGTCTGAAATGGAGTTGAATCCCATGCAGTTTCTGGTCCTATGAGCAAGAGATGTTAACTGGTAAGAAGAGTCACTATTGCCCTCCCATTGCCATATACAGTGCAAATAGCTCTCGCGTTATTCCCAGCAGGTACAGTGTATTGGACTGAAGAGGAGCTACTGTTCTTGTCAGTTTCCTAAGCGGAGTTAAACTAGATATGGCCCGTGTGTGTAGGAAGCACAGTTCTTTTGTTCTGAGCAAGCTCACTATTCTGGCCCTATAGGAAACACAGTAGAGTAGAAGAGTGCTCTTTTCTCAAAAGCAGAGTGTGTTTCTTGTAAGGCGAGCTAGCATTTGTTTCCCAGTCCTAAATGGAGTTGAATCACATGCAGTTTCTGGTTCTACGAGCAAGAGTTGTTTTCTGGTAAGAAGAGTCACTATTGCGCTCCCATTGTCATACACAGGGCAAATAGCACTGGCGTCTGTTCCCAGCATGTACAGTGTATTGGACTGAAGAGGATATACTGTTCTTGTCAGTTTCCTAAGCAGAATTGAACTAAATATGGCCCGTGTGTGTAGGAAGCACAGTTGTTTTGTTCTGAGCAAGCTCACTCTTTTGGCCCTGTAGGAAACACAGTAGAGTAGAAGAGTGCTCTTTTCTCAAAAGCAGAGTGAGTTTCTTGTAAGGTGAGCTAGCGTTTGTTTCCCAGTCCTAAATGGAGTTGAATCACATGCAGTTTTTGGTCCTACGAGCTAGAGTTGTTTTCTGGTAAGGAAAGTCACTATTGCGCTCCCATTGCCACACACAGTGCAAAGAGGACTCGCGTCTGTTCCCATCAAGTACAGTGTATTGGACTGAAGAGGAGCTACTGTTCTTGTCAGTTTCCTAAGCAGAGTTGAACTAGATATGGCCCTTGTGTGTAGGAAGCACAGTTCTTTTGTTCTGAGCAAGCTGACTGTTCGGACCCCATAGGAAACACAGTAGAGTAGAAGAGTGCTCTTTTCTCAAAAGCAGAGTGTGTTTCTTGTAAGGCGAACTAGTGCTTGTTTCCCAGTCTGAAATGGAGTTGAATCCCATGCAGTTTCTGGTCCTACGCGCAAGAGATGTTAAATGGTAAGAAGAGTCACTATTGTGCTCCCATTGTCATATACAGTGCAAATAGCTCTCGCGTCTGTTCCAAGCAAGTACAGAGTATTGGCCTGAAGTGGAGCTACTGTTCTTGTCAGTTTCCTAAGCAGAGTTGAACTAGATATGGCCCGTGTGTGTAGGAAGCACAGTTCTTTTGTTCTGAGCAAGCTCACTGTTCGAACCCATAGTAAACACAGTAGATTAGAAGAGTGCTCTATACTCAAAAGCAGAGTGTGTTCCTTATAAGGCGAGCTATCCTTTGTTTCCCAGTCCTAAATGGAGTTGAATCACATGCAGTTTCTGGTCCTACGAGCAAGAGTTGTTTTCTGGTAAGAAGAGTGACTATTGCGCTCACATTGTCATACACAGGGCAAATAGCACTGGCATCTGTTCCCAGCATGTACAGTGTATTGGACTGAAGATGATCTACTGTTCTTGTCAGTTTCCTCAGCAGAATTGAACTAGATATGGCCGTGTGTGTAGGAAGCACAGTTCTTTTGTTCTGAGCAAGCTCACTGTTCGGACACCATAGGAAATACCGTTTTGTAGAAGAGTGATCTTTTCTCAAAAGCAGAGTGTGTTTCTTGTAAGGGGAGCTAGCATTTGTTTCCCAGTCCTAAATGGAGTTGAATCACATGCAGTTTTTGATCCTACGAGCAAGAGTTGTTTCCTGGTAAGGAAAGTCACTATTGGGCTCCTATTGCCACACACAGTGCAAAGAGGACTCGCGTCTGTTCCAATCAAGTACAGTGTATTGGACTGAAGAGGAGCTACTGTTCTTGTCAGTTTCCTAAGCAGAGTTGAACTAGATATGGCCCGTGTGTGTAGGAAGCACTGTTCTTTTCTACTGTAAGCTCACATATCGAACCCATGGAAACACAGTAGAGTAGAAGAGTGCCCTTTTCTGAAAAAGAGAGTGTGTTTCTTGTAAGGCGAGCTAGCATTTGTTTCCCAGTCCTAAATGGAGTTGAATCACATGCAGTTTCTGGTCCTACGAGCAAGAGTTGTTTTCTATTAAGAAGAGTCACTATTGTGCTCCCATTGTCATACACAGGGCAAATTGCACTGGTGTCTGTTCCCAGCATGTACAGTTTATTGGACTGAAAAGGATCTACTGTTCTTGTCAGTTTCCTAAGCAGAATTGAACTAGATATGGCCATGTGTGTAGGAAGCACAGTTCTTTTGTTCTGAGCAAGCTCACTGTTCTGGCCCTATAGAAAACACAGTAGAGTAGAAGAGTGATCTTTTCTCAAAAGCAGAGTGTGTTTCTTGTAAGGCGAGCTAGCGTTTGTTTCCCAGTCCTAAATGGAGTTGAATCACATGCAGTTTTTGATCCTATGAGCAAGAGTTGTTTTCTGGTAAGGAAAGTCACTATTGCGCTCCCATTGCCAAACACAGTGCAAATAGCACTCGCCTCTGTTCCCAGCAAGTACAGTGTATTCGACTGAAGAGGAGCTACTGTTCTTGTCAGTTTCGTAAGCAGAATTGACCTAGATATTGCCCGTGTGTGTGTGAAGCACAGTTCCATTTTTCTGAGCAAGCTCACTGTTCTTGCCCTATAGGAAACACAATAGAGTAGAAGAGTGCTCTTTTCTCAAAAGCAGAGTGTGTTTTTTGTAAGGTGAGCTATTGTTTGTTTCCCAGTATGAAATGGAGTTGAATCCCATGCAGTTTCTGGTCCTACAATCAAGAGTTGTTTTCTGGTAAGAAGAGTCACTATTGTGCTCCCATTGACATATACAGTGCAAATAGCACTCGCGTCTGTTCACAGCAAGTACAGTGTATTGGACTGAAGAGGAGCTACTGTTCTTGTCAGTTTCCTAAGCAGAGTTGAACTAGATATGGCCCGTGGGTGTAGGAAGCACAGTCCTTTTGTTCTCAGCAAGCTCACTGTTTGCACCCCACAGGAAACACAGTAGAGTGGAGGAGTTCTCTTTTCTCAAAAGCAGAGTATGTTTCTTGTAAGGCGAGCTAGCGTTTGTTTCCCAGTCCTAAATGGAGTTGATTCACATGCAGTTTCTGGTCCTATGAGCAAGAGATGTTTTCTGGTAAGAAGAGAAACTATTTTGGTCCCATTGTCATACACATTGCAAATAGCACTGGCATCTGTTCCCTGCATGTACATTGTATTGGACTGAAGAGGATCTACTGTTCTTGTCAGTTTCCTAAGCAGAATTGAATTGGATATGGCCCGTGTGTGTAGGAAGCACAGTTGTTTTGTTCTGAGCAAGCTCACTGTTCGGACCACATAGGAATCACTGTAGAGTAGAAGAGTGCTCTTTTCTCAAAAGCAGAGTGAGTTTCTTGTAAGGCGAGCTAGCGTTTGTTTCCCAGTCCTAAATGGAGTTGACTCACATGCAGTTTTTGGTCCTAAGAGCTAGAGTTGTTTTCTGGTAAGGAAAGTCACTATTGCGCTCCCATTGCCACACACAGTGGTAAGAGGACTCGCGTCTGTTCCCATCAAGTACAGTGTATTGGACTGAAGAAGAGCTACTGTTCTTGTCAGTTTCCTAAGCAGAGTTGAACTGGATATGGCCCCTGTGTGTAGGAAGCAAAGTTTTTTTGTTTTGAGCAAGCTGACTGTTCGGACCCCATAGGAAACAGAGTAGAGTAGAAGAGTGCTCTTTTCTCAAAGCAGAGCGTGTTTCTTGTAAGGCGAACTAGTGCTTGTTTCCCAGTCTGAAATGGAGTTGAATCACATGCAGTTTTTGGTCCTACGAGCAAGATATGTTAACTGGTAAGAAGAGTCACTATTGCCCTCCCATTGCCATATACAGTGCAAATAGCTCTCGCGTTGTTCCCAGCAAGTACCGTGTATTGGACTGAAGAGGAGCTACTGTTCTTGTCAGTTTCCTAAGCGGAGTTAAACTACATATGGCCCGTGTGTGTAGGAAGCACAGTTCTTTTGTTCTGAGCAAGCTCACTATTCTGGCCCTATAGGAAACACAGTAGAGTAGATGAGTGATCTTTTCTGAGAAGCAGAGTGTGTTTCTTGTAAGGCGAGCTAGCATTTGTTTCCCAGTCCTAAATGGAGTTGAATCACATGCAGTTTCAGATCCTACGAGCAAGAGTTTTTTTCTGGTAAGAAGAGTCACTATTGCACTCCCATTGTCATACACAGGGCAAATAGCACTGGCGTCTGTTCCCAGCATGTACAGTGTATTGGACTGAAGAGGAGCTACTGTTCTTGTCAGTTTCCTAAGCAGAATTGAACTAGATATGGCCGTGTGTGTAGGAAGCACAGTTCTTTTGTTCTGAGCAAGCTCACTCTATTGGCCCTATAGGAAACACAGTAGAGTAGAAGATTGCTCTTTTCTCAAAAGTAGAGTGTGTTTCTTGTAAGGCAAGCTAGCGTTTGTTTCCCAGTCCTAAATTGAGTTCAGTCACATGCAGTTTTTGGTCCTACGGCCTAGAGTTGTTTTCTGGTAAGGAAAGTCACTGTTGCGCTCCCATTGCCACACACAGTGCAAAGAGGACTCGCGTCTGTTCCCATCAAGTACAGTGTAATGGACTGAAGAGGAGCTACTGTTCTTGTCAGTTTCCTAAGCAGAGTTGAACTAGATATGACCCGTGTGTGTAGGAAGCCCAGTTCTTTTGTACTGTAAGCTCACTGATCGAACCCATAGGAAACAGAGTAGAGTAGAAGAGTGCTCTTTTCTCAAAAGCAGAGTGTGTTTCTTGTAAGGCGAGCTAGCATTTGTTTCCCAGTCCTAAATGGAGTTGAATCACATGCAGTTTCTGGTTCTACGAGCAAGAGTTGTTTTCTGGTAAGAAGAGTCACTATTGCGCTCCCATTGTCATACACAGGGCAAATAGCACTGGCGTCTGTTCCCAGCATGTACAGTGTATTGGACTGAAGAGGATCTACTGTTCTTGTCAGTTTCCTAAGCAGAATTGAACTAGATATGGCCCGTGTGTGTAGGAAGCACAGTTGTTTTGTTCTGAGCAAGCTCACTGTTTTGGCCCTATAAGAAACACAGTAGAGTAGAAGAGTGCTCTTTTCTCAAAAGCAGAGTGAGTTTCTTGTAAGGCGAGCTAGCGTTTGTTTCCCAGTCCTAAATGGAGTTGAATCACATGCAGTTTTTGGTCCTACGAGCTAGAGTTGTTTTCTCCTAAGGAAAGTCACTATTGCGCTCCCATTGCCACACACAGTGCAAAGAGGACTCGCGTCTGTTCCCATCAAGTACAGTGTATTGGACAGAAGAGGAGCTACTGTTCTTGTCAGTTTCCTAAGCAGAGTTGAACTATATATGGCCCTTGTGTGTAGGAAGCACAGTTCTTTTGTTCTGAGCAAGCTGACTGTTCGGACCCCATAGGAAACACAGTAGAGTAGAAGAGTGCTCTTTTCTCAAAAGCAGAGTGTGTTTCTTGTAAGGCGAGCTAGCGTTTGTTTCCCAGTCCTAAATGGAGTTGAATCACATGCAGTTATTGATCCTACGAGCAAAAGTTGTTTCCTGGTAAGGAAAGTCACTGTTGCACTCCCATTGCCATACACAGTGCAAATAGAACTCGCCTCTGTTCCCAGCAAGTACAGTGTATTGGACTGAAGAGGAGCTACTGTTCTTGTCAGTTTTGTAAGCAGAATTGACCTAGATATTGCCCGTGTGTAGGAAGCACAGTTCTTTTGTTCTGAGCAAGCTCACTGTTTTGGCCCTATAGGAAACACAGTAGAGTAGAAGAGTTCTCTTTTCTCAAAAGCAGAGTGTGTTTCTTGTAAGGCGAGCTAGCGTTTGTTTCCCAGTCCTAAATGGAGTTGAATCACATGCAGTTTTTGGTCCTACGAGCTAGAGTTGTTTTCTGGTAAGGAAAGTCACTATTGTGCTCCCATTGCCACACACAGTGCAAAGAGGACTCGTGTCTGTTCCCACCAAATACAGTGTATTGGACTGAAGAGGAGCTACTGTTCTTGTCAGTTTCCTAAGCAGAGTTGATCTAGATATGGCCCCTGTGTGTAGGAAGCAAAGTTCTTTTGTTCTAGGCAAGCTGACTGCTCGGATGCCATAGGAAACAAAGTAGAGTAGAAGAGTGCTCTTTTCTCAAAGCAGAGTGTGTTTCTTGTAAGGCGAACTAGTGCTTGTTTCCCAGTCTGAAATGGAGTTGAATCCCATGCAGTTTCTGGTCCTATGAGCAAGAGATGTTAACTGGTAAGAAGAGTCACTATTGCCCTCCCATTGCCATATACAGTGCAAATAGCTCTCGCGTTATTTCCAGCAGGTACAGTGTATTGGACTGAAGAGGAGCTACTGTTCTTGTCAGTTTCCTAAGCGGAGTTAAACTAGATATGGCCCGTGTGTGTAGGAAGCACAGTTCTTTTGTTCTGAGCAAGCTCACTATTCTGGCCCTATAGGAAACACAGTAGAGTAGAAGAGTGCTCTTTTCTCAAAAGCAGAGTGTGTTTCTTGTAAGGCGAGCTAGCATTTGTTTCCCAGTCCTAAATGGAGTTGAATCACATGCAGTTTCTGGTTCTACGAGCAAGAGTTGTTTTCTGGTAAGAATAGTCACTATTGCGCTCCCATTGTCATACACAGGGCAAATAGCACTGGCGTCTGTTCCCAGCATGTACAGTGTATTGGCCTGAAGAGGATATACTGTTCTTGTCAGTTTCCTAAGCAGAATTGAACTAAATATGGCCCGTGTGTGTAGGAAGCACAGTTGTTTTGTTCTGAGCAAGCTCACTCTTTTGGCCCTGTAGGAAACACAGTAGAGTAGAAGAGTGCTCTTTTCTCAAAAGCAGAGTGAGTTTCTTGTAAGGTGAGCTAGCGTTTGTTTCCCAGTCCTAAATGGAGTTGAATCACATGCAGTTTTTGGTCCTACGAGCTAGAGTTGTTTTCTGGTAAGGAAAGTCACTATTGCGCTCCCATTGCCACACACAGTGCAAAGAGGACTCGCGTCTGTTCCCATCAAGTACAGTGTATTGGACTGAAGAGGAGCTACTGTTCTTGTCAGTTTCCTAAGCAGAGTTGAACTAGATATGGCCCTTGTGTGTAGGAAGCACAGTTCTTTTGTTCTGAGCAAGCTGACTGTTCGGACCCCATAGGAAACACAGTAGAGTAGAAGAGTGCTCTTTTCTCAAAAGCAGAGTGTGTTTCTTGTAAGGCGAACTAGTGCTTGTTTCCCAGTCTGAAATGGAGTTGAATCCCATGCAGTTTCTGGTCCTACGCGCAAGAGATGTTAAATGGTAAGAAGAGTCACTATTGTGCTCCCATTGTCATATACAGTGCAAATAGCTCTCGCGTCTGTTCCAAGCAAGTACAGAGTATTGGCCTGAAGTGGAGCTACTGTTCTTGTCAGTTTCCTAAGCAGAGTTGAACTAGATATGGCCCGTGTGTGTAGGAAGCACAGTTCTTTTGTTCTGAGCAAGCTCACTGTTCGAACCCATAGTAAACACAGTAGATTAGAAGAGTGCTCTATACTCAAAAGCAGAGTGTGTTCCTTATAAGGCGAGCTATCCTTTGTTTCCCAGTCCTAAATGGAGTTGAATCACATGCAGTTTCTGGTCCTACGAGCAAGAGTTGTTTTCTGGTAAGAAGAGTGACTATTGCGCTCACATTGTCATACACAGGGCAAATAGCACTGGCATCTGTTCCCAGCATGTACAGTGTATTGGACTGAAGATGATCTACTGTTCTTGTCAGTTTCCTCAGCAGAATTGAACTAGATATGGCCGTGTGTGTAGGAAGCACAGTTCTTTTGTTCTGAGCAAGCTCACTGTTCGGACACCATAGGAAATACCGTTTTGTAGAAGAGTGATCTTTTCTCAAAAGCAGAGTGTGTTTCTTGTAAGGGGAGCTAGCATTTGTTTCCCAGTCCTAAATGGAGTTGAATCACATGCAGTTTTTGATCCTACGAGCAAGAGTTGTTTCCTGGTAAGGAAAGTCACTATTGGGCTCCTATTGCCACACACAGTGCAAAGAGGACTCGCGTCTGTTCCAATCAAGTACAGTGTATTGGACTGAAGAGGAGCTACTGTTCTTGTCAGTTTCCTAAGCAGAGTTGAACTAGATATGGCCCGTGTGTGTAGGAAGCACTGTTCTTTTCTACTGTAAGCTCACATATCGAACCCATGGAAACACAGTAGAGTAGAAGAGTGCCCTTTTCTGAAAAAGAGAGTGTGTTTCTTGTAAGGCGAGCTAGCATTTGTTTCCCAGTCCTAAATGGAGTTGAATCACATGCAGTTTCTGGTCCTACGAGCAAGAGTTGTTTTCTATTAAGAAGAGTCACTATTGTGCTCCCATTGTCATACACAGGGCAAATTGCACTGGTGTCTGTTCCCAGCATGTACAGTTTATTGGACTGAAAAGGATCTACTGTTCTTGTCAGTTTCCTAAGCAGAATTGAACTAGATATGGCCATGTGTGTAGGAAGCACAGTTCTTTTGTTCTGAGCAAGCTCACTGTTCTGGCCCTATAGAAAACACAGTAGAGTAGAAGAGTGATCTTTTCTCAAAAGCAGAGTGTGTTTCTTGTAAGGCGAGCTAGCGTTTGTTTCCCAGTCCTAAATGGAGTTGAATCACATGCAGTTTTTGATCCTATGAGCAAGAGTTGTTTTCTGGTAAGGAAAGTCACTATTGCGCTCCCATTGCCAAACACAGTGCAAATAGCACTCGCCTCTGTTCCCAGCAAGTACAGTGTATTCGACTGAAGAGGAGCTACTGTTCTTGTCAGTTTCGTAAGCAGAATTGACCTAGATATTGCCCGTGTGTGTGTGAAGCACAGTTCCATTTTTCTGAGCAAGCTCACTGTTCTTGCCCTATAGGAAACACAATAGAGTAGAAGAGTGCTCTTTTCTCAAAAGCAGAGTGTGTTTTTTGTAAGGTGAGCTATTGTTTGTTTCCCAGTATGAAATGGAGTTGAATCCCATGCAGTTTCTGGTCCTACAATCAAGAGTTGTTTTCTGGTAAGAAGAGTCACTATTGTGCTCCCATTGACAAATACAGTGCAAATAGCACTCGCGTCTGTTCACAGCAAGTACAGTGTATTGGACTGAAGAGGAGCTACTGTTCTTGTCAGTTTCCTAAGCAGAGTTGAACTAGATATGGCCCGTGGGTGTAGGAAGCACAGTCCTTTTGTTCTCAGCAAGCTCACTGTTTGCACCCCACAGGAAACACAGTAGAGTGGAGGAGTTCTCTTTTCTCAAAAGCAGAGTATGTTTCTTGTAAGGCGAGCTAGCGTTTGTTTCCCAGTCCTAAATGGAGTTGATTCACATGCAGTTTCTGGTCCTATGAGCAAGAGATGTTTTCTGGTAAGAAGAGAAACTATTTTGGTCCCATTGTCATACACATTGCAAATAGCACTGGCATCTGTTCCCTGCATGTACATTGTATTGGACTGAAGAGGATCTACTGTTCTTGTCAGTTTCCTAAGCAGAATTGAATTGGATATGGCCCGTGTGTGTAGGAAGCACAGTTGTTTTGTTCTGAGCAAGCTCACTGTTCGGACCACATAGGAATCACTGTAGAGTAGAAGAGTGCTCTTTTCTCAAAAGCAGAGTGAGTTTCTTGTAAGGCGAGCTAGCGTTTGTTTCCCAGTCCTAAATGGAGTTGACTCACATGCAGTTTTTGGTCCTAAGAGCTAGAGTTGTTTTCTGGTAAGGAAAGTCACTATTGCGCTCCCATTGCCACACACAGTGGTAAGAGGACTCGCGTCTGTTCCCATCAAGTACAGTGTATTGGACTGAAGAAGAGCTACTGTTCTTGTCAGTTTCCTAAGCAGAGTTGAACTGGATATGGCCCCTGTGTGTAGGAAGCAAAGTTTTTTTGTTTTGAGCAAGCTGACTGTTCGGACCCCATAGGAAACAGAGTAGAGTAGAAGAGTGCTCTTTTCTCAAAGCAGAGCGTGTTTCTTGTAAGGCGAACTAGTGCTTGTTTCCCAGTCTGAAATGGAGTTGAATCACATGCAGTTTTTGGTCCTACGAGCAAGATATGTTAACTGGTAAGAAGAGTCACTATTGTGCTCCCATTGCCATATACAGTGCAAATAGCTCTCGCGTTGTTCCCAGCAAGTACCGTGTATTGGACTGAAGAGGAGCTACTGTTCTTGTCAGTTTCCTAAGCGGAGTTAAACTACATATGGCCCGTGTGTGTAGGAAGCACAGTTCTTTTGTTCTGAGCAAGCTCACTATTCTGGCCCTATAGGAAACACAGTAGAGTAGATGAGTGATCTTTTCTGAGAAGCAGAGTGTGTTTCTTGTAAGGCGAGCTAGCATTTGTTTCCCAGTCCTAAATGGAGTTGAATCACATGCAGTTTCAGATCCTACGAGCAAGAGTTTTTTTCTGGTAAGAAGAGTCACTATTGCACTCCCATTGTCATACACAGGGCAAATAGCACTGGCGTCTGTTCCCAGCATGTACAGTGTATTGGACTGAAGAGGAGCTACTGTTCTTGTCAGTTTCCTAAGCAGAATTGAACTAGATATGGCCGTGTGTGTAGGAAGCACAGTTCTTTTGTTCTGAGCAAGCTCACTCTATTGGCCCTATAGGAAACACAGTAGAGTAGAAGATTGCTCTTTTCTCAAAAGTAGAGTGTGTTTCTTGTAAGGCAAGCTAGCGTTTGTTTCCCAGTCCTAAATTGAGTTCAGTCACATGCAGTTTTTGGTCCTACGGCCTAGAGTTGTTTTCTGGTAAGGAAAGTCACTGTTGCGCTCCCATTGCCACACACAGTGCAAAGAGGACTCGCGTCTGTTCCCATCAAGTACAGTGTAATGGACTGAAGAGGAGCTACTGTTCTTGTCAGTTTCCTAAGCAGAGTTGAACTAGATATGACCCGTGTGTGTAGGAAGCCCAGTTCTTTTGTACTGTAAGCTCACTGATCGAACCCATAGGAAACAGAGTAGAGTAGAAGAGTGCTCTTTTCTCAAAAGCAGAGTGTGTTTCTTGTAAGGCGAGCTAGCATTTGTTTCCCAGTCCTAAATGGAGTTGAATCACATGCAGTTTCTGGTTCTACGAGCAAGAGTTGTTTTCTGGTAAGAAGAGTCACTATTGCGCTCCCATTGTCATACACAGGGCAAATAGCACTGGCGTCTGTTCCCAGCATGTACAGTGTATTGGACTGAAGAGGATCTACTGTTCTTGTCAGTTTCCTAAGCAGAATTGAACTAGATATGGCCCGTGTGTGTAGGAAGCACAGTTGTTTTGTTCTGAGCAAGCTCACTGTTTTGGCCCTATAAGAAACACAGTAGAGTAGAAGAGTGCTCTTTTCTCAAAAGCAGAGTGAGTTTCTTGTAAGGCGAGCTAGCGTTTGTTTCCCAGTCCTAAATGGAGTTGAATCACATGCAGTTTTTGGTCCTACGAGCTAGAGTTGTTTTCTCCTAAGGAAAGTCACTATTGCGCTCCCATTGCCACACACAGTGCAAAGAGGACTCGCGTCTGTTCCCATCAAGTACAGTGTATTGGACAGAAGAGGAGCTACTGTTCTTGTCAGTTTCCTAAGCAGAGTTGAACTATATATGGCCCTTGTGTGTAGGAAGCACAGTTCTTTTGTTCTGAGCAAGCTGACTGTTCGGACACCATAGGAAACACAGTAGAGTAGAAGAGTGCTCTTTTCTCAAATGCAGAGTGTGTTTCTTGTAAGGCGAACTAGTGCTTGTTTCCCAGTCTGAAATGGAGTTGAATCCCATGCAGTTTCTGGTCCTACGCGCAAGAGATGTTAACTGGTAAGAAGAGTCACTATTGCGCTCCCATTGACATATACAGTGCAAATAGCTCTCGCGTCTGTTCCCAGCAAGTACAGTGTATTGGACTGAAGTGGAGCTACCGTTCTTGTCAGTTTCCTAAGCGGAGTTAAACTAGATATGGCCCGTGTGTGTAGGAAGCACAGTTCTTTTGTTCTGAGCAAGCTCACTGTTCGAACCCATAGTAAACACAGTAGATTAGAAGAGTGCTCTATACTCAAAAGCAGAGTGTGTTCCTTATAAGGCGAGCTAGCATTTGTTTCCCAGTCCTAAATGGAGTTGAATCACATGCAGTTTTTTGTCCTACGAGCAAGAGTTGTTTTCTGGTAAGAAGAGTGACTATTGCGCTCCCATTGTCATACACAGGGCAAATAGCACTGGCATCTGTTCCCAGCATGTGCAGTGTATTGGACTGAAGAGGAGCTACTGTTCTTGTCAGTTTCCTAAGCAGAGTTGAACTATATATGGCCCGTGTGTCTAGAAAGCACAGTTCTTTTCTACTGTAAGCTCACTTATCGAACCCATAGGAAACACAGTAGAGTAGAAGAGTGATCTTTTCTCAAAAGCAGAGTGTGTTTCTTGTAAGGTGAGCTAGCGTTTGTTTCCCAGTCCTAAATGGAGTTGAATCACATGCAGTTTTTGATCCTACAAGCAAGAGTTGTTTCCTGGTAAGGAAAGTCACTGTTGCACTCCCATTGCCATACACAGTGCAAATAGAACTCGCCTCTGTTCCCAGCAAGTACAGTGTATTGGACTGAAGAGGAGCTACTGTTCTTGTCAGTTTTGTAAGCAGAATTGACCTAGATATTGCCCGTGTGTAGGAAGCACAGTTCTTTTGTTCTGAGCAAGCTCACTGTTTTGGCCCTATAGGAAACACAGTAGAGTAGAAGAGTTCTCTTTTCTCAAAAGCAGAGTGTGTTTCTTGTAAGGCGAGCTAGCGTTTGTTTCCCAGTCCTAAATGGAGTTGAATCACATGCAGTTTTTGGTCCTACGAGCTAGAGTTGTTTTCTGGTAAGGAAAGTCACTATTGTGCTCCCATTGCCACACACAGTGCGAAGAGGACTCGTGTCTGTTCCCACCAAATACAGTGTATTGGACTGAAGAGGAGCTACTGTTCTTGTCAGTTTCCTAAGCAGAGTTGATCTAGATATGGCCCCTGTGTGTAGGAAGCAATGTTCTTTTGTTCTGAGCAAGCTGACTGCTCAGATGCCATAGGAAACAAAGTAGAGTAGAAGAGTGCTCTTTTCTCAAAGCAGAGTGTGTTTCTTGTAAGGCGAACTAGTGCTTGTTTCCCAGTCTGAAATGGAGTTGAATCCCATGCAGTTTCTGGTCCTATGAGCAAGAGATGTTAACTGGTAAGAAGAGTCACTATTGCCCTCCCATTGCCATATACAGTGCAAATAGCTCTCGCGTTGTTCCCAGCAGGTACAGTGTATTGGACTGAAGAGGAGCTACTGTTCTTGTCAGTTTCCTAAGCGGAGTTAAACTAGATATGGCCCGTGTGTGTAGGAAGCACAGTTCTTTTGTTCTGAGCAAGCTCACTATTCTGGCCCTATAGGAAACACAGTAGAGTAGAAGAGTGCTCTTTTCTCAAAAGCAGAGTGTGTTTCTTGTAAGGCGAGCTAGCATTTGTTTCCCAGTCCTAAATGGAGTTGAATCACATGCAGTTTCTGGTTCTACGAGCAAGAGTTGTTTTCTGGTAAGAAGAGTCACTATTGCGCTCCCATTGTCATACACAGGGCAAATAGCACTGGCGTCTGTTCCCAGCATGTACAGTGTATTGGACTGAAGAGGATATACTGTTCTTGTCAGTTTCCTAAGCAGAATTGAACTAGATATGGCCCGTGTGTGTAGGAAGCACAGTTGTTTTGTTCTGAGCAAGCTCACTCTTTTGGCCCTATAGGAAACACAGTAGAGTAGAAGAGTGCTCTTTTCTCAAAAGCAGAGTGAGTTTCTTGTAAGGCGAGCTAGCGTTTGTTTCCCAGTCCTAAATGGAGTTGAATCACATGCAGTTTTTGGTCCTACGAGCTAGAGTTGTTTTCTGGTAAGGAAAGTCACTATTGCGCTCCCATTGCCACACACAGTGCAAAGAGGACTCGCGTCTGTTCCCATCAAGTACAGTGTATTGGACTGAAGAGGAGCTACTGTTCTTGTCAGTTTCCTAAGCAGAGTTGAACTAGATATGGCCCTTGTGTGTAGGAAGCACAGTTCTTTTGTTCTGAGCAAGCTGACTGTTCGGACCCCATAGGAAACACAGTAGAGTAGAAGAGTGCTCTTTTCTCAAAAGCAGAGTGTGTTTCTTGTAAGGCGAACTAGTGCTTGTTTCCCAGTCTGAAATGGAGTTGAATCCCATGCAGTTTCTGGTCCTACGCGCAAGAGATGTTAACTGGTAAGAAGAGTCACTATTGTGCTCCCATTGCCATATACAGTGCAAATAGCTCTCGCGTCTGTTCCAAGCAAGTACAGTGTATTGGACTGAAGTGGAGCTACTGTTCTTGTCAGTTTTCTAAGTGGAGTTAAACTAGATATGGCCCGTGTGTGTAGGAAGCACAGTTCTTTTGTTCTGAGCAAGCTCACTGTTCGAACCCATAGTAAACACAGTAGATTAGAAGAGTGCTCTATACTCAAAAGCAGAGTGTGTTCCTTATAAGGCGAGCTATCCTTTGTTTCCCAGTCCTAAATGGAGTTCAATCACATGCAGTTTCAGGTCCTACGAGCAAGAGATTTTTCTGGTAAGAAGAGTCACTATTGAGCTCCCATTGTCATACACAGGGCAAATAGCACTGGCTTCTGTTCCAAGCAAGTACAGTGTATTGGACAGAAGAGGAGCTACTGTTCTTGTCAGTTTCCTAAGCAGAGTTGAACTAGATATGGCACGTGTTTGGGAAGCACAGTTCTTTTGTTCTGAGCAAGCTCAATTTTCGGACCCCGTAGTAAACACAGTAGAGTCGAAGTGTTCTCTTTTCTCAAAAGCAGAGTGTGTTTCTTGTAAGGCTAGCTAGTGTTTGTTTCCCAGTCAGAAACGGAGTTGAATCCCATGCAGTTTCTGGTCCTACGAGCAAGAGTTGTTTTCTGGAAAGAAGAGTCACTATTTTGCTTTCTTTGCCATACACAGTGCAAATAGCACTCGCGTCTATTCCCAGCATGTAGAGTGTATTGGCCTGAAGATGATCTACTGTTCTTGTCAGTTTCCTAAGCAGAGTTGAACTAGATATTGCCCGTGTGTGTAGGAAGCACAGTTCTTTTGTTCTGAGCAAGCTCACTCTTCGGACCCCATAGGAAACACAGTAGAATAGAAGAGTGCTCTTTTCTCAAAAGCAGAGTGTGTTTCTTGTAAGGCGAGCTAGCGTTTGTTTCCCAGTCCAAAATGGAGTTGAATCACATGCAGTTTCTGGTCCTACGAGCAAGGGATGTATTCTTGTAAGGAAAGTCACTATTGTGCTCCCTCTGCCATAAACAGTGCAAATAGCACTCACGTCTGTTCTGAAAAAGTACAGTGTATTGGACTGAAGAGGAGCTACTGTTCTTGTCAGTTTCCTAAGCAGAGTTGAACTAGATATGGCCCGTGTGTGAAGCACAGTTCTTTTGTTATGAGCAAGCTCAATTTTCGGACCCCATAGTAAACACAGTAGAGTAGAACAGTGCCCTTTTCTCAAAAGCAGAGTGTGTTTCTTGTAAGGCTAGCTAGTGTTTGTTTCCCAGTCAGAAACAGAGTTGAATCCCATGGAGTTTCTGGTCCTACGAGCAAGAGTTGTTTTCTGGTAAGAAGAGTCACTATTTCGCTCCCTTTGCCATACACAGTGCAAACAGCACTCGCGTCTGCTCCCAGCAAGTACAGTGTATTGGATTGAAGAGGAGCTACTGTTCTTGTCAGTTTCCTAAGCAGAGTTGAACAAGATATAGCCCGTGTGTGTAGGAAGCACAGTTCTTTTGTTCTGAGCAAGCTCACTGTTCTGGTCCTATAGGAAACACAGAAGAGTAGAAGAGTGCTCTTTTCTCAAAAGCGGAGTGTGTTTCTTGTAAGGTGAGCTAGCGTTTGTTTCCCAGTCCTAAACGGAGTAGAATTACATGCAGTTTGTTGTCCTATGAGCAAGAGTTGTTTTCTGATAAGAAGAGTCACTATTGCCCTCCTATTGCCATACACAGTGCAAACAACACTTGCTACTGTTCTTTGCAAGTACAGTGTATTGGACAGAAGAGGAGCTATTGTTCTTGTCAGTTTCCTAAGCAGAGTTGAACTAGATATGGCCCGTGTGTGTAGGAAGCACAGTTCTTTTGTTCTGAGCAAGCTCACTGTTCGGACCCCATAGGAAACACAGTAGAGTAGAAGAGTGCTCTTTTCTCAAAAGTAGAGTGTGTTTCTTGTAAGACGAGTTAGCGTTTGTTTCCAAGTCCTAAATGGAGTTGAATCACATGCAGTTTCTGATCCTAGGAGCAAGAATTGTTTTCTGATAAGAAGAGTCACTATTGCGCTCCCATTGTCATATACAGGGCAAATAGCACTGGCGTCTGTTCCCAGCATGTACAGTGTATTGGACTGAAGAGGATCTACTGTTCTTGTCAGTTTCTGAGGCAGAGTTGAACTAGATATGGCCGGTGTGTGTAGGAAGCACAGTTCTTTTGTTCTGAGCAAGCTCACTGTTTTGGTCCTATAGGAAACACAGTAGAGTAGAAGAGTGCTCCTTTCTCAAAAGCAGAGTGTGTTTCTTGTAAGGCGAGCTAGTTTTTGTTTCCCAGTCCTAAATGGAGTTGAATCACATGCAGTTTCTGGGCCTACAAGCAAGAGTTGTTTTCTAGTAAGAAGAGTCACTATTGTGTTCCCATTGCCATACACAGGGCAAATAGGACTCGCGTCTGTTCCCAGGATGTACAGTGCATTGGACTGAAGAGGATCTACTGTTCTTGTCAGTTTCCTAAGCAAAGTTGAACTAGATATGGCCCGTGTTTGTAGGAAGTACACTTCTTTTGTTCTGAGCAAGCTCACTCTTCTGGCCCTATAGGAAACACAGTAGAGTAGAAGAGTGCTCTTTTCTCAAAAGCAGAATGTGTTTCTTCTAAGGCGAGCTAGCGTTTGTTTCCCACTCCTAAATGGAGTTCAATCACATGCAGTTTCTGGTCCTACGAGCAAGAGTTGTATTATGATAAGAAGAGTCACTATTGTGCTCCCATTGTCATACAAGGGGTAAAATAGCACTGGCGTCTGTTCCCAGCATGTAAAGTGTATTGGACTGAAGAGGATCTACTGTTCTTGTCAGTTTCCTAAGCAGAGTTGAACTAGGTATGGCCCGTGTGTGAAGGAAGCACAGTTCTTTTGTTCTGAGCAAGCTCACTGTTCGGACCCCATAGGAAACACAGTAGAATAGAAGAGTGCTCTTTTCTCAAAAGCAGAGTGTGTTTCTTGTAAAGCGAGCTAGCGTTTGTTTCCCAGTCCTATATGGAGTTGAATCACATGCAGTTTCTTGTCCTACGAGCAAGAGTTGTTTTCTGGTAAGAAGAGTCACTATTGCGCTCCCATTGTCATACACAGGGCAAATAGCACTGGCATCTGTTCCCAGCATGTACAGTGTATTGGACTGAAGATGATCTACTGTTCTTGTCAGTTTCCTAAGCAGAGTTGAACTAGATATGGCCCGTGTGTGTAGGAAGCACAGTTCTTTTGTTCTGAGCAAGCTCACTGTTCGGACCCCATAGGAAACACAGTAGAATAGAAGAGTGCTCTTTTCTCAAAAGCAGAGTGTGTTTCTTGTAACGCGAGCTAGCGTTTGTTTCCCACTCCAAAATGGAGTTGAATCACATGCAGTTTCTGGTCCTATGAGCAAGGGATGTATTCTTGTAAGGAAAGTCACTATTGTGCTCCCTTTACGATAAACAGTGCAAATAGCACTCACGTCTGTTCCGAGAAAGTACAGTGTATTAGACTGAAGAGGAGCTACTGTTCTTGTCAGTTTCCTAAGCAGAGTTGAACTAGATATGGCCCGTGTGTGTGAAGCACAGTTCTTTTGTTCTGAGCAAGCTCAATTTTCGGGCCCCATAGTAAACACAGTAGAGTAGAAGAGTGCTCTTTTCTCAAAAGCAGAGTGTGTTTCTTGTAAGGCTAGCTAGTGTTTGTTTCCCAGTCAGAAACGGAGTTGAATCCCATGCAGTTTCTGGTCCTACGAGCAAGAGTTGTTTTCTTGTAAGAAGAGTCACTATTTCGCTCCCTTTGCCATACACAGTGCAAATAGCACTCGCGTCTGCTCCCAGCAAGTACAGTGTATTGAATTGAAGAGGAGCTACTGTTCTTGTCAGTTTCCTAAGCAGAGTTGAACTAGATATGGCTCGTGTGTGTAGGAAGCACAGTTCTTTTGTTCTGAGCAAGCTCACTGTTCTGGTTCTATAGGAAACACAGAAGAGTAGAAGAATGCTCTTTTCTCAGAAGCAGAGTGTGTTTCTTGTAAGGTGAGCTAGCGTTGGTTTCCCAGTCCTAAATGGAGTTGAATTACATGCAGTTTCTTGTCCTATGAGCAAGAGTTGTTTTCTGATAAGAAGAGTCACTATTGCCCTCCTATTGCCATACACAGAGCAAACAACACTTGCTACTGTTCTTTGCAAGTACAGTGTATTGGACAGAAGAGGAGCTACTGTTCTTGTCAGTTTCCTAAGCAGAGTTGAACTACATATGGTTCGTGTGTGTAGGAAGCACAGTTCTTTTGTTCTGAGCAAGCTCACTGTTCGGACCCCATAGGAAACACAGTAGAGTAGAAGAGTGCTCTTTTCTCAAAAGTAGAGTGTGTTTCTTGTAAGACGAGCTAGCGGTTGTTTCCAAGTCCTAAATGGAGTTGAATCACATGCAGTTTCTGATCCTAGGAGCAAGAATTGTTTTCTGATAAGAAGAGTCACTATTGCGCTCCCATTGTCATACACAGGGCAAATAGCACTGGCGTCTGTTCCCAGCATGTACAGTGTATTGGACTGAAGAGGATCTACTGTTCTTGTCAGTTTCCGAGGCAGAGTTGAACTAGATATGGCCGGTGTGTGTAGGAAGCACAGTTCTTTTGTTCTGATCAAGCTCACTGTTCTGGCCCTATGGGAAACACAGTAGAGTAGGAGAGTGCTCTATTCTCAAAAGCAGATTGTGTTTTTTGTAAGGCGAGCTAGCTTTTGTTTCCCAGTCCTAAATGGAGTTGAATCACATGCAGTTTCTGGTCCTACAAGCAAGAGTTGTTTTCTGGTAAGAAGAGTCACTATTGTGTTCCCATTGCCATACACAGGGCAAATAGGTCTCACGTCGGTTCCCAGGATGTACAGTGTATTGGACTGAAGAGGATCTACTGTTCTTGTCAGTTTCCTAAGCAAAGTTGAACTAGATATGGCCCGTGTGTGTAGGAAGTACACTTCTTTTGTTCTGAGCAAGCTCACTCTTCTGGCCCTATAGGAAACACAGTAGAGTAGAAGAGTGCTCTTTTCTCAAAAGTAGAGTGTGTTTCTTGTAAGACGAGCTAGCGTTTGTTTCCAAGTCCTAAATGGAGTTGAATCACATGCAGTTTCTGGTCCTACGAGCAAGGGATGTATTCTGGTAAGGAAAGTCACTATTGTGCTCCTTTTGAGATAAACAGTGCAAATAGCATTCACGTCTGTTCCGAGAAAGTACAGTGTATTGGACTGAAGAGGAGCTACTGTTCTTGTCAGTTTCCTAAGCAGAGTTGAACTAGATATGGCCCGTGTGTGTGAAGCACAGTTCTTTTGTTCTGAGCAAGCTCAATTTTCGGACCCCATAGTAAACACAGTAGAGTAGAAGAGTGCTCTTTTCTCAAAAGCAGAGTGCGTTTCTTGTAAGGCTAGCTAGTGTTTGTTTCCCAGTCAGAAACGGAGTTGAATCCCATGCAGTTTCTGGTCCTACGAGCAAGAGTTGTTTTCTGGTAAGAAGAGTCACTATTTCGCTCCCTTTGCCATACACAGTGCAAATAGCACTCGCGTCTGCTCCCAGCAAGTACAGTGTATTGGATTGAAGAGGAGCTACTGTTCTTGTCAGTTTCCTAAGCAGAGTTGAACAAGATATAGCCCGTGTGTGTAGGAAGCACAGTTCTTTTGTTCTGAGCAAGCTCACTGTTCTGGTCCTATAGGAAACACAGAAGAGTAGAAGAGTGCTCTTTTCTCAAAAGCAGAGTGTGTTTCTTGTAAGGTGAGCTAGCGTTTGTTTCCCAGTCCTAAATGGAGTTGAATTACATGCAGTTTCTTGTCCTATGAGCAAGAGTTGTTTTCTGATAAGAAGAGTCACTATTGCCCTCCTATTGCCATACACAGTGCAAACAACACTTGCTACTGTTCTTTGCAATTACAGTGTATTGGACAGAAGAGGAGCTACTGTTCTTGTCAGTTTCCTAAGCAGAGTTGAACTACATATGGTTTGTGTGTGTAGGAAGCACAGTTCTTTTGTTCTGAGCAAGCTCACTGTTCGGACCCCATAGGAAACACAGTAGAGTAGAAGAATGCTCTTTTCTCAAAAGTAGAGTGTGTTTCTTGTAAGACGAGCTAGCGTTTGTTTCCAAGTCCTAAATGGAGTTGAATCACATGCAGTTTCTGATCCTAGGAGCAAGAATTGTTTTCTGATAAGAAGAGTCACTATTGCGCTCCCATTGTCATACACAGGGCAAATAGCACTGGCGTCTGTTCCCAGCATGTACAGTGTATTGGACTGAAGAGGATCTACTGTTCTTGTCAGTTTCCGAGGCAGAGTTGAACTAGATATGGCCGGTGTGTGTAGGAAGCACAGTTCTTTTGTTCTGATCAAGCTCACTGTTCTGGCCCTATGGGAAACACAGTAGAGTAGGAGAGTGCTCTTTTCTCAAAAGCAGAGTGTGTTTCTTGTAAGGCGAGCTAGCTTTTGTTTCCCAGTCCTACATGGAGTTGAATCACATGCAGTTTCTGGTCCTACATGCAAGAGTTGTTTTCTGGTAAGAAGAGTCACTATTGTGTTCCCATTGCCATACACAGGGCAAATAGGTCTCGCGTCTGTTCCCAGGATGTACAGTGTATTGGACTGAAGAGGATCTACTGTTCTTGTCAGTTTCCTAAGCAAAGTTGAACTAGATATGGCCCGTGTGTGTAGGAAGTACACTTCTTTTGTTCTGAGCAAGCTCACTCTTCTGGCCCTATAGGAAACACAGTAGAGTAGAAGAGTGCTCTTTTCTCAAAAGCAGAATGTGTTTCTTGTAAGGCGAGCTAGCGTTTGTTTCCCAGTCCTAAATGGAGTTCAATCACATGCAGTATCTGGTCCTACGAGCAATAGTTGTATTATGGTAAGAAGAGTCACTATTGTGCTCCCATTGTCATACACAGGGCAAATAGCACTGGCGTCTGTTCCCAGCATGTAAAGTGTATAGGACTGAAGAGGATCTACTGTTCTTGTCAGTTTCCTAAGCAGAGTTGAACTAGATATGGCCCGTGTGTGTAGGAAGCACAGTTCTTTTGTTCTGAGCAAGCTCACTGTTCGGACCCCAAAGGAAACACAGTAGAATAGAAGAGTGCTCTTTTCTCAAAAGCAGAGTGTGTTTCTTGTAAAGCGAGCTAGCGTTTGTTTCCCAGTCCTAAATGGAGTTGAAACACATGCAGTTTCTGGTCCTACAAGCAAGAGTTGTTTTTTGGTAAGAAGAGTCACTATTGCGCTCCCATTGTCATACACAGGGCAAATAGCACTCTCGTCTGTTCCCAGCATGTACAGTGTATTGGACTGAAGATGATCTACTGTTCTTGTCAGTTTCCTAAGCAGAGTTGAACTAGATATGGTCCGTGTGTAGGAAGCAAAGTTTTCTGTTCTGAGCATGCTCACTGTTTGGACCTCATAGGAAACACAGTAGAGTAGAAGAGTGCTCTTTTCTCAAATGCACAGTGTGTTTCTTGTAAGGCGATCTAGTGTTTGTTTCCCAGTCCTAAATGGAGTTGAATCACATGCAGTTTTGGGTCCTACGAGCAAGAGTTGTTTTACGGTAAGAAGAGTCACTATTGCAGTGCCATTTCCATACAAAAGACAATTAGCACTGGCGTCTGTTCCCAGCAAGTACAGTGTATTGGACTGAAGAGGATCTACTGTTCTTGTCAGGTTTATAAGCAGAATTGAACTAGATATGGCCGTGTGTGTAGAAAGCACATTTTTTTTTGTTCTGAGCAAGCTCACTGTTCGGACCCCATAGGAAACACAGTAGAGTAGAGGAGTGCTCTTTTCTCTAAAGCAGATTGTGTTTCTTGTAAGGCAAGCTAGCATTTGTTTCCCAGTCCTAAATGGAGTTGAATCACATGCAGTTTCTGGTCCTAAGAGCAAGAGTTGTTTTATGGTAAGAATAGTCACTATTGCGCTGCCATTGCCATACACAGGACAAATAGCACTGGCGTCTTTTCCCACCAAGTACAGTGTATTGGACTGAAGAGGATCTACTGTTCTTGTCAGGTTCCTAATCAGAATTGAACTAGATATGGCCGTGTGTGTAGGAAGGACAGTTCTTTTGTTCTGAGCAAGCTCACTGTTCTGGCCCTACAATAAACACAGTAGAGTAGAAGAGTGCTCTTTTCTCAAAAGCAGAGGGTGTTTCTTGGAAGGCGAGCTAGCATTTGTTTCCCAGTCCTAAATGGAGTTGAATCCCATGCAGTTTCTGGTCCTACGAGCAAGAGTTGTGTTCTGGTAAGAAGAGTCACTATTGTACTGCCATTGCCATACACAGGATAAATAGCACTGTTGTCTGTTCCCAGCAAGTACACTGTATTGGACTGAAGAGGATCTACTCTTCATGTCAGGGTCCTAAGCAGAATTGAACTACATATGGCCATGTTTGTAGGAAGCACAGTTCTTTTGTTCTGAGCAAGCTCACTGTTCTGGCCCTATAGAAAACACAGTAGAGTAGAAGAGTGCTCTTTTCTCAAACGCAGAGTGTGTTTCTTGTAAGGCGAGCTAGTGTTTTTTTTCCCAGTCCTAAATGGAGTTGAATCACATGCAGTTTCTGGTCCTACGAGCAAGAGTTGTTTTCTGGTAAGGAAAGTCACTATTGTGTTCCCATTGCCATACACAGTGCAAAGAGCACTCGCGTCTGTTCCCAGCAAGTACAGTGTATCGGACTGAAGAGGAGCTACTGTTCTTGTCAGTTTCCTAAGCAGAGTTGAACGAGATATGGCGCGTGTGTGTAGGAAGAACAGTTCTCTTGTTCTGAGAAAGCTCAGTTTTCTGGCCCTATAAGAAACACAGTAGAGTAGAAGAGTGCTCTTTTCTCTAAAGCAGAGTGTGTTTCATGTAAGGCGAGCTAGCATTTGTTTCCCAGTCCTAAATGGAGTTGAATCACATGCAGTTTCTGGTCCTACGATTAAGAATTGGTTTCTGGTAAGGAAAGACACTATTGAGCTCCCATTGACATACATAGAGCAAATAGCACTCGGTCCGTTCCCAGCAAGTACAGTGCATCGGACTGAAGAGGAGCTACTGTTCTTGTCAGTTTCCTAAGCAGAGTTGAACTAGATATGGTCCGTGCGTGTCGGAAGCACAGTTCTTTTGTTCTGAGCAAGCTCACTGTTCTGGCCCGATAGGAAACACTGTAGAGTAGAAGAGTGCTCTTTTCTCAAAAGCAGAGTGTGTTTCTTGTAAAACGAGCTATCATTTGTTTCCCAGTCCTGAATGGAGTTGAATCACATGCAGTTTCTGGTCCTATGAGCAAGAGTTGTTTTCTGGTAAGAAGAGTCACTATTGTGCTCCCATTGTCATACACAGGGCAAATAGCGCTGGCGTCTGTTCCCAGGATGTACAGTGTATTGGACTGAAGAGGATCTACTGTTCTTGTGAGTTTCCTAAGCAGAGTTGAACTAGATATGGCCCGTGTGAAGGAAGCACAGTTCTTTTGTTCTGAGCAAGCTCACTGTTCTGGCCCTATAGGAAACACAGTAGAGTAGAAGAGTGCTCTTTCTCAAAAGCAGAGTGTTTTTCTTGTAATGCGAGCTAGCGTTTGTTTCCAATCCTAAATGGAGTTGAATCACATGCAGTTTCTGGTCCTAGGAACAAGAGCTGTTTTCTGGTAAGAAGAGTCACTATTGCGCTCCCATTGTCATACACAGGGCAAATAGTACTGGTGTCTGTTCCCAGCATGTACAGTGTATTGGACTGAAGAGGATCTACTGTTCTTGTCAGTTTCCTAAGCAGAATTGAATAGATATGGCCCCTGTGTGCAGGAAGCACAGTTATTTTGTTCTCAGGAAGCTCACTCTTCAGGCCCTATAGGAAACACAGTATAGTAGAAGATTGCTCTTTTGTCAAAAGCAGAGTGTTTTTCTTGTAAGGCGAGCTTGCGTTTCTTTCCCAGTCCTAAATGGAGCTGAGACACATGCAGTTTTTGTTCCTACGAGCAAGAGTTTTTTTCTGTTAAGAAGAGTCACTATTGCACTCCCATTGCCATACACAGTGCAAATAGCACTTAAATCTGTTCCCAGCAAGTACAGTGTATTGGACTGAAGAGGATCTACTGTTCTTGTCAGGTTCCTGAGCAGACTTGAACTAGATATGGCCCGTGTGTGTAGGAAGCACAGTTCTTTTGTTCTGAGCAAGCTCACTGTTCGGATCCCATAGGAGACTCAGTAGAGTAGAAGAGTATTCTTTTCTCAAAAGCAGAGTGTGTTTCATGTAAGGCAAGCTAGCATTTGTTTCCCAGTCCTAAATGGAGTTGAATCACATGCAGTTTCTGGTCCTACGAGCAAGAGTTGTTTTCTGGTAAGAAGAGTCCCTATTGCGCTCCCATTGTCATACACAGAGCAAATAGTCCTGGCGTCTGTTCCTAGCATGTACAGTGAATTGGACTGAAGAGGAGCTACTGTTCTTGTCAGTTTCCTAAGCAGAGTTGAACTAGATATGGCCCGTTTTTGTAGGAAGCACAGTTCTTTTGTTCTGAGCAAGCTCACTGTTCGGACCCATAGGAAACACAGTAGAATAGAAGAGTGCTCTTTTCTCAAAAGCAGAGTGTGTTTCATGTAAGGCGAGCTAGCATTTGTTTCCCAGTCCTAAATGGAGTTGAATCACATGCAGTTTCTGGTCCTACGAGCAAGAGTTGTTTTCTGGTAAGAAAAGTCACTATTGTGCTCCCATTGCCATACACAGTGCAAATAGCACTCGCATGTGTTCCCAGCTAGTACAGGGTATCGTACTGAAGAGGAGTTACTATTTTTGTCAGTTTCCTAAGCAGAGTTGAACTAGATATGGCCCGTGTGTGTAGGAAGCACAGTTTTTTTTTTTTTTTTCTGAGCAAGATCACTGTTCTGGCCCTATAGGAAACACTTTAGAGAATAAGAGGGCTCTTTTCTCAAAAGCAGAGTGTGTTTCATGTAAGGCGAGCTAGCATTTGTTTCCCAGTCCTAAATGGAGTTGAATCACATGCAGTTTCTGGTCCTACGATCAAGAGTTGTTTTCTGGTAAGAAGAGTCACTATTGTGCTCCCATGGCCATACACAGTGCAAATAGCACTCGCGTCTGTTCCCAGCAAGTACAGTGTATCGGACTGAAGAGTAGCTACTGTTCTTGTCAGTTTCCTAAACAGAGTTGAACGAGATATGGCCCGTGTGTGTAGGAAGCTCAGTTCTTTTGTTTTGAGCAAGCTCACTGTCTTGACCACATAGGAATCACAGTAGAGTAGACGAGTGCTCTTTTCTCAAAAGCAGGGTGTGTTTCTTGTAAGGCGAGCTAGTGTTTGTTTCCCAGTCCTAAATGGAGTTGAATCACATGCAGTTTCTGGTCCTACGAGCAAGAGTTGTTTTCTGGTAAGGAAAGTCACTATTGCGCTCCCATTGCCATACACAGTGCAAATAGCACTCGCGACTGTTCCCAGCAATTACAGTGTATCGGACTGAGGAGGAGCTACTGTTCTTGTCAGTTTCCTAAGCAGAGTTGAACTAGATATGGTCCGTGTGTAGGAAGCAAAGTTTTCTGTTCTGAGCATGCTCACTGTTTGGACCCCATAGGAAACACAGTAGAGTAGAAGAGTGCTCTTTTCTCAAATGCACAGTGTGTTTCTTGTAAGGCGATCTAGTGTTTGTTTCCCAGTCCTAAATGGAGTTGAATCACATGCAGTTTTGGGTCCTACGAGCAAGAGTTGTTTTACGGTAAGAAGAGTCACTATTGCAGTGCCATTTCCATACAAAAGACAATTAGCACTGGCGTCTGTTCCCAGCAAGTACAGTGTATTGGACTGAAGAGGATCTACTGTTCTTGTCAGGTTTATAAGCAGAATTGAACTAGATATGGCCGTGTGTGTAGAAAGCACATTTTTTTTGTTCTGAGCAAGCTCACTGTTCGGACCCCATAGGAAACACAGTAGAGTAGAGGAGTGCTCTTTTCTCTAAAGCAGATTGTGTTTCTTGTAAGGCAAGCTAGCATTTGTTTCCCAGTCCTAAATGGAGTTGAATCACATGCAGTTTCTGGTCCTAAGAGCAAGAGTTGTTTTATGGTAAGAATAGTCACTATTGCGCTGCCATTGCCATACACAGGACAAATAGCACTGGCGTCTGTTCCCACCAAGTACAGTGTATTGGACTGAAGAGGATCTACTGTTCTTGTCAGGTTCCTAATCAGAATTGAACTAGATATGGCCGTGTGTGTAGGAAGGACAGTTCTTTTGTTCTGAGCAAGCTCACTGTTCTGGCCCTACAATAAACACAGTAGAGTAGAAGAGTGCTCTTTTCTCAAAAGCAGAGGGTGTTTCTTGGAAGGCGAGCTAGCATTTGTTTCCCAGTCCTAAATGGAGTTGAATCCCATGCAGTTTCTGGTCCTACGAGCAAGAGTTGTGTTCTGGTAAGAAGAGTCACTATTGTACTGCCATTGCCATACACAGGATAAATAGCACTGTTGTCTGTTCCCAGCAAGTACACTGTATTGGACTGAAGAGGATCTAGTCTTCATGTCAGGGTCCTAAGCAGAATTGAACTACATATGGCCGTGTTTGTAGGAAGCACAGTTCTTTTGTTCTGAGCAAGCTCACTGTTCTGGCCCTATAGAAAACACAGTAGAGTAGAAGAGTGCTCTTTTCTCAAACGCAGAGTGTGTTTCTTGTAAGGCGAGCTAGTGTTTTTTTTCCCAGTCCTAAATGGAGTTGAATCACATGCAGTTTCTGGTCCTACGAGCAAGAGTTGTTTTCTGGTAAGGAAAGTAACTATTGTGTTCCCATTGCCATACACAGTGCAAAGAGCACTCGCGTCTGTTCCCAGCAAGTACAGTGTATCGGACTGAAGAGGAGCTACTGTTCTTGTCAGTTTCCTAAGCAGAGTTGAACGAGATATGGCACGTGTGTGTAGGAAGAACAGTTCTCTTGTTCTGAGAAAGCTCAGTTTTCTGGCCCTATAAGAAACACAGTAGAGTAGAAGAGTGCTCTTTTCTCTAAAGCAGAGTGTGTTTCATGTAAGGCGAGCTAGCATTTGTTTCCCAGTCCTAAATGGAGTTGAATCACATGCAGTTTCTGGTCCTACGATTAAGAATTGGTTTCTGGTAAGGAAAGACACTATTGAGCTCCCATTGACATACATAGAGCAAATAGCACTCGGTCCGTTCCCAGCAAGTACAGTGCATCGGACTGAAGAGGAGCTACTGTTCTTGTCAGTTTCCTAAGCAGAGTTGAACTAGATATGGTCCGTGTGTGTCGGAAGCACAGTTCTTTTGTTCTGAGCAAGCTCACTGTTCTGGCCCGATAGGAAACACTGTAGAGTAGAAGAGTGCTCTTTTCTCAAAAGCAGAGTGTGTTTCTTGTAAAACGAGCTATCATTTGTTTCCCAGTCCTGAATGGAGTTGAATCACATGCAGTTTCTGGTCCTATGAGCAAGAGTTGTTTTCTGGTAAGAAGAGTCACTATTGTGCTCCCATTGTCATACACAGGGCAAATAGCGCTGGCGTCTGTTCCCAGCATGTACAGTGTATTGGACTGAAGAGGATCTACTGTTCTTGTCAGGTTCCTAAGCAGAGTTGAACTAGATATGGCCGTGTGTGTAGGAAGCACAGTTCTTTTGTTCTGAGCAAGCTCACTGTTCTGGCCCTATAGGAAACACAGTAGAGTAGAAGAGTGCTCTTTTCTCTAAAGCAGAGTGTGTTTCTTGTAAGGCGAGCTTGCGTTTGTTTCCCAGTCCTAAATGGAGTTGAGTCACATGCAGTTTTTGGTCCTACGAGCAAGAGTTGTTTTCTGGTAAGAAGAGTCACTATTTCGCTCCAATTGCCATACACAGTACAAATAGCACTCGCGTCTGTTCCCAGCAAGTACAGTGTATTGGACTGAATAGGAGCTACTGTTCTTGTCAGTTTCCAAAGCATAGTTGAACTAGATATGTTCCGTTTGTGTAGGAAGCACAGTTCTTTTGTTCTCATCAAGCTCACTGTTCTGGCCCTAAAAGAAACACAGTAGAGTAGAACAGTGCTCTTTTCTCAAAAGCAGAGTGTGTTTCTTGTAAGGCGAGCTAGGGTTTGTGTCCCAGTCCTAAATGGAGTTGAATCACATGCAGTTTCTGGTCCTACGAGCAAGAGTTGTTTTATGGTAAGAATAGTCACTATTGTGCTGCCATTGCCATACACAGGACAAATAGCACTGGCATCTGTTCCCAGCAAGTACAGTGTATTGCACTGAAGAGGATCTACTATTCTTGTCAATTTACTAAGCAGAATTGAACTAGATATGACCGTATGTGTAGGAAGCACAGTTCTTTTGTTCTGAGCAAGCTCACTGTTTTGGTCTTAATGGAAACACAGTTGAGTAGAAGAGTGCTCTTTTCTCAAAAGCAGAGTGTGTTTCTTGTAAGGCGAACTCGCATTTGTTTCCCAGGCCTAAATGGAGTTGAGTCACATGCAGTTTTTTGTCCTACGAGCAAGAGTTGTTTTCTGGTAAGACAAGTCACTATTGTGCTCCAATTGCCATACACAAAGCAATTAGCACTCGCGTATGTTCGCAGCAAGTACAGTGTATTGGACTGAATAGGAGCTACTGTTCTTGTCAGTTTCCTAAGCAGAGTTGAACTAGATATGGTCCGTGTGTGTAGGAAGCACAGTTCTTTTGTTCTGAGCAAGCTCACTGTTTGGGCCCCATAGGAAACACAGTAGAGTAGAAGAGTGCTCTCTTCTCAAAATCAGAGTGTGTTTCTTGTAAGGCGAGCTAGCATTTGTTTCCCAGTCTTAAATGGAGTTGAATCCCATGCAGTTTCTGGTCCTAGGAGCAAGAGTTGTTTTCTGGTAAGAAGAGTCATTATTGTGCTCCCATTGTCATACACAGGGCAAATAGCTCTGGCGTCTGTTCCCAGCATGTACAGTGTATTGGACTGAAGAGGATCTACTGTTCTTGTCAGGTTCCTAAGCAGAGTTGAACTAGATATGGCCGTGTGTGTAGGAAGCACAGTTCTTTTGTTCTGAGCAAGCTCACTGTTCTGGCCCTATAGGAAACACAGTAGAGTAGAAGAGTGCTCTTTTCTCTAAAGCAGAGTGTGTTTCTTGTAAGGCGAGCTTGCGTTTGTTTCCCAGTCCTAAATGGAGTTGAATCACATGCAGTTTCTGGTCCTACGAGCAAGAGTTGTTTTCTGGTAAGGAAAGTCACTATTGCGCTTCCATTGCCATACACAGTGCAAACAGCACTCGTGTCTGTTCCCAGCAATTACAGTGTATCGGACTGAAGAGGAGCTACTGTTCTTGTCAGTTTCATAAGCAGAGTTGAACTAGATATGGTCCGTGTGTAGGAAGCACAGTTTTCTGTTCTGAGCGAGCTCACTGTTTGGACCCCATAGGAAACACAGTAGAGTAGATGAGTGCTCTTTTCTCAAAAGCAGACTGTGTTTCTTGTAAGGCGAGCTAGCATTTGTTTCCCTGTCCTAAATGGAGTTGAATCCCATGCAGTTTCTGTTTCTACGAGCAAGAGTTGTTTTCTGGTAAGGAAAGTCACTATGGCGCTCCCATTGCCATACATAGTGCAAATAGCACTCGCGTGTGTTCCCAGCTAGTACAGTGTACCGGACTGAAGAGGAGCAACTGTTTTGTCAGTTTCCTAAGCAGAGTTGAACTAGATATGGCCCGTGTGTGTAGGATGCACAGGTTTTTTTTTTTTTTCTGAGCAAGCTCACTGTTCTGGCCCTATAGGAATCACTTTAGAGTATAAGAGGGCTCTTTTCTCAAAAGCAGAGTGTGTTTCTTGTAATGCAAGCTAGCGTTTGTTTCCCAGTCCTAAATGGTGTTGAATCTCATGCAGTTTCTGGTCCTACGAACAAGAGTTTTTTTCTGGTAAGAAGAGTCACTATTGTGCTCCCATGGCCATGCACAGAGCACATAGCACTCGCGTCTGTTCCCAGCAAGTACAGTGTATCGGACTGAAGAGTAGCTACTGTTTTTGTCAGTTTCCTAAGCAGAGTTGAACGAGATATGGCACGTGTGTGTAGGAAGCCTAGTTCTTTTGTTCTGAGCAAGCTCACTGTTTTGACCACATAGGAAACACAGTAGAGTAGAAGAGTGCTCTTTTCTCAAAAGCAGGGTGTGTTTCTTGTAAGGCGAGCTAGTGTTTGTTTCCCAGTCCTAAATGGAGTTGAATCACATGCAGTTTCTGGTCCTATGAGCAAGAGTTGTTTTCTGGTAAGGAAAGTCACTATTGCGCTCCCATTGCCATACACAGTGCAAATAGCACTCGCGTCTGTTCCCAGCAAGTACAGTGTATCGGACTGAAGAGGAGCTACTGTTCTTGTCGATTGGCTAAGCAGATTTGAACTAGATACGGTCCGTGTGTAGGAAGCACAGTTTTCTGTTCTGAGCAAGCTCACTGTTTGGACCCCGTAGGAAACACAATAGAGTAGAAGAGTGCTCTTTTCTCAAAAGCAGAGTGTGTTTCTTGTAAGGCGAGCTAGCATTTGTTTCCCAATCCTAAATGGAGTTGAATCACATGCAGTTTCTGGTCCTACGAGCAAGAGTTGTTTTATGGTAAGAAGAGTCACTATTGCGCTGCCATTGCCATACACAGGACAAATAGCACTGGCGTCTGTTCCCAGCAAGTACAGTGTATTGGACTGAAGGGGATCTGCTGTTCTTGTCAGGTTCCTAAACAGAATTGAACTAGATATGGCCGTGTGTGTAGGAAGCACAGTTCTTTTGTTCTGAGCAAGCTCACTGTTCTGGCCCTACAGGAAACACAGTAGAGTAGAAGAGTGCTCTTTTCTCAAAAGCAGAGTGTATTTCTTGTAAGGCGAGCTAGCGTTTGTTTCCCAGTCCTAAATGGAGTTGAGTCACATGCAGTTTCTGGTCCTAGGAACAAGAGTTGTTTTCTGGTAAGAAGAGTCACTATTGTGCTCCCATTGTCATACACAGGGCAAATAGTACTGGCGTCTGTTCCCAGCATGTACAGTGTATTGGACTGAAGAGGATCTACTGTTCTTGTCAGTTTCCTAAGCAGAATTGAATAGATATGGCCCCTGTTTGCAGGAAGCACAGTTCTTTTGTTCTGAGGAAGCTCACTCATCTGGCCCTATAGGAAACACAGTATAGTAGAAGAATGCTCTTTTGTCAAAAGCACAGAGTTTTTCTTGTAAGGCGAGCTAGCATTTCTTTCCCAGTCCTAAATGGAGTTGAGACACATGCAGTTTTTGGTCCTACGAGCAAGAGTTTTTTTCTGGTAAGAAGAGTCACTATTGCACTTTCATTGCCATACACAGTGCAAATAGCACTTGCATCTGTTCCCAGCAAATAAAGTGTATTGGACTGAAGAGGATCTACTGTTCTTGTCAGTTTTTTAAGCAGAGTTGAACTAGATATGGCCCGTGTGTGTAGGAAGCACAGTTCTTTTGTTCTGAGCAAGCTCACTGTTTTGGTCCTATAGGAAACACAGTTGAGTAGAAGAGTGCTCTTTTCTCAAAAGCAAGGTGTGTTTCTTGTAAGGCGAGCTCGCGTTTGTTTCCCAGTCCTAAATGGAGTTGTGTCACATGCAGTTTTTGGTCCTACGAGCAAGAGTTGTTTTCTGGTAAGAAGAGTCACTATTGCGCTCCAATTGCAATACACAGTGCAAATAGCACTCGCGTCTGTTCCCCGCAAGTACAGTGTATTGGACTGAATAGGAGCTACTGTTCTTGTCAGTTTCCTAAGCAGAGTTGAACTAGATATGGTCCGTGTGTGTAGGAAGCACAGTTCTTTTGTTCTGAGCAAGCTCACTGTTCTGGCCCGATAGGAAACACTGTAGAGTAGAAGAGTGCTCTTTTCTCAAAAGCAGAGTGTGTTTCTTGTAAAACGAGCTGTTTGTTTCCCAGACCTAAATGGAGTTGAATCACATGCAGTTTCTGGTCCTATGAGCAAGAGTTGTTTTCTGGTAAGAAGAGTCACTATTGTGCTCCCATTGTCATACACAGGGCAAATAGCGCTGGCGTCTGTTCCCAGCATGTACAGTGTATTGGACTGAAGAGGATCTACTGTTCTTGTCAGGTTCCTAAGCAGAGTTGAACTAGATATGGCCGTGTGTGTAGGAAGCACAGTTCTTTTGTTCTGAGCAAGCTCACTGTTCTGGCCCTATAGGAAACACAGTAGAGTAGAAGAGTGCTCTTTTCTCTAAAGCAGAGTGTGTTTCTTGTAAGGCGAGCTTGCGTTTGTTTCCCAGTCCTAAATGGAGTTGAATCACATGCAGTTTCTGGTCCTACGAGCAAGAGTTGTTTTCTGGTAAGGAAAGTCACTATTGCGCTTCCATTGCCATACACAGTGCAAATAGCACTCGTGTCTGTTCCCAGCAATTACAGTGTATCGGACTGAAGAGGAGCTACTGTTCTTGTCAGTTTCATAAGCAGAGTTGAACTAGATATGGTCCGTGTGTAGGAAGCACAGTTTTCTGTTCTGAGCAAGCTCACTGTTTGGACCCCATAGGAAACACAGTAGAGTAGATGAGTGCTCTTTTCTCAAAAGCAGACTGTGTTTCTTGTAAGGCGAGCTAGCATTTGTTTCCCAGTCCTAAATGGAGTTGAATCCCATGCAGTTTCTGTTTCTACGAGCAAGAGTTGTTTTCTGGTAAGGAAAGTCACTATGGCGCTCCCATTGCCATACATAGTGCAAATAGCACTCGCGTGTGTTCCCAGCTAGTACAGTGTACCGGACTGAAGAGGAGCAACTGTTTTGTCAGTTTCCTAAGCAGAGTTGAACTAGATATGGCCCGTGTGTGTAGGATGCACAGGTTTTTTTTTTTTTCTGAGCAAGCTCACTGTTCTGGCCCTATAGGAATCACTTTAGAGTATAAGAGGGCTCTTTTCTCAAAAGCAGAGTGTGTTTCTTGTAATGCGAGCTAGCGTTTGTTTCCCAGTCCTAAATGGTGTTGAATCTCATGCAGTTTCTGGTCCTACGAACAAGAGTTTTTTTCTGGTAAGAAGAGTCACTATTGTGCTCCCATGGCCATGCACAGAGCACATAGCACTCGCGTCTGTTCCCAGCAAGTACAGTGTATCGGACTGAAGAGTAGCTACTGTTGTTGTCAGTTTCCTAAGCAGAGTTGAACGAGATATGGCACGTGTGTGTAGGAAGCCTAGTTCTTTTGTTCTGAGCAAGCTCACTGTTTTGACCACATAGGAAACACAGTAGAGTAGAAGAGTGCTCTTTTCTCAAAAGCAGGGTGTGTTTCTTGTAAGGCGAGCTAGTGTTTGTTTCCCAGTCCTAAATGGAGTTGAATCACATGCAGTTTCTGGTCCTACGAGCAAGAGTTGTTTTCTGGTAAGGAAAGTCACTATTGCGCTCCCATTGCCATACACAGTGCAAATAGCACTCGCGTCTGTTCCCAGCAAGTACAGTGTATCGGACTGAAGAGGAGCTACTGTTCTTGTCGATTTGCTAAGCAGATTTGAACTAGATACGGTCCGTGTGTAGGAAGCACAGTTTTCTGTTCTGAGCAAGCTCACTGTTTGGACCCCGTAGGAAACACAATAGAGTAGAAGAGTGCTCTTTTCTCAAAAGCAGAGTGTGTTTCTTGTAAGGCGAGCTAGCGTTTGTTTCCCAGTCCTAAATGGAGTTGAATCACATGCAGTTTCTGGTCCTACGAGCAAGAGTTGTTTTATGGTAAGAAGAGTCACTATTGCGCTGCCATTGCCATACACAGGACAAATAGCACTGGCGTCTGTTCCCAGCAAGTACAGTGTATTGGATTGAAGGGGATCTGCTGTTCTTGTCAGGTTCCTAAACAGAATTGAACTAAATATGGCCGTGTGTGTAGGAAGCACAGTTCTTTTGTTCTGAGCAAGCTCACTGTTCTGGCCCTACAGGAAACACAGTAGAGTAGAAGAGTGCTCTTTTCTCAAAAGCAGAGTGTATTTCTTGTAAGGCGAGCTAGCGTTTGTTTCCCAGTCCTAAATGGAGTTGAGTCACATGCAGTTTCTGGTCCTAGGAACAAGAGTTGTTTTCTGGTAAGAAGAGTCACTATTGTGCTCCCATTGTCATACACAGGGCAAATAGTACTGGCGTCTGTTCCCAGCATGTACAGTGTATTGGACTGAAGAGGATCTACTGTTCTTGTCAGTTTCCTAAGCAGAATTGAATAGATATGGCCCCTGTGTGCAGGAAGCACAGTTCTTTTGTTCTGAGGAAGCTCACTCATCTGGCCCTATAGGAAACACAGTATAGTAGAAGAATGCTCTTTTGTCAAAAGCACAGAGTTTTTCTTGTAAGGCGAGCTAGCATTTCTTTCCCAGTCCTAAATGGAGTTGAGACACATGCAGTTTTTGGTCCTACGAGCAAGAGTTTTTTTCTGGTAAGAAGAGTCACTATTGCACTTTCATTGCCATACACAGTGCAAATAGCACTTGCATCTGTTCCCAGCAAATACAGTGTATTGGACTGAAGAGGATCTACTGTTCTTGTCAGTTTTTTAAGCAGAGTTGAACTAGATATGGCCCGTGTGTGTAGGAAGCACAGTTCTTTTGTTCTGAGCAAGCTCACTGTTTTGGTCCTATAGGAAACACAGTTGAGTAGAAGAGTGCTCTTTTCTCAAAAGCAGAGTGTGTTTCTTGTAAGGCGAGCTCGCGTTTGTTTCCCAGTCCTAAATGGAGTTGTGTCTCATGCAGTTTTTGGTCCTACGAGCAAGAGTTGTTTTCTGGTAAGAAGACTCACTATTGCGCTCCAATTGCAATACACAGTGCAAATAGCACTCGCGTCTGTTCCCCGCAAGTACAGTGTATTGGACTGAATAGGAGCTACTGTTCTTGTCAGTTTCCTAAGCAGAGTTGAACTAGATATGGTCCGTGTGTGTAGGAAGCACAGTTCTTTTGTTCTGAGCAAGCTCACTGTTCTGGCCCGATAGGAAACACTGTAGAGTAGAAGAGTGCTCTTTTCTCAAAAGCAGAGTGTGTTTCTTGTAAAACGAGCTGTTTGTTTCCCAGACCTAAATGGAGTTGAATCACATGCAGTTTCTGGTCCTATGAGCAAGAGTTGTTTTCTGGTAAGAAGAGTCACTATTGTGCTCCCATTGTCATACACAGGGCAAATAGCGCTGGCGTCTGTTCCCAGCATGTACAGTGTATTGGACTGAAGAGGATCTACTGTTCTTGTCAGGTTCCTAAGCAGAGTTGAACTAGATATGGCCGTGTGTGTAGGAAGCACAGTTCTTTTGTTCTGAGCAAGCTCACTGTTCTGGCCCTATAGGAAACACAGTAGCGTAGAAGAGTGCTCTTTTCTCTAAAGCAGAGTGTGTTTCTTGTAAGGCGAGCTTGCGTTTGTTTCCCAGTCCTAAATGGAGTTGAATCACATGCAGTTTCTGGTCCTACGAGCAAGAGTTGTTTTCTGGTAAGGAAAGTCACTATTGCGCTTCCATTGCCATACACAGTGCAAATAGCACTCGTGTCTGTTCCCAGCAATTACAGTGTATCGGACTGAAGAGGAGCTACTGTTCTTGTCAGTTTCATAAGCAGAGTTGAACTAGATATGGTCCGTGTGTAGGAAGCACAGTTTTCTGTTCTGAGCAAGCTCACTGTTTGGACCCCGTAGGAAACACAATAGAGTAGAAGAGTGCTCTTTTCTCAAAAGCAGAGTGTGTTTCTTGTAAGGCGAGCTAGCGTTTGTTTCCCAGTCCTAAATGGAGTTGAATCACATGCAGTTTCTGGTCCTACGAGCAAGAGTTGTTTTCTGGTAAGAAGAGTCACTATTGCGCTGCCATTGCCATACACAGGACAAATAGCACTGGCGTCTGTTCCCAGCAAGTACAGTGTATTGGACTGAAGGTGATCTGCTGTTCTTGTCAGGTTCCTAAACAGAATTGAACTAGATATGGTCCGTGTGTAGGAAGCACAGTTTTCTGTTCTGAGCAAGCTCACTGTTTGGACCCCATAGGAAACACAGTAGAGTAGATGAGTGCTCTTTTCTCAAAAGCAGACTGTGTTTCTTGTAAGGCGAGCTAGCATTTGTTTCCCAGTCCTAAATGGAGTTGAATCCCATGCAGTTTCTGTTTCTACGAGCAAGAGTTGTTTTCTGGTAAGGAAAGTCACTATGGCGCTCCCATTGCCATACATAGTGCAAATAGCACTCGCGTGTGTTCCCAGCTAGTACAGTGTACCGGACTGAAGAGGAGCAACTGTTTTGTCAGTTTCCTAAGCAGAGTTGAACTAGATATGGCCCGTGTGTGTAGGATGCACAGGTTTTTTTTTTTTTTCTGAGCAAACTCACTGTTCTGGCCCTATAGGAATCACTTTAGAGTATAAGAGGGCTCTTTTCTCAAAAGCAGAGTGTGTTTCTTGTAATGCGAGCTAGCGTTTGTTTCCCAGTCCTAAATGGTGTTGAATCTCATGCAGTTTCTGGTCCTACGAACAAGAGTTGTTTTCTGGTAAGAAGAGTCACTATTGTGCTCCCATGGCCATGCACAGAGCACATAGCACTCGCGTCTGTTCCCAGCAAGTACAGTGTATCGGACTGAAGAGTAGCTACTGTTTTTGTCAGTTTCCTAAGCAGAGTTGAACGAGATATGGCACGTGTGTGTAGGAAGCCTAGTTCTTTTGTTCTGAGCAAGCTCACTGTTTTGACCACATAGGAAACACAGTAGAGTAGAAGAGTGCTCTTTTCTCAAAAGCAGGGTGTGTTTCTTGTAAGGCGAGCTAGTGTTTGTTTCCCAGTCCTAAATGGAGTTGAATCACATGCAGTTTCTGGTCCTACGAGCAAGAGTTGTTTTCTGGTAAGGAAAGTCACTATTGCGCTCCCATTGCCATACACAGTGCAAATAGCACTCGCGTCTGTTCCCAGCAAGTACAGTGTATCTGACTGAAGAGGAGCTACTGTTCTTGTCGATTTGCTAAGCAGATTTGAACTAGATACGGTCCGTGTGTAGGAAGCACAGTTTTCTGTTCTGAGCAAGCTCACTGTTTGGACCCCGTAGGAAACACAATAGAGTAGAAGAGTGCTCTTTTCTCAAAAGCAGAGTGTGTTTCTTGTAAGGCGAGCTAGCGTTTGTTTCCCAGTCCTAAATGGAGTTGAATCACATGCAGTTTCTGGTCCTACGAGCAAGAGTTGTTTTATGGTAAGAAGAGTCACTATTGCGCTGCCATTGCCATACACAGGACAAATAGCACTGGCGTCTGTTCCCAGCAAGTACAGTGTATTGGACTGAAGGGGATCTGCTGTTCTTGTCAGGTTCCTAAACAGAATTGAACTAGATATGGCCGTGTGTGTAGGAAGCACAGTTCTTTTGTTCTGAGCAAGCTCACTGTTCTGGCCCTACAGGAAACACAGTAGAGTAGAAGAGTGCTCTTTTCTCAAAAGCAGAGTGTATTTCTTGTAAGGCGAGCTAGCGTTTGTTTCCCAGTCCTAAATGGAGTTGAGTCACATGCAGTTTCTGGTCCTAGGAACAAGAGTTGTTTTCTGGTAAGAAGAGTCACTATTGTGCTCCCATTGTCATACACAGGGCAAATAGTACTGGCGTCTGTTCCCAGCATGTACAGTGTATTGGACTGAAGAGGATCTACTGTTCTTGTCAGTTTCCTAAGCAGAATTGAATAGATATGGCCCCTGTGTGCAGGAAGCACAGTTCTTTTGTTCTGAGGAAGCTCACTCATCTGGCCCTATAGGAAACACAGTATAGTAGAAGAATGCTCTTTTGTCAAAAGCACAGAGTTTTTCTTGTAAGGCGAGCTAGCATTTCTTTCCCAGTCCTAAATGGAGTTGAGACACATGCAGTTTTTGGTCCTACGAGCAAGAGTTTTTTTCTGGTAAGAAGAGTCACTATTGCACTTTCATTGCCATACACAGTGCAAATAGCACTTGCATCTGTTCCCAGCAAATACAGTGTATTGGACTGAAGAGGATCTACTGTTCTTGTCAGTTTTTTAAGCAGAGTTGAACTAGATATGGCCCGTGTGTGTAGGAAGCACAGTTCTTTTGTTCTGAGCAAGCTCACTGTTTTGGTCCTATAGGAAACACAGTTGAGTAGAAGAGTGCTCTTTTCTCAAAAGCAGAGTGTGTTTCTTGTAAGGCGAGCTCGCGTTTGTTTCCCAGTCCTAAATGGAGTTGTGTCTCATGCAGTTTTTGGTCCTACGAGCAAGAGTTGTTTTCTGGTAAGAAGACTCACTATTGCGCTCCAATTGCAATACACAGTGCAAATAGCACTCGCGTCTGTTCCCCGCAAGTACAGTGTATTGGACTGAATAGGAGCTACTGTTCTTGTCAGTTTCCTAAGCAGAGTTGAACTAGATATGGTCCGTGTGTGTAGGAAGCACAGTTCTTTTGTTCTGAGCAAGCTCACTGTTCTGGCCCGATAGGAAACACTGTAGAGTAGAAGAGTGCTCTTTTCTCAAAAGCAGAGTGTGTTTCTTGTAAAACGAGCTGTTTGTTTCCCAGACCTAAATGGAGTTGAATCACATGCAGTTTCTGGTCCTATGAGCAAGAGTTGTTTTCTGGTAAGAAGAGTCACTATTGTGCTCCCATTGTCATACACAGGGCAAATAGCGCTGGCGTCTGTTCCCAGCATGTACAGTGTATTGGACTGAAGAGGATCTACTGTTCTTGTCAGGTTCCTAAGCAGAGTTGAACTAGATATGGCCGTGTGTGTAGGAAGCACAGTTCTTTTGTTCTGAGCAAGCTCACTGTTCTGGCCCTATAGGAAACACAGTAGAGTAGAATAGTGCTCTTTTCTCTAAAGCAGAGTGTGTTTCTTGTAAGGCGAGCTTGCGTTTGTTTCCCAGTCCTAAATGGAGTTGAATCACATGCAGTTTCTGGTCCTACGAGCAAGAGTTGTTTTCTGGTAAGGAAAGTCACTATTGCGCTTCCATTGCCATACACAGTGCAAATAGCACTCGTGTCTGTTCCCAGCAATTACAGTGTATCGGACTGAAGAGGAGCTACTGTTCTTGTCAGTTTCATAAGCAGAGTTGAACTAGATATGGTCCGTGTGTAGGAAGCACAGTTTTCTGTTCTGAGCAAGCTCACTGTTTGGACCCCATAGGAAACACAGTAGAGTAGATGAGTGCTCTTTTCTCAAAAGCAGACTGTGTTTCTTGTAAGGCGAGCTAGCATTTGTTTCCCAGTCCTAAATGGAGTTGAATCCCATGCAGTTTCTGTTTCTACGAGCAAGAGTTGTTTTCTGGTAAGGAAAGTCACTATGGCGCTCCCATTGCCATACATAGTGCAAATAGCACTCGCGTGTGTTCCCAGCTAGTACAGTGTACCGGACTGAAGAGGAGCAACTGTTTTTGTCAGTTTCCTAAGCAGAGTTGAACTAGATATGGCCCATGTGTGTAGGATGCACAGGTTTTTTTTTTTTTTTCTGAGCAAGCTCACTGTTCTGGCCCTATAGGAAACACTTTAGAGTATAAGAGGGCTCTTTTCTCAAAAGCAGAGTGTGTTTCTTGTAATGCGAGCTAGAGTTTGTTTCCCAGTCCTAAATGGTGTTGAATCTCATGCAGTTTCTGGTCCTACGAGCAAGAGTTGTTTTCTGGTAAGAAGAGTCACTACTGTGCTCCCATGGCCATGCACAAAGCACATAGCACTCGCGTCTGTTCCCAGCAAGTACAGTGTATCGGACTGAAGAGTAGCTACTGTTGTTGTCAGTTTCCTAAGCAGAGTTGAACGAGATATGGCACGTGTGTGTAGGAAGCTCAGTTCTCTTGTTCTGAGCAAGCTCACTGTTTTGACCACATAGGAAACACAGTAGAGTAGAAGAGTGCTCTTTTCTCAAAAGCAGGGTGTGTTTCTTGTAAGGCGAGCTAGTGTTTGTTTCCCAGTCCTAAATGGAGTTGAATCACATGCAGTTTCTGGTCCTACGAGCAAGAGTTGTTTTATGGTAAGAAGAGTCACTATTGCGCTGCCATTGCCATACACAGGACAAATAGCACTGGCGTCTGTTCCCAGCAAGTACAGTGTATTGGACTGAAGGGGATCTGCTGTTCTTGTCAGGTTCCTAAACAGAATTGAACTAGATATGGCCGTGTGTGTAGGAAGCACAGTTCTTTTGTTCTGAGCAAGCTCACTGTTCTGGCCCTACAGGAAACACAGTAGAGTAGAAGAGTGCTCTTTTCTCAAAACCAGAGTGTATTTCTTGTAAGGCGAGCTAGCGTTTGTTTCCCAGTCCTAAATGGAGTTGAGTCACATGCAGTTTCTGGTCCTAGGAACAAGAGTTGTTTTCTGGTAAGAAGAGTCACTATTGTGCTCCCATTGTCATACACAGGGCAAATAGTACTGGCGTCTGTTCCCAGCATGTACAGTGTATTGGACTGAAGAGGATCTACTGTTCTTGTCAGTTTCCTAAGCAGAATTGAATAGATATGGCCCCTGTGTGCAGGAAGCACAGTTCTTTTGTTCTGAGGAAGCTCACTCATCTGGCCCTATAGGAAACACAGTATAGTAGAAGAATGCTCTTTTGTCAAAAGCACAGAGTTTTTCTTGTAAGGCGAGCTAGCATTTCTTTCCCAGTCCTAAATGGAGTTGAGACACATGCAGTTTTTGGTCCTACGAGCAAGAGTTTTTTTCTGGTAAGAAGAGTCACTATTGCACTTTCATTGCCATACACAGTGCAAATAGCACTTGCATCTGTTCCCAGCAAATACAGTGTATTGGACTGAAGAGGATCTACTGTTCTTGTCAGTTTTTTAAGCAGAGTTGAACTAGATATGGCCCGTGTGTGTAGGAAGAACAGTTCTTTTGTTCTGAGCAAGCTCACTGTTTTGGTCCTATAGGAAACACAGTTGAGTAGAAGAGTGCTCTTTTCTCAAAAGCAGAGTGTGTTTCTTGTAAGGCGAGCTCGCGTTTGTTTCCCAGTCCTAAATGGAGTTGTGTCACATGCAGTTTTTGGTCCTACGAGCAAGAGTTGTTTTCTGGTAAGAAGACTCACTATTGCGCTCCAATTGCAATACACAGTGCAAATAGCACTCGCGTCTGTTCCCAGCAAGTACAGTGTATTGGACTGAATAGGAGCTACTGTTCTTGTCAGTTTCCTAAGCAGAGTTGAACTAGATATGGTCCGTGTGTGTAGGAAGCACAGTTCTTTTGTTCTGAGCAAGCTCATTGTTCTGGCCCGATAGGAAACACTGTAGAGTAGAAGAGTGCTCTTTTCTCAAAAGCAGAGTGTGTTTCTTGTAAAACGAGCTGTTTGTTTCCCAGACCTAAATGGAGTTGAATCACATGCAGTTTCTGGTCCTATGAGCAAGAGTTGTTTTCTGGTAAGAAGAGTCACTATTGTGCTCCCATTGTCATACACAGGGCAAATAGCGCTGGCGTCTGTTCCCAGCATGTACAGTGTATTGGACTGAAGAGGATCTACTGTTCTTGTCAGGTTCCTAAGCAGAGTTGAACTAGATATGGCCGTGTGTGTAGGAAGCACAGTTCTTTTGTTCTGAGCAAGCTCACTGTTCTGGCCCTATAGGAAACACAGTAGAGTAGAAGAGTGCTCTTTTCTCTAAAGCAGAGTGTGTTTCTTGTAAGGCGAGCTTGCGTTTGTTTCCCAGTCCTAAATGGAGTTGAATCACATGCAGTTTCTGGTCCTACGAGCAAGAGTTGTTTTTTGGTAAGGAAAGTCACTATTGCGCTTCCATTGCCATACACAGTGCAAATAGCACTCGTGTCTGTTCCCAGCAATTACAGTGTATCGGACTGAAGAGGAGCTACTGTTCTTGTCAGTTTCATAAGCAGAGTTGAACTAGATATGGTCCGTGTGTAGGAAGCACAGTTTTCTGTTCTGAGCAAGCTCACTGTTTGGACCCCATAGGAAACACAGTAGAGTAGATGAGTGCTCTTTTCTCAAAAGCAGACTGTGTTTCTTGTAAGGCGAGCTAGCATTTGTTTCCCAGTCCTAAATGGAGTTGAATCCCATGCAGTTTCTGTTTCTATGAGCAAGAGTTGTTTTCTGGTAAGGAAAGTCACTATGGCGCTCCCATTGCCAAACATAGTGCAAATAGCACTCGCGTGTGTTCCCAGCTAGTACAGTGTACCGGACTGAAGAGGAGCAACTGTTTTTGTCAGTTTCCTAAGCAGAGTTGAACTAGATATGGCCCATGTGTGTAGGATGCACAGGTTTTTTTTTTCTGAGCAAGCTCACTGTTCTTGCCCTATAGGAAACACTTTAGAGTATAAGAGGGCTCTTTTCTCAAAAGCAGAGTGTGTTTCTTGTAATGCGAGCTAGCGTTTGTTTCCCAGTCCTAAATGGTGTTGAATCTCATGCAGTTTCTGGTCCTACGAGCAAGAGTTGTTTTCTGGTAAGAAGAGTCACTATTGTGCTCCCATGGCCATGCACAGAGCACATAGCACTCGCGTCTGTTCCCAGCAAGTACAGTGTATCGGACTGAAGAGTAGCTACTGTTGTTGTCAGTTTCCTAAGCAGAGTTGAACGAGATATGGCACATGTGTGTAGGAAGCTCAGTTCTCTTGTTCTGAGCAAGCTCACTGTTTTGACCACATAGGAAACACAGTAGAGTAGAAGAGTGCTCTTTTCTCAAAAGCAGGGTGTGTTTCTTGTAAGGCGAGCTAGTGTTTGTTTCCCAGTCCTAAATGGAGTTGAATCACATGCAGTTTCTGGTCCTACGAGCAAGAGTTGTTTTCTGGTAAGGAAAGTCACTATTGCGCTCCCATTGCCATACACAGTGCAAATAGCACTCGCGTCTGTTCCCAGCAATTACAGTGTATCGGACTGAAGAGGAGCTACTGTTCTTGTCGGTTTCCTAAGCAGATTTGAACTAGATACGGTCCGTGTGTAGGAAGCACGGTTTTCTGTTCTGAGCAAGCTCACTGTTTGGACCCCGTAGGAAACACAATAGAGTAGAAGAGTGCTCTTTTCTCAAAAGCAGAGTGTGTTTCTTGTAAGGCGAGCTAGCATTTGTTTCCCAGTCCTAAATGGAGTTGAATCACATGCAGTTTCTGGTCCTACGAGCAAGAGTTGTTTTATGGTAAGAAGAGTCACTATTGCGCTGCCATTGCCATACACAGGACAAATAGCACTGGCGTCTGTTCCCAGCAAGTACAGTGTATTGGACTGAAGGGGATCTGCTGTTCTTGTCAGGTTCCTAAACAGAATTGAACTAGATATGGCCGTGTGTGTAGGAAGCACAGTTCTTTTGTTCTGAGCAAGCTCAATGTTCTGGCCCTACAGGAAACACAGTAGAGTAGAAGAGTGCTCTTTTCTCAAAAGCAGAGTGTGTTTCTTGTAAGGCGAGCTAGCGTTTGTTTCCCAGTCCTAAATGGAGTTGAGTCACATGCAGTTTCTGGTCCTAGGAACAAGAGTTGTTTTCTGGTAAGAAGAGTCACTATTGTGCTCCCATTGTCATACACAGGGCAAATAATACTGGCGTCTGTTCCCAGCATGTACAGTGTATTGGACTGAAGAGGATCTACTGTTCTTGTCAGTTTCCTAAGCAGAATTGAATAGATATGGCCCCTGTGTGCAGGAAGCACAGTTCTTGGTTCTGAGGAAGCTCACTCATCTGGCCCTATAGGAAACACAGTATAGTAGAAGAATGCTCTTTTGTCAAAAGCACAGAGTTTTTCTTGTAAGGCGAGCTAGCATTTCTTTCCCAGTCCTAAATGGAGTTGAGACACATGCAGTTTTTGGTCCTACGAGCAAGAGTTTTTTTCTGGTAAGAAGAGTCACTATTGCACTTTCATTGCCATACACAGTGCAAATAGCACTTGCATCTGTTCCCAGCAAATACAGTGTATTGGACTGAAGAGGATCTACTGTTCTTGTCAGTTTTTTAAGCAGAGTTGAACTAGATATGGCCCGTGTGTGTAGGAAGCACAGTTCTTTTGTTCTGAGCAAGCTCACTGTTTTGGTCCTATAGGAAACACAGTTGAGTAGAAGAGTGCTCTTTTCTCAAAAGCAGAGTGTGTTTCTTGTAAGGCGAGCTCGCGTTTGATTCCCAGTCCTAAATGGAGTTGTGTCACATGCAGTTTTTGGTCCTACGAGCAAGAGTTGTTTTCTGGTAAGAAGAGTCACTATTGTGCTCCAATTGCCATACACAAAGCAATTAGCACTCGCGTCTGTTCCAAGCAATTACAGTGTATTGGACTGAATAGGAGCTACTGTTCTTGTCAGTTTCCTAAGCAGAGTTGAACTAGATATGGTCGGTGTGTGTAGGAAGCACAGTTCTTTTGTTCTGAGCAAGCTCACTGTTCGGACCCCATAGGAAACACAGTAGAGTAGAAGAGTGCTCTTTTCTCAAAAGCAGAGTGTGTTTCTTGTAAGGCGAGCTAGCGTTTGATTCCCAGTCCTAAATGGAGTTGAGTCACATGCAGTTTCTGGTCCTAGGAACAAGAGTTGTTTTCTGGTAAGAAGAGTCACTATTGTGCTCCCATTGTCATACACAGGGCATATAGCACTCGCGTCTGTTCCCAGCATGTACAGTGTTTTGGACTGAAGAGGATCTACTATTCTTGTCAGTTTCCTAAGCAGAATTGAACTAGATATGACCGTGTGTTTAGGAAGCACAGTTCTTTTGTTCTGAGCAAGCTCACTGTTTTGGCCCTATAGGAAACACAGTAGAGTATAAGAGTGCTCTTTTCTCAAAAGCAGAGTGTGTTTCTTGTAAGAGGAGCTCACGTTTGTTTCCCAGTCCTAAATGGAGTTGAATCACATGCAGTTTCTGGTCCTATGAGCAAGAGTTGTTTTCTGGTAAGGAAGTAACTGTTGTGCTTCCATTGCCATACACAGTGCAAATAGCACTCGCGTCTGTTCACAGCAAGTACAGTGTATCGGACTGAAGAGGAGCTACTGTTCTTGGCAGTTTCCTAAGCAGAGTTGAACTAGATACTGTCCGTGTGTAGGCAGCACAGTTTTTTGTTCTGAGCAAGCTCACTCTTTGGACCCCATAGGAAACACAGTAAAGTAGAAGAGTGCTCTTTTCTCAAAAGCAGAGTGTGTTTCTTGTAAGGCGAGCTAGCGTTTGTTTTGCAGTCCTAAATGGAGTTGAATCACATGCAGTTTCTGGTCCTACGAGCAAGAGTTGTTTTCTGGTAAGAAGAGTCCCTATTGCGCTCCCATTGTCATACACAGAGCAAATAGTCCTGGCTTCTGTTCCTAGCATGTACAGTGAATTGGACTGAAGAGGAGCTACTGTTCTTGTCAGTTTCCTAAGCAGAGTTGAACTAGATATGGCCCGTGTGTGTAGGAAGCACAGTTCTTTTGTTCTGAGCAAGCTCACTGTTCGGACCCATAGGAAACACAGTAGAGTAGAAGAGTGCTCTTTTCTCAAAAGCAGAGTGTATTTCATGTAAGGCGAGCTAGCATTTGTTTCCCAGTCCTAAATGGAGTTGAATCACATGCAGTTTCTGGTCCTACGAGCAAGAGTTGTTTTCTGGTAAGAAAAGTCACTATTGCGCTCCAATTGCCATACACAGTGCAAATAGCACTCGCGTGTGTTCCCAGCTAGTACAGGGTATTGTACTGAAGAGGAGCTACTGTTTTTGTCAGTTTCCTAAGCAGAGTTGAACTAGATATGGCCCGTGTGTGTAGGAAGCACAGTTTTTTTTTTTTCTGAGCAAGATCACTGTTCTGGCCCTATAGGAAACACTTTAGAGTATAAGAGGGCTCTTTTCTCAAAAGCAGAGTGTGTTTCTTGTAATGCAAGCTAGCATTTGTTTCCCAGTGCTAAATGGAGTTGAATCTCATGCAGTTTCTGGTCCTACGAGCAAGAGTTGTTTTCTGGTAAGAAGGGTCACTATTGTGCTCCCATTGCCATACACAGTGCAAATAGCACTCGCGTCTGTTCCCAGCAAGTACAGTGTATCGGACTGAAGAGTAGCTACTGTTGTTGTCAGTTTCCTAAGCAGAGTTGAACGAGATATGGCACGTGTGTGTAGGAAGCTCAGTTCTCTTGTTCTGAGCAAGCTCACTGTTTTGACCACATAGGAAACACAGTAGAGTAGAAGAGTGCTCTTTTCTCAAAAGCAGGGTGTGTTTCTTGTAAGGCGAGCTAGTGTTTGTTTCCCAGTCCTAAATGGAGTTGAATCACATGCAGTTTCTGGTCCTACGAGCAAGAGTTGTTTTATGGTAAGAAGAGTCACTATTGCGCTGCCATTGCCATACACAGGACAAATAGCACTGGCGTCTGTTCCCAGCAAGTACAGTGTATTGGACTGAAGGGGATCTGCTGTTCTTGTCAGGTTCCTAAACAGAATTGAACTAGATATGGTCCGTGTGTGTAGGAAGCACAGTTCTTTTGTTCTGAGCAAGCTCACTGTTCTGGCCCTACAGGAAACACAGTAGAGTAGAAGAGTGCTCTTTTCTCAAAAGCAGAGTGTATTTCTTGTAAGGCAAGCTAGCGTTTGTTTCCCAGTCCTAAATGGAGTTGAGTCACATGCAGTTTCTGGTCCTAGGAACAAGAGTTGTTTTCTGGTAAGAAGAGTCACTATTGTGCTCCCATTGTCATACACAGGGCAAATAGTACTGGCGTCTGTTCCCAGCATGTACAGTGTATTGGACTGAAGAGGATCTACTGTTCTTGTCAGTTTCCTAAGCAGAATTGAATAGATATGGCCCCTGTGTGCAGGAAGCACAGTTCTTTTGTTCTGAGGAAGCTCACTCATCTGGCCCTATAGGAAACACAGTATAGTAGAAGAATGCTCTTTTGTCAAAAGCACAGAGTTTTTCTTGTAAGGCGAGCTAGCATTTCTTTCCCAGTCCTAAATGGAGTTGAGACACATGCAGTTTTTGGTCCTACGAGCAAGAGTTTTTTTCTGGTAAGAAGAGTCACTATTGCACTTTCATTGCCATACACAGTGCAAATAGCACTTGCATCTGTTCCCAGCAAATACAGTGTATTGGACTGAAGAGGATCTACTGTTCTTGTCAGTTTTTTAAGCAGAGTTGAACTAGATATGGCCCGTGTGTGTAGGAAGAACAGTTCTTTTGTTCTGAGCAAGCTCACTGTTTTGGTCCTATAGGAAACACAGTTGAGTAGAAGAGTGCTCTTTTCTCAAAAGCAGAGTGTGTTTCTTGTAAGGCGTGCTCGCGTTTGTTTCCCAGTCCTAAATGGAGTTGTGTCACATGCAGTTTTTGGTCCTACGAGCAAGAGTTGTTTTTTGGTAAGAAGAGTCACTATTGCGCTCCAATTGCAATACACAGTGCAAATAGCACTCGCGTCTGTTCCCCGCAAGTACAGTGTATTGGACTGAATAGGAGCTACTGTTCTTGTCAGTTTCCTAAGCAGAGTTGAACTAGATATGGTCCGTGTGTGTAGGAAGCACAGTTCTTTTGTTCTGAGCAAGCTCACTGTTCTGGCCCGATAGGAAACACTTTAGAGTAGAAGAGTGCTCTTTTCTCAAAAGCAGAGTGTGTTTCTTGTAAAACGAGCTGTTTGTTTCCCAGACCTAAATGGAGTTGAATCACATGCAGTTTCTGGTCCTACGAGCAAGAGTTGTTTTCTGGTAAGAAGAGTCACTATTGTGCTCCCATTGTCATACACAGGGCAAATAGCGCTGGCGTCTGTTCCCAGCATGTACAGTGTATTGGACTGAAGAGGATCTACTGTTCTTGTCAGGTTCCTAATCAGAGTTGAACTAGATATGGCCGTGTGTGTAGGAAGCACAGTTCTTTTGTTCTGAGCAAGCTCACTGTTCTGGCCCTATAGGAAACACAGTAGAGTAGAAGAGTGCTCTTTTCTCTAAAGCAGAGTGTGTTTCTTGTAAGGCGAGCTTGCGTTTGTTTCCCAGTCCTAAATGGAGTTGAATCACATGCAGTTTCTGGTCCTATGAGCAAGAGTTGTTTTCTGGTAAGGAAAGTCACTATTGCGCTTCCATTGCCATACACAGTGCAAATAGCACTCGTGTCTGTTCCCAGCAATTACAGTGTATCGGACTGAAGAGGAGCTACTGTTCTTGTCAGTTTCATAAGCAGAGTTGAACTAGATATGGTCCGTGTGTAGGAAGCACAGTTTTCTGTTCTGAGCAAGCTCACTGTTTGGACCGCATAGGAAACACAGTAGAGTAGATGAGTGCTCTTTTCTCAAAAGCAGACTGTGTTTCTTGTAAGGCGAGCTAGCATTTGTTTCCCAGTCCTAAATGGAGTTGAATCCCATGCAGTTTCTGTTTCTACGAGCAAGAGTTGTTTTCTGGTAAGGAAAGTCACTATGGCGCTCCCATTGCCATACATAGTGCAAATAGCACTCTCGTGTGTTCCCAGCTAGTACAGTGTACCGGACTGAAGAGGAGCAACTGTTTTTGTCAGTTTCCTAAGCAGAGTTGAACTAGATATGGCCCATGTGTGTAGGATGCACAGGTTTTTTTTTTTTTTTCTGAGCAAGCTCACTGTTCTGGCCCTATAGGAAACACTTTAGAGTATAAGAGGGCTCTTTTCTCAAAAGCAGAGTGTGTTTCTTGTAATGCGAGCTAGCGTTTGTTTCCCAGTCCTAAATGGTGTTGAATCTCATGCAGTTTCTGGTCCTACGAGCAAGAGTTGTTTTCTGGTAAGAAGAGTCACTATTGTGCTCCCAGGGCCATGCACAGAGCACATAGCACTCGCGTCTGTTCCCAGCAAGTACAGTGTATCGGACTGAAGAGTAGCTACTGTTGTTGTCAGTTTCCTAAGCAGAGTTGAACGAGATATGGCACGTGTGTGTAGGAAGCTCAGTTCTCTTGTTCTGAGCAAGCTCACTGTTTTGACCACATAGGAAACACAGTAGAGTAGAAGAGTGCTCTTTTCTCAAAAGCAGGGTGTGTTTCTTGTAAGGCGAGCTAGTGTTTGTTTCCCAGTCCTAAATGGAGTTGAATCACATGCAGTTTCTGGTCCTACGAGCAAGAGTTGTTTTCTGGTAAGGAAAGTCACTATTGCGCTCCCATTGCCATACACAGTGCAAATAGCACTCGCGTCTGTTCCCAGCAATTACAGTGTATCGGACTGAAGAGGAGCTACTGTTCTTGTCGGTTTCCTAAGCAGATTTGAACTAGATACGGTCCGTGTGTAGGAAGCACAGTTTATTGTTCTGAGCAAGCTCACTGTTTAGACCCCGTAGGAAAAACAATAGAGTAGAAGAGTGCTCTTTTCTCAAAAGCAGAATGTGTTTCTTGTAAGGCGAGCTAGCATTAGTTTCCCAGTCCTAAATGGAGTTGAATCACATGCAGTTTCTGGTCCTACGAGCAAGAGTTGTTTTATGGTAAGAAGAGTCACTATTGCGCTGCCATTGCCATACACAGGACAAATAGCACTGGCGTCTGTTCCCAGCAAGTACAGTGTATTGGACTGAAGGGGATCTGCTGTTCTTGTCAGGTTCCTAAACAGAATTGAACTAGATATGGCCGTGTGTGTAGGAAGCACAGTTCTTTTGTTCTGAGCAAGCTCACTGTTCTGGCCCTACAGGAAACACAGTAGAGTAGAAGAGTGCTCTTTTCTCAAAAGCAGAGTGTGTTTCTTGTAAGGCGAGCTAGCGTTTGTTTCCCAGTCCTAAATGGAGTTGAGTCACATGCAGTTTCTGGTCCTAGGAACAAGAGTTGTTTTCTGGTAAGAAGAGTCACTATTGTGCTCCCATTGTCATACACAGGGCAAATAGTACTGGCGTCTGTTCCCAGCATGTACAGTGTATTGGACTGAAGAGGATCTACTGTTCTTGTCAGTTTCCTAAGCAGAATTGAATAGATATGGCCCCTGTGTGCAGGAAGCACAGTTCTTTTGTTCTGAGAAGCTCACTCATCTGGCCCTATAGGAAACACAGTATAGTAGAAGAATGCTCTTTTGTCAAAAGCACAGAGTTTTTCTTGTAAGGCGTGCTAGCATTTCTTTCCCAGTCCTAAATGGAGTTGAGACACATGCAGTTTTTGGTCCTACGAGCAAGAGTTTTTTTCTGGTAAGAAGAGTCACTATTGCACTTTCATTGCCATACACAGTGCAAATAGCACTTGCATCTGTTCCCAGCAAATACAGTGTATTGGACTGAAGAGGATCTACTGTTCTTGTCAGTTTTTTAAGCAGAGTTGAACTAGATATGGCCCGTGTGTGTAGGAAGCACAGTTCTTTTGTTCTGAGCAAGCTCACTGTTTTGGTCCTATAGGAAACACAGTTGAGTAGAAGAGTGCTCTTTTCTCAAAAGCAGAGTGTGTTTCTTGTAAGGCGAGCTCGCGTTTGTTTCCCAGTCCTAAATGGAGTTGTGTCACATGCAGTTTTTGGTCCTACGAGCAAGAGTTGTTTTCTGGTAAGAAGAGTCCCTATTGCGCTCCCATTGTCATACACAGAGCAAATAGTCCTGGCTTCTGTTCCTAGCTTGTACAGTGAATTGGACTGAAGAGGAGCTACTGTTCTTGTCAGTTTCCTAAGCAGAGTTGAACTAGATATGGCCCGTGTGTGTAGGAAGCACAGTTATTTTGTTCTGAGCAAGCTCACTGTTCGGACCCATAGGAAACACAGTAGAGTAGAAGAGTGCTCTTTTCTCAAAAGCAGAGTGTATTTCATGTAAGGCAAGCTAGCATTTGTTTCCCAGTCCTAAATGGAGTTGAATCACATGCAGTTTCTGGTCCTACGAGCAAGAGTTGTTTTCTGGTAAGAAAAGTCACTATTGCGCTCCAATTGCCATACACAGTGCAAATAGCACTCGCGTGTGTTCCCAGCTAGTACAGGGTATCGTACTGAAGAGGAGCTACTGTTTTTGTCAGTTTCCTAAGCAGAGTTGAACTAGATATGGCCCGTGTGTGTAGGAAGCACAGTCTTTTTTTTCTGAGCAAGATCACTGTTCTGGCCCGATAGGAAACACTGTAGAGTAGAAGACTGCTCTTTTCTCAAAAGCAGAGTGTGTTTCTTGTAAAACGAGCTGTTTGTTTCCCAGACCTAAATGGAGTTGAATCACATGCAGTTTCTGGTCCTATGAGCAAGAGTTGTTTTCTGGTAAGAAGAGTCACTATTGTGCTCCCATTGTCATACAAAGGGCAAATAGCGCTGGCGTCTGTTCCCAGCATGTACAGTGTATTGGACTGAAGAGGATCTACTGTTCTTGTCAGTTTCCTAAGCAGAGTTGAACTAGATATGGCCGTGTGTGTAGGAAGCACAGTTCTTTTGTTCTGAGCAAGCTCACTGTTCTGGCCCTATAGGAAACACAGTAGAGTAGAAGAGTGCTCTTTTTTCTAAAGCAGAGTGTGTTTCTTGTAAGGCGAGTTAGTGTTTGTTTCCGAGTCCTAAGTGGAGTTGTATCACATGCAGTTTCTGGTCCTACGAGCAAGAGTTGTTTTCTGGTAAGGAAAGTCACTATTGCGCTCCCATTGCCATACACAGTGCAAATAGCCCTCCCGTCTGTTCCCAGCAACTACAGTGTATTGGACTGAAGAGGAGCTACTGTTCTTCTTAGTTTCCTAAGCAGAGTTGAACTAGATATGGCCCGTGTGTGTAGGAAGCACAGTTCTTTTTTTCTGAGCAAGCTCACTGTTCTGGCCCTATTGGAAACACAGTAGAGTAGAGAGTGCTCTTTTCTCAAAAGTAGAGTGTGTTTCTTGTAAAGCGAGCTAGAATTTGTTTCCCAGTCCTAAATGGAGTTGAATCACATGCAGTTTCTGGTCCTACGAGCAAGAGTTGTTTTCTGTTAAGAAGAGTCACTATTGCACTGCCATTGCCATACACAGGACAAATAGCACTGGCGTCTGTTCCCAGCAAGTACAGTGTATTGAACTGAAGAGGATCTCCTGTTCTTGTCAGGTTCCTAAGCAGACTTGAACTAGATATGGCCGTGTGAGTAGGAAGCACAGTTTTTTTTTTCTGAGCAAGCTCACTGTTCGGAACAGATAGGAAACACAGTAGAGTAGAAGAGTGCTCTTTTCTCAAAAGCAAAGTGTGTTTCTTGGAAGTTGAGCTAGCGTTTGTTTCCCAGTCCTAAATGGAGTTGAGTCACATGCAATTTTTTGTCCTCCGAGCAAAAGTTGTTTTTTGGTAAGACAAGTCACTATTGTTCTCCAATTGCCATACACAATGCAAATAGCACTCGCGTCTTTTCCCAGCAAGTACAGTGTATTGGACTGAATAGGAGCTACTGTTCTTGTCAGTTTACTAAGCAGAGTTGAACTAGATATGGTCCGTAAGTGTAGGAAGCACAGTTCTTTTGTTCTGAACAAGCTCACTGTTTGGACCCCATAGGAAACACAGTAGAGTAGAAGAGTGCTCTTTTCTCAAAAGCAGAGTGTGTTTCTTGGAAGTCGAGCTAGTGTTTCTTTCCCAGTCCTAAATGGAGTTGAGTCACATGCAGTTTTTTGTCCTACGAGCAAGAGTTGTTTTCTGGTAAGACAAGTCACTATTGTAATCCCATTGCCATACACAGTGTAAATAGCACTCACGTCTGTTCCCCGCAAGTACAGTGTATTGGACCGAAGAGGAGCTACTGTTCTTGTCAGTTTCCTAAGGAGAGTTGAACTAGATATGGCCCGTGTGTGTAGGAAGCACAGTTCTTTTGTTCTGAGAAAGCTCACTGTTCTGGTACTATAGGAAACACAATAGAGTAGAAGAGTGCTCTTTTCCCTAAAGCAGAGTGTGTTTCTTGTAAGGCGAGGTAGCGTTTGTTTCCCAGTCCTAAATGGAGTTGAATCACATGCAGTTTCTAGTCCTACGAGCAAGAGTTGTTTTCTGGTAAGGAAAGTCACTATTGCGCTCCCATTGCCATACACAGTGCAAATAGCACTCGCGTCTGTTCCCAGCAAGTACAGTGTATCTGACTGAAGAGGAGCTACTGTTCTTGTCAGTTTCCTAAGCAGAGTTGAACGAGATACGGCCCGTGTCTAGGAAGCACAGTTCTTTTGTTCTGAGCAAGCTCACTGTTCTGGCCCTATAGGAAACACAGTAGAGTAGAAGAGTGCTCTTTTCTCTAAGCAGAGTGTGTTTCTTGCAAGGTGAGCTAGCTTTTGTTTCCCAGTCCTAAATGGAGTTGAATCACATGCAGTTTCTGGTCCTACAAGCAAGAGTTGTTTTCTGGTAAGAAGAGTCACTATTGTGCTGCCCTTGCCATACATAGGACAAATAGCACTGGCGTCTGTTCCCAGCAAGTACAGTGTATTGGACTGAAGAGGATCTACTGTTCTTGTCAGGTTCCTAAGCAGAATTGAACTAGATATGTCCGTGTGTGTAGGAAGCACAGTTTTTTTGTTCTGAGCAAGCTCACTGTTTGGAACACATAGGAAACACAGTAGAGTAGAAGAGTGAACTTATCTCAAAAGCAGAGTGTGTTTCTTGTAAGGCGAGCTTGCATTTGTTTCCCAGTCCTAAATGGAGTTGAGTCACATGCAGTTTTTTGTCCTAGGAGCAAGAGTTGTTTTCTGGTAATACGAGTCACTATTGTGCTCCAATTGCCATACACAGTGCAAAAAGCACTCGCGTCTGTTCCCCGCAAGTACATTGTATTGTACTGAAGAGGATCTACTGTTTTTGTCATTTTCCTAAGCAGAGTTGAACTAGATATGGCCCGTGTGTGTAGGAAGCACAGTTTTTTTGTTCTGAGCAAGTTCACTGTTCGGACCCCATTGGAAGCACAGTAGAGTAGAAGAGTGCTCTTTTCTCAAAAGCAGAGTGTGTTTCATGTAAGGCGAGCTAGCATTTGTTTCCCAGTCCTAAATGGAGTTGAATCACAGGCAGTTTCTGGTCCTACGAGCAAGAGTTGTTTTCTGGTAAGAAGAGTCACTATTGCGCTGCCATTGCCATACACAGGACAAATAGCACTGTTGTCTGTTCCCAGCAAGTACAGTGTATTGGACTGAAGAGGATATACTGTTCTTGTCAGGTTCCTAAGCAGACTTGAACTAGATATGGCCGTGTGAGTAGGAAGTACAGTTTTTTTGTTCTGAGCAAGCTCACAGTTCGGAACACATAGGAAACACAGTAGAGTAGAAGAGTGCTCTTTTTTCAAAAGCAGAGTGTGTTTCATGTAAGGCGACCCAGCATTTGTTTCCCACTCCTAAGTGGAGTTGAATCACATGCAGTTTCTGGTCCTACAATCAAGAGTTGTTTTCTGGTAAGGAAAGTCACTATTGCGATCCCATTGCCGTACAAAGTACAAATAACACTCGCGTCTGTTCCCAGGAAGTACAGTGTATCGGACTGAAGAGGAGCTACTTTCTTGTTGGTTTCCTAAGCAGAGTTGAATTAGCTATGGCCCGTGTGTGTAGGAAGCACAGTTTTTTTGTTCTGTGCAAACTCACTGTTCGGACCCCATAGGAAACACAGTAGAGTAGAAGAGTACTCTTTTCTCAAAAGCAGAGTGTGTTTCATGTATGCGAGCTAGCATTTGTTTCCCACTCCTAAGTGGAGTTGAATCACATGCAGTTTCTGGTCCTACGATCAAGAGTTGTTTTCTGGTAAGGAAAGTCACTATTGCGCTCCCATTGCCGTACAAAGTACAAATAACACTCGCGTCTGTTCCCAGGAAGTACAGTGTATCGGACTGAAGAGGAGCTACTTTCTTGTTGGTTTCCTAAGCAGAGTTGAATTAGCTATGGCCCGTGTGTGTAGGAAGCACAGTTTTTTTGTTCTGTGCAAACTCACTGTTCGGACCCCATAGGAAACACAGTAGAGTAGAAGAGTACTCTTTTCTCAAAAGCAGAGTGTGTTTCATGTATGCGAGCTAGCATTTGTTTCCCAGTCCTAAATGGAGTTGAATCACATGCAGTTTCTGGTCCTACGAGCAAGAGTTGTTTTCTGGTAAGGAAAGTAACTATTGCGCTCCCATTGCCAAACAAAGTGCAAATAGCCCTCCTATCTGTTCCCAGCAAGTACAGTGTATTGGACTGCAAAGGAGCTACTGTTCTTCTCAGTTTCCTTAGCAGAGTTGAACTAGATATGGGCCGTGTGTGTAGGAAGTACAGTTCTTTTTTTCTGAGCAAGCTCACTGTTCTGGCCCCATAGGAAACACAGAAGAGTAGAAGAGTGCTCTTTTCTCAGAAGCAGAGTGTGTTTTTGTAAGGCGAGCTAGCATTTGTTTCCTAGTCCTAAATGGAGTTGAATCACATGCAGTTTCTGGTCCTAGGAACAAGAGTTGTTTTCTGGTAAGGAAAGTCACTATTGCGCTCCCATTGCCCTTCACAAGGCAAATAGCACTCGCGCCTTTTCCCAGCAAGTACAGTGTATTGGACTGAATAGGAGCTACTGTTCTTGTCAGTTTCCTAAGCAGAGTCGAACTAGATATGGTCCGTGTGTGTAGGAAGCACAGTTCTTTTGTTCTGAGCAAGCTCACTGTTTGGACCCCATAGGAAACACAGTAGAGTAGAAGAGTGCTCTTTTCTCTAAAGCAGAGTGTGTTTCTTGTAAGGCAAGCTACCGTTTGTTTCCCAGTCCTAAATGGAGTGGAATCACATGCAGTTTCTGGTCCTACGAGCAAGAGTTGTTTTCTGGTAAGGAAAGTCACTATTGCGCTCCCATTGCCATACACAGTGCAAATAGCCCTCCCGTCTGTTCCCAGCAACTACAGTGTATTGGACTGAAGAGGAGCTACTGTTCTTCTTAGTTTCCTAAGCAGAGTTGAAGTAGATATGGCCCGTGTGTGTAGGAAGCACAGTTCTTTCTTTCTGAGCAAGCTCACTGTTCTGGCCCTATTGGAAACACAGTAGAGTAGAAGAGTGCTCTTTTCTCAAAAGCAGAGTGTGTTTCTTGTAAAGCGAGCTAGAATTTGTTTCCCAGTCCTAAATGGAGTTGAATCACATGCAGTTTCTGGTCCTACGAGCAAGAGTTGTTTTCTGTTAAGAAGAGTCACTATTGCACTGCCATTGCCATACACAGGACAAATAGCACATGCTTCTGTTCCCAGCAAGTACAGTGTATTGAACTGAAGAGGATCTACTGTTCCTGTCAGGTTCCTAAGAAGACTTGAACTAGATATGGCCGTGTGAGTAGGAAGCACAGTTTTTTTTTTTCTGAGCAAGCTCACTGTTCGTAACATACAGGAAACACAGTAGAGTAGAAGAGTGCTCTTTTCTCAAAAGCATCGTGTGTTTCTTGGAAGTTGAGCTAGCGTTTGTTTCCCAGTCCTAAATGGAGTTGAGTCACATGCAATTTTTTGTCCTACGAGCAAGACTTGTTTTCTGGTAAGGAAAGTCACTATTGTGCTCCCATTGCCATACACAGTGCAAATAGCACTCGCGTCTGTTCCCAGCAAGTACAGTGTATCGGACTGAAGAGGAGCTACTGTTCTTGTCAGTTTCCTAAGCAGAGTAGAACTAGATATGGCCCGTGTGTAGGACGCACAGTTCTTTTGTTCTGAGCAAACTCAGAGTTCTGGCCCTATAGGAAACACAGTAGAGTAGAAGAGTGCTCTTTTCTCAAAAGCAGAGTGTGTTTCTTGTAAGGCGAGCTAGCGTTTGTTTCCCAGTCCTAAATGGAGTTGAGTCACATGCAGTTTTTTGTCCTACGAGCAAAAGTTGTTTTTTGGTAAGACAAGTCACTATTGTTCTCCAATTGCCATACACAATGCAAATAGCACTCGTGTCTGTTTCCCGCAAGTACAGTGTATTGGACGGAAGGGGAGCTACTGTTCCTGTCAGTTTCCTAAGCACAGTTGAACTAGATATGGCCCGTGTGTGTAGGAAGCACAGTTCTTTTGTTCTGAGCAAGCTCACTGTTCGGACCCCATTGGAAACACAGTAGAGTAGAAGAGTGCTCTTTTCTCAAAAGCAGAGTGTGTTTCATGTAAGGCGAGCTAGAGTTTGTTTCCCAGTCCTAAATAGAGTTGAATCACATGCAGTTTCTGGTCTTACGAGCAACAGTTGTTTTCTGGTAAGGAAAGTCACTATTGTGCTCCCATTGCCATACACAGTGCAAATAGCACTTGCGTCTGTTCCCAGCAAGTACAGTGTATCGGACTTAAGAGTTGCTACTGTTCTTGTCAGTTTCCAAAGCAGAGTTGAACTAGATGTGGCCCGTGTGTAGGAAGCACAGTTCTTTTGTTCTGAGCAAGCTCACTTTTCGGAACACATAGGAATCACAGTAGAGTAGAAGAGTGCTCTTTTCTCAAAAGCAGAGTGTGTTTTTGTAAGGCGAGCTAGCGTTTGTTTCCGAGTTTTAAATGGAGTTGAATCACATGCAGTTTCTGGTCCTATGAACAAGAGTTGTTTTCTGGTAAGGAAAGTCACTATTGCGCTCCCATTGCCCTTCACAAGGCAAATAGCACTCGCGTCTCTTCCCAGCAAGTACAGTGTATTGGACTGAATAGGAGCTACTGTTCTTGTCAGTTTACTAAGCAGAGTTGAACTAGATATGGTCCGTAAGTGTAGGAAGCACAGTTCTTTGGTTCTGAGCAAGCTCACTGTTTGGACCCCATAGGAAACACAGTAGAGTAGAAGAGTGCTCTTTTCTCAAAAGCAGAGTGTGTTTCTTGGAAGTCAATCTAGTGTTTCTTTCCCAGTCCTAAATGGAGTTGAGTCACATGCAGTTTTTTGTCCTACGAGCAAGAGTTGTTTTCTGGTAAGACAAGTCACTATTGTAATCCCATTGCCATACACAGTGTAAATAGCACTCACGTCTGTTCCCCGCATGTACAGTGTATTTGACCGAAGAGGAGCTACTGTTCTTGTCAGTTTCCTAAGGAGAGTTGAACTAGATATGGCCCGTGTGTGTAGGAAGCACAGTTCTTTTGTTCTGAGCAAGCTCACTGTTTGGAACCCATAGGAAACAGAGTAGAGTAGAAGAGTGCTCTTTTCTCAAAAGCAGAGTGTGTTTCATGTAAGGCGAGCTAGCGTTTGTTTCCCAGTCCTAAATGGAGTTGAATCACATGCAGTTTCTGGTCCTACGAGCAAGAGTTGTTTTCTGGTAAGGAAAGTCACTATTGTGCTCCCATTGCCATACACAGTGCAAATAGCACTCGCGTCTGTTCCCAGCAAGTACAGTGTATCTGACTGAAGAGGAGCTACTGTTCTTGTCAGTTTCCTAAGCAAAGTTGAAGAGATATGGCCCGTGTGTAGGAAGCACAGTTCTTTTGTTCTGAGCAAGCTCACTGTTCTGGCCCTATAGGAAACACAGTAGAGTAGAAGAGTGCTCTTTTCTCAAAAGCAGAGTGTGTTTCTTGTAAAGCGAGCTAGAATTTGTTTCCCAGTCCTAAATGGAGTTGAATCACATGCAGTTTCTGGTCCTACGAGCAAGAGTTGTTTTCTGTTAAGAAGAGTCACTATTGCACTGCCATTGCCATACACAGGACAAATAGCACATGCTTCTGTTCCCAGCAAGTACAGTGTATTGAACTGAAGAGGATCTACTGTTCCTGTCAGGTTCCTAAGAAGACTTGAACTAGATATGGCCGTGTGTGTAGGAAGCACAGTTTTTTTGTTCTGAGCAAGCTCACTGTTTGGAACACATAGGAAACACAGTAGAGTAGAAGAGTGCTCTTTTCTCAAAAGCAGAGTGTGTTTCTTGTAAGGCGAGCTTGCATTTGTTTCCCAGTCCTAAATGGAGTTGAGTCACATGCAGTTTTTTGTCCTACGAGCAAGAGTTGTTTTCTGGTAAGACGAGTCACTATTGTGCTCCAATTGCCATACACAGTGCAAATAGCACTCGTGTCTGTTCACCGCAAGTACATTGTATTGTACTGAAGAGGATCTACTGTTTTTGTCAGTTTCCTAAGCAGAGTTGAACTAGATATGGCCCGTGTGTGTAGGAAGCACAGTTTTTTTGTTCTGAGCAAGTTCACTGTTCGGACCCCATAGGAAGCACAGTAGAGTAGAAGAGTGCTCTTTTCTCAAAAGCAGAGTGTGTTTCATGTAAGGCGACCCAGCATTTGTTTCCCACTCCTAAGTGGAGTTGAATCACATGCAGTTTCTGGTCCTACGATCAAGAGTTGTTTTCTGGTAAGGAAAGTCACTATTGTGCTCCCATTGCCGTACAAAGTACAAATAACACTCGCGTCTGTTCCCAGGAAGTACAGTGTATCGGACTGAAGAGGAGCTACTGTTCTTGTTGGTTTCCTAAGCAGAGTTGAATTAGCTATGGCCCGTGTGTGTAGGAAGCACAGTTTTTTTGTTCTGTGCAAACTCACTGTTCGGACCCCATAAGAAACACAGTAGAGTAGAAGAGTACTCTTTTCACAAAAGCAGAGTGTGTTTCATGTATGCGAGCTAGCATTTGTTTCCCAGTCCTAAATGGAGTTGAATCACATGCAGTTTCTGGTCCTACGATCAAGAGTTGTTTTCTGGTAAGGAAAGTAACTATTGCATTCCCATTGCCAAACAAAGTGCAAATAGCCCTCCTATCTGTTCCCAGCAAGTACAGTGTATTGGACTGCAAAGGAGCTACTGTTCTTCTCAGTTTCCTAAGCAGAGTTGAACTAGATATGGGCCGTGTGTGTAGGAAGTACAGTTCTTTTTTTCTGAGCAAGCTCACTGTTCTGGCCCCATAGGAAACATAGAAGAGTAGAAGAGTGCTCTTTTCTCAAAAGCAGAGTGTGTTTTTGTAAGGCGAGCTAGCATTTGTTTCCTAGTCCTAAATGGAGTTGAATCACATGCAGTTTCTGGTCCTAGGAACAAGAGTTGTTTTCTGGTAAGGAAAGTCACTATTGTGCTCCCATTGCCCTTCACAAGGCAAATAGCACTCGCGCCTTTTCCCAGCAAGTACAGTGTATTGGACTGAATAAAAGCTACTCTTCTTGTCAGTTTACTAAGCAGAGTCGAACTAGATATGGTCCGTGTGTGTAGGAAGCACAGTTGTTTTGTTCTGAGCAAGCTCACTGTTTGGACCCCATAGGAAACACAGTAGAGTAGAAGAGTGCTCTTTTCTCTAAAGCAGAGTGTGTTTCTTGTAAGGCAAGCTACCGTTTGTTTCCCAGTCCTAAATGGAGTGGAATCACATGCAGTTTCTGGTCCTACGAGCAAGAGTTGTTTTCTGGTAAGGAAAGTCACTATTGTGCTCCCATTGCCATACACAGTGCAAATAGCCCTCCCGTCTGTTCCCAGCAACTACAGTGTATTGGACTGAAGAGGAGCTACTGTTCTTCTTAGTTTCCTAAGCAGAGTTGAAGTAGATATGGCCCGTGTGTGTAGGAAGCACAGTTCTTTCTTTATGAGCAAGCTCACTGTTCTGGCCCTATTGGAAACACAGTAGAGTAGAAGAGTGCTCTATTCTCAAAAGCAGAGTGTGTTTCTTGTAAAGCGAGCTAGAATTTATTTCCCATTCCTAAATGGAGTTGAACCACATGCAGTTTCTGGTCCTACGAGCAAGAGTTGTTTTCTGTTAAGAAGAGTCACTATTGCACTGCCATTGCCATACACAGGACAAATAGCACATGCTTCTGTTCCCAGCAAGTACAGTGTATTGAACTGAAGAGGATCTACTGTTCCTGTCAGGTTCCTAAGCAGACGTGAACTAGATATGGCCGTGTGAGTAGGAAGCACAGTTTTTTTTTTCTGAGCAAGCTCACTGTTCGGAACATATAGGAAACACAGTAGAGTAGAAGAGTGCTCTTTTCTCAAAAGCATCGTGTGTTTCTTGGAAGTTGAGCTAGCGTTTGTTTCACAGTCCTAAATGGAGTTGAGTCACATGCAGTTTTTTGTCCTACGTGCAAGAATTGTTTTCTGGTAAGACGAGTCACTATTGTGCTCCAATTGCCATACACAGTGCAAATAGCACTCGCGTCTGTTCCCCGCAAGTACAGTGTATTGGACTGAAGAAGATCTACTGTTCTTGTCAGTTTCCTAAGCAGAGTTGAAATAAATATGGCCCGTGTGTGTAGGAAGCACAGTTCTTTTGTTCTGTGCAAGCTCACTGTTCGGACCCCATAGGAAGCACAGTAGATTAGAAGAGTGCTCTTTTCTCAAAAGCAGAGTGTGTTTCATGTAAGGCGAGCTAGCATTTGTTTCCCAGTCCTAAATGGAGTTGAATCACATGCAGTTTCTGGTCCTACGATCAAGAGTTGTTTTCTGGTAAGGAAAGTCACTATTGCGCTCCCATTTCCATACTCAGTGCAAATAGCACTCGCGTCTGTTCCCAGCAAGTACAGTGTAACGGACTGAAGAGGAGCTACTGTTCTTGTCAGTTTCCTAAGCAAAGTTGAACTAGTTATGGCCCGTGTGTAGGAAGCACAGTTCTTTTTTTCTGAGCAAGCTCACTGTTCTGGCATTATAGGAAACACAGTAGAGTAGAAGAGTGCTCTTTTCTCAAAAGCAGAGTGTGTTTCTTGTAAAGCGAGCTAGAGTTTGTTTCCCAGTCCTTAATGGAGTTGAATCACATGAAGTTTCTGGTCCTAAGAGCAAGAGTTGTTTTCTGTTAAGAAGAGTAACTATTGCGCTGCCTTTGTCATACACAGGACAAAGAGCACTGGCGTCTGTTCCAAGCAAGTACAGTGTATTGGACTGAATAGGAGCTACTTTTCTTGTCAGTTTACTAAGCAGAGTTGAACTAGATATGGTCCGTGCGTGTAGGAAGCACAGTTCTTTTGTTCTGAGCAAGCTCACTGTTTGGACCCCATAGGAAACACAGTAGAGTAGAAGAGTGCTCTTTTCTCTAAAGCAGAGTGTGTTTCTTGGAAGTCGAGCTAGCGTTTGTTTCCCAGTCCTAAATGGAGTTGAGTCACATGCAGTTTTTTGTCCTATGAGCAAGAGTTGTTTTCTTTTAAGACAAGTCACTATTGTGCTCCAATTGCCATACACAGTGCAAATAGCACTCGCGTCTGTTCCCCGCAAGTACAGTGTATTGGACGGAAGAGGAGCTACTGTTCTTGTCAGTTTCCTAAGGAGAATTTAACTAGATATGGCCCGTGTGTAGGAAGCACAGTTCTTTTGTTCTGAGCAAGCTCACTGTTCTGGCCCTCTAGGAAACACAGTAGAGTAGAAGAGTGCTCTTTTCTCAAAAGCAGAGTGTGTTTCTTGTAAAGCGAATTAGAGTTTGTTTCCCAGTTTTAAATGGAGTGGAATCACATGCAGTTTCTGGTCCTACGAGCAAGAGTTGTTTTCTGGTAAGAAGAGTCACTATTGAGCTGCCATTGCCATACACAGGACAAATAGCACTGGCGTCTGTTCCCAGCAAGTACACTGTATTGGACTGAAGAGGATCTACTGTTCTTGTCAGTTTCCTAAGCAGACTTGAACTAGATATGGCCGTGTGAGTAGGAAGCACAGTTTTTTTGTTCTGAGCAAGCTCACTTTTCGAACACATAGGAAACACAGTAGAGTAGAAGAATGCTCTTTTCTCAAAAGCAGAGTGTTTTTCTTGGAAGTCGAGCTAGCGTTTGTTTCCCAGTCCTAAATGGAGTTGAATCACATGCAGTTTCTGGTCCTACGAGCAAGAGATGTTTTCTGGTAAGTAAAGTCACTATTGCGCTCCCATTGCCGTACACAGTGCAAATAGCACTCGCGTCTGTTCCCAGCAAGTACAGTGTATCGGACTGAAGAGGAGCTACTGTTCTTGTCAGTTTCCTAAGCAGAGTTGAACTAGATATGGCCCATGTGTAGGAAGCACAGTTCTTTTGTTCTGAGCAAGCTCACTCTTCTGGCCCTATAGGAAACACAGTAGAGTAGAAGAGTGCTCTTTTCTCTAAAGCAGAGTGTGTTTTTTGTAAGGTGAGCTAGCTTTAGTTTCCCAGTCCTAAATGGTGTTGAGTCACATGCAGTTTTTTGTCCTACGAGCAAGAGTTGTTTTCTGGTAAGACGAGTCACTATTGTGCTCCAATTGCCATACACAGTGCAAATAGCACTCGCGTCTGTTCCCCGCAAGTACATTGTATTGTACTGAAGAGGATCTACTGTTTTTGTCAGTTTCCTAAGCAGAGTTGAACTAGATATGGCTCGTGTGTGTAGGAAGCACAGTTTTTTTTGTTCTGAGCAAGTTCACTGTTCGGACCCCATAGGAAGCACAGTAGAGTAGAAGAGTGCTCTTTTCTCAAAAGCAGAGTGTGTTTCATGTAAGGCGAGCTAGCATTTGTTTCCCAGTCCTAAATGGAGTTGAATCACAGGCAGTTTCTGGTCCTATGAGCAAGAGTTGTTTTCTGGTAAGAAGAGTCACTATTGCGCTGCCATTGCCATACATAGGACAAATAGCGCTGTTGTCTGTTCCCAGCAAGTACAGTGTATTGAACTGAAGAGGATATACTGTTCTTGTCAGGTTCCTAAGCAGACTTGAACTAGATATGGCCGTGTGAGTAGGAAGCACAGTTTTTTTGTTCTGAGCAAGCTCACTGTTCGGAACACATAGGAAACACAGTAGAGTAGAAGAGTGCTCTTTTTTCAAAAGCAGAGTGTGTTTCATGTAAGGCGAGCTAGCATTTGTTTCCCACTCCTAAGTGGAGTTGAATCACATGCAGTTTCTGGTCCTACGATCAAGAGTTGTTTTCTGGTAAGGAAAGTCAGTATTGCGCTCCCATTGCCGTACAAAGTACAAATAACACTCGCATCTGTTCCCAGGAAGTACAGTGTATCGGACTGAAGAGGAGCTACTGTTCTTGTTGGTTTCCTAAGCGGAGTTGAATTAGCTATGGCCCGTGTGTGTAGGAAGCACAGTTTTTTTGTTCTGTGCAAACTCACTGTTCGGACCCAATAGGAAACACAGTAGAGTAGAAGAGTACTCTTTTCTCAAAAGCAGAGTGTGTTTCATGTCTGCGAGCTAGCATTTGTTTCCCAGTCCTAAATGGAGTTGAATCACATGCAGTTTCTGGTCCTACGAGCAAGAGTTGTTTTCTGGTAAGGAAAGTAACTATTGCGCTCCCATTGCCATACACAGTGCAAATAGCCCTCCTATCTGTTCCCAACAAGTACAGTGTATTGGACTGCAAAGGAGCTACTGTTCTTCTCAGTTTCCTAAGCAGAGTTGAACTAGATATGGGCCGTATGTGTAGGAAGTACAGTTCTTTTTTTCTGAGCAAGCTCACTGTTCTGGCCCCATAGGAAACACAGAAGAGTAGGAGAGTGCTCTTTTCTCAAAAGCAGAGTGTGTTTTTGTAAGGCGAGCTAGCATTTGTTTCCTAGTCCTAAATGGAGTTGAATCACATGCAGTTTTTCGTCCTAGGAACAAGAGTTGTTTTCTGGTAAGGAAAGTCACTATTGCGCTCCCATTGCCCTTCACAAGGCAAATAGCACTCGTGCCTTTTCCCAGCAAGTACAGTGTATTTGACTGAATAGGAGCTACTCTTCTTGTCAGTTTACTAAGCAGAGTTGAACTAGATATGGTCCGTGTGTAGGAAGCACAGTTCTTTTGTTCTGAGCAAGCTCACTGTTTGGACCCCATAGGAAACACAGTAGAGTAGATGAGTGCTCTTTTCTCTAAAGCAGAGTGTGTTTCTTGTAAGGCAAGCTACCGTTTGTTTCCCAGTCCTAAATGGAGTGGAATCACATGCAGGTTCTGGTCCTACGAGCAAGAGTTGTTTTCTGGTAAGGAAAGTCACTATTGTGCTCCCATTGCCATACACAGTGCAAATAGCCCTCCCGTCTGTTCCCAGCAACTACAGTGTATTGGACTGAAGAGGAGCTACTGTTCTTCTTAGTTTCCTAAGCAGAGTTGAAGTAGATATGGCCCGTGTGTGTAGGAAGCACAGTTCTTTCTTTCTGAGCAAGCTCACTGTTCTGGCCCTATTGGAAACACAGTAGAGTAGAAGAGTGCTCTTTTCTCAAGAGCAGAGTGTGTTTCTTGTAAAGCGAGCTAGCGTTTGTTTCCCAGTCCTAAATGGAGTTGAGTCACATGCAGTTTTTTGTCCTACGTGCAAGAATTGTTTTCTGGTAAGACGAGTCACTATTGTGCTCCAATTGCCATACACAGTGCAAATAGCACTCGCGTCTGTTCCCAGCAGTACAGTGTATTGGACTGAAGAAGATCTACTGTTCTTGTCAGTTTCCTAAGCAGAGTTGAACTAGATATGTCCCGTTTGTGTAGGAAGCACAGTTCTTTTGTTCTGAGCAAGCTCACTGTTCGGACCCCATAGGAAGCACAGTAGATTAGAAGAGTGCTCTTTTCTCAAAAGCATAGTGTGTTTCATGTAAGGCGAGCTAGCATTTGTTTCCCAGTCCTAAACGGAGTTGAATCACATGCAGTTTCTGGTCCTACGATCAAGAGTTGTTTTCTGGTAAGGAAAGTCACTATTGCGCTCCCATTTCCATACTCAGTGCAAATAGCACTCGCGTCTGTTCCCAGCAAGTACAGTGTATCGGACTAAAGAGGAGCTACTGTTCTTATTTGTTTCCTAAGCAAAGTTGAACTAGTTATGGATGTGTGTAGGAAGCACAGTTCTTTTTTTCTGAGCAAGCTCACTGTTCTGGCCTTATAGGAAACACAGTAGAGTAGAAGAGTGCTCTTTTCTCAAAAGCAGAGTGTGTTTCTTGTAAAGCGAGCTAGTGTTTCTTTCCCAGTCCTAAATGGAGTTGAGTCACATGCAGTTTTTTGTCCTATGAGCAAGAGTTGTTTTCTGGTAAGACAAGTCACTATTGTGCTCCAATTGCCATACACAGTGCAAATAGCACTCGCGTCTGTTCCCCGCAAGTACAGTGTATTGGACGGAAGAGGAGCTACTGTTCTTGTCAGTTTCCTAAGGAGAGTTGAACTAGATATGGCCCGTGTGTGTAGGAAGCACAGTTCTTTTGTTCTGAGCAAGCTCACTGTTTGGAACCCATAGGAAACAGAGTAGAGTAGAAGAGTGCTCTTTCCTCAAAAGCAGAGTGTGTTTCATGTAAGGCGAGCTAGCATTTGTTTCCCAGTCCTAAATGGAGTTGAATCACATGCAGTTTCTGGTCTTACGAGCAAGAGTTGTTTTCTGGTAAGGAAAGTCTCTATTGTGCTCCCATTGCCATACACAGTGCAAATAGCACTGGCGTCTGTTCCCAGCAAGTACAGTGTATCGGACTGAAGAGGAGCTACTGTTCTTGTCAGTTTCCTAAGCAGAGTTGAACGAGATATGGCCCGTGTGTGTAGGAAGCACAGTTTTTTTGTTCTGAGCAAGCTCACTGTTCTGGCTCTATAGGAAAATCAGTAGAGTAGAAGAGTGCTCTTTTCTCTAAAGCAGAGTGTGTTTCTTGAAGGTGAGCTAGCTTTTGTTTCCCAGTCCTAAATGGAGTTGAATCACATGCAGTTTCTGGTCCTACAAGCAAGAGTTGTTTTCTGGTAAGAAGAGTCACTATTGTGCTGCCATTGCCATACACAGGACAAATAGCACTGGCGTCTGTTCCCAGCAAGTACAGTGTATTGAACTGAAGAGGATCTACTGTTCTTGTCAGTTTCCTAAGCAGACTTGAACTAGATATGGCCGTGTGAGTAGGAAGCACATTTTTTTTTTTCTGAACAAGCTCACTGTTCGGAACATATAGGAAACACAGTAGAGTAGAAGAGTGCTCTTTTCTCAGAAGCAAAGTGTGTTTCTTGGAAGTTGAGCTAGCCTTTGTTTCCCAGTCCTAAATGGAGTTGAGTCACATGCAATTTTTTGTTCTACGAGCAAGACTTGTTTTCTGGTAAGGAAAGTCACTATTGCGCTCCCATTGCCGTACACAGTGCAAATAGCACTCGCGTCTGTTCCCAGCAAGTACAGTGTATCGGACTGAAGAGGAGCTACTGTTCTTGTCAGTTTCCTAAGCAGAGTTGAACTAGATATGGCCCATGTGTAGGAAGCACAGTTCTTTTGTTCTGAGTGAGCTCACTCTTCTGGCCCTATAGGAAACACAGTAGAGTAGAAGAGTGCTCTTTTTTCTAAAGCAGAGTGTGTTTTTTGTAAGGTGAGCTAGCTTTTGTTTCCCAGTCCTAAATGGTGTTGAATCACATGCAGTTTCTGATCCTACGAGCAAGAGTTGTTTTCTGGTATGAAGAGTAACTATTGCGCTGCTATTGCCATACACAGGACAAACAGCACTGGTGTCTGTTCCCAGCAATTACAGTGTACTGGACTGAAGAGGATCTACTGTCCTTGTAAGGTTCCTAAGCAGAATTGAACTAGATATGGCCGTGTGTAGGAAGCACAGTTCTTTGTACTGAGCAAGCTCACATTTCTGGCCCTATAGGAAACACAGTAGAGTAGAAGAGTGCTCTTTACTCAAAAGCAGAGTGTCTTTCTTGTAAGGCGAGCTAGCGTTTGTTTCCCAGTCCTAAATGGAGTTGAGTCACTTGCAGTTTTTTGTCCTACGAGCAAGAGTTGTTTTCTGGTAAGACGAGTCACTATTGTGCTCCAATTGCCATACAGAGTGCCAATAGCACTCGCGTCTGTTCCCCGCAAGTACAGTGTATTGGACGGAAGAGGAGCTACTGTTCTTGTCAGTTTCCAAATAGAGTTGAACTAGATATGGCCCGTGTGTGTAGGAAGCACAGTTCTTTTGTTCTGAGCAAGCTCACTGTTCGGACCCAATAGGAAACACAGTAGAGTAGAAGAGTGCTCTTTTCTCAAAAGCACAGTGTGTTTCCTGTAAGGCGAGCTAGCGTTTGTTTCCCAGTCCTAAATGGAGTGGAATCACATGCAGTTTCTGGTCCTACGAGCAAGAGTTGTTTTCTGGTAAGAAGAGTCACTATTGCACTGCCATTGCCATGCACAGGACAAATAGCACTGGCGTCTGTTCCCAGCAAGTACAGTGTATTGGACTGAAGAGGATCTAGTGTTCTTGTCAGTTTCCTAAGCAGAGTTGAACTAGATATGGCCATGTGTGTAGGAAGCACAGTTTTTTTGTTATGAGCAAGCTCACTGTTTGGAACACATAGGAAACACAGTAGAGTAGAAGAGTGCTCTTTTCTCAAAAGCAGAGTGTGTTTCTTGTAAGGCGAGCTAGCGTTTGTTTCCCAGTCCTAAATGGAGTTGAGTCACATGCAGTTTTTTGTACTATAAGAAAAAGTTTTTTTCTGGTAAGACAAGTCACTATTGTGCTCCAATTGCCATACACAGTGCAAATAGCACTCGCGTCTGTTCCCCGCAAGTACAGTGTATTGGACGAAAGAGGAGCTACTGTTCTTGTCATTTTCCTAAGCACAGTTGAACTAGATATGGCCCGTGTGTAGGAAGCACAGTTCTTTTGTTCTGAGCAAGCTCACTGTTCTGGCCCTATAGGAAACACAGTAGAGTGGAAGAGTGCTCTTTTCTCTAAAGCAGAGTGTGTTTCTTGTAAGGCGAGCTAGCGTTTCTTTCCCAGTCCTAAATGGAGTTGAATCACATGCAGTTTCTAGTCCTACGAGCAAGAGTTGTATTCTGGTAAGAAGAGTCACTATTGCGCTGCCATTGCCATACATAGGACAAATAGCACTGGCGTCTGTTCCCAGCAAGTACAGTGTATTGGACTGAAGAGGATCTACTGTTCTTGTCAGGTTCCTAAGCAGAATTGAACTAGATATGGCCGTGTGTGTAGGAAGCACAGTTGTTTTGTTCTGAGCAAGCTCACTTTTCGGAACACATAGGAAACACAGTAGAGTAGAAGAGTGCTCTTTTCTCAAAAGCAGAGTGTGTTTTTGTAAGGGGAGCTAGCGTTTGTTTCCAGGTCCTAAATGGAGTTGAATCACATGCAGTTTCTGGTCCTATGAACAAGAGTTTTTTTCTGGTAAGGAAAGTCACTATTGCGCACCCATTGCCCTTTACAAGGCAAATAGCACTCGCGTCTTTTCCCAGCAAGTACAGTGTATTGGACTGAATAGGAGCTACTGTTCTTGTCAGTTTACTAAGCAGAATGGAACTAGATATGGTCCGTGCGTGTAGGAAGCACACTTCTTTTGTTCTGAGCAAGCTCACTGTTTGGACCCCATAAGAAACACAGTAGAGTAGAAGAGTGCTCTTTTCTCAAAAGCAGAGTGTGTTTCATGTAAGGCGAGCTAGCATTTGTTTCCCAGTCCTAAATGGAGTTGATCATATGCAGATTCTGGTCCTAAGATCAAGAGTTGTTTTCTGGTAAGGAAAGTCACTATTGCGCTCCCATTGCCATACACAGTGCAAATAGCACTCGCGTCTGTTCCCAGCAAGTACAGTGTATTGGACTGAAGAGGAGCTACTGTTCTTGTCAGTTTCCTAAGCAGAGTTGAACTAGTTATGGCCCGTGTGTAGGAAGCACAGTTCTTTTGTTCTGAGCAAGCTCACTCTTCTGGCCCTACAGGAAACACAGTAGAGTGGAAGAGTGCTCTTTTCTCTAAAGCAGAGTGTTTTTCTTGTAAGGCAAGCTAGCGTTTGTTTCCCAGTCCTAAATGGAGTTTAATCACATGCAGTTTCTAGTCCTACTAGCAAGAGTTGTTTTCTGGTAAGAAGAGTCACTATTGCGCTGCCATTGCCATACATAGGACAAATAGCACTCGCGTCTGTTCCCAGCAAGTACAGTGTATTGGACTGAAGAGGATCTACTGTTCTTGTCAGGTTCCTAAGCAGAATTGAACTAGATATGGCCGTGTGTGTAAGAAGCACAGTTCTTTTGTTCTGAGCAAGCTCACTCTTCTGGCCCTATAGGAAACACAGTAGAGTGGAAGAGTGCTCTTTTCTCTAAAGCAGAGTGTGTTTCTTGTAAGGCGAGCTAGCGTTTGTTTACCAGTCCTAAATGGAGTTGAATCACATGCAGTTTCTGGTCCTAAGAGCAAGAGCTGTTTTCTGGTAAGGAAAGTCACTATTGTGCTCCCCTTGCCATACATAGTGCAAATAGCTCTCACGTCTGTTCCCAGCATGTACAGTGTATCGGACTGAAGAGGAGCTACTTTTCTCGTCAGTTTCCTAAGCAGAGTTGAACTAGATATGGCCCGCGTGTGTAGGAAGCACAGTTCTTTTGTTCTGAGCAAGCTCACTGTTTTGACCCCATAGGAAACACAGTAGAGAAGAAGAGTGCTCTTTTCTCTAAAGCAGAATGTGTTTATTGTAAGGCGAGCTAGAGTTTGTTTCCCAGTCCTAAATGGAGTGGAATCACATGCAGTTTCTGGTCCTACGAGCAGGAGTTGTTTTCTGGTAAGGAAAGTCACTATTGCGCTCCCATTGCCATACACAGTGCAAATAGCCCTCCTGTCTGTTCCCATCAAGTACAGTGTATCGGACTGAAGAGGAGCTACTGTTCCTGTCAGTTTCCTAAGCAGAGTTGAACTAGATATGGCCCGTGTGTGTAGGAAGTACAGTTCTTTTTTTCTGAGCAAGCTCACTGTTCTGGCCATATAGGAAACACAGAAGGGTAGAAGAGTGCTCTTTTCTCAAAAGCAGAGTGTGTTTCTTGTAAAGCGAGCTAGAGTTTGTTTTCCAGTCCTAAATGGAGTTGAATCACATGCAGTTTCTGGTCCTATGAGCAAGATTTGTTTTCTGGTAAGAAGAGTCACTATTGCGCTGCCATTGCCATACACAGGACAAATAGCACATGCGTCTGTTCCAGCAAGTACAGTGTATTGAACTGAAGAGGATCTACTGTTCTTGTCAGGTTCCTAAGCAGACTTGAACTAGATATGGCCGTGTGTAGGAAGCACAGTTTTTTTGTTCTGAGCAAGCTCACTTTTCGGAACACATAGGAAACACAGTAGAGTAGAAGAGTGCTCTTTTCTCAAAAGCAGAGTGTGTTTTTGTAAGGCGAGCTAGCGTTTGTTTCCTAGTCCTAAATGGATTTGAAACACATGCAGTTTCTGGTCCTATGAACAAGAGTTGTTTCTGGTAAGGAAAGTCACTACTGCGCTCCCTTTGCCATACACAGTGCAAATAGCACTCACATCTGTTCCCAGCAAGTACAGTGTATCGGACTGAGAGGAGCTACTGTTCTTGTCAGTTTCCTAAGCAGAGTTGAACGAGATATGGCCCGTGTGTAGGAAGCACAGTTCTTTTGTTCTGAGCAAGCTCACTGTTCTGGCCCTATAGGAAAAACAGTAGAGTAGAAGAGTGCTCTTTTCTCTAAAGCAGAGTGTGTTTCTTGCAAGGTGAGCTAGCTTTTGTTTCCCAGTCCTAAATGGAGTTGAATCACATGCAGTTTCTGGTCCTACAAGCAAGAGTTGTTTTCTGGTAAGAAGAGTCACTATTGTGCTGCCATTGCCATACACAGGACAAATAGCACTGGCGTCTGTTCCCAGCAAGTACAGTGTATTGAACTGAAGAGGATCTACTGTTCTTGTCAGTTTCCTAAGCAGACTTGAACTAGATATGGCCGTGTGAGTAGGAAGCACAGTTTTTTTTTTCTGAACAAGCTCACTGTTTGGAACATATAGGAAACACAGTAGAGTAGAAGAGTGCTCTTTTCTCAAAAGCAAAGTGTGTTTCTTGGAAGTTGAGCTAGCGTTTGTTTCCCAGTCCTAAATGGAGTTGAGTCACATTCAATTTTTTGTTCTACGAGCAAGACTTGTTTTCTGGTAAGGAAAGTCACTATTGTGCTCCCATTGCCATACACAGTGCAAATAACACTCGCATCTGTTCCCAGCAAGTACAGTGTATCGGACTGAAGAGGAGCTACTGTTCTTCTCAGTTTCCTAAGCAGAGTTGAACTAGATATGGCCCGTGTGTAGGAAGCACAGTTTTTTTGTTCTGAGCAAGCTCACTGTTCTGGCCCTCTAGGAAACACAGTAGAGTAGAAGCGTGCTCTTTTCTCAAAAGCAGAGTGTGTTTCTTGTAAAGCGAGCTAGAGTTTGTTTCCCAGTTTTAAATGGAGTGGAATCACATGCAGTTTCTGGTCCTACGAGCAAGGGTTGTTTTCTGGTAAGAAGAGTCACTATTGAGCTGCCATTGCCATACACAGGACAAATAGCACTGGCGTCTGTTCCCAGCAAGTACAGTGTATTGGACTGAAGAGGATCTACTGTTCTTGTCAGTTTCCTAAGCAGACTTGAACTAGATATGGCCGTGTGAGTAGGAAGCACAGTTTTTTTATTCTGAGCAAGCTCACTTTTCGAACACATAGGAAATACAGTAGAGTAGAAGAGTGCTCTTTTATCAAAAGCAGAGTGTTTTTCTTGGAAGTCGAGCTAGCGTTTGTTTCCCAGTCCTAAATGGAGTTGAATCACATGCGGTTTCTGGTCCTACGAGCAAGAGTTGTTTTCTGGTAAGTAAAGTCACTATTGCGCTCCCATTGCCGTACACAGTGCAAATAGCACTCGCGTCTGTTCCCAGCAAGTACAGTGTATCGGACTGAAGAGGAGCTACTGTTCTTGTCAGTTTCTTAAGCAGAGTTGAACTAGATGTGGCCCATGTGTAGGAAGCACAGTTCTTTTGTTCTGAGCAAGCTCACTCTTCTGGCCCTATAGGAAACACAGTAGAGTAGAAGACTGCTCTTTTCTCTAAAGCAGAGTGTGTTTTTTGTAAGGTGAGCTAGCTTTTGTTTCCCAGTCCTAAATGGTGTTGAATCACATGCAGTTCTGATCCTACGAGCAAGAGTTGTTTTCTTGTATGAAGAGTCACTATTGCGCTGCCATTGCCATACACAGGACAAACAGCACTGGTGTCTGTTCCCAGCAATTACAGTGTACTGGACTGAAGAGGATCTACTGTTCTTGTCAGGTTCCTAAGCAGAATTGAACTAGATATGTTCGTGTGTAGGAAGCACAGTTCTTTGTACTGAGCAAGCTCACAATTCTGGCCCTATAGGAAACACAGTAGAGTAGAAGAGTGCTCTTTACTCAAAAGCAGAGTGTCTTTCTTGTAAGGCGAGCTAGCGTTTGTTTCCCAGTCCTAAATGGAGTTGAGTCACATGCAGTTTTTTGTCCTACGAGCAAGAGTTGTTTTCTGGTAAGACGAGTCACTATTGTGCTCCAATTGCCATACAGAGTGCAAATAGCACTCGCGTCTGTTCCCCGCAAGTACAGTGTATTGGACGGAAGGGGAGCTACTGTTCTTGTCAGTTTCCTAAGCAGAGTTGAACTAGATATGGCCCGTGTGTGTAGGAAGCACAGTTCTTTTGTTCTGAGCAAGCTCACTGTTCGGACCCAATAGGAAACACAGTAGAGTAGAAGAGTGCTCTTTTCTCAAAAGCACAGTGTGTTTCCTCTAAGGCGAGCTAGCGTTTGTTTCCCAGTCTTAAAGGGAGTGGAATCACATGCAGTTTCTGGTCCTACGAGCAAGAGTTGTTTTCTGGTAAGAAGAGTCACTATTGCACTGCCATTGCCATACACAGGACAAATAGCACTGGCGTCTGTTCCCAGCAAGTACAGTGTATTGGACTGAAGAGGATCTAGTGTTCTTGTCAGTTTCCTAAGCAGAGTTGAACTAGATATGGCCGTGTGTGTAGGAAGCACAGTTTTTTTGTTCTGAGCAAGCTCACTGTTTGGAACACATAGGAAACACAGTAGAGTAGAAGAGTGCTCTTTTCTCAAAAGCAGAGTGTGTTTCTTATAAGGCGAGCTAGCGTTTGTTTCCCAGTCCTAAATGGAGTTGAATCACATGCAGTTTTTTGTGCTATGAGAAAAAGTTGTTTTCTGGTAAGAGAAGTCACTATTGTGCTCCAATTGCCATACACAGTGCAAATAGCACTCGCGTCTGTTCCCCACAAGTACAGTGTATTGGAAGGAAGAGGAGCTACTGTTCTTGTCAGTTTCCTAAGCACAGTTGAACTAGATATGGCTGTGTGTGTAGGAAGCACAGTTCTTTTGTTCTGAGCAAGCTCACTGTTCGGACCCCATAGCAAACACAGTAGAGTAGAGGAGTGCTCTTTTCTCAAAAGCAGAGTGTGTTTCTTGTAAGGCGAGCTAGCGTTTGTTTCCCAGTCCTAAATGGAGTTGAATCACATGCAGTTTCTGGTCCTATGAGCAAGAGTTGTTTTCTGGTAAGGAAAGTCACTATTGTGCTCACATTGCCATACACAGTGCAAATAGCACTCCCGTCTGTTCCCAGCAAGTACAGTGTATCGGACTGAAGAGGAGCTACTGTTCTTGTCAGTTTCCTTAGCAGAGTTGAACTAGATAAGGCCCGTGTGTGTAGGAAGCACAGTTCTTATGTTCTGAGCAAGCTCACTGTTCTGGCCCTATAGGAAACACAGTAGAGTAGAAGAGTGCTCTTTTCTCAAAAGCAGAGTGTGTTTCTTGTAAGGCGAGCTAGCGTTTGATTCCCAGTCCTAAATGGAGTTGAATCCCATGCAGTTTCTGGTCCTACGAGCAAGAGTTGTTTTCTGGTAAGAAGAGTCACTATTGCGCTCCCATTGTCATACACAGGGCAAATAGCACTGGCATCTGATCCCAGGAAGTACAGTGTATTGGACTGAAGAGGATCTACTGTTCTTGTCAGGTTCCTATGCAGAATTGAACTAGATATGGCCATGTGTGTAGAAAGAACAGTTCTTTTGTTCTGAGCAAGCTCACTGTTTGGACCCCATAGGAAACACAGTAGAGTAGAAGAGTGCTCTTTTCTCAAAAGCAGAGTGTGTTTCTCGTTAGGCGAGCTAGCATTTGTTTCCCAGTCCTAAATGGAGTTGAATCACATGCAGTTTCTGGTCCTACGAACAAGAGTTGTTTTCTGGTAAGGAAAGTCACTATTGCGCTCCCATTGCCCTACACAAGGCAAATAGCACTCGCGTCTTTTCCCAGCAAGTACAGTTTATTGGACTGAATAGGAGCTACTGTTCTTGTCAGTTTCCTAAGCAGAGTTGAACTAGATATGGTCCGTGTGTGGGAAGCACAGTTCTTTTGTTCTGAGCAAGCTCACTGTTTGGACCCCATAGGAAACACAGTAGAGTAGAAGAGTGCTCTTTTCTCTAAAGCAGTGTGTTTCTTGTAAGGCGAGCTAGCGTTTGTTTCCCAGTCCTAAATGGAGTTGAATCACATGCAGTTTCTGGTCCTACGAGCAAGAGTTGTTTTCTGGTAAGGAAAGTCACTATTGCGCTCCCATTGCCATACACAGTGCAAATAGCACATGCGTCTGTTCCCAGCAAGTACAGTGTATTGGACTGAAGAGGAGCTACTGTTCTTCTCAGTTTCCTAAGCAGAGTTGAACTAGATATGGCCCGTGTGTCTAAAAAGCACAGTTCATTTGTTCTGAGCAAGCTAACTGTTCTGGCCCTATAGGAAACACAGTAGAGTAGAAGAATGCTCTTTTCTCAAAAGTAGAATGTGTTTCTAGTAAGGTGAGCTAGAGTTTGTTTCCCAGTCCTAAATGGAGTTGAATCACAGACAGTTTTTGGTCCTAGGAGGAAGAGTTGTTTTCTGGTAAGAAGTGTCACTATTGTGCTCCAAATGCCATACACAGAGCAAATAGCACTCGTGTCTGTTCCCAGCAAGTACAGTGTATTGGACTGAAGAGGATCTACTGTTCTTGTCAGGTTCCTAAGCAGACTTGAACTAGATATGGCCGTGTGTGTAGGAAGCACAGTTCGTTTGTTCTGAGCAAGCTCACTCTTCAGACCCTATAGGAAACACAGTAGAGTAGAAGAGTGCTCTTTTCTCAAAAGAACAGTGTGTTTCTTTTAAGGCGAGCTAGCGTTTGTTTCCCATTCCTAAATGGAGTTGAATCACATGCAGTTTATGGTACTACGAGCAAGAGTTGTTTTCTGGTAAGGAGTGTCACTATTGCGCTCCCATTGCCATACACAGTGCAAATAGCACTCCTGACTGTTCCCAGCAAGTACAGTGTATGGGACTGAAGAGGAGCTACTGTTCTTGTCAGTTTCCAAAGCAGAGTTGAAATAGATATGGCCTGTGTGTGTAGGAAGCACAGTTCTTATATTCTGAGCAAGCTCACTGTTCTGGCCCTATAGGAAACACAGTAGAGTAGAAGAGTGCTCTTTTCTCAAAAGCAGAGTGTGTTTCTTGTAAGGCAAGCTAGCGTTTGTTTCCTAGTCCTAAATGGAGATGAATCACATGCAGTTTCAGGTCCTAAGAACAAGAGTTGTTTTCTGGTAAGGAAAGTCACATTGCGCTCCCATTGCCATACACTGTGCAAATAGCACTGGCGTCTGTTCCCAGCAAGTACAGTGTATTGGACTGAAGAGGATCTACTGTTCTTGTCAGGTTCCTAAGCAGAGTTGAACTAGATATGGCCGTGTGTGTAGGAAGCACAGTTTTTTTGTTCTGAGCAAGCTCACTGTTCGGACCCCATAGAAAACACAGTAGAGTAGAAGAGTGCTTTTTTCTCAAACGTAGAGTGTGTTTCTTTTAAGACGAGCTAGCTTTTGTTTCCCATTCCTAAATGGAGTGGAATCACATGCAGTTTCTGGACCAATGAGCAAGTGTTGTTTTCTGGTAAGGAAAGTCACTATTGCGCTCCCATTGCCATACACAGTGCAAATAGCCCTCCCGTCTGTTCCCAGCAAGTACAGTGTATTGGACTGAAGAGGAGCTACTGTTCTTGTCAGTTTCCTAAGAAGAGTTGAACTAGATATGGACCATGTGTTTAGGAAGCACAGTTCTTTTTTTCTGAGCACGCTCACTGTTCTGGCCCTATAGGAAGCACAGTAGAGTAGAAGAGTGCTCTTTTCTCAAAAGCAGAGTGTGTTTCTTGTAAAGCGAGCTAGAGTTTGTTTCCCAGTCCTAAATGGAGTTGAGTCACATGCAGTTTTTTGTTCTATGAGCAAGAGTTGTTTTCTGGTAAGACGAGTCACTATTGTGCTTCAATTGCCATACACAGTGCAAATAGCACTGGCGTCTGTTCCCAGCAAGTACAGTGTATTGGACTGAAGAGGATCTACTGTTCTTGTCACTTTCCTAAGCAGAGTTGATCTAGATATGGCCCGTGTGTGGGAAGCACAGGTCTTTTGTTCTGAGCAAGCTCACTGTTCTGGCCCTGTAGGAAACACAGTAGAGTAGAAGAGTGCTCTTTTTCTAAAGCAGAGTGTGTTTCTTGTAAGGCGAGCTAGCATTTGTTTCCCAGTCCTAAATGGCGTTGAATCACATGCAGTTTGTGGTCCTATGAGCAAGAGTTGTTTTCTGGTAAGGAAATTCACTATTGCGCTCTAATTGCCATACACAGTGTAAATAGCACTCGCGTCTGTTCCCAGCAAGTACAGTGTATTAGACTGAAGAGGAGCTACTGTTCTTGTCAGTTTATTAAGCAGAGTTGAAATACATAAGGTCCGTGTGTGTAGGAAGCACAGTTCTTTTGTTCTGAGCAAGCTGACTGTTCGGACCCCATAGGAAACACAGTAGAGTAGAAGAGTGCTCTTTTCTCTAAAGCAGAGTGTGTTTCTTGTAAGGCGAGCTAGCATTTGTTTCCCAGTCCTAAATGGAGTTGAATCACATGCAGTTTCTGGTCCTACGAGCAAGAGTTGTTTTCTGGTAAGGAAATTCACTATTGCGCTCCCATTGCCATACAAAGTGCAAATAGCACATGCGTCTGTTCCAAGCAAGTACAGTGTATTGGACTGAAGAGGAGCTACTGTTCTTCTCAGTTTCCTAAGCAGAGTTGAACTAGATATGGCCCGTGTGTCTAGGAAGCACAGTTCATTTGTTCTGAGACAAGCTAACTGTTCTGGCCCTATAGGAAACAAGGTAGAGTAGAAGAGTGCTCTTTTCTCAAAAGTAGAATGTGTTTCTTGTAAGGTGAGCTAGAGTTTGTTTCCCAGTCCTAAATGGAGTTGAATCACAGACAGTTTTTGGTCCTACGAGCAAGAGTTGTTTTCTGGTAAGAAGAGTCACTATTGTGCTCCAAATGCCATACACAGTGCAAATAGCACTCGTGTCTGTTCCCAGCAAGTACAGTGTATTGGACTGAATAGGAGCTACTGTTCTTGTCAGTTTCCTAAGCAGAATTGAACTAGATATGGCCGTGTGTGTAGGAAGCACAGTTCTTTTGTTCTGAGCAAGCTCACTGTTCGGACCCCATAGGAAACACAGTAGAGTAGAAGAGTGCTCTTTTCTCAAAAGCAGAGTGTGTTTCTTGTAAGGCGAGCTAGCGTTTGATTCCCAGTCCTAAATGGAGTTGAATCCCATGCAGTTTCTGGTCCTACGAGCAAGAGTTGTTTTCTGGTAAGAAGAGTCACTATTGCGCTCCCATTGTCATACAGAGGGCAAATAGCACTGGCATCTGATCCCAGGAAGTACAGTGTATTGGACTGAAGAGGATCTACTGTTCTTGTCAGGTTCCTATGCAGAATTGAACTAGATATGGCCATGTGTGTAGAAAGAACAGTTCTTTTGTTCTGAGCAAGCTCACTGTTTGGACCCCATAGGAAACACAGTAGAGTAGAAGAGTGCTCTTTTCTCAAAGCAGAGTGTGTTTCTTGTAAGGCGAGCTAGCGTGTGTTTCCCAGTCCTAAATGGAGTTGAATCACATGCAGTTTTTTGTGCTATGAGAAAAAGTTGTTTTCTGGTAAGACAAGTCACTATTGTGCTCCAATTACCATACACAGTGCAAATAGCACTCGCGTCTGTTCCCCGCAAGTACAGTGTATTGGAAGGAAGAGGATCTACTGTTCTTGTCAGGTTCCTATGCAGAATTGAACTAGATATGGCCATGTGTGTAGAAAGAACAGTTCTTTTGTTCTGAGCAAGCTCACTGTTTGGACCCCATAGGAAACACAGTAGAGTAGAAGAGTGCTCTTTTCTCAAAAGCAGAGTGTGTTTCTTGTAAGGCGAGCTAGCGTTTGTTTCCCAGTCCTAAATGGAGTTGAATCACATGCAGATTTTTGTGCTATGAGAAAAAGTTGTTTTCTGGTAAGACAAGTCACTATTGTGCTCCAATTACCATACACAGTGCAAATAGCACTCGCGTCTGTTCCCCGCAAGTACAGTGTATTGGAAGGAAGAGGAGCTACTGTTCTTGTCAGTTTCCTAAGCACAGTTGAACTAGATATGGCCGTGTGTGTAGGAAGCACAGTTCTTTTGTTCTGAGCAAGCTCACTGTTCGGACCCCATAGGAAACACAGTAGAGTAGAAGAGTGCTCTTTTCTCAAAAGCAGAGTGTGTTTCATGTAAGGCGAGCTAGCATTTGTTTACCAGTCCTAAATGGAGTTGAATCACATGCAGTTTCTGGTCTTATGAGCACGAGTTGTTTTCTGGTAAGGAAAGTCACTATTGCGCTCCCATTGCCATACACAGTGCAAATAGCACTCGCGTCTGTTCCCAGCAAGTACAGTGTATTGGACTGAAGAGGAGCTACTGTTCTTGTCAGTTTCCTAAGCAGAGTTGAACTAGATATGGCCCGTGTGTAGGAAGCACAGTTCTTTTGTTTTGAGCAAGCTCACTGTTCTGGCCCTATGGGAAACACAGTAGAGTAGATGAGTGCTCTTTTCTCTAAAGCAGAGTGTGTTTCTTGTAAGGTAAGCTAGCTTTTGTTTCCCAGTCCTAAATGGAGTTGAATCACATGCAGTTTCTGGTCCTACGAGCAAGAGTTGTTTTCTGGTAAGAAGAGTCACTATTGCGCTGCAACTGCCATACACAGGACAAATAGCACTGGCGTCTGTTCCCAGCAAGTACAGTGTATTGGACTGAAGAGGAGCTACTGTTCTTGTCAGTTTCCTAAGAAAAGTTGAACTAGATATGGCCCGTGTGTGTAAGAAGCACAGTTCTTTTGTTCTGAGCAAGCTCACTGTTCGGACCCCATAAAAAACACAGAAGAGTATAAGAGTGCTCTTTTCGCAAAAGCAGAGTGTGTTTCATGTAAGGCGAGCTAGAGTTTGTTTCCCAGTCCTAAATGGAGTTGATCACATGCAGTTTCTGGTCCTACGGTCAAGAGTTTTTTTCTGGTAAGGAAAGTCACTATTGCGCTCCCATTGCCATACACAGTGCAAATAGCACTTGCGTCTGTTCCCAGCAAGTACAGTGTATCGGACTGAAGAGGAGCTGCTGTTCTTTCATTTCCTAAGCAGAGTTGAACTAGTTATGGCCCGTGTGTAGGAAGCACAGTTTTTTTTTTCTGAGCAAGCTCACTGTTTGGAACACATAGGAAACACAGTAGAGTAGAAGAGTGCTCTTTTCTCAAAAGCAGAGTGTGTTTCTTGGAAGTCGAGCTAGCGTTTGTTTCCCAGTCTTAAATGGAGTTGAGTCACATGCAGTTTTTTGTCCAATGAGGAAGAGTTATTTTCTGGTAAGACAAGTCACTATTGTGCTCCAATGCCATACACAGTGCAAATAGCACTCGCGTATGTTCCCCGCAAGTACAGTGTATTGGACTGAAGAGGAGCTACTGTTCTTGTTTGTTTCCTAAGCAGAGTTTAATTAGATATGGTCCGTGTGTGTAGGAAGCACCGTTCTTTTGTTCTGAGCAAGCTCACTGTTCAGACCCCATAGGAAACACAGTAGAGTAGAAGAGTGCTCTTTTCTCAAAAGCGGAGTGTGTTTCTTGTAAAGCGAGCTAGCATTTGTTATCCAGTCCTAAATGGAGTTGAATCACATGCAGTTTCTGGTCCCACGAGCAAGAGTTGTTTTCTGGTAAGGAAAGTCACTATTCCGCTCCCATTTCCATACTCAGTGCAAATAGCACTCGCGTCTGTTCCCAGCAATTACAGTGTATCAGACTGAAGAGGAGCTACTGTTCTTGTCAGTTTCCTAAGCAGAGTTGAACTAGTTATGGCCCGTGTGTAGGAAGCACAGTTCTTTTGTTCTGAGCAAGCTCATTGTTCTGGCCCTACAGGAAACACAGTAGAGTAGAAGAGTGCTCTTTTCTCAAAAGCAGAGTGTGTTTCTCGTTAGGCGAGCTAGCATTTGTTTCCCAGTCCTAAATGGAGTTGAATCACATGCAGTTTCTGGTCCTACGAACAAGAGTTGTTTTCTGGTAAGGAAAGTCACTATTGGGCTCCCATTGCCCTACACAAGGCAAATAGCACTCGCGTCTTTTCCCAGCAAGTACAGTGTATTGGACTGAATAGGAGCTACTGTTCTTGTCAGTTTCCTAAGCAGAGTTGAACTAGATATGGTCCGTGTGTGTAGGAAGCACAGTTCTTTTGTTCTGAGCAAGCTCACTGTTCGGACCCCATAGGAAACACAGTAGAGTAGAAGAGTGCTCTTTTCTCTAAAGCAGTGTGTTTCTTGTAAGGCGAGCTAGCGTTTGTTTCCCAGTCCTAAATGGAGTTGAATCACATGCAGTTTCTGGTCCTACGAGCAAGAGTTGTTTTCTGGTAAGGAAAGTCACTATTGCGCTCCCATTGCCATACACAGTGCAAACAGCACATGCGTCTGTTCCCAGCAAGTACAGTGTATTGGACTGAAGAGGAGCTACTGTTCTTCTCAGTTTCCTAAGCAGAGTTGAACTAGATATGGCCCGTGTGTCTAGGAAGCACAGTTCATTTGTTCTGAGCAAGCTAACTGTTCTGGCCCTATAGGAAACACAGTAGAGTAGAAGAGTGCTCTTTTCTCAAAAGTAGAATGTGTTTCTTGTAAGGTGAGCTAGAGTTTGTTTCCCAGTCCTAAATGGAGTTGAATCACAGACAGTTTTTGGTCCTAGGAGGAAGAGTTGTTTTCTGGTAAGAAGTGTCACTATTGCGCTCCAAATGCCATATACAGTGCAAATAGCACTGTTGTCTGTTCCCAGCAAGTACAGTGTATTGGACTGAAGAGGATCTACTGTTCTTGTCAGGTTCCTAAGCAGACTTGAACTAGATACGGCCGTGTGTGTAGGAAGCACAGTTCGTTTGTTCTGAGCAAGCTCACTGTTCGGACCCTATAGGAAACACAGTAGAGTAGAAGAGTGCTCTTTTCTCAAAAGAAGAGTGTGTTTCTTTTAAGGCAAGCTAGCGTTTGTTTCCCATTCCTAAATGGAGTTGAATCACATGCAGTTTATGGTACTACGAGGAAGAGTTGTTTCCTGGTAAGGAGTGTCACTATTGCGCTCCCATTGCCATACACAGTGCAAATAGCACTCCCGACTGTTCCCAGCAAGTACAGTGTATGGGACTTAAGAGGAGCTACTGTTCTTGTCAGTTTCCTAAGCAGAGTTGAAATAGATATGGCCTGTGTGTGTAGGAAGCACAGTTCTTATATTCTGAGCAAGCTCATTTTTCTGGCCCTATAGGAAACACAGTAGAGTAGAAGAGTGCTCTTTTCTCAAAAGCAGAGTGTGTTTCTTGTAAGGCAAGCTAGCGTTTGTTTCCTAGTCCTAAATGGAGATGAATCACATGCAGTTTCAGGTCCTAAGAACAAGAGTTGTTTTCTGGTAAGGAAAGTCACATTGCGCTCCCATTGCCATGCACTGTGCAAATAGCACTGGCGTCTGTTCCCAGCAAGTACAGTGTATTGGACTGAAGAGGATCTACTGTTCTTGTCAGGTTCCTAAGTAGAGTTGAACTAGATATGGCCGTGTGTGTAGGAAGCACAGTTTTTTTGTTCTGAGCAAGCTCACTGTTCGGACACCATAGAAAACACAGTAGAGTAGAAGAGTGCTTTTTTCTCAATCGTAGAGTGTGTTTCTTTTAAGACGAGCTAGCTTTTGTTTTTCATTCCTAAATGGAGTGGAATCACATGCAGTTTCTGGACCTACGAGCAAGTGTTGTTTTCTGGTAAGGAAAGTCACTATTGCACTCCAATTGCCATACACAGTGCAAATAGCCCTCCCGTCTGTTCCCAGCAAGTACAGTGTATTGGACTGAAGAGGAGCTACTGTTCTTGTCAGTTTCCTAAGAAGAGTTGAACTAGATACGGACCATGTGTTTAGGAAGCACAGTTCTTTTTTTCTGAGCACGCTCACTGTTCTGGCCGTATAGGAAGCACAGTAGAGTAGAAGAGTGCTCTTTTCTCAAAAGCAGAGTGTGTTTCTTGTAAAGCGAGCTAGAGTTTGTTTCCCAGTCCTAAATGGAGTTGAGTCACATGCAGTTTTTTGTTCTATGAGCAAGAGTTTTTTTCTGGTAAGACGAGTCACTATTGTGCTCCAATTGCCATACACAGTGCAAATAGCACTGGCGTCTGTTCCCAGCAAGTACAGTGTATTGGACTGAAGAGGATCTACTGTTCTTGTCACTTTCCTAAGCAGAGTTGAACTAGATATAGCCCGTGTGTGGGAAGCACAGCTCTTTTGTTCTGAGCAAGCTCACTGTTCTGGCCCTGTAGGAAACACAGTAGAGTAGAAGAGTGCTCTTTTTCTAAAGCAGAGTGTGTTTCTTGTAAGGCGAGCTAGCGTTTGTTTCCCAGTCCTAAATGGAGTTGAATCACATGCAGTTTCTGGTCCTACGAGCAAGAGTTGTTTTCTGGTAAGGAAAGTCACTATTGCGCTCCCATTGCCATACACAGTGCAAATAGCACATGCGTCTGTTCCAAGCAAGTACAGTGTATTGGACTGAAGAGGAGCTACTGTTCTTCTCAGTTTCCTAAGCAGAGTTGAACTAGATATGGCCCGTGTGTCTAGGAAGCACAGTTCATTTGTTCTGAGACAAGCTAACTGTTCTGGCCCTATAGGAAACACAGTAGAGTAGAAGAGTGCTCTTTTCTCAAAAGTAGAATGTGTTTCTTGTAAGGTGAGCTAGAGTTTGTTTCCCAGTCCTAAATGGAGTTGAATCACAGACAGTTTTTGGTCCTACGAGCAAGAGTTGTTTTCTGGTAAGAAGAGTCACTATTGTGCTCCAAATGCCATACACAGTGCAAATAGCACTCGTGTCTTTTCCCAGCAAGTACAGTGTATTGGACTGAATAGGAGCTACTGTTCTTGTCAGTTTCCTAAGCAGAATTGAACTAGATATGGCCATGTGTAGGAAGCACAGTTCTTTTGTTCTGGGCAAGCTCACTGTTCGGATCCCTTTAGGAAAAAAAGTAGAGTAGAAGAGTGCTCTTTTCCCAAAAGCAGAGTGTGTTTCTTGTAAGGCGAGCTAGCGTTTGTTTCCCAGTCCTAAATGGAGTTGAATCACATGCAGTTTCTGGTCCTATGAGCAAGAGTTGTTTTCTGGTAAGGAAAGTCACTATTGTGCTCACATTGCCATACACAGTGCAAATAGCACTCGGGTCTGTTCCCAGCAAGTACAGTGTATCGGACTGAAGAGGAGCTACTGTTCTTGTCAGTTTCCTTAGCAGAGTTGAACTAGATAAGGCCCGTGTGTGTAGGAAGCACAGTTCTTATGTTCTGAGCAAGCTCACTGTTCTGGCCCTATAGGAAACACAGTAGAGTAGAAAAGTGCTCTTTTCTCAAAAGCAGAGTGTGTTTCTTGTAAGGCAAGCTAGCGTTTGTTCCCTAGTCCTAAATGGAGTTGAATCACATGCAGTTTCTGGTTCTACGAACAAGAGTTTTTTTCTCGTAAGGAAAGTCACTATTGTGCTCCCTTTGCCATACACAGGGCAAATAGCACTCGTGTCTGTTCCCAGCAAGTACAGTGTATTTGACTGAAGAGGATCTACTGTTCTTGTCAGGTTCCTAAGCAGACTTGAACTAGATATGGCCGTGTGTGTAGGAAGCACAGTTCGTTTGTTCTGAGCAAGCTCACTCTTCAGACCCTATAGGAAACACAGTAGAGTAGAAGAGTGCTCTTTTCTCAAAAGAAGAGTGTGTTTCTTTTAAGGCGAGCTAGCGTTTGTTTCCCATTCCTAAATGGAGTTGAATCACATGCAGTTTATGGTACTACGAGCAAGAGTTGTTTTCTGGTAAGGAGTGTCACTATTGCGCTCCCATTGCCATACACAGTGCAAATAGCACTCCCGACTGTTCCCAGCAAGTACAGTGTATGGGACTGAAGAGGAGCTACTGTTCTTGTCAGTTTCCTAAGCAGAGTTGAAATAGATATGGCCTGTGTGTGTAGGAAGCACAGTTCTTATATTCTGAGCAAGCTCACTGTTCTGGCCCTATAGGAAACACAGTAGAGTAGAAGAGTGCTCTTTTCTCAAAAGCAGAGTGTGTTTCTTTTAAGGCAAGCTAGCGTTTGTTTCCTAGTCCTAAATGGAGATGAATCACATGCAGTTTCAGGTCCTAAGAACAAGAGTTGTTTTCTGGTAAGGAAAGTCACATTGCGCTCCCATTGCCATACACTGTGCAAATAGCACTGGCGTCTGTTCCCAGCAAGTACAGTGTATTGGACTGAAGAGGATCTACTGTTCTTGTCAGGTTCCTAAGCAGAGTTGAACTAGATATGGCCGTGTGTGTAGGAAGCACAGTTTTTTTGTTCTGAGCAAGCTCACTGTTCGGACCCCATAGAAAACACAGTAGAGTAGAAGAGTGCTTTTTTCTCAAACGTAGATTGTGTTTCTTTTAAGACGAGCTAGCTTTTGTTTCCCATTCCTAAATGGAGTGGAATCACATGCAGTTTCTGGACCTATGAGCAAGTGTTGTTTTCTGTTAAGGAAAGTCACTATTGCGCTCCCATTGCCATACATAGTGCAAATAGCCCTCCCGTCTGTTCCCAGCAAGTACAGTGTATTGGACTGAAGAGGAGCTACTGTTCTTGTCAGTTTCCTAAGAAGAGTTGAACTAGATATGGACCATGTGTTTAGGAAGCACAGTTCTTTTTTTCTGAGCACGCTCACTGTTCTGGCCCTATAGGAAGCACAGTAGAGTAGAAGAGTGCTCTTTTCTCAAAAGCAGAGTGTGTTTCTTGTAAAGCGAGCTAGAGTTTGTTTCCCAGTCCTAAATGGAGTTGAGTCACATGCAGTTTTTTGTTCTATGAGCAAGAGTTGTTTTCTGGTAAGACGAGTCACTATAGTGCTCCAATTGCCATACACAGGGCAAATAGCACTGGCGTCTGTTCCCAGCAAGTACAGTGTATTGGACTGAAGAGGATCTACTGTTCTTGTCACTTTCCTAAGCAGAGTTGAACTAGATATGGCCCGTGTGTGGGAAGCACAGGTCTTTTGTTCTGAGCAAGCTCACTGTTCTGGCCCTGTAGGAAACACAGTAGAGTAGAAGAGTGCTCTTTTTCTAAAGCAGAGTGTGTTTCTTGTAAGGCGAGCTAGCATTTGTTTCCCAGTCCTAAATGGCATTGAATCACATGCAGTTTGTGGTCCTATGAGCAAGAGTTGTTTTCTGGTAAGGAAATTCACTATTGCGCTCTAATTGCCATACACAGTGTAAATAGCACTCCCGTCTGTTCCCAGCAAGTACAGTGTATTAGACTGAAGAGGAGCTACTGTTCTTGTCAGTTTATTAAGCAGAGTTGAAATACATAAGGTCCGTGTGTGTAGGAAGCACAGTTCTTTTGTTCTGAGCAAGCTGACTGTTCGGACCCCATAGGAAACACAGTAGAGTAGAAGAGTGCTCTTTTCTCTAAAGCAGAGTGTGTTTCTTGTAAGGCGAGCTAGCATTTGTTTCCCAGTCCTAAATGGAGTTGAATCACATGCAGTTTCTGGTCCTACGAGCAAGAGTTGTTTTCTGGTAAGGAAATTCACTATTGCGCTCCCATTGCCATACACAGTGCAAATAGCACATGCGTCTGTTCCAAGCAAGTACAGTGTATTGGACTGAAGAGGAGCTACTGTTCTTCTCAGTTTCCTAAGCAGAGTTGAACTAGATATGGCCCGTGTGTCTAGGAAGCACAGTTCATTTGTTCTGAGACAAGCTAACTGTTCTGGCCCTATAGGAAACACAGTAGAGTAGAAGAGTGCTCTTTTCTCAAAAGTAGAATGTGTTTCTTGTAAGGTGAGCTAGAGTTTGTTTCCCAGTCCTAAATGGAGTTGAATCACAGACAGTTTTTGGTCCTACGAGCAAGAGTTGTTTTCTGGTAAGAAGAGTCACTATTGTGCTCCAAATGCCATACACAGTGCAAATAGCACTCGTGTCTGTTCCCAGCAAGTACAGTGTATTGGAGTGAATAGGAGCTACTGTTCTTGTCAGTTTCCTAAGTAGAATTGAACTAGATATGGCCGTGTGTGTAGGAAGCACAGTTCTTTTGTTCTGAGCAAGCTCACTGTTCGGATCCCTTTAGGAAACAAAGTAGAGTAGAAGAGTGCTCTTTTCCCAAAAGCAGAGTGTGTTTCTTGTAAGGCGAGCTAGCGTTTGTTTCCCAGTCCTAAATGGAGTTGAATCACATGCAGTTTCTGGTCCTATGAGCAAGAGTTGTTTTCTGGTAAGGAAAGTCACTATTGTGCTCACATTGCCATACACAGTGCAAATAGCACTCCCGTCTGTTCCCAGCAAGTACAGTGTATCGGACTGAAGAGGAGCTACTGTTCTTGTCAGGTTCCTAAGCAGAATTGAACTAGATATGGCCGTGTGTGTAGGAAGCACAGTTCTTTTGTTCTGAGCAAGCTCACTGTTCGGACCCCATAGGAAACACAGTAGAGTTGAAGAGTGCTCTTTTCTCAAAAGCAGAGTGTGTTTCTTGTAAGGCGAGCTAGCGTTTGATTCCCAGTCCTAAATGGAGTTGAATCCCATGCAGTTTCTGGTCCTACGAGCAAGAGTTGTTTTCTGGTAAGAAGAGTCACTATTGCGCTCCCATTGTCATACAGAGGGCAAATAGCACTGGCATCTGATCCCAGGAAGTACAGTGTATTGGACTGAAGAGGATCTACTGTTCTTGTCAGGTTCCTATGCAGAATTGAACTAGATATGGCCATGTGTGTAGAAAGAACAGTTCCTTTGTTCTGAGCAAGCTCACTGTTTCGACCCCATAGGAAACACAGTAGAGTAGAAGAGTGCTCTTTTCTCAAAAGCAGAGTGTGTTTCTTGTAAGGCGAGCTAGCGTTTGTTTCCCAGTCCTAAATGGAGTTGAATCACATGCAGTTTTTTGTGCTATGAGAAAAAGTTGTTTTCTGGTAAGACAAGTCACTATTGTGTTCCAATTGCCATACACAGTGCAAATAGCACTCGCGTCTGTTCCCCGCAAGTACAGTGTATTGGAAGGAAGAGGAGCTACTGTTCTTGTCAGTTTCCTAAGCACAGTTGAACTAGATATGGCCGTGTGTGTAGGAAGCACAGTTCTTTTGTTCTGAGCAAGCTCACTGTTCGGACCCCATAGGAAACACAGTAGAGTAGAAGAGTGCTCTTTTCTCAAAAGCAGAGTGTGTTTCATGTAAGGCGAGCTAGCATTTGTTTACCAGTCCTAAATGGAGTTGAATCACATGCAGTTTCTGGTCTTACGAGCACGAGTTGTTTTCTGGTAAGGAAAGTCACTATTGCGCTCCCATTGCCATACACAGTGCAAATAGCACTCGCGTCTGTTCCCAGCAAGTACAGTGTATTGGACTGAAGAGGAGCTACTGTTCTTGTCAGTTTCCTAAGCAGAGTTGAACTAGATATGGCCCGTGTGTAGGAAGCACAGTTCTTTTGTTTTGAGCAAGCTCACTGTTCTGGCCCTATGGGAAACACGGTAGAGTAGAAGAGTGCTCTTTTCTCTAAAGCAGAGTGTGTTTCTTGTAAGGTGAGCTAGCTTTTGTTTCCCAGTCCTAAATGGAGTTGAATCACATGCAGTTTCTGGTCCTATGAGCAAGAGTTGTTTTCTGGTAAGAAGAGTCACTATTGCGCTGCAACTGCCATACACAGGACAAATAGCACTGGCGTCTGTTCCCAGCAAGTACAGTGTATTGGACTGAAGAGGATCTACTGTTCTTGTCAGTTTCCTAAGAAAAGTTGAACTAGATATGGCCCGTGTGTGTAGGAAGCACAGTTCTTTTGTTCTGAGCAAGCTCACTGTTCGGACCCCATAAAAAACACAGTAGAGTATAAGAGTGCTCTTTTCTCAAAAGCAGAGTGTGTTTCATGTAAGGCGAGCTAGAGTTTGTTTCCCAGTCCTAAATGGAGTTGATCACATGCAGTTTCTGGTCCTACGATCAAGAGTTTTTTTCTGGTAAGGAAAGTCACTATTGCGCTCCCATTGCCATACACAGTGCAAATAGCACTGTTGTCTGTTCCCAGCAAGTACAGTGTATCGGACTGAAGAGGAGCTGCTGTTCTTTCATTTCCTAAGCAGAGTTGAACTAGTTATGGCCCGTGTGTAGGAAGCACAGTTCTTTTGTTCTGAGCAAGCTCACTGTTTGGAACACATAGGAAACACAGTAGAGTAGAAGAGTGCTCTTTTCTCAAAAGCAGAGTGTGTTTCTTGGAAGTCGAGCTAGCGTTTGTTTCCCAGTCTTAAATGGAGTTGAGTCACATGCAGTTTTTTGTCCAATGAGGAAGAGTTATTTTCTGGTAAGACAAGTCACTATTGTGCTCCAATGCCATACACAGTGCAAATAGCACTCGCGTATGTTCCCCGCAAGTACAGTGTATTGGACTGAAGAGGAGCTACTGTTCTTGTTTGTTTCCTAAGCAGAGTTTAATTAGATATGGTCCGTGTGTGTAGAAAGCACCGTTCTTTTGTTCTGAGCAAGCTCACTGTTCAGACCCCATAGGAAACACAGTAGAGTAGAAGAGTGCTCTTTTCTCAAAAGCGGAGTGTGTTTCTTGTAAGGCGAGCTAGCATTTGTTTCCCAGTCCTAAATGGAGTTGAATCACATGCAGTTTCTGGTCCCACGAGCAAGAGTTGTTTTCTGGTAAGGAAAGTCACTATTCCGCTCCCATTTCCATACTCAGTGCAAATAGTACTCGCGTCTGTTCCCAGCAATTACAGTGTATCAGACTGAAGAGGAGCTACTGTTCTTGTCAGTTTCCTAAGCAGAGTTGAACTAGTTATGGCCCGTGTGTAGGAAGCACAGTTCTTTTGTTCTGAGCAAGCTCATTGTTCTGGCCCTACAGGAAACACAGTAGAGTAGAAGAGTGCTCTTTTCTCAAAAGCAGAGTGTGTTTCTCATTAGGCGAGCTAGCATTTGTTTCCCAATCCTAAATGGAGTTGAATCACATGCAGTTTCTGGTCCTACGAACAAGAGTTGTTTTCTGGTAAGGAAAGTCACTATTGGGCTCCCATTGCCCTACACAAGGCAAATAGCACTCGCGTCTTTTCCCAGCAAGTACAGTGTATTGGACTGAATAGGAGCTACTGTTCTTGTCAGTTTCCTAAGCAGAGTTGAACTAGATATGGTCCGTGTGTGTAGGAAGCACAGTTCTTTTGTTCTGAGCAAGCTCACTGTTCGGACCCCATAGGAAACACAGTAGAGTAGAAGAGTGCTCTTTTCTCTAAAGCAGTGTGTTTCTTGTAAGGCGAGCTAGCGTTTGTTTCCCAGTCCTAAATGGAGTTGAATCACATGCAGTTTCTGGTCCTACGAGCAAGAGTTGTTTTCTGGTAAGGAAAGTCACTATTGCGCTCCCATTGCCATACACAGTGCAAACAGCACATGCGTCTGTTCCCAGCAAGTACAGTGTATTGGACTGAAGAGGAGCTACTGTTCTTCTCAGTTTCCTAAGCAGAGTTGAACTAGATATGGCCCGTGTGTCTAGGAAGCACAGTTCATTTGTTCTGAGCAAGCTAACTGTTCTGGCCCTATAGGAAACACAGTAGAGTAGAAGAGTGCTCTTTTCTCAAAAGTAGAATGTGTTTCTTGTAAGGTGAGCTAGAGTTTGTTTCCCAGTCCTAAATGGAGTTGAATCACAGACAGTTTTTGGTCCTAGGAGGAAGAGTTGTTTTCTGGTAAGAAGTGTCACTATTGCGCTCCAAATGCCATACACAGTGCAAATAGCACTGTTGTCTGTTCCCAGCAAGTACAGTGTATTGGACTGAAGAGGATCTACTGTTCTTGTCAGGTTCCTAAGCAGACTTGAACTAGATATGGCCGTGTGTGTAGGAAGCACAGTTCGTTTGTTCTGAGCAAGCTCACTGTTCGGACCCTATAGGAAACACAGTAGAGTAGAAGAGTGCTCTTTTCTCAAAAGAAGAGTATGTTTCTTTTAAGGCAAGCTTGCGTTTGTTTCCCATTCCTAAATGGAGTTGAATCACATGCAGTTTATGGTACTACGAGGAAGAGTTGTTTCCTGGTAAGGAGTGTCACTATTGCGCTCCCATTGCCATACACAGTGCAAATAGCACTCCCGACTGTTCCCAGCAAGTACAGTGTATGAGACTTAAGAGGAGCTACTGTTCTTGTCAGTTTCCTAAGCAGAGTTGAAATAGATATGGCCTGTGTGTGTAGGAAGCACAGTTCTTATATTCTGAGCAAGCTCATTGTTCTGGCCCTATAGGAAACACAGTAGAGTAGAAGAGTGCTCTTTTCTCAAAAGCAGAGTGTGTTTCTTGTAAGGCAAGCTAGCGTTTGTTTCCTAGTCCTAAATGGAGATGAATCACATGCAGTTTCAGGTCCTAAGAACAAGAGTTGTTTTCTGGTAAGGAAAGTCACATTGCGCTCCCATTGCCATACACTGTGCAAATAGCACTGGCGTCTGTTCCCAGCAAGTACAGTGTATTGGACTGAAGAGGATCTACTGTTCTTGTCAGGTTCCTAAGCAGAGTTGAACTAGATATGGCCGTGTGTGTAGGAAGCACAGTTTTTTTGTTCTGAGCAAGCTCACTGTTCGGACCCCATAGAAAACACAGTAGAGTAGAAGAGTGCTTTTTTCTCAAACGTAGAGTGTGTTTCTTTTAAGACGAGCTAGCATTTGTGTCCCATTCCTAAATGGAGTGGAATCACATGCAGTTTCTGGACCTACGAGCAAGTGTTGTTTTCTGGTAAGGAAAGTCACTATTGCGCTCCCATTGCCATACACAGTGCAAATAGCCTTCCCGTCTGTTCCCAGCAAGTACAGTGTATTGGACTGAAGAGGAGCTACTGTTCTTGTCAGTTTCCTAAGAAGAGTTGAACTAGATATGGACCATGTGTTTAGGAAGCACAGTTCTTTTTTTCTGAGCACGCTCACTGTTCTGGCCCTATAGGAAGCACAGTAGAGTAGAAGAGTGCTCTTTTCTCAAAAGCAGAGTGTGTTTCTTGTAAAGCGAGCTAGAGTTTGTTTCCCAGTCCTAAATGGAGTTGAGTCACATGCAGTTTTTTGTTCTATGAGCAAGAGTTGTTTTCTGGTAAGACGAGTCACTATTGTGCTCCAATTGCCATACACAGTGCAAATAGCACTGGCGTCTGTTCCCAGCAAGTAAGTGTATTGGACTGAAGAGGATCTACTGTTCTTGTCACTTTCCTAAGCAGAGTTGAACTAGATATGGCCCGTGTGTGGGAAGCACAGGTCTTTTGTTCTGAGCAAGCTCACTGTTCTGGCCCTGTAGGAAACACAGTAGAGTAGAAGAGTGCTCTTTTTCTAAAGCAGAGTGTGTTTCTTGTAAGGCGAGCTAGCATTTGTTTCCCAGTCCTAAATGGCGTTGAATCACATGCAGTTTGTGTCCTACGAGCAAGAGTTGTTTTCTGGTAAGTAAATTCACTATTGCGCTCTAATTGCCAACACAGTGTAAATAGCACTCGCGTCTGTTCGCAGCAAGTACAGTGTATTAGACTGAAGAGGAGCTACTGTTCTTGTCAGTTTCCTAAGCAGAGTTGAACTACATATGGTCCGTGTGTGTAGGAAGCACAGTTCTTTTGTTCTGAGCAAGCTGACTGTTCGGACCCCATAGGAAACACAGTAGAGTAGAAGAGTGCTCTTTTCTCTAAAGCAGAGTGTGTTTCTTGTAAGGCGAGCTAGCGTTTGTTTCCCAGTCCTAAATGGAGTTGAATCACATGCAGTTTCTGGTCCTACGAGCAAGAGTTGTTTTCTGGTAAGGAAATTCACTATTGCGCTCCCATTGCCATACACAGTGGAAATAGCACATGCGTCTGTTCCAAGCAAGTACAGTGTATTGGACTGAAGAGGAGCTACTGTTCTTCTCAGTTTCCTAAGCAGAGTTGAACTAGATATGGCCCGTGTCTAGGAAGCACAGTTCATTTGTTCTGAGACAAGCTAACTCTTCTGGCCCTATAGGAAACACAGTAGAGTAGAAGAGTGCTCTTTTCTCAAAAGTAGAATGTGTTTATTGTAAGGTGAGCTAGAGTTTGTTTCCCAGTCCTAAATGGAGTTGAATCACAGACAGTTTTTGGTCCTACGAGCAAGAGTTGTTTTCTGGTAAGAAGAGTCACTATTGTGCTCCAAATGCCATACACAGTGCAAATAGCACTCGTGTCTGTTCCCAGCAAGTACAGTGTATTGGACTGAATAGGAGCTACTGTTCTTGTCAGTTTCCTAAGCAGAATTGAACTAGATATGGCCGTGTGTGTAGGAAGCACAGTTCTTTTGTTCTGAGCAAGCTCACTGTTCGGATCCCTTTAGGAAACAAAGTAGAGTAGAAGAGTGCTCTTTTCCCAAAAGCAGAGTGTGTTTCTTGTAAGGCGAGCTAGCGTTTGTTTCCCAGTCCTAAATGGAGTTGAATCACATGCAGTTTCTGGTCCTATGAGCAAGAGTTGTTTTCTGGTAAGGAAAGTCACTATTGTGCTCACATTGCCATACACAGTGCAAATAGCACTCCCGTCTGTTCCCAGCAAGTACAGTGTATCGGACTGAAGAAGAGCTAATGTTCTTGTCAGTTTCCTTAGCAGAGTTGAACTAGATAAGGCCCGTGTGTGTAGGAAGCACAGTTCTTATGTTCTGAGCAAGCTCACTGTTCTGGCCCTATAGGAAACACAGTAGAGTAGAAAAGTGCTCTTTTCTCAAAAGCAGAGTGTGTTTCTTGTAAGGCGAGCTAGCGTTTGTTCCCTAGTCCTAAATGGAGTTGAATCACATGCAGTTTCTGGTTCTACGAACAAGAGTTTTTTTCTCGTAAGGAAAGTCACTATTGCGCTCCCATTGCCATACACAGGGCAAATAGCACTCGCGTCTTTTCCCAGCAAGTACAGTGTATTTGACTGAAGAGGATCTACTGTTCTTGTCAGGTTCCTAAGCAGAATTGAACTAGATATGGCCGTGTGTGTAGGAAGCACAGTTCTTTTGTTCTGAGCAAGCTCACTGTTCGGACCCCATAGGAAACACAGTAGAGTAGAAGAGTGCTCTTTTCTCAAAATCAGGGTGTGTTTCTTGTAAGGCGAGCTAGCGTTTGATTCCCAGTCCTAAATGGAGTTGAATCACATGCAGTTTCTGGTCCTACGAGCAAGAGTTGTTTTCTGGTAAGAAGAGTCACTATTGCGCTCCCATTGTCATACACAGGGCAAATAGCACTGGCATCTGATCCCAGGAAGTACAGTGTATTGGACTGAAGAGGATCTACTGTTCTTGTCAGGTTCCTATGCAGAATTGAACTAGATATGGCCATGTGTGTAGAAAGAACAGTTCTTTTGTTCTGAGCAAGCTCACTGTTTGGACCCCATAGGAAACACAGTAGAGTAGAAGAGTGCTCTTTTCTCAAAAGCAGAGTGTGTTTATTGAAAGGCGAGCTAGTGTTTGTTTCCCAGTCAGAAATGGAATTGAATCCCGTTCAGTTTCTGGTCCTACGAGCAAGAGATTTTTCTGGTAAGAAGAGTCACTATTGCGCTCCCATTTCCATACACAGTGCAAATAGCACTGGCATCTGTTCCATGCATGTACAGAGTATTGGAATGAAGAGGAGCTGCTGTTCTTGTCAGTTTCCTAAGCAGAGTTGAACTAGATATGGGCTGTGTGTTTAGGAAGCAGAGTTATTATGTTCTGAGCAAGCTCACTGTTCTGGCCCTATAGGAAACACAGTAGAGTAGAAGAGTGCTCTTTTCTCAAAAGCAGAGTGTCTTTCTTGTGAGCAGAGCTAGCATTTGTTTCCCAGTCCTAAATGGAGTTGAGTCACATGCAGTTTGTGGTCCTAAGAGCAAGAGTAGTTTTCTGGTAAGAAGAGTCACTACTGTTCTCCCATTGCCATACAGAGTACAAATAGCACTCGCGTCTGTTCCCAGCAAGTACAGTGTATTGGACTGAAGAGGAGCTACTGTTCTTGTCAGTAACCTAAGCAAAGTTGAATTAGGTATGGCTCATGTGTGTAGGAAGCACAGTTCTTTTGTTCTGAGCAAGCTCACTGTTCGGACCCCATAGGAAACCCAGTAGAGTAGATGAGTGTTCTTTTCTCAAAAGCAGAGTGTGTTTCTTGTAGGCGAGCTAGCATTTGTTTCCCAGTCCAAAATGGAGTTGATTCCCATGCAGTTTCTGGTCCTACGAGCAATACTTGTTTTCTGGTAAGAAGAAGCACTATTGTGCTCTCAATGTCATACACAGTGCAAATAGCATTGGCGTCGGTTCCCAACATGTACAGTGTATTGGACTGAAGGGAATCTACTGTTCTTGTCAGGTTCCTAAGCAGAATTGAACTAGATAAGGTCGTGTGTGTAGGAAGCACAGTTCTTTTGTTCTGAGCAAGTACACTGTTCTGGCCCTATAGGAATCACAGTAGAGTAGAAGAGTGCTCTTTTCTCAAAAGCAGAGTGTGTTTCTTGTAAGGCGAGCTAGCGTTTCTTTCCCAGTCCTAAATGGAGTTGAATCACATGCAGTTTCAGGTCCTACGAACAAGAGTTGTTTTCTGGTAAGGAAAGTCACATTGCGCTACCATTGCCATACACTGTGCAAATAGCACTCGCGTCTGTTCCCAGCAAGTACAGTGTATTGGACTGAAAAGGATCTACTGTTCTTGTCAGGTCCCTAAGCAGACTTGAACTAGATATGGCTGTGTGTGTAGGAAGCACACTTTTTTTGTTTTGAGCAAGCTCACTGTTCGGACCCCATAGCAAACACAGTAGAGTAGAAGAGTGCTTTTTTCTCAAAAGCAGAGTGTGTTTCTTTTAAGGCGATCTAGCGTTTGTTTCCCATTCGTAAATGGAGTGGAATAACATGCAGTTTCTGGTCCTACGAGCAAGAGTTGTTTTCTGGTAAGGAAAGTCACTATTGCGCTCCCATTGCCATACACAGTGCAAACAGCACATGCGTCTGTTCCCAGCAAGTACAGTGTATTGGACTGAAGAGGAGCTACTGTTCTTCTCAGTTTCCTAAACAGAGTTGAACTAGATATGGCCCGTGTGTCTAGGAAGCACAGTTCATTTGTTCTGAGACAAGCTCACTGTTCTGGCCCTGTAGGAAACACAGTAGAGTAGAAGAGTGCTCTTTTCTCAAAAGTAGAATGTGTTTCTTGTAAGGTGAGCTAGAGTTTGTTTCCCAGTCCTAAATGGAGGTGAATCACAGACAGTTTTTGGTCCTACGAGCAAGAGTTGTTTTCTGGTAAGAAGAGTCACTATTGCGCTCCAAATGCCATACACAGTGCAAATAGCACTCGTGTCTGTTCCCAGCAAGTACAGTGTATTGGACTGAATAGGAGCTACTGTTCTTGTCAGTTTCCTAAGCAGAATTGAACTAGATATGGCCGTGTGTGTAGGAAGCACAGTTCTTTTGTTCTGAGCAAGCTCACTGTTCGGACCCCATAGGAAACAAAGTAGAGTAGAAGAGTGCTCTTTTCCCAAAAGCAGAGTGTGTCTCTTGTAAGGCGAGCTAGCGTTTGTTTCCCAGTCCTAAATGGAGTTGAATCACATGCAGTTTCTGGTCCTACGAGCAAGAGTTGTTTTCTGGTAAGGAAAGTCACTATTGTGCTCACATTGCCATACACAGTGCAAATAGCACTCCCGTCTGTTCCCAGCAAGTACAGTGTATCGGACTGAAGAGGAGCTACTGTTCTTGTCAGTTTCCTTAGCAGAGTTGAACTAGATAAGGCCCGTGTGTGTATGAAGCACAGTTCTTATGTTCTGAGCAAGCTCACTGTTCTGGCCCTATAGGAAACACAGTAGAGTAGAAAAGTGCTCTTTTCTCAAAAGCAGAGTGTGTTTCTTGTAAGGCGAGTTAGCGTTTGTTCCCTAGTCCTAAATGGAGTTGAATCACATGCAGTTTCTGGTCCTACGAACAAGAGTTTTTTTCTGGTAAGGAAAGTCACTATTGCGCTCCCATTGCCATACACAGGGCAAATAGCACTCGCGTCTTTTCCCAGCAAGTACAGTATATCGGACTGAAGAGGATCTACTGTTCTTGTCAGGTTCCTAAGCAGAATTGAACTAGATATGGCCGTGTGTGTAGCAAGCACAGTTCTTTTGTTCTGAGCAAGCTCACTGTTCGGACCCCATAGGAAACACAGTAGAGTAGAAGAGTGCTCTTTTCTCAAAAGCAGAGTGTGTTTCTTGTAATGCGAGCTAGCGTTTGTTTCCCAGTCCTAAATGGAGTTGAATCACATGCAGTTTGTGTTCCTAGGAGCAAGAGTTGTTTTCTGGTAAGGAAAGTCACTATTTCGCTCCCATTGCCATACACAGTGCAAATAGCACTCGCGTCTGTTCCCAGCAAGTACAGTGTATTGGACTGAAGAGCAGCTACTGTTCTTGTCAGTTTCCTAAGCAGAGTTGAACTAGTTATGGCCCGTGTGTAGGAAGCACAGTTCTTTTGTTCTGAGCAAGTTCACTGTTCTGGCCTTATAGGAAACACAGTAGAGTAGAAGATTGCTCTTTTCTCAAAAGCAGAGTGTGTTTCTTGTAAGGCAAGCTAGCGTTTGATTCCCAGTCCTAAATGGAGTTGAATCCCATGCAGTTTCTGGTCCTACGAGCAAGAGTTGTTTTCTGGTAAGAAGAGTCACTATTGCGCTCCCATTGTCATACACAGGGCAAATAGCACTGGCATCTGATCCCAGGAAGTACAGTGTATTGGACTGAAGAGGATCTACTGTTCTTGTCAGGTTCCTTCGCAGAATTGAACTAGATATGGCCATGTGTGTAGAAAGCACAGTTCTTTTGTTCTGAGCAAGCTCACTGTTTGGACCCCATAGGAAACACAGTAGAGTAGAAGAGTGCTCTGTTCTCAAAAGCAGAGTGTGTTTATTGAAAGGCGAGCTTGTGTTTGTTTCCCAGTCAGAAATGGAATTGAATCCCGTTCAGTTTCTGGTCCTACGAGCAAGAGATTTTTCTGGTAAGAAGAGTCACTATTGCGCTCCCATTTCCATACACAGTGCAAATTGCACTGGCATCTGTTCCGTGCATGTACAGAGTATTGGAATGAAGAGGAGCTGCTGTTCTTGTCAGTTTCCTAAGCAGAGTTGAACTAGATATGGCCTGTGTGTTTAGGAAGCACAGTTATTATGTTCTGAGCAAGCTCACTGTTCTGGCCCTATAGGAAACACAGTAGAGTAGAAGAGTGCTCTTATCTCAAAAGCAGAGTGTCTTTCTTGTGAGCCGAGCTAGCGTTTGTTTCCCAGTCCTAAATGGAGTTGAGTCACATGCAGTTTGTGGTCCTAAGAGCAAGAGTTGTCTTCTGGTAAGAAGAGTCACTATTGTGCTCCCATTGCCATACAGAGTACAAATAGCACTCGAGTCTGTTCCCAGCAAGTACAGTGTATTAGACTGAAGAGGAGCTACTGTTCTTGTCAGTAATCTAAGGAAAGTTGAATTAGATATGGCCCATGTGTGTAGGAAGCACAGTTCTTTTGTTCTGAGCAAGCTCACTGTTCGGATCCCATAGGAAACCCAGTAGAGTAGATGAGTGCTCTTTTCTCAAAAGCAGAGTGTGTTTCTTGTAGGCGAGCTAGCATTTGTTTCCCAGTCCTAAATGGAGTTGAATCCCATGCAGTTTCTGGTCCTACGAGCAATACTTGTTTTCTGGTAAGAAGAATCACTATTGTGCTCTCAATGTCATACACAGTGCAAATAGCATTGGCGTCGGTTCCCAACATGTACAGTGTATTGGACTGAAGAGAATCTACTGTTCTTGTCAGGTTCCTAAGCAGAATTGAACTAGATATGGTCGTGTGTGTAGGAAGCACAGTTCTTTTATTCTGAGCAAGTACACTGTTCTGGCCCTATAGGAAACACAGTAGAGTAGAAGAGTGCTCTTTTCTCACAAGCAGAGTGTGTTTCTTGTAAGGCGAGCTAGCGTTTCTTTCCCAGTCCTAAATGGAGTTGAATCACATGCAGTTTCAGGTCCTATGAACAAGAGTTGTTTTCTGGTAAGGAAAGTCACATTGCGCTCCCATTGCCATACACTGTGCAAATAGCACTCACGTCTGTTCCCAGCAAGTACAGTGTATTGGACTGAAAAGGATCTACTGTTCTTGTCAGGTTCCTAAGCAGACTTGAACTAGATATGGCCGTGTGTGTAGGAAGCACACTTTTTTTGTTCTGAGCAAGCTCACTGTTTGGACCCCATAGGAAACACAGCAGAGTAGAAGAGTGCTTTTTTCTCAAAAGCAGAGTGTGTTTCTTTTAAGGCGAGCTAGCTTTTGTTTCCCATTCCTAAATGGAGTGGAATCACATGCAGTTTCTGGTCCTACGAGCAAGAGTTGTTTTCTGGTAAGGAAAGTCACTATTGTGCTCCCATTGCCATACACAGTGCAAATAGCCCTCCCGTCTCTTCCCAGCAAGTACAGTGTATCTGACTGAAGAGGAGCTACTGTTCTTGTAAGTTTCCTAAGAAGAGTTGAACTAGATATGGTCCATGTGTGTAGGAAGCACAGTTCTTTTGTTCTGAGCAAGCTCACTGTTTGGACCCCATAGGAAACACAGTAGAGTAGAAGAGTGCTCTTTTCTCTAAAGCAGTGTGTTTCTTGTAAGGCGAGCTAAAGTTTGTTTCCCAGTCCTAAATGGAGTTGAATCACATGCAGTTTCTGGTCCTACGCGCAAGAGTTGTTTTCTGGTAAGGAAAGTCACTATTGCGCTCCCATTGCCATACACAGTGCAAATAGCACATGTGTCTGTTCCCAGCAAGTACAGTGTATTGGACTGAAGAAGAGCTACTGTTCTTCTCAGTTTCCTAAGCAGAATTGAACTAGTTATGGCCCGTGTGTCTAGGAAGCACAGTTCATTTGTTCTGAGGAAGCTCACTGTTCGGAACACATAGGAAACACAGTAGAGTAGAAGAGTGCTCTTTTCTCAAAAGCAGAGTGTGCTTCTTGGAAGTCGAGCTAGCGTTTGTTTCCCAGTCCTAAATGGAGTTTAGTCACATGCAGTTTTTTGTCCTACGAGCCAGAGTTGTTTTCTGGTAAGAAGAGTCACTATTGTGCTCCAATTGCCATACACAGTGCAAATAGCACTCGCGTCTGTTCCCCGAAAGTACTGTGTATGGGACTGAAGAGGAGCTAGTGTTCTTGTCAGTTTCCTAAGCAGAGTTGAACTAGATATGGCCCGTGTGTGTAGGAAGCACAGTGCTTTTGTTCTGAGTAAGCTCACTGTTCGGACCCCATAGTAAACACAGTAGAGTAGAAGAGTGCTCTTTTCTCAAAAGCAGAGTGTGTTTCATGTAAGGCGAGCTAGCATTTGTTTCCCAGTCCTAAATGGAGTTGAATCACATGCAGTTTCTGGTCCTACGAGCAAGAGTTGTTTTCTGGAAAGGAAAGTCACTATTGAGCTCCCATTGCCATACACAGTGCAAATAGCACTCGCGTCTGTTCCCAGCAAGTACAGTGTATCGGACTGAAGAGGAGCTACTGTTCCTGTCAGTTTCCTAAGCAGAGTTGAACTAGATATGGCTCGTGTTTAGGAAGCACAGTTCTTTGTTCTGAGCATTCTCACTGTTCTGTCCCTATAGGAAACACAGTAAAGTAGAAGAGTGCTCTTTTCTCTAAAGCAGAGTGTGTTTCTGTAAGGTGAGGTAGCTTTTGTTTCCCAGTCCTAAATGGAGTTGAATCACATGCAGTTTCTGGTCCTACAAGCAAGAGTTGTTTTATGGTAAGAAGAGTCACTATTGTGCTGCCATTGCCATACACAGGACAAATAGCACTGGCGTCTGTTCCAGACACGTACAGTGTATTGGACTGAAGAGGATCTACTGTTCTTGTCAGGTTCCTAAGCAGAATTGAACTAGATATGGCCATGTGTGTAGGAAGCACAGTTCTTTTGTTCTGAGCACCTCACTGTTCTGGCCCTATAGGAAACACAGTAGAGTAGAAGAGTGCTCTTTTCTCAAAAGCAGAGTGTGTTTCTTGTAAAGCGAGCTAGAGTTTGTTTCCCAGTCCTAAATGGAGTTGAATCACATGCAGTTTCTGGTCCTACGAGCAAGAGTTGTTTTCTGGTAAGAAGAGTCACTATTGCGCTGTCATTGACATACACAGGACAAATAGCACTGGCGTCTGTTCCCAGCAAGTACAGTGTATTGGACTGAAGAGGATCTACTGTTCTTGTCAGGTTCCTAAGCAGACTTGAACTAGATATGGCCATGTGTGTAGGAAGCACAGTTTTTTTGTTCTGAGTAATTTCACTGTTCGGAAACACATAGGAAACACAGTAGAGTAGAAGAGTGCTCTTTTCTCAAAAGCAGAGTGTGTTTCTTGGAAGTCGAGCTAGCGTTTGTTTCCCAGTCCTAAATGGAGTTTAGTCACATGTAGTTTTTTGTCCAACGAGCAAGAGTTGTTTTCTGGTAAGGAAAGTCACTATTGCGCTCCCATTGCCCTACACAAGGCAAATAGCACTCGCGTCTTTTCCCAGCAAGTACAGTGTATTGGACTGAAGAGGAGCTACTGTTCTTGTCAGTTTCCTAAGCAGAGTTGAACTAGTTGTGTTCCGTGTGTGTATTAAGCACAGTTCTTTTGTTCTGAGCAAGCTCACTGTTTGGACACCATAGGAAACACAGTAGAGTAGAAGAGTGCTATTTTCTCTAAAGCAGAGTGTGTTTCTTGTAAGGCGAGCTAGCATTTGTTTCCCATTCCTAAATGGAGTGGAATCACATGCAGTTTCTAGTCCTACGAGCAAGAGTTGTTTTCTGGTAAGGAAAGTCACTATTGCGCTCCCTTTGGCATACACAGTGCAAATAGCACATGCGTCTGTTCCCAGCAAGTACAGTGTATTGGACTGAAGAGGAGCTACTGTTCTTGTCAGTTTCCTAAGCAGAGTTGAACTAGATATGGTCCGTGTATGTAGGAAGCACAGTTCTTTTGTTCTGAGCAAGCTCACTGTTTGGACCCCATAGTAAACACAGTAGAGTAGAAGAGTGCTCTTTTCTCTAAAGCAGATTGTGTTTCTTGTAAGGCGAGCTAGCATTTGCTTCCAAGTCATAAATGGATTGGAATCACATGCAGTTTCTGGTCCTACGAGCAAGAGTTATTTTCTGGTAAGGAAAGTCACTATTGCGCTCCCATTGCCATACATAGTGCAAATAGCACTCGCGTCTGTTCCCAGCAAGTACAGTGTACCGGACTGAAGAGGAGCTACTGTTCTTGTCAGTTTCCTAAGCAGAGTTGAACTAGATATGGCCCGTGTGTAGGAAGCACAGTTCTTTTGTTCTGAGCAAGCTCACTGTTCAGACCCAAAAGGAAACACAGTAGAGTAGAAGAGTGCTCTTTTCTCAAAAGCAGAGTGTGTTTCTTGTAAGGCGAGCTAGCATTTGTTTCCCAGTCCTAAATGGAGTTGAGTCACATGCAGTTTTTTGTCCTACGAGCAAGAGTTGTTTTCTGGTAAGTCGAGTCACTATTGTGCTCCAATTGCCCTACACAGTGCAAATAGCACTCGCGTCTGTTCCCCGAAAGTACAGTGTCTTGGACTGAAGGGCAGCTACTGTTCTTCTCAGTTTCTTAGCAGAGTTGAACTAGATATGGCCCGTGTGTGTAGGAAGCACAGTTCTTTTGTTCTGAGCGAGCTCACTGTTTGGACCTCATAGGAAAAACAGTAGAGTAGAAGAGTGCTCTTTTCTCTAAAGCAGAGTGTGTTTCTTTTAAGGCGAGCTAGCGTTTCTTTCCCAGTCCTAAATGGAGTTGTATCACATGCAGTTTCTGGTCCTACGAGCAAGAGTTGTTTTATGGTAAGAAGAATCACTATTGCGCTGACATTGCCATACACATCACAAATAGCACTCGTTTCTGTTCCCAGCAAGTACAGGGTATTGGACTGAAGAGGAGCTACTGTTCTTCTCAGTTTCCTAAGCAGAGTTGAACTAGATATAGCCCGTGTGTGTAGGAAGCACAGTTCTTTTGTTCTGAGCAAGCTCACTGTTCGGACCTCATAGGAAACACAGTAGAGTAGAAGAGTGCTCTTTTCTCTAAAGCAGAGTGTGTTTCTTGTAAGGCGAGTTAGCATTTGTTTCCCAGTCCAAAATGGAGTTGAATCACATGCAGTTTCTGGTCCTATGAGCAAGAGATGTTTTATGGTAAGAAGAGTCACTATTGCGCTGCCATTGCCATACACAGGACAAATAGCACTGGCGTCTGTTCCCAGCAAGTACAGTGTATTGGATTGAAAAGGATCTACTGTTCTTGTCAGGTTCCTAAGCAGAATTGAACTAGATATGGCCGTGTGTGTAGGAAGCACAGTTCTTTTGTTCTGAGCAAGCTCACTGTTCGGACACCTTAGGAAACACAGTAGAGTAGAAGAGTGCTCTTTTCTCAAAAGCATAGTGTGTTTTTGTAAGGCGAGCTAGCGTTTGTTTCCTAGTCCTAAATGGAGTGGAATCACATGCAGTTTCTGTTCCTACGAGCAAGAGTTGTTTTCTGGTAAGGAAAGTCACTATTGCGCTCCCATTGCCATACACAGTGCAAATCGCCCTCCCGTCTGTTCCCAGCAAGTACAGTGTATTGGACTGAAGAGGACCTACTGTTCTTCTCAGTTTCCTAAGCAGAGTTGAACTAGATATGGCCCGTGTGTGTAGGAAGCACAGTTCTTTTGTTCTGAGCAAGCCACTGTTCTGGCCCTATAGGAAACACAGTAGAGTAGAAGAGTGCTCTTTTCTCAAAAGCAGAGTGTGTTTCTTGTAAAGCGAGCTAGAGTTTGTTTCCCAGTCCTTAATGGAGTTGAATCACATGCAGTCTCTGGTCCTACGAGCAAGAGTTGTTTTCTGGTAAGAAGAGTCACTATTGCGCTGCCTATGCCATACACAGGACAAATAGCACTGGCGTCTGTTCCCAGCAAGTACAGTGTATTGGACTGAAGAGGATCTACTGTTCTTGTCAGGTTCCTAAGCAGACTTGAACTAGATATGGCCGTGTGTAGGAAGCACAGTTTTTTTGTTCTGAGCAAGCTCACTTTTCGGAACACATAGGAAACACAGTAGAGTAGAAGAGTGCTCTTTTCTCAAAAGCAGAGTGTGTTTTTGTAAGGCGAGCTAGCGTTTGTTTCCTAGTCCTAAATGGAGTTGAATCACATGCAGTTTCTGGTCCTATGAACAAGAGTTGTTTTCTGGAACGAAAGTCACTATTGCGCTCCCATTGCCCTTTACAAGGCAAATAGCACTCGCGTCTTTTCCCAGCAAGTACAGTGTATTGGACTGAATAGGAGCTACTGTTCTTGTCAGTTTCCTAAGAAGTGTTGAACTAGATATGGCCCATGTGTAGGAAGCACAGTTCTTTGGTCTAGCAAGCTCACTACTCTGGCCCTATAGGAAACACAATAGAGTAGAAGAGTGCTCTTTTCTCAAAAGTAGAGTGTGTTTCATGTAAGGCGAGCTAGCATTTGTTTCCCAGTCCTAAATGGAGTTGAATCATATGAAGTTTCTGGTCTTATGAACAAGAGTTGTTTTCTGGTAACAAGTCACTATTGCGCTCCCATTGCCATACACAGTGCAAATAGCACTCGCGTCTGTTCCCAGCAAGTACAGTGTATCGGACTGAAGAGGAGCTACTGTTCTTGTCAGTTTCCTAAGCAGAGTTGAACTAGATATGGCCCATGTGTAGGAAGCACAGTTCTTTTGTTCTGAGCAAGCTCACTATTCTGGCCCTATAGGAAACACAGTAGAGTAGAAGAGTGCTCTTTTCTCTAAAGCAGAGTGTGTTTCTTGTAAGGTGAGCTAGCTTTTGTTTCCCAGTTCTAAATGGTGTTGAATCACATGCAGTTTCTGATCCTACGAGCAAGAGTTGTTTTCTGGTATGAAGAGTCACTATTGTGCTGCCATTGCCGTACACAGGACAAACAGCACTGGTGTCTGTTCCCAGCAATTACAGTGTATTGGACTGAAGAGGATCTACTGTTCTTGTCAGGTTCCTAAGCAGAATTGAACTAGATATGGCCGTGTGTGTAGGAAGCACAGTTCTTTTGTTCTTAGCAAGCTCACTGTTCTGGCCCTATAGGAAACACAGTAGATTAGAAGAGTGCTCTTTTCTCAAAAGCAGAGTGTGTTTCTTGTAAGGCGAGCTAGCATTTGTTTCCCAGTCCTAAATAGAGTGGAATCACATGCAGTTTCTGGTCCTACGAGCAAGAGTTGTTTTCTGGTAAGAAGAGATACTATTGCACTGCATTGCCATACACAGGACAAATAGCACTGGCGTCTGTTCCCAGCAAGTACAGTGTATTGGACTGAAGAGGATCTACTGTTCTTGTCAGGTTCCTAAGCAGACTTGAATTAGATATGCCCGTGTGTGTAGGAAGCCCAGTTTTTTTGTTCTGAGCAAGCTCACTGTTCGGAACACATAGGAAACACAGTAGAGTAGAAGAGTTCTCTTTTCTCAAAAGCAGAGTGTGTTTCATGTAAGGCGAGCTAGCATTTTTTTCCCAGTTCAAATGGAGTTGAATCACATGCAGTTTCTCGTCCTACGAGCAAGGGATGTTTTCTGGTAAGAAGAGTCACTATTGCGCTGCCATTGCCATACACTGGACAAATAGCACTGGCGTCTGTTCCCAGCAAGTACAGTGTATTGGACTGAAGAGGATCTACTGTTCTTGTCAGATTCCTAAGCAGACTTGAACTAGATATGGCCGTGTGTGTAGGAAGCACAGTTTTTTTGTTCTGAGCAAGCTCACTGTTCGGAACATATAGGAAACACAGTAGAGTAGAAGAGTGCTCTTTTCTCAAAAGCAGAGTGTGTTTCTTGGAAGTCGAGCTAGCGTTTGTTTCCGAGTCCTAAATGGAGTTGAGTCACATGCAGTTTTTTGTCCTACGAGCAAGAGTTGTTTTCTGGTAAGACAAGTCACTATTGGGCTACAATGCCATACACAGTGCAAATAGCACTCGCGTCTGTTCCCCGCAAGTACAGTGTATTGGACTGAAGAGGAGCTACTGTTCTTGTTTGTTTCCTAAGCAGAGTTTAATTACATATGGCCCGTGTGTGTAGAAAGCACAGTTCTTTTGTTCTGAGCAAGCTCACTGTTCGGACCCCATAGGAAACACAGTAGAGTAGAAGAGTGCTCTTTTCTCAAAAGCAGAGTTGTTTCTTGTAAGGCGAGCTAGCATTTGTTTCCCAGTCCTAAATGGAGTTGAATCACATGCAGTTTCTGGTCCTAAGAGCAAGAGTTTTTTTTCTGGTAAGGAAAGTCAGTATTGCACTCCCATTGCCATACACAGTGCAAATAGCACTCGCGTCTTTTCCCAGCAATTACAGTGTAGCAGACTGAAGAGGAGCTACTGTTCTTGTCAGTTTCCTAAGCAGAGTTGAACTAGTTATGGCCCGTGTGTAGGAAGCACAGTTCTTTTGTTCTGAGCAAGCTCATTGTTCTGGCCCTATAGGAAACACAGTAGAGTAGAAGAGTGCTCTTTTCTCAAAAGCAGAGTGTGTTTCTTGTTAGGCGAGCTTGCATTTGTTTCCCAGTCCTAAATGGAGTGGAATCACATGCAGTTTCTGATCCTACGAGCAAGAGTTGTTTTCTGGTAAGGAAAGTCACTATTGCGCTCCCATTGCCATACACAGTGCAAATAGCACATGCGTCTGTTCCCAGCAATTACAGTGTATTGGACTGAAGAGGAGCTACTGTTCTTGTCAGGTTCCTAAGCAGAGTTCAACTAGATATGGCCCGTGTGTGTATGAAGCACATTTCTTATGTTCTGAGCAAGCTCACTGCTCTGGCCCCATAGGAAACACAGTAGAGTAGAAGAGTGCTCTTTTCTCTAAAGCAGAGTGTGTTTCTTGTAAGGCGAGCTAGCGTTTGTTTCCCAGTCCTAAATGGAGTTGAGTCACATGCAGTTTTTTGTCCTACGAGCAAGAGTTTTTTTCTGGTAAGACGAGTCACTATTGTGTTCCAATTGCCATACACAGTGCAAATAGCACTCGCGTCTGTTCCCAGCAAGTACAGTGTATCGGACTGAAGAGGAGCTACTGTTCTTGTCAGTTTCCTAAGCAGAGTTGAACTAGATATGGCCCGTGTGTGTAGGAAGCACAGTTCTTTTGTTCTGAGCAAGCTCACTGTTCGGACCCCATAGGAAACACAGTAGAGTAGAAGAGTTCTCTTTTCTCAAAAGCAGAGTGTGTTTCATGTAAGGCGAGCTAGCATTTCTTTCCCAGTCCTAAATGCAGTTGAATCACATGCAGTTTCTGGTCCTACGAGCAAGAGTTGTTTTTTGGTAAGAAGAGTCACTATTGCGCTGCCATTGCCATACACAGGACAAATAGCACTGGCGTCTGTTCCCAGCAAGTACAGTGTATTGGACTGAAGAGTATCTACTGTTCTTGTCAGGTTCCTAAGCAGACTTGAACTAGATATGGCCGTGTGTGTAGGAAGCACAGTTTTTAGTTCTGAGCAAGCTCACTGTTCGGAACACATAGGAAACACAGTAGAGTAGAAGAGTGCTCTTTTCTCAAAAGCAGAGTGTGTTTCTTGGAAGTCGAGCTAGCGTTAGTTTCCCAGTCCTAAATGGAGTTGAGTCACATGCAGTTTTTTGTCCTACGAGCAAGAGTTGTTTTCTGGTAAGACAAGTCACTATTGGGCTACAATGCCATACACAGTGCAAATAGCACTCGCATCTGTTCCCCGCAAGTACAGTGTATTGGACTGAAGAGGAGCTACTGTTCTTGTTTGTTTCCTAAGCAGAGTTTAATTACATATGGCCCGTGTGTGTAGAAAGCACAGTTCTTTTGTTCTGAGCAAGCTCACTGTTCGGACCCCATAGGAAACACAGTAGAGTAGAAGAGTGCTCTTTTCTCAAAAGCAGAGTTGTTTCTTGTAAGGCGAGCTAGCATTTGTTTCCCAGTCCTAAATGGAGTTGAATCACATGCAGTTTCTGGTCCTAAGAGCAAGAGTTTTTTTTCTGGTAAGGAAAGTCAGTATTGCACTCCCATTGCCATACACAGTGCAAATAGCACTCGCGTCTTTTCCCAGCAATTACAGTGTAGCAGACTGAAGAGGAGCTACTGTTCTTGTCAGTTTCCTAAGCAGAGTTGAACTAGTTATGGCCCGTGTGTAGGAAGCACAGTTCTTTTGTTCTGAGCAAGCTCATTGTTCTGGCCCTATAGGAAACACAGTAGAGTAGAAGAGTGCTCTTTTCTCAAAAGCAGAGTGTGTTTCTTGTTAGGCGAGCTTGCATTTGTTTCCCAGTCCTAAATGGAGTGGAATCACATGCAGTTTCTGATCCTACGAGCAAGAGTTGTTTTCTGGTAAGGAAAGTCACTATTGCGCTCCCATTGCCATACACAGTGCAAATAGCACATGCGTCTGTTCCCAGCAATTACAGTGTATTGGACTGAAGAGGAGCTACTGTTCTTGTCAGGTTCCTAAGCAGAGTTCAACTAGATATGGCCCGTGTGTGTATGAAGCACATTTCTTATGTTCTGAGCAAGCTCACTGCTCTGGCCCCATAGGAAACACAGTAGAGTAGAAGAGTGCTCTTTTCTCTAAAGCAGAGTGTGTTTCTTGTAAGGCGAGCTAGCGTTTGTTTCCCAGTCCTAAATGGAGTTGAGTCACATGCAGTTTTTTGTCCTACGAGCAAGAGTTTTTTTCTGGTAAGACGAGTCACTATTGTGTTCCAATTGCCATACACAGTGCAAATAGCACTCGCGTCTGTTCCCAGCAAGTACAGTGTATCGGACTGAAGAGGAGCTACTGTTCTTGTCAGTTTCCTAAGCAGAGTTGAACTAGATATGGCCCGTGTGTGTAGGAAGCACAGTTCTTTTGTTCTGAGCAAGCTCACTGTTCGGACCCCATAGGAAACACAGTAGAGTAGAAGAGTTCTCTTTTCTCAAAAGCAGAGTGTGTTTCATGTAAGGCGAGCTAGCATTTCTTTCCCAGTCCTAAATGCAGTTGAATCACATGCAGTTTCTGGTCCTACGAGCAAGAGTTGTTTTTTGGTAAGAAGAGTCACTATTGCGCTGCCATTGCCATACACAGGACAAATAGCACTGGCGTCTGTTCCCAGCAAGTACAGTGTATTGGACTGAAGAGGATCTACTGTTCTTGTCAGGTTCCTAAGCAGACTTGAACTAGATATGGCCGTGTGTGTAGGAAGCACAGTTTTTAGTTCTGAGCAAGCTCACTGTTCGGAACACATAGGAAACACAGTTGAGTAGAAGAGTGCTCTTTTCTCAAAAGCAGAGTGTGTTTCTTGGAAGTCGAGCTAGCGTTAGTTTCCCAGTCCTAAATGGAGTTGAGTCACATGAAGATTTTTGTTCTACGAGCAAGAGTTGTTTTTTCGTCAGACAAGTCACTATTGTGCTCCAATGCCATACACAGTGCAAATAGCACTCGCGTCTGTTCCCCACAAGTACAGTGTATTGGACTGAAGAGGACCTACTGTTCTTGTCAGGTTCCTAAGCAGAACTGAACTAGATATGGCCGTGTGTGTAGGAAGCACAGTTCTTTTGTTCTGAGCAAGTTCACTGTTCGGACACCATAGGAAAAACAGTAGAGTAGAAGAGTGCTCTTTTCTCAAAAGCAGAGTGTGTTTCTTGTAAGGCGAGCTAGCGTTTGTTTCCCAGTCCTAAATGGAGTTGAATCTCATGCAGTTTCTGGTCCTAAGAGCAAGAGTTGTTTTCTGGTAAGGAAAGTCACTATTGCGCTCCCCTTGCCATACATAGTGCAAATAGCTCTCGCGTTTATTCCCAGCAAGTACAGTGTATCGGACTGAAGAGGAGCTACTGTTCTTGTCAGTTTCCTAAGCAGAGTTGAACTAGATATGGCCCGTGTGTGTAGGAAGCACAGTTCTTATGTTCTGAACAAGCTCACTGTTCTGGCACTATTGGAAACACAGTAGAGTAGAAGAGTGCTCTTTTCTCAAAAGCAGAGTGTGTTTTTGTAAGGCGAGCTAGCATTTGTTTCCTAGTCCTAAATGGAGTTGAATCACATGCAGTTTCTGGTCCTACAAGCGAGTTGTTTTCTGGTAAGAAGAGTCACTATTGCGCTGCCATTGCCATACACAGGAGAAATAGCACTGGCGTCTGTTCCCAGCAAGTACAGTGTATTGGACTGAAGAGGATCTACTGTTCTTGTCAGGTTCCTAAGCAGACTTGAAGTAGATATGGCCGTGTGTGTAGGAAGCACAGTTCTTTTGTTCTGAGCAAGCTCACTGTTCGGACACCATAGGAAAAACAGTAGAGTAGAAGAGTGCTCTTTTCTCAAAAGCAGAGTGTGTTTCTTGTAAGGCGAGCTCGCGTTTGTTTCCCAGTCCTAAATGGAGTTGAGTCACATGCAGTTTTTTGTCCAACAAGCAAGAGTTATTTTCTGGTAAGACAAGTCACTATTGTGCTCCAATGCCATACACAGTGCAAATAGCACTCGCGTCTGTTACCTGCAAGTACAGTGTATTGGACTGAAGAGGAGCTACTGTTCTTGTCAGTTTCCTAAGCAGAGTTTAATTAGATATGGCCCGTGTGTGTAGAAAGCACAGTTCTTTTGTTCTGAGCAAGCTCACTGTTCGGACCCCATAGGAAACACAGTAGAGTAGAAGAGTGCTCTTTTCTCAAAAGCAGAGTGTGTTTCTTGTAAGGCGAGCTAGCATTTCTTTCCCAGTCCTAAATGGAGTTGAATCACATGCAGTTTCTGGTCCTATGAGCAAGAGTTGTTTTCTGGTAAGGAAAGTCACTATTGCGCTCCCATTGCCATACACAGTGCAAATAGCACTCGCGTCTGTTCTCAGCAAGTACAGTGTATCGGACTGAAGAGGAGCTACTGTTCTTGTCAGTTTCCTAAGCAGAGTTGAACTAGTTATGGCCCGTGTGTAGGAAGCACAGTTCTTTTGTTCTGAGCAAGCTCACTGTTCTGGCCCTATAGGAAACACATTAGAGTAGAAGAGTGCTCTTTTCTAAAAAGCAGAGTGTGTTTCTTGTAAGGCGAGCTAGCATTTGTTTCCCAGTCCTAAATGGAGTTGAATCACATGCAGTTTTTTGTCCTATGAGCAAGAGTTTTTTTCTGGTAAGATGAGTCACTTTTGTGCTCCAATTGCCATACACAGTGCAAATAGCACACGTGTCTGTTCCCAGCAAGTACAGTGTATCAGACTGAAGAGGAGCTACTGTTCTTGTCAGTTGCCTAAGCAGAGTTGAACTAGATATGGCCTGTGTGTGTAGGAAGCACAGTTCTTTTGTTCTAAGCAATCTCACTGTTCGGAGCCAATAGGAAACACAGTAGAGTAGAAGACTGCTCTTTTCTCAAAAGCAGAGTGTGTTTCATGTAAGGCGAGCTAGCAATAGTTTCCCAGTCCTAAATGGAGTGGAATCACATGCAGTTTCTCGTCCTACGAGCAAGGGTTGTTTTCTGGTAAGAAGAGTCACTATTGCGCTGCCATTTCCATACACAGCACAAATAGCACTGGCGTCTGTTCCCAGCAAGTACAGTGTATTGGACTGAAGAGGATCTACTGTTTTTTTTTCAGGTTCCTAAGTAGACTTGAACTAGATATGGCCTTGTGTTTAGGAAGCACAGTTTTTTTGTTCTGAGCAAGCTCACTTTTCGGAACACATAGGAAACACAGTAGAGTAGAAGAGTGCTTTTTTCTCAAAAGCAGAGTGTGTTTCTTGGAAGTCGAGCTAGCGTTTGTTTCCCAGTCCTCAATGGAGTTGACTCACATGCAGTTTTTTGTCCTACGAGCAAGAGTTGTTTTCTCGTAAGACAAGTCACTATTGTGCTCCAATTGATATACACAGTGCAAATAGCACTCGCGTCTGTTCCCCGCAAGTACAGTGTATTGGACTGAAGAAGAGCTACTGTTCTTGTTTGTTTCCTAAGCAGAGTTGAACTAGATATGGCCCGTGTGTAGGAAGCACAGTTCTTTTGTTCTGAGCAAGCTCACTGTTCGGACCCCATAGGAAACACAGTAGAATAGAAGAGTGCTCTTTTCTCAAAAGCAGAGTGTGTTTCTTGTAAGGCGAGCTAGCACTTGTTCCCCAGTCCTAAATGGAGTTGAATCACATGCAGTTTCTGGTCCTACGAGCAAGAGTTGTTTTCTGGTAAGGAAAGTCACTATTGCGCTCCCATTGACATACACAGTGCAAATAGCACTCGCGTCTGTTCCCAGCAAGTACAGTGTATCGGACTGAAGAGGAGCTACTGTTCTTTTCAGTTTCATAAGCAGAGTTGAACTAGATATGGCCCGTGTGTGTAGGAAGCACAGTTCTTTTGTTCTGAGCAAGCTCACTGTTCGGACCCCATAGGAAACACAGTAGAGTAGAAGAGTTCTCTTTTCTCAAAAGCAGAGTGTGTTTCATGTAAGGTGAGCTAGCATTTCTTTCCCAGTCCTAAATGCAGTTGAATCACATGCAGTTTCTGGTCCTACGAGCAAGAGTTGTTTTTTGGTAAGAAGAGTCACTATTGCGCTGTCATTGCCATACACAGGACAAATAGCACTGGCGTCTGTTCCCAGCAAGTACAGTGTATTGGACTGAAGAGTATCTACTGTTCTTGTCAGGTTCCTAAGCAGACTTGAACTAGATATGGCCGTGTGTGTAGGAAGCACAGTTTTTAGTTCTGAGCAAGCTCACTGTTCGGAACACATAGGAAACACAGTTGAGTAGAAGAGTGCTCTTTTCTCAAAAGCAGAGTGTGTTTCTTGGAAGTCGAGCTAGCGTTAGTTTCCCAGTCCTAAATGGAGTTGAGTCACATGAAGATTTTTGTTCTACGAGCAAGAGTTGTTTTCTCGTCAGACAAGTCACTATTGTGCTCCAATGCCATACACAGTGCAAATAGCACTCGCGTCTGTTCCCCACAAGTACAGTGTATTGGACTGAAGAGGACCTACTGTTCTTGTCAGGTTCCTAAGCAGAATTGAACTAGATATGGCCGTGTGTGTAGGAAGCACAGTTCTTTTGTTCTGAGCAAGTTCACTGTTCGGACACCATAGGAAAAACAGTAGAGTAGAAGAGTGCTCTTTTCTCAAAAGCAGAGTGTGTTTCTTGTAAGGCGAGCTAGCGTTTGTTTCCCAGTCCTAAATGGAGTTGAATCTCATGCAGTTTCTGGTCCTAAGAGCAAGAGTTGTTTTCTGGTAAGGAAAGTCACTATTGCGCTCCCCTTGCCATACATAGTGCAAATAGCTCTCGCGTTTATTCCCAGCAAGTACAGTGTATCGGACTGAAGAGGAGCTACTGTTCTTGTCAGTTTCCTAAGCAGAGTTGAACTAGATATGGCCCGTGTGTGTAGGAAGCACAGTTCTTATGTTCTGAACAAGCTCACTGTTCTGGCACTATTGGAAACACAGTAGAGTAGAAGAGTGCTCTTTTCTCAAAAGCAGAGTGTGTTTTTGTAAGGCGAGCTAGCATTTGTTTCCTAGTCCTAAATGGAGTTGAATCACATGCAGTTTCTGGTCCTACAAGCGAGTTGTTTTCTGGTAAGAAGAGTCACTATTGCGCTGCCATTGCCATACACAGGAGAAATAGCACTGGCGTCTGTTCCCAGCAAGTACAGTGTATTGGACTGAAGAGGATCTACTGTTCTTGTCAGGTTCCTAAGCAGACTTGAAGTAGATATGGCCGTGTGTGTAGGAAGCACAGTTCTTTTGTTGTGAGCAAGCTCACTGTTCGGACACCATAGGAAAAACAGTAGAGTAGAAGAGTGCTCTTTTCTCAAAAGCAGAGTGTGTTTCTTGTAAGGCGAGCTCGCGTTTGTTTCCCAGTCCTAAATGGAGTTGTGTCACATGCAGTTTTTTGTCCAACGAGCAAGAGTTATTTTCTGGTAAGACAAGTCACTATTGTGCTCCAATGCCATACACAGTGCAAATAGCACTCGCGTCTGTTACCTGCAAGTACAGTGTATTGGACTGAAGAGGAGCTACTGTTCTTGTCAGTTTCCTAAGCAGAGTTTAATTAGATATGGCCCGTGTGTGTAGAAAGCACAGTTCTTTTGTTCTGAGCAAGCTCACTGTTCGGACCCCATAGGAAACACAGTAGAGTAGAAGAGTGCTCTTTTCTCAAAAGCAGAGTGTGTTTCTTGTAAGGCGAGCTAGCATTTCTTTCCCAGTCCTAAATGGAGTTGAATCACATGCAGTTTCTGGTCCTATGAGCAAGAGTTGTTTTCTGGTAAGGAAAGTCACTATTGCGCTCCCATTGCCATACACAGTGCAAATAGCACTCGCGTCTGTTCTCAGCAAGTACAGTGTATCGGACTGAAGAGGAGCTACTGTTCTTGTCAGTTTCCTAAGCAGAGTTGAACTAGTTATGGCCCGTGTGTAGGAAGCACAGTTCTTTTGTTCTGAGCAAGCTCACTGTTCTGGCCCTATAGGAAACACATTAGAGTAGAAGAGTGCTCTTTTCTAAAAAGCAGAGTGTGTTTCTTGTAAGGCGAGCTAGCATTTGTTTCCCAGTCCTAAATGGAGTTGAATCACATGCAGTTTTTTGTCCTATGAGCAAGAGTTTTTTTCTGGTAAGATGAGTCACTTTTGTGCTCCAATTGCCATACACAGTGCAAATAGCACTCGTGTCTGTTCCCAGCAAGTACAGTGTATCAGACTGAAGAGGAGCTACTGTTCTTGTCAGTTTCCTAAGCAGAGTTGAACTAGATATGGCTCGTGTTTAGGAAGCACAGTTCTTTGTTCTGAGCATTCTCACTGTTCTGTCCCTATAGGAAACACAGTAAAGTAGAAGAGTGCTCTTTTCTCTAAAGCAGAGTGTGTTTCTGTAAGGTGAGCTAGCTTTTGTTTCCCAGTCCTAAATGGAGTTGAATCACATGCAGTTTCTGGTCCTACAAGCAAGAGATGTTTTATGGTAAGAAGAGTCACTATTGTGCTGCCATTGCCATACACAGGACAAATAGCACTGGCGTCTGTTCCAGACACGTACAGTGTATTGGACTGAAGAGGATCTACTGTTCTTGTCAGGTTCCTAAGCAGAATTGAACTAGATATGGCCATGTGTGTAGGAAGCACAGTTCTTTTGTTCTGAGCACCTCACTGTTCTGGCCCTATAGGAAACACAGTAGAGTAGAAGAGTGCTCTTTTCTCAAAAGCAGAGTGTGTTTCTTGTAAAGCGAGCTAGAGTTTGTTTCCCAGTCATAAATGGAGTTGAATCACATGCAGTTTCTGGTCCTACGAGCAAGAGTTGTTTTCTGGTAAGAAGAGTCACTATTGCGCTGTCATTGACATACACAGGACAAATAGCACTGGCGTCTGTTCCCAGCAAGTACAGTGTATTGGACTGAAGAGGATCTACTGTTCTTGTCAGGTTCCTAAGCAGACTTGAACTAGATATGGCCATGTTTGTAGGAAGCACAGTTTTTTTGTTCTGAGTAATTTCACTGTTCGGAAACACATAGGAAACACAGTAGAGTAGAAGAGTGCTCTTTTCTCAAAAGCAGAGTGTGTTTCTTGGAAGTCGAGCTAGCGTTTGTTTCCCAGTCCTAATGGAGTTTAGTCACATGTAGTTTTTTGTCCAACGAGCAAGAGTTGTTTTCTGGTAAGGAAAGTCACTATTGCGCTCCCATTGCCCTACACAAGGCAAATAGCACTCGCGTCTTTTCCCAGCAAGTACAGTGTATTGGACTGAAGAGGAGCTACTGTTCTTGTCAGTTTCCTAAGCAGAGTTGAACTAGTTGTGGTCCGTGTGTGTATTAAGCACAGTTCTTTTGTTCTGAGCAAGCTCACTGTTTGGACACCATAGGAAACACAGTAGAGTAGAAGAGTGCTATTTTCTCTAAAGCAGAGTGTGTTTCTTGTAAGGCGAGCTAGCATTTGTTTCCCATTCCTAAATGGAGTGGAATCACATGCAGTTTCTAGTCCTACGAGCAAGAGTTGTTTTCTGGTAAGGAAAGTCACTATTGCGCTCCCTTTGGCATTCACAGTGCAAATAGCACATGCGTCTGTTCCCAGCAAGTACAGTGTATTGGACTGAAGAGGAGCTACTGTTCTTGTCAGTTTCCTAAGCAGAGTTGAACTAGATATGGTCCGTGTATGTAGGAAGCACAGTTCTTTTGTTCTGAGCGAGCTCACTGTTTGGACCTCATAGGAAAAACAGTAGAGTAGAAGAGTGCTCTTTTCTCTAAAGCAGAGTGTGTTTCTTTTAAGGCGAGCTAGCGTTTCTTTCCCAGTCCTAAATGGAGTTGTATCACATGCAGTTTCTGGTCCTACGAGCAAGAGTTGTTTTATGGTAAGAAGAATCACTATTGCGCTGACATTGCCATACACATCACAAATAGCACTCGTTTCTGTTCCCAGCAAGTACAGGGTATTGGACTGAAGAGGAGCTACTGTTCTTCTCAGTTTCCTAAGCAGAGTTGAACTAGATATAGCCCGTGTGTGTAGGAAGCACAGTTCTTTTGTTCTGAGCAAGCTCACTGTTCGGACCTCATAGGAAACACAGTAGAGTAGAAGAGTGCTCTTTTCTCTAAAGCAGAGTGTGTTTCTTGTAAGGCGAGTTAGCATTTGTTTCCCAGTCCAAAATGGAGTTGAATCACATGCAGTTTCTGGTCCTATGAGCAAGAGATGTTTTATGGTAAGAAGAGTCACTATTGCGCTGCCATTGCCATACACAGGACAAATAGCACTGGCGTCTGTTCCCAGCAAGTACAGTGTATTGGATTGAAAAGGATCTACTGTTCTTGTCAGGTTCCTAAGCAGAATTGAACTAGATATGGCCGTGTGTGTAGGAAGCACAGTTCTTTTGTTCTGAGCAAGCTCACTGTTCGGACACCTTAGGAAACACAGTAGAGTAGAAGAGTGCTCTTTTCTCAAAAGCATAGTGTGTTTTTGTAAGGCGAGCTAGCGTTTGTTTCCTAGTCCTAAATGGAGTGGAATCACATGCAGTTTCTGTTCCTACGAGCAAGAGTTGTTTTCTGGTAAGGAAAGTCACTATTGCGCTCCCATTGCCATACACAGTGCAAATCGCCCTCCCGTCTGTTCCCAGCAAGTACAGTGTATTGGACTGAAGAGGACCTACTGTTCTTCTCAGTTTCCTAAGCAGAGTTGAACTAGATATGGCCCGTGTGTGTAGGAAGCACAGTTCTTTTGTTCTGAGCAAGCCACTGTTCTGGCCCTATAGGAAACACAGTAGAGTAGAAGAGTGCTCTTTTCTCAAAAGCAGAGTGTGTTTCTTGTAAAGCGAGCTAGAGTTTGTTTCCCAGTCCTTAATGGAGTTGAATCACATGCAGTCTCTGGTCCTACGAGCAAGAGTTGTTTTCTGGTAAGAAGAGTCACTATTGCGCTGCCTATGCCATACACAGGACAAATAGCACTGGCGTCTGTTCCCAGCAAGTACAGTGTATTGGACTGAAGAGGATCTACTGTTCTTGTCAGGTTCCTAAGCAGACTTGAACTAGATATGGCCGTGTGTAGGAAGCACAGTTTTTTTGTTCTGAGCAAGCTCACTTTTCGGAACACATAGGAAACACAGTAGAGTAGAAGAGTGCTCTTTTCTCAAAAGCAGAGTGTGTTTTTGTAAGGCGAGCTAGCGTTTGTTTCCTAGTCCTAAATGGAGTTGAATCACATGCAGTTTCTGGTCCTATGAACAAGAGTTGTTTTCTGGAACGAAAGTCACTATTGCGCTCCCATTGCCCTTTACAAGGCAAATAGCACTCGCGTCTTTTCCCAGCAAGTACAGTGTATTGGACTGAATAGGAGCTACTGTTCTTGTCAGTTTCCTAAGAAGTGTTGAACTAGATATGGCCCATGTGTAGGAAGCACAGTTCTTTGGTCTAGCAAGCTCACTACTCTGGCCCTATAGGAAACACAAGAGAGTAGAAGAGTGCTCTTTTCTCAAAAGTAGAGTGTGTTTCATGTAAGGCGAGCTAGCATTTGTTTCCCAGTCCTAAATGGAGTTGAATCATATGAAGTTTCTGGTCTTATGAACAAGAGTTGTTTTCTGGTAACAAGTCACTATTGCGCTCCCATTGCCATACACAGTGCAAATAGCACTCGCGTCTGTTCCCAGCAAGTACAGTGTATCGGACTGAAGAGGAGCTACTGTTCTTGTCAGTTTCCTAAGCAGAGTTGAACTAGATATGGCCCATGTGTAGGAAGCACAGTTCTTTTGTTCTGAGCAAGCTCACTATTCTGGCCCTATAGGAAACACAGTAGAGTAGAAGAGTGCTCTTTTCTCTAAAGCAGAGTGTGTTTCTTGTAAGGTGAGCTAGCTTTTGTTTCCCAGTTCTAAATGGTGTTGAATCACATGCAGTTTCTGATCCTACGAGCAAGAGTTGTTTTCTGGTATGAAGAGTCACTATTGTGCTGCCATTGCCGTACACAGGACAAACAGCACTGGTGTCTGTTCCCAGCAATTACAGTGTATTGGACTGAAGAGGATCTACTGTTCTTGTCAGGTTCCTAAGCAGAATTGAACTAGATATGGCCGTGTGTGTAGGAAGCACAGTTCTTTTGTTCTTAGCAAGCTCACTGTTCTGGCCCTATAGGAAACACAGTAGAGTAGAAGAGTGCTCTTTTCTCAAAAGCAGAGTGTGTTTCTTGTAAGGCGAGCTAGCATTTGTTTCCCAGTCCTAAATAGAGTGGAATCACATGCAGTTTCTGCTCCTACGAGCAAGAGTTGTTTTCTGGTAAGAAGAGATACTATTGCACTGCATTGCCATACACAGGACAAATAGCACTGGCGTCTGTTCCCAGCAAGTACAGTGTATTGGACTGAAGAGGATCTACTGTTCTTGTCAGGTTCCTAAGCAGACTTGAATTAGATATGCCCGTGTGTGTAGGAAGCCCAGTTTTTTTGTTCTGAGCAAGCTCACTGTTCGGAACACATAGGAAACACAGTAGAGTAGAAGAGTTCTCTTTTCTCAAAAGCAGAGTGTGTTTCATGTAAGGCGAGCTAGCATTTTTTTCCCAGTTCAAATGGAGTTGAATCACATGCAGTTTCTCGTCCTACGAGCAAGGGATGTTTTCTGGTAAGAAGAGTCACTATTGCGCTGCCATTGCCATACACTGGACAAATAGCACTGGCGTCTGTTCCCAGCAAGTACAGTGTATTGGACTGAAGAGGATCTACTGTTCTTGTCAGATTCCTAAGCAGACTTGAACTAGATATGGCCGTGTGTGTAGGAAGCACAGTTTTTTTGTTCTGAGCAAGCTCACTGTTCGGAACATATAGGAAACACAGTAGAGTAGAAGAGTGCTCTTTTCTCAAAAGCAGAGTGTGTTTCTTGGAAGTCGAGCTAGCGTTTGTTTCCGAGTCCTAAATGGAGTTGAGTCACATGCAGTTTTTTGTCCTACGAGCAAGAGTTGTTTTCTGGTAAGACAAGTCACTATTGGGCTACAATGCCATACACAGTGCAAATAGCACTCGCGTCTGTTCCCCGCAAGTACAGTGTATTGGACTGAAGAGGAGCTACTGTTCTTGTTTGTTTCCTAAGCAGAGTTTAATTACATATGGCCCGTGTGTGTAGAAAGCACAGTTCTTTTGTTCTGAGCAAGCTCACTGTTCGGACCCCATAGGAAACACAGTAGAGTAGAAGAGTGCTCTTTTCTCAAAAGCAGAGTTGTTTCTTGTAAGGCGAGCTAGCATTTGTTTCCCAGTCCTAAATGGAGTTGAATCACATGCAGTTTCTGGTCCTAAGAGCAAGAGTTTTTTTTCTGGTAAGGAAAGTCAGTATTGCACTCCCATTGCCATACACAGTGCAAATAGCACTCGCGTCTTTTCCCAGCAATTACAGTGTAGCAGACTGAAGAGGAGCTACTGTTCTTGTCAGTTTCCTAAGCAGAGTTGAACTAGTTATGGCCCGTGTGTAGGAAGCACAGTTCTTTTGTTCTGAGCAAGCTCATTGTTCTGGCCCTATAGGAAACACAGTAGAGTAGAAGAGTGCTCTTTTCTCAAAAGCAGAGTGTGTTTCTTGTTAGGCGAGCTTGCATTTGTTTCCCAGTCCTAAATGGAGTGGAATCACATGCAGTTTCTGATCCTACGAGCAAGAGTTGTTTTCTGGTAAGGAAAGTCACTATTGCGCTCCCATTGCCATACACAGTGCAAATAGCACATGCGTCTGTTCCCAGCAATTACAGTGTATTGGACTGAAGAGGAGCTACTGTTCTTGTCAGGTTCCTAAGCAGAGTTCAACTAGATATGGCCCGTGTGTGTATGAAGCACATTTCTTATGTTCTGAGCAAGCTCACTGCTCTGGCCCCATAGGAAACACAGTAGAGTAGAAGAGTGCTCTTTTCTCTAAAGCAGAGTGTGTTTCTTGTAAGGCGAGCGAGCGTTTGTTTCCCAGTCCTAAATGGAGTTGAGTCACATGCAGTTTTTTGTCCTACGAGCAAGAGTTTTTTTCTGGTAAGACGAGTCACTATTGTGTTCCAATTGCCATACACAGTGCAAATAGCACTCGCGTCTGTTCCCAGCAAGTACAGTGTATCGGACTGAAGAGGAGCTACTGTTCTTGTCAGTTTCCTAAGCAGAGTTGAACTAGATATGGCCCGTGTGTGTAGGAAGCACAGTTCTTTTGTTCTGAGCAAGCTCACTGTTCGGACCCCATAGGAAACACAGTAGAGTAGAAGAGTTCTCTTTTCTCAAAAGCAGAGTGTGTTTCATGTAAGGCGAGCTAGCATTTCTTTCCCAGTCCTAAATGCAGTTGAATCACATGCAGTTTCTGGTCCTACGAGCAAGAGTTGTTTTTTGGTAAGAAGAGTCACTATTGCGCTGCCATTGCCATACACAGGACAAATAGCACTGGCGTCTGTTCCCAGCAAGTACAGTGTATTGGACTGAAGAGTATCTACTGTTCTTGTCAGGTTCCTAAGCAGACTTGAACTAGATATGGCCGTGTGTGTAGGAAGCACAGTTTTTAGTTCTGAGCAAGCTCACTGTTCGGAACACATAGGAAACACAGTTGAGTAGAAGAGTGCTCTTTTCTCAAAACAGAGTGTGTTTCTTGGAAGTCGAGCTAGCGTTAGTTTCCCAGTCCTAAATGGAGTTGAGTCACATGAAGATTTTTGTTCTACGAGCAAGAGTTGTTTTCTCGTCAGACAAGTCACTATTGTGCTCCAATGCCATACACAGTGCAAATAGCACTCGCGTCTGTTCCCCACAAGTACAGTGTATTGGACTGAAGAGGACCTACTGTTCTTGTCAGGTTCCTAAGCAGAATTGAACTAGATATGGCCGTGTGTGTAGGAAGCACAGTTCTTTTGTTCTGAGCAAGTTCACTGTTCGGACACCATAGGAAAAACAGTAGAGTAGAAGAGTGCTCTTTTCTCAAAAGCAGAGTGTGTTTCTTGTAAGGCGAGCTAGCGTTTGTTTCCCAGTCCTAAATGGAGTTGAATCTCATGCAGTTTCTGGTCCTAAGAGCAAGAGTTGTTTTCTGGTAAGGAAAGTCACTATTGCGCTCCCCTTGCCATACATAGTGCAAATAGCTCTCGCGTTTATTCCCAGCAAGTACAGTGTATCGGACTGAAGAGGAGCTACTGTTCTTGTCAGTTTCCTAAGCAGAGTTGAACTAGATATGGCCCGTGTGTGTAGGAAGCACAGTTCTTTTGTTCTGAGCAAGCTCACTGTTCGGACCCCATAGGAAACACAGTAGAGTAGAAGAGTTCTCTTTTCTCAAAAGCAGAGTGTGTTTCATGTAAGGCGAGCTAGCATTTCTTTCCCAGTCCTAAATGCAGTTGAATCACATGCAGTTTCTGGTCCTACGAGCAAGAGTTGTTTTTTGGTAAGAAGAGTCACTATTGCGCTGCCATTGCCATACACAGGACAAATAGCACTGGCGTCTGTTCCCAGCAAGTACAGTGTATTGGACTGAAGAGTATCTACTGTTCTTGTCAGGTTCCTAAGCAGACTTGAACTAGATATGGCCGTGTGTGTAGGAAGCACAGTTTTTAGTTCTGAGCAAGCTCACTGTTCGGAACACATAGGAAACACAGTTGAGTAGAAGAGTGCTCTTTTCTCAAAACAGAGTGTGTTTCTTGGAAGTCGAGCTAGCGTTAGTTTCCCAGTCCTAAATGGAGTTGAGTCACATGAAGATTTTTGTTCTACGAGCAAGAGTTGTTTTCTCGTCAGACAAGTCACTATTGTGCTCCAATGCCATACACAGTGCAAATAGCACTCGCGTCTGTTCCCCACAAGTACAGTGTATTGGACTGAAGAGGACCTACTGTTCTTGTCAGGTTCCTAAGCAGAATTGAACTAGATATGGCCGTGTGTGTAGGAAGCACAGTTCTTTTGTTCTGAGCAAGTTCACTGTTCGGACACCATAGGAAAAACAGTAGAGTAGAAGAGTGCTCTTTTCTCAAAAGCAGAGTGTGTTTCTTGTAAGGCGAGCTAGCGTTTGTTTCCCAGTCCTAAATGGAGTTGAATCTCATGCAGTTTCTGGTCCTAAGAGCAAGAGTTGTTTTCTGGTAAGGAAAGTCACTATTGCGCTCCCCTTGCCATACATAGTGCAAATAGCTCTCGCGTTTATTCCCAGCAAGTACAGTGTATCGGACTGAAGAGGAGCTACTGTTCTTGTCAGTTTCCTAAGCAGAGTTGAACTAGATATGGCCCGTGTGTGTAGGAAGCACAGTTCTTATGTTCTGAACAAGCTCACTGTTCTGGCACTATTGGAAACACAGTAGAGTAGAAGAGTGCTCTTTTCTCAAAAGCAGAGTGTGTTTTTGTAAGGCGAGCTAGCATTTGTTTCCTAGTCCTAAATGGAGTTGAATCACATGCAGTTTCTGGTCCTACAAGCGAGTTGTTTTCTGGTAAGAAGAGTCACTATTGCGCTGCCATTGCCATACACAGGAGAAATAGCACTGGCGTCTGTTTCCAGCAAGTACAGTGTATTGGACTGAAGAGGATCTACTGTTCTTGTCAGGTTCCTAAGCAGACTTGAAGTAGATATGGCCGTGTGTGTAGGAAGCACAGTTCTTTTGTTCTGAGCAAGCTCACTGTTCGGACACCATAGGAAAAACAGTAGAGTAGAAGAGTGCTCTTTTCTCAAAAGCAGAGTGTGTTTCTTGTAAGGCGAGCTCGCGTTTGTTTCCCAGTCCTAAATGGAGTTGAGTCACATGCAGTTTTTTGTCCAACGAGCAAGAGTTATTTTCTGGTAAGACAAGTCACTATTGTGCTCCAATGCCATACACAGTGCAAATAGCACTCGCGTCTGTTACCTGCAAGTACAGTGTATTGGACTGAAGAGGAGCTACTGTTCTTGTCAGTTTCCTCAGCAGAGTTTAATTAGATATGGCCCGTGTGTGTAGAAAGCACAGTTCTTTTGTTCTGAGCAAGCTCACTGTTCGGACCCCATAGGAAACACAGTAGAGTAGAAGAGTGCTCTTTTCTCAAAAGCAGAGTGTGTTTCTTGTAAGGCGAGCTAGCATTTCTTTCCCAGTCCTAAATGGAGTTGAATCACATGCAGTTTCTGGTCCTATGAGCAAGAGTTGTTTTCTGGTAAGGAAAGTCACTATTGCGCTCCCATTGCCATACACAGTGCAAATAGCACTCGCGTCTGTTCTCAGCAAGTACAGTGTATCGGACTGAAGAGGAGCTACTGTTCTTGTCAGTTTCCTAAGCAGAGTTGAACTAGTTATGGCCCGTGTGTAGGAAGCACAGTTCTTTTGTTCTGAGCAAGCTCACTGTTCTGGCCCTATAGGAAACACATTAGAGTAGAAGAGTGCTCTTTTCTAAAAAGCAGAGTGTGTTTCTTGTAAGGCGAGCTAGCATTTGTTTCCCAGTCCTAAATGGAGTTGAATCACATGCAGTTTTTTGTCCTATGAGCAAGAGTTTTTTTCTGGTAAGATGAGTCACTTTTGTGCTCCAATTGCCATACACAGTGCAAATAGCACTCGTGTCTGTTCCCAGCAAGTACAGTGTATCAGACTGAAGAGGAGCTACTGTTCTTGTCAGTTGCCTAAGCAGAGTTGAACTAGATATGGCCTGTGTGTGTAGGAAGCACAGTTCTTTTGTTCTAAGCAATCTCACTGTTCGGAGCCAATAGGAAACACAGTAGAGTAGAAGAATGCTCTTTTCTCAAAAGCAGAGTGTGTTTCATGTAAGGCGAGCTAGCAATAGTTTCCCAGTCCTAAATGGAGTGGAATCACATGCAGTTTCTCGTCCTACGAGCAAGGGTTGTTTTCTGGTAAGAAGAGTCACTATTGCGCTGCCATTTCCATACACAGCACAAATAGCACTGGCGTCTGTTCCCAGCAAGTACAGTGTATTGGACTGAAGAGGATCTACTGTTTTTTTTTCAGGTTCCTAAGTAGACTTGAACTAGATATGGCCTTGTGTTTAGGAAGCACAGTTTTTTTGTTCTGAGCAAGCTCACTTTTCGGAACACATAGGAAACACAGTAGAGTAGAAGAGTGCTTTTTTCTCAAAAGCAGAGTGTGTTTCTTGGAAGTCGAGCTAGCCTTTGTTTCCCAGTCCTCAATGGAGTTGACTCACATGCAGTTTTTTGTCCTACGAGCAAGAGTTGTTTTCTCGTAAGACAAGTCACTATTGTGCTCCAATTGATATACACAGTGCAAATAGCACTCGCGTCTGTTCCCCGCAAGTACAGTGTATTGGACTGAAGAAGAGCTACTGTTCTTGTTTGTTTCCTAAGCAGAGTTGAACTAGATATGGCCCGTGTGTAGGAAGCACAGTTCTTTTGTTCTGAGCAAGCTCACTGTTCGGACCCCATAGGAAACACAGTAGAATAGAAGAGTGCTCTTTTCTCAAAAGCAGAGTGTGTTTCTTGTAAGGCGAGCTAGCACTTGTTCCCCAGTCCTAAATGGAGTTGAATCACATGCAGTTTCTGGTCCTACGAGCAAGAGTTGTTTTCTGGTAAGGAAAGTCACTATTGCGCTCCCATTGACATACACAGTGCAAATAGCACTCGCGTCTGTTCCCAGCAAGTACAGTGTATCGGACTGAAGAGGAGCTACTGTTCTTTTCAGTTTCATAAGCAGAGTTGAACTAGTTATGGGCCGTATGTAGGAAGCACAGTTCTTTTGTTTTGAGCAAGCTCACTGTTCTGGCCCTATAGGAAACACAGTAGAGTAGAAGAGTGCTCTTTTCTCTAAAGCAGTGTGTGTTACTTGTAAGGCGAGCTAGCGTTTGTTTCCCAGTCCTAAATGGAGTTGAATCTCATGCAGTTTCTGGTCCTAAGAGCAAGAGTTGTTTTCTGGTAAGGAAAGTCACTATTGTGCTCCCCTTGCCATACATAGTGCAAATAGCTCTCGCGTCTATTCCCAGCAAGTACATTGTATCTGACTGAAGAGGAGCTCATGTTCTTGTCAGTTTCCTAAGCAGAGTAACTAGATATGGTCCGTGTGTGTAGGAAGCACAGTTCTTATGTTCTGAACAAGCTCACTGTTCTGGCCCTATTGGAAACACAGTAGAGTAGAAGAGTGCTCTTTTCTCAAAAGCAGAGTGTGTTTTTGTAAGGCGAGCTAGCATTTGTTTCCTAGTCCTAAATGGAGTTGAATCACATGCAATTTCTGGTCCTACAAGCAAGAGTTGTTTTCTGGTAAGAAGAGTCACTATTGCGCTGCCATTGCCATACACAGGACAAATAGCACTGGCGTCTGTTCCCAGCAAGTACAGTGTATTGGATTGAAGAGGATCTACTGTTCTTGTCAGGTTCCTAAGCAGAATTGAACTAGTTATGGCCGTGTGTGTAGGAAGCACAGTTCTTTTGTTCTGAGCAAGCTCATTGTTCTGGCCCTATAGGAAACACAGTAGAGTAGAAGAGTGCTCTTTTCTCAAAAGCAGAGTGTGTTTCTTGTTAGGCGAGCTTGCATTTGTTTCCCAGTCCTAAATGGAGTGGAATCACATGCAGTTTCTGAACCTACGAGCAAGAGTTGTTTTCTGGTAAAGAAAGTCACTATTGCGCTCTCATTTCAATACACAGTGCAAATAGCACATGCGTCTGTTCCCAGCAATTACAGTGTATTGGACTGAAGAGGAGCTACTGTTCTTGTCAGGTTCCTAAGCAGAGTTCAACTAGATATGGCCCGTGTGTGTATGAAGCACATTTCTTATGTTCTGAGCAAGCTCACTGCTCTGGCCCCATAGGAAACACAGTAGAGTAGAAGAGTGCTCTTTTCTCTAAAGCAGAGTGTGTTTCTTGTAAGGCGAGCTAGCGTTTGTTTCCCAGTCCTAAATGGAGTTGAGTCACATGCAGTTTTTTGTCCTATGAGCAAGAGTATTTTTCTGGTAAGACGAGTCACTATTGTGTTCCAATTGCCATACACAGTGCAAATAGCACTCGCGTCTGTTCCCAGCAAGTACAGTGTATCGGACTGAAGAGGAGCTACTGTTCTTGTCAGTTTCCTAAGCAGAGTTGAACTAGATATGGCCCGTGTGTGTAGGAAGCACAGTTCTTTTGTTCTGAGCAAGCTCACTGTTCGGACCCCATAGGAAACACAGTAGAGTAGAAGAGTTCTCTTTTCTCAAAAGCAGAGTGTGTTTCATGTAAGGCGAGCTAGCATTTCTTTCCCAGTCCTAAATGCAGTTGAATCACATGCAGTTTCTGGTCCTACGAGCAAGAGTTGTTTTTTGGTAAGAAGAGTCACTATTGCGCTGCCATTGCCATACACAGGAGAAATAGCACTGGCGTCTGTTCCCAGCAAGTACAGTGTATTGGACTGAAGAGGATCTACTGTTCTTGTCAGGTTCCTAAGCAGACTTGAACTAGATATGGCCGTGTGTGTAGGAAGCACAGTTTTTTTGTTCTGAGCAAGCTCACTGTTCGGAACACATAGGAAACACAGTAGAGTAGAAGAGTGCTCTTTTCTCAAAAGCAGAGTGTGTTTCTTGGAAGTCGAGCTAGCGTTTGTTTCCCAGTCCTAAATGGAGTTGAGTCACATGAAGATTTTTGTCCTACGAGCAAGAGTTGTTTTCTCATCAGACAAGTCACTATTGTGCTCCAATGCCATACACAGTGCAAATAGCACTCGCGTCTGTTCCCCACAAGTACAGTGTATTGGACTGAAGAGGACCTACTGTTCTTGTCAGGTTCCTAAGCAGAATTGAACTAGATATGGCCGTGTGTGTAGGAAGCACAGTTCTTTTGTTCTGAGCAAGCTCACTGTTCGGACACCATAGGAAAAACAGTAGAGTAGAAGAGTGCTCTTTTCTCAAAAGCAGAGTGTGTTTCTTGTAAGGCGAGCTAGCGTTTGTTTCCCAGTCCTAAATGGAGTTGAATCTCATGCAGTTTCTGGTCCTAAGAGAAAGAGTTGTTTTCTGGTAAGGAAAGTCACTATTGCGCTCCCCTTGCCATACATAGTGCAAATAGCTCTCGCGTTTATTCCCAGCAAGTACAGTGTATCGGACTGAAGAGGAGTTACTGTTCTTGTCAGTTTCCTAAGCAGAGTTGAACTAGATATGGCCCGTGTGTGTAGGAAGCACAGTTCTTATGTTCTGAACAAGCTCACTGTTCTGGCCCTATTGGAAACACATTAGAGTAGAAGAGTGCTCTTTTCTCAAAAGCAGAGTGTGTTTTTGTAAGGCGAGCTAGCATTTGTTTCCTAGTCCTAAATGGAGTTGAATCACATGCAATTTCTGGTCCTACAAGCAAGAGTTGTTTTCTGGTAAGAAGAGTCACTATTGCGCTGCCATTGCCATACACAGGACAAATAGCACTGGCGTCTGTTCCCAGCAAGTACAGTGAATTGGATTGAAGAGGATCTACTGTTCTTGTCAGGTTCCTAAGCAGAATTGAACTAGTTATGGCCCGTGTGTAGGAAGCACAGTTCTTTTGTTCTGAGCAAGCTCATTGTTCTGGCCCTATAGGAAACACAGTAGAGTAGAAGAGTGCTCTTTTCTCAAAAGCAGAGTGTGTTTCTTGTTAGGCGAGCTTGCATTTGTTTCCCAGTCCTAAATGGAGTGGAATCACATGCAGTTTCTGATCCTACGAGCAAGAGTTGTTTTCTGGTAAGGAAAGTCACTATTGCGCTCCCATTGCCATACACAGTGCAAATAGCACATGCGTCTGTTCCCAGCAATTACAGTGTATTGGACTGAAGAGGAGCTACTGTTCTTGTCAGGTTCCTAAGCAGAGTTCAACTAGATATGGCCCGTGTGTGTATGAAGCACATTTCTTATGTTCTGAGCAAGCTCACTGCTCTGGCCCCATAGGAAACACAGTAGAGTAGAAGAGTGCTCTTTTCTCTAAAGCAGAGTGTGTTTCTTGTAAGGCGAGCTAGCGTTTGTTTCCCAGTCCTAAATGGAGTTGAGTCACATGAAGTTTTTTGTCCTACGAGCAAGAGTTTTTTTCTGGTAAGACGAGTCACTATTGTGTTCCAATTGCCATACACAGTGCAAATAGCACTCGCGTCTGTTCCCAGCAAGTACAGTGTATCGGACTGAAGAGGAGCTACTGTTCTTGTCAGTTTCCTAAGCAGAGTTGAACTAGATATGGCCCGTGTGTGTAGGAAGCACAGTTCTTTTGTTCTGAGCAAGCTCACTGTTCGGACCCCATAGGAAACACAGTAGAGTAGAAGAGTTCTCTTTTCTCAAAAGCAGAGTGTGTTTCATGTAAGGCGAGCTAGCATTTCTTTCCCAGTCCTAAATGCAGTTGAATCACATGCAGTTTCTGGTCCTACGAGCAAGAGTTGTTTTTTGGTAAGAAGAGTCACTATTGCGCTGCCATTGCCATACACAGGACAAATAGCACTGGCGTCTGTTCCCAGCAAGTACAGTGTATTGGACTGAAGAGGATCTACTGTTCTTGTCAGGTTCCTAAGCAGACTTGAACTAGATATGGCCGTGTGTGTAGGAAGCACAGTTTTTTTGTTCTGAGCAAGCTCACTGTTCGGAACACATAGGAAACACAGTAGAGTAGAAGAGTGCTCTTTTCTCAAAAGCAGAGTGTGTTTCTTGGAAGTTGAGCTAGCGTTTGTTTCCCAGTCCTAAATGGAGTTGAGTCACATGAAGATTTTTGTCCTACGAGCAAGAGTTGTTTTCTCGTCAGACAAGTCACTATTGTGCTCCAATGCCATACACAGTGCAAATAGCACTCGCGTCTGTTCCCCACAAGTACAGTGTATTGGACTGAAGAGGACCTACTGTTCTTGTCAGGTTCCTAAGCAGAATTGAACTAGATATGGCCGTGTGTGTAGGAAGCACAGTTCTTTTGTTCTGAGCAAGCTCACTGTTCGGACACCATAGGAAAAACAGTAGAGTAGAATAGTGCTCTTTTCTCAAAAGCAGAGTGTTTTTCTTGTAAGGCGAGCTAGCGTTTGTTTCCCAGTCCTAAATGGAGTTGAATCTCATGCAGTTTCTGGTCCTAAGAGCAAGAGTTGTTTTCTGGTAAGGAAAGTCACTATTGCGCTCCCCTTGCCATACATAGTGCAAATAGCTCTCGCGTTTATTCCCAGCAAGTACAGTGTATCGGACTGAAGAGGAGCTACTGTTCTTGTCAGTTTCCTAAGCAGAGTTGAACTAGATATGGCCTGTGTGTGTAGGAAGCACAGTTCTTATGTTCTGAACAAGCTCACTGTTCTGGCACTATTGGAAACACAGTAGAGTAGAAGAGTGCTCTTTTCTCAAAAGCAGAGTGTGTTTTGTAAGGCGAGCTAGCATTTGTTTCCTAGTCCTAAATGGAGTTGAATCACATGCAGTTTCTGGTCCTACAAGCGAGTTGTTTTCTGGTAAGAAGAGTCACTATTGCGCTGCCATTGCCATACACAGGACAAATAGCACTGGCGTCTGTTCCCAGCAAGTACAGTGTATTGGACTGAAGAGGATCTACTGTTCTTGTCAGGTTCCTAAGCAGACTTGAACTAGATATGGCCGTGTGTGTAGGAAGCACAGTTTTTTTGTTCTGAGCAAGCTCACTGTTCGGAACACATAGGAAACAAAGTAGAGTAGAAGAGTGCTCTTTTCTCAAAAGCAGAGTGTGTTTCTTGGAAGTCGAGCTAGCATTTGTTTCCCAGTCCTAAATGGAGTTGAGTCACATGCAGTTTTTTGTCCAACGAGCAAGAGTTATTTTCTGGTAAGACAAGTCACTATTGTGCTCCAATGCCATACACAGTGCAAATAGCACTCGCGTCTGTTACCCGCAAGTACAGTGTATTGGACTGAAGAGGAGGTACTGTTCTTGTCAGTTTCCTAAGCAGAGTTTAATTAGATATGGCCCGTGTGTGTAGAAAGCACAGTTCTTTTGTTCTGAGCAAGCTCACTGTTCGGACCCCATAGGAAACACAGTAGAGTAGAAGAGTGCTCTTTTCTCAAAAGCAGAGTGTGTTTCTTGTAAGGCGAGCTAGCATTTCTTTCCCAGTCCTAAATGTAGTTGAATCACATGCAGTTTCTGGTCCTACGAGCAAGAGTTGTTTTCTGGTAAGGAAAGTCACTATTGCGCTCCCATTGCCATACACAGTGCAAATAGCACTAGCGTCTGTTCTCAGCAAGTACAGTGTATCGGACTGAAGAGGAGCTACTGTTCTTGTCAGTTTCCTAAGCAGAGTTGAACTAGTTATGGCCCGTGTGTAGGAAGCACAGTTCTTTTGTTCTGAGCAAGCTCACTGTTCTGGCCTATAGTAAACACATTAGAGTAGAAGAGTGCTCTTTTCTCAAAAGCAGAGTGTGTTTCTTGTAAGGCGAGTTAGCATTTGTTTCCCAGTCCAAAATGGAGTTGAATCACATGCAGTTTCTGGTCCTACGAGCAAGAGATGTTTTATGGTAAGAAGAGTCACTATTGTGCTGCCATTGCCATACACATTACAAATAGCACTGGCGTCTGTTCCCAGCAAGTACAGTGTATTGGATTGAAGAGGATCTACTGTTCTTGTCAGGTTCCTAAGCAGAATTGAACTAGATATGTCCGTGTGTGTACGAAGCACAGTTCTTTTGTTCTGAGCAAGCTCACTGTTCGGACACCATAGGAAACACAGTAGAGTAGAATAGTGCTCTTTTCTCAAAAGCAGAGTGTGTTTTTGTAAGCCGATCCAGCGTTTGTTTCCTAGTCCTAAATGGAGTGGAATCACATGCAGTTTCTGGTCCTACGAGCAAGAGATGTTTTCTGGTAAGGAAAGTCACTATTGCGCTCCCATTGCCATACTCAGTGCAAATAGCCCTCCCATCTGTTCCCAGCAAGTACAGTGTATTGGACTGAAGAGGAGCTACTGTTCTTCTCAGTTTCCTAAGCAGAGTTGAACTAGATATGGCCCGTGTGTGTAGGAAGCACAGTTCTTTTGTTCTGAGCAAGCCACTGTTCTGGCCCTATAGGAAACACAGTAGAGTAGAAGAGTGCTCTTTTCTCAAAAGCAGAGTGTGTTTCTTGTAAAGCGAGCTAGAGTTTGTTTCCCAGTCCTAAATGGAGTTGAATCACATGCAGTCTCTGGTCCTACGAGCAAGAGTTGTTTTCTGGTAAGAAGAGTCACTATTGCGCTGCCTATGCCATACACAGGACAAATAGCACTGGCGTCTGTTCCCAGCAAGTACAGTGTATTGGACTGAAGAGGATCTACTGTTCTTGTCAGGTTCCTAAGCAGACTTGAACTAGATATGGCCGTGTGTGTAGGAAGCACAGTTTTTTTGTTCTGATCAAGCTCACTTTTCGGAACACATAGGAAACACAGTAGAGTAGAAGAGTGCTCTTTTCTCAAAAGCAGAGTGTGTTTCTTGGAAGTCGAGCTAGCGTTTGTTTCCCAGTCCTAAACGGAGTTGAGTCACATGCAGTTTTTTGTCCTACGAGCAAGAGTTGTTTTCTGGTAAGACAAGTCACTATAAGGCTCCAATTGCCATACACAGTGCAAATAGCACTCGCGTATGTTCCCCGCAAGTACAGTGTATTGGACTGAAGAGGAGCTACTGTTCTTGTCAGTTTCCTAAGCAGAGTTGAACTAGATATGGCCCGTGTGTGTAGGAAGCACAGTTCTTTTGTTCTTAGCAAGCTCACTATTCGGACCCCATAGGAAGCACAGTAGAATAGAAGAGTGCTCTTTTCTCAAAAGCAGAGTGTGTTTCATGTAAGGCGAGCTAGCATTTGTTTCCCAATCCTAAATGGATTTGAATCACATGCAGTTACTGGTCCTAAGAGCAAGAGTTGTTTTCTGGTAAGGAAAGTCACTATTGCGCTCCCATTGCCATACACAGTGCAAATAGCATCGCGTCTGTTCCCAGCAAGTACAGTGTATTGGACGGAAGAGGAGCTACTGTTCTTGTCAGTTTCCTAAGCAGAGTTGAACTTGTTATGGCCATGTGTAGGAAGCACAGTTCTTTTGTTCTGAGGAAGGTCACTGTTCTGGCTCTATAGGAAATACAGTAGAGTAGAAGAGTGCTCTTTTCTCTAAAGCAGAGTGTGTTTCTTGTAAGGCGAGTTAGCGTTTGTTTCCCAGTCCTAAATAGAGTTGAATCACATGCAGTTTCTAGTACTATGAGCAAGAGTTGTTTTATGGTAAGAAGAGTCATTATTGCTCTGCCATTGCCATACACAGGACAAATAGCACTGGCGTCTGTTCACAGCAAGTACAGTGTAATGGACTGAAGAGGATCTACTGTTCTTGTCAGGTTCCTAAGCAGACTTGAACTAGATATGGACGTGTGTGTAGGAAGCACAGTTCTTTTGTTCTGAGCAAGCTCATTGTTTGGACCCCATAGGAAACACAGTAGAGTAGAAGAGTGCTCTTTTCTCAAAAGCAGAGTGTGTTTCATGTAAGGCGAGCTAGCATTTGTTTCCCAGTCCTAAATGGAGTTGATCATATGCAGTTTCTGGTCCTACGATCAAGAGTTGTTTTCTGGTAAGGAAAGTCACTATTGCGCTCCCATTGCCATACACAGTGCAAATAGCACTCGCGTCTCTCCCAGCAAGTACAGTGTATCGGACTGAAGAGGAGCTACTGTTCTTGTCAGTTTCCTAAGCAGAGTTGAACTAGTTATGGCCCCTGTGTAGGAAGCACAGTTCTTTTATTCTGAGGAAGCTCACTCTTCTGGCCCTACAGGAAACACAGTAGATTGGAAGAGTGCTCTTTTCTCTAAAGCAGAGTGTTTTTCTTGTAAGGCGAGCTAGCGTTTGTTTCCCAGTCAGAAATGGAGTTGAATCACATGCAGTTTCTAGTCCTACTAGCAAGAGTTGTTTTCTGGTAAGAAGAGTCACTATTGCGCTGCCATTGCCATACATAGGACAAATAGCACTGGCGTCTGTTCCCAGCAAGTACAGTGTATTGGACTGAAGAGGATCTACTGTTCTTGTCAGGTTCCTAAGCAGAATTGAACTAGATATGGCCGTGTGTGTAAGAAGCACAGTTCTTTTGTTCTGAGCAAGCTCACTCTTCTGGCCCTATAGGAAACACAGTAGAGTGGAAGAGTGCTCTTTTCTCTAAAGCAGAGTGTGTTTCTTGTAAGGCGAGCTAGCGTTTGTTTCCCAGTCCTAAATGGAGTTGAATCACATGCAGTTTCTGGTCCTAAGAGCAAGAGCTGATTTCTGGTAAGGAAAGTCACTATTGTGCTCCCCTTGCCATACATAGTGCAAATAGCTCTCACGACTGTTCCCAGCAAGTACAGTGTATCGGACTGTAGAGGAGCTACTGTTCTTGTCAGTTTCCTAAGCAGAGTTGAACTAGATATGGCCCGCGTGTGTAGGAAGCACAGTTCTTTTGTTCTGAGCAAGCTCACTGTTCGGACCCCATAGGAAACACAGTAGAGTAGAAGAGTGCTCTTTTCTCTAAAGGAGAGTGTGTTTTTTGTAAGGCGAGCTAGCGTTTGTTTCCCAGTCCTAAATGGAGTGGAATCACGTGCAGTTTCTGGTCCTACGAGCAGGAGTTGTTTTCTGGTAAGGAAAGTCACTATTGCGTTCCCATTGCCATACACAGTGCAAATAGCCCTCCCGTCTGTTCCCAGCAAGTACAGTGTATTGGACTGAAAAGGAGCTACTGTTCTTCTCAGTTTCCTAAGCAGAGTTGAACTAGATATGGCCCGTGTGTGTAGGAAGTACAGTTCTTTTTTTCTGAGCAAGCTCACTGTTCTGGCCCTATAGGAAACACAGAAGAGTAGAAGAGTGCTCTTTTCTCAAAAGCAGAGTGTGTTTCTTGTAAAGCGAGCTAGAGTTTGTTTCCCAGTCCTAAATGGAGTTGAATCACATGCAGTTTCTGGTCCTACGAGCAAGAGTTGTTTTCTGGTAAGAAGAGTCACTATTGCGCTGTCATTGACATACACAGGACAAATAGCACTGGCGTCTGTTCCCAGCAAGTACAGTGTATTGGACTGAAGAGGATCTACTGTTCTTGTCAGGTTCCTAAGCAGACTTGAACTAGATATGGCCGTGTGTGTAGGAAGCACAGTTTTTTTGTTCTGAGCAAGCTCACTGTTCAGAAACACATAGGAAACACAGTAGAGTAGAAGAGTGCTCTTTTCTCAAAAGCAGAGTGTGTTTCTTGGAAGTCGAGCTAGCGTTTGTTTCCCAGTCCTAAATGGAGTTGAGTCACATGTAGTTTTTTGTCCAACGAGCAAGAGTTGTTTTCTGGTAAGACAAGTCACTATTGTGCTCCAATTGCCATACAAAGTGCAAATATCTCTCGCTTCTGTTCCCCACAAGTACAGTGTATCGGACTGAAGAGGAGCTACTGTTCTTGTCAGTTTCCTAAGCAGAGTTGAACTAGATATGGCCCGTGTTTGTAGGAAGCACAGTTCTTATGTTCTGAGCAAGCTCACTGTTCTGGCCCTATAGGAAACACAGTAGAGTAGAAGAGTGCTCTTTTCTCAAAAGCAGAGTGTGTTTCTTGTAAAGCGAGCTAGAGTTTGTTTCCCAGTCCTAAATGTAGTTGAATCACATGCAGTTTCTGGTCCTACGAGCAAGAGTTGTTTTCTGGTAAGGAAAGTCACTATTGCGCTCCCATTGCCCTACACAAGGCAAATAGCACTCACGTCTTTTCCCAGCAAGTACAGTGTATTGGACTGAAGAGGAGCTACTGTTCTTGTCAGTTTCCTAAGCAGAGTTGAACTAGTTGTGGTCCGTGTGTGTATTAAGCACAGTTCTTTTGTTCTGAGCAAGCTCACTGTTTGGACACCATAGGAAACACAGTAGAGTAGAAGAGTGCTATTTTCTCTAAAGCAGAGTGTGTTTCTTGTAAGGCGAGCTAGCATTTGTTTCCCATTCCTAAATGGAGTGGAATCACATGCAGTTTCTAGTCCTACGAGCAAGAGTTGTTTTCTGGTAAGGAAAGTCACTATTGTGCTCCCTTTGGCATACACAGTGCAAATAGCACATGTGTCTGTTCCCAGCAAGTACAGTGTATTGGACTGAAGAGGAGCTACTGTTCTTGTCAGTTTCCTAAGCAGAGTTGAACTAGATATGGTCTGTGTGTGTAGGAAGCACAGTTCTTTTGTTCTGAGCAAGCTCACTGTTTGGACCCCATAGTAAACACAGTAGAGTAGAAGAGTGCTCTTTTCTCTAAAGCAGATTGTGTTTCTTGTAAGGCGAGCTAGCATTTGCTTCCAAGTCCTAAATGGAGTGGAATCACATGCAGTTTCTGGTCCTACGAGCAAGAGTTATTTTCTGGTAAGGAAAGTCACTATTGCGCTCCCATTGCCATACACAGTGCAAATAGCACTCGCGTCTGTTCCCAGCAAGTACAGTGTACCGGACTGAAGAGGAGCTACTGTTCTTGTCAGTTTCCTAAGCAGAGTTGAACTAGATATGGCCCGTGTGTAGGAAGCACAGTTCTTTTGTTCTGAGCAAGCTCACTTTTCAGACACAAAAGGAAACACAGTAGAGTAGAAGAGTGCTCTTTTCTCAAAAGCAGAGTGTGTTTCTTGTAAGGCGAGCTAGCGTTTGTTTCCCAGTCCTAAATGGAGTTGAGTCACATGCAGTTTTTTGTCCTACGAGCAAGAGTTGTTTTCTGGTAAGACAAGTCACTATTGTGCTCCAATTGCCATACACAGTGCAAATAGCACTCGCGTCTGTTCCCCGAAAGTACAGTGTCTTGGACTGAAGAGGAGCTACTGTTCTTCTCAGTTTCTTAGCAGAGTTGAACTAGATATGGCCCGTGTGTGTAGGAAGCACAGTTCTTTTGTTCTGAGCAAGCTCACTGTTTGGACCTCATAGGAAACACAGTAGAGTAGAAGAGTGCTCTTTTCTCAAAAGCAGAGTGTGTTTCTTTTAAGGCGAGCTAGCGTTTCTTTCCCAGTCCTCAATGGAGTTGTATCACATGCAGTTTCTGTTCCTACGAGCAAGAGTTGTTTTATGGTAAGAAGAATCACTATTGCGCTGACATTGCCATACACATCACAAATAGCACTCGTGTCTGTTCCCAGAAATACAGTGTATTGGACTGAAGAGGAGCTACTGTTCTTCTCAGTTTCCTAAGCAGAGTTGAACTAGATATAGCCCGTGTGTTTAGGAAGCACAGTTCTTTTGTTCTGAGCAAGCTCACTGTTCGGACCTCATAGGAAACACAGTAGAGTAGAAGAGTGCTCTTTTCTCTAAAGCAGAGTGTGTTTCTTGTAAGGCGAGTTAGCATTTGTTTCCCAGTCCAAAATGGAGTTGAATCACATGCAGTTTCTGGTCCTACGAGCAAGAGATGTTTTATGGTAAGAAGAGTCACTATTGTGCTGCCATTGCCATACACATTACAAATAGCACTGGCGTCTGTTCCCAGCAAGTACAGTGTATTGGATTGAAGAGGATCTACTGTTCTTGTCAGGTTCCTAAGCAGAATTGAACTAGATATGTCCGTGTGTGTACGAAGCACAGTTCTTTTGTTCTGAGCAAGCTCACTGTTCGGACACCATAGGAAACACAGTAGAGTAGAATAGTGCTCTTTTCTCAAAAGCAGAGTGTGTTTTTGTAAGCCGATCCAGCGTTTGTTTCCTAGTCCTAAATGGAGTGGAATCACATGCAGTTTCTGGTCCTACGAGCAAGAGATGTTTTCTGGTAAGGAAAGTCACTATTGCGCTCCCATTGCCATACTCAGTGCAAATAGCCCTCCCATCTGTTCCCAGCAAGTACAGTGTATTGGACTGAAGAGGAGCTACTGTTCTTCTCAGTTTCCTAAGCAGAGTTGAACTAGATATGGCCCGTGTGTGTAGGAAGCACAGTTCTTTTGTTCTGAGCAAGCCACTGTTCTGGCCCTATAGGAAACACAGTAGAGTAGAAGAGTGCTCTTTTCTCAAAAGCAGAGTGTGTTTCTTGTAAAGCGAGCTAGAGTTTGTTTCCCAGTCCTAAATGGAGTTGAATCACATGCAGTCTCTGGTCCTACGAGCAAGAGTTGTTTTCTGGTAAGAAGAGTCACTATTGCGCTGCCTATGCCATACACAGGACAAATAGCACTGGCGTCTGTTCCCAGCAAGTACAGTGTATTGGACTGAAGAGGATCTACTGTTCTTGTCAGGTTCCTAAGCAGACTTGAACTAGATATGGCCGTGTGTGTAGGAAGCACAGTTTTTTTGTTCTGATCAAGCTCACTTTTCGGAACACATAGGAAACACAGTAGAGTAGAAGAGTGCTCTTTTCTCAAAAGCAGAGTGTGTTTCTTGGAAGTCGAGCTAGCGTTTGTTTCCCAGTCCTAAACGGAGTTGAGTCACATGCAGTTTTTTGTCCTACGAGCAAGAGTTGTTTTCTGGTAAGACAAGTCACTATAAGGCTCCAATTGCCATACACAGTGCAAATAGCACTCGCGTATGTTCCCCGCAAGTACAGTGTATTGGACTGAAGAGGAGCTACTGTTCTTGTCAGTTTCCTAAGCAGAGTTGAACTAGATATGGCCCGTGTGTGTAGGAAGCACAGTTCTTTTGTTCTTAGCAAGCTCACTATTCGGACCCCATAGGAAGCACAGTAGAATAGAAGAGTGCTCTTTTCTCAAAAGCAGAGTGTGTTTCATGTAAGGCGAGCTAGCATTTGTTTCCCAATCCTAAATGGATTTGAATCACATGCAGTTACTGGTCCTAAGAGCAAGAGTTGTTTTCTGGTAAGGAAAGTCACTATTGCGCTCCCATTGCCATACACAGTGCAAATAGCATCGCGTCTGTTCCCAGCAAGTACAGTGTATTGGACGGAAGAGGAGCTACTGTTCTTGTCAGTTTCCTAAGCAGAGTTGAACTTGTTATGGCCATGTGTAGGAAGCACAGTTCTTTTGTTCTGAGGAAGGTCACTGTTCTGGCTCTATAGGAAATACAGTAGAGTAGAAGAGTGCTCTTTTCTCTAAAGCAGAGTGTGTTTCTTGTAAGGCGAGTTAGCGTTTGTTTCCCAGTCCTAAATAGAGTTGAATCACATGCAGTTTCTAGTACTATGAGCAAGAGTTGTTTTATGGTAAGAAGAGTCATTATTGCTCTGCCATTGCCATACACAGGACAAATAGCACTGGCGTCTGTTCACAGCAAGTACAGTGTAATGGACTGAAGAGGATCTACTGTTCTTGTCAGGTTCCTAAGCAGACTTGAACTAGATATGTACGTGTGTGTAGGAAGCACAGTTCTTTTGTTCTGAGCAAGCTCATTGTTTGGACCCCATAGGAAACACAGTAGAGTAGAAGAGTGCTCTTTTCTCAAAAGCAGAGTGTGTTTCATGTAAGGCGAGCTAGCATTTGTTTCCCAGTCCTAAATGGAGTTGATCATATGCAGTTTCTGGTCCTACGATCAAGAGTTGTTTTCTGGTAAGGAAAGTCACTATTGCGCTCCCATTGCCATACACAGTGCAAATAGCACTCGCGTCTCTCCCAGCAAGTACAGTGTATCGGACTGAAGAGGAGCTACTGTTCTTGTCAGTTTCCTAAGCAGAGTTGAACTAGTTATGGCCCCTGTGTAGGAAGCACAGTTCTTTTATTCTGAGGAAGCTCACTCTTCTGGCCCTACAGGAAACACAGTAGAGTGGAAGAGTGCTCTTTTCTCTAAAGCAGAGTGTTTTTCTTGTAAGGCGAGCTAGCGTTTGTTTCCCAGTCAGAAATGGAGTTGAATCACATGCAGTTTCTAGTCCTACTAGCAAGAGTTGTTTTCTGGTAAGAAGAGTCACTATTGCGCTGCCATTGCCATACATAGGACAAATAGCACTGGCGTCTGTTCCCAGCAAGTACAGTGTATTGGACTGAAGAGGATCTACTGTTCTTGTCAGGTTCCTAAGCAGAATTGAACTAGATATGGCCGTGTGTGTAAGAAGCACAGTTCTTTTGTTCTGAGCAAGCTCACTCTTCTGGCCCTATAGGAAACACAGTAGAGTGGAAGAGTGCTCTTTTCTCTAAAGCAGAGTGTGTTTCTTGTAAGGCGAGCTAGCGTTTGTTTCCCAGTCCTAAATGGAGTTGAATCACATGCAGTTTCTGGTCCTAAGAGCAAGAGCTGATTTCTGGTAAGGAAAGTCACTATTGTGCTCCCCTTGCCATACATAGTGCAAATAGCTCTCACGACTGTTCCCAGCAAGTACAGTGTATCGGACTGTAGAGGAGCTACTGTTCTTGTCAGTTTCCTAAGCAGAGTTGAACTAGATATGGCCCGCGTGTGTAGGAAGCACAGTTCTTTTGTTCTGAGCAAGCTCACTGTTCGGACCCCATAGGAAACACAGTAGAGTAGAAGAGTGCTCTTTTCTCTAAAGGAGAGTGTGTTTTTTGTAAGGCGAGCTAGCGTTTGTTTCCCAGTCCTAAATGGAGTGGAATCACGTGCAGTTTCTGGTCCTACGAGCAGGAGTTGTTTTCTGGTAAGGAAAGTCACTATTGCGTTCCCATTGCCATACACAGTGCAAATAGCCCTCCCGTCTGTTCCCAGCAAGTACAGTGTATTGGACTGAAAAGGAGCTACTGTTCTTCTCAGTTTCCTAAGCAGAGTTGAACTAGATATGGCCCGTGTGTGTAGGAAGTACAGTTCTTTTTTTCTGAGCAAGCTCACTGTTCTGGCCCTATAGGAAACACAGAAGAGTAGAAGAGTGCTCTTTTCTCAAAAGCAGAGTGTGTTTCTTGTAAAGCGAGCTAGAGTTTGTTTCCCAGTCCTAAATGGAGTTGAATCACATGCAGTTTCTGGTCCTACGAGCAAGATTTTTTTTTCTGGTAGGAAGAGTCACTATTGCGCTGCCATTGCCATACACAGGACAAATAGCACTGGCGTCTGTTCCAGCAAGTACAGAGTATTGAACTGAAGAGGATCTACTGTTCTTGTCAGGTTCCTAAGCAGACTTGAACTAGATATGGCCGTGTGTAGGAAGCACAGTTTTTTTGTTCTGAGCAAGCTCACTTTTCGGAACACATAGGAAACACAGTAGAGTAGAAGAGTGCTCTTTTCTCAAAAGCAGAGTGTGTTTTTGTAAGGCGAGCTAGCGTTTGTTTCCTAGTCCTAAATGGAGTTGAATCACATGCAGTTTCTGGTCCTATGAACAAGAGTTGTTTTCTGGAACGAAAGTCACTATTGCGCTCCCATTGCCCTTTACAAGGCAAATAGCACACGCGTCTTTTCCCAACAAGTACAGTGTAATGGACTGAATAGGAGCTACTGTTCTTGTCAGTTTACTAAGCAGAATTGAACTAGATATGGTCCGTGCGTATAGGTGGCACAGTTCTTTTGTTCTGAGCAAGCTCACTGTTTGGACCCCATAGGAAACACAGTAGAGTAGAAGAGTGCTCTTTTCTCAAAAGCAGAGTGTGTTTCTTGGAAGTCGAGCTAGCATTTCTTTCCCAGTCCTAAATGGAGTTGAGTCACATGCAGTTTTTTGTCCTACGAGCAAGAGTTGTTTTCTGGTAAGACAAGTCACCATTGTGCTCCAATTGGCATACACAGTGCAAATAGCACTCGCGTCTGTTCCCCGCAAGTACAGTGTATTGGACGAAAGAGGAGCTACTGTTCTTGTCAGTTATCTAAGCAGTGTTGAACTAGATATGGCCCATGTGTAGGAAGCACAGTTCTTTGGTCTGAGCAAGCTCACTATTCTGGCCCTATAGGAAACACAGTAGAGTAGAAGAGTGCTCTTTTCTCAAAAGTAGAGTGTGTTTCATGTAAGGCGAGCTAGCATTTGTTTCCCAGTCCTAAATGGAGTTGAATCTCATGAAGTTTCTGGTCTTATGAACAAGAGTTGTTTTCTGGTAACAAGTCACTATTGCGCTCCCATTGCCATACACAGTGCAAATAGCACTCGCGTCTGTTCCCAGCAAACAGTGTATCAGACTGAAGAGGAGCTACTGTTCTTGTCAGTTTCCTAAGCAGAGTTGAACGTGATATGGCCCGTATGTGTAGGAAGCACAGTTCTTATGTTCTGAGCAAGCTCACTATTCTGGCCCTATAGGAAACACAGTAGAGTAGAAGAGTGCTCTTTTCTCTAAAGCAGAGTGTGTTTCTTGTAAGGTGAGCTAGCTTTTGTTTCCCAGTTCTAAATGGTGTTGAATCACATGCAGTTTCTGATCCTACGAGCAAGAGTTGTTTTCTGGTATGAAGAGTCACTATTGTGCTGCCATTGCCGTACACAGGACAAACAGCACTGGTGTCTGTTCCCAGCAATTACAGTGTATTGGACTGAAGAGGATCTACTGTTCTTGTCAGGTTCCTAAGCAGAATTGAACTAGATATGGCCGTGTGTGTAGGAAGCACAGTTCTTTTGTTCTGAGCAAGCTCACTGTTCTGGCCCTATAGGAAACACAGTAGAGTAGAAGAGTGCTCTTTTCTCAAAAGCAGAGTGTGTTTCTTGTAAGGCGAGCTAGCATTTGTTTCCCAGTCCTAAATGGAGTGGAATCACATGCAGTTTCTGGTCCTACGAGCAAGAGTTGTTTTCTGGTAAGAAGAGACACTATTGCACTGCCATTGCCATACACAGGACAAATAGCAATGGCGTCTGTTCCCAGCAAGTACAGTGTATTGGACTGAAGAGGATCTACTGTTCTTGTCAGGTTCCTAAGCAGACTTGAATTAGATATGCCCGTGTGTGTAGGAAGCCCAGTTTTTTTGTTCTGAGCAAGCTCACTGTTCGGAACACATAGGAAACACAGTAGAGTAGATGAGTTCTCTTTTCTCAAAAGCAGAGTGTGTTTCATGTAAGGCGAGCTAGCATTTTTTTCCCAGTTCAAATGGAGTTGAATCACATGCAGTTTCTGGTACTACGAGCAAGGGATGTTTTCTGGTAAGGAGAGTCACTATTGCGCTGCCATTGCCATACACAGGACAAATAGCACTGGCGTCTGTTCCCAGCAAGTACAGTGTATTGGACTGAAGAGAATCTAATGTTCTTGCCAGGTTCCTAAGCAGACTTGAACTAGATATGGCCGTGTGTGTAGGAAGCACAGTTTTTTTGTTCTGAGCAAGCTCACTGTTCGGAACACATAGGAAACACAGTAGAGTAGAAGAGTGCTCTTTTCTCAAAAGCAGAGTGTGTTTCTTGGAAGTCGAGCTAGCGTTTGTTTCCCAGTCCTAAATGGAGTTGAGTCACATGCAGTTTTTTGTCCTACGAGCAAGAGTTGTTTTCTGGTAAGACAAGTCACTATTGTGCTCCAATGCCATACACAGTGCAAATAGCACTCGCGTCTGTTCCCCGCAAGTACAGTGTATTGTTCTGAAGAGGAGCTACTGTTCTTGTTTGTTTCCTAAGCAGAGTTTAATTACATATGGCCCGTGTGTGTAGAAAGCACAGTTCTTTTGTTCTGAGCAAGCTCACTGTTCGGACCCCATAGGAAACACAGTAGAGTAGAAGAGTGCTCTTTTCTCAAAAGCAGAGTGTGTTTTTTGTTAGGCGAGCTTGCATTTGTTTCCCAGTCCTAAATGGAGTGGAATCACATGCAGTTTCTGATCCTATGAGCAAGAGTTGTTTTCTGGTAAGGAAAGTCACTATTGCGCTCCCATTGCCATACACAGTGCAAATAGCACATGCGTCTGTTCCCAGCAATTACAGTGTATTGGACTGAAGAGGAGCTACTGTTCTTGTCAGGTTCCTAAGCAGAGTTCAACTAGATATGGCCCGTGTGTGTATGAAGCACATTTCTTATGTTCTGAGCAAGCTCACTGCTCTGGCCCCATAGGAAACACAGTAGAGTAGAAGAGTGCTCTTTTCTCTAAAGCAGAGTGTGTTTCTTGTAAGGCGAGCTAGCGTTTGTTTCCCAGTCCTAAATGGAGTTGAGTCACATGCAGTTTTTTGTCCTACGAGCAAGAGTTTTTTTCTGGTAAGACGAGTCACTATTGTGTTCCAATTGCCATACACAGTGCAAATAGCACTCGCGTCTGTTCCCAGCAAGTACAGTGTATCGGACTGAAGAGGAGCTACTGTTCTTGTCAGTTTCCTAAGCAGAGTTGAACTAGATATGGCCCGTGTGTGTAGGAAGCACAGTTCTTTTGTTCTGAGCAAGCTCACTGTTCTGGCACTATTGGAAACACAGTAGAGTAGAAGAGTGCTCTTTTCTCAAAAGCAGAGTGTGTTTTTGTAAGGCGATCTAGCATTTGTTTCCTAGTCCTAAATGGAGTTGAATCACATGCAGTTTCTGGTCCTACAAGCGAGTTGTTTTCTGGTAAGAAGAGTCACTATTGCGCTGCCATTGCCATACACAGGACAAATAGCACTGGCGTCTGTTCCCAGCAAGTACAGTGTATTGGACTGAAGAGGATCTACTGTTCTTGTCAGGTTCCTAAGCAGACTTGAACTACATATGGCCGTGTGTGTAGGAAGCACAGTTTTTTTGTTCTGAGCAAGCTCACTGTTCGGAACACATAGGAAACAAAGTAGAGTAGAAGAGTGCTCTTTTCTCAAAAGCAGAGTGTGTTTCTTGGAAGTCGAGCTAGCGTTTGTTTCCTGTCCTAAATGGAGTTGAGTCACATGCAGTTTTTTGTCCAACGAGCAAGAGTTATTTTCTGGTAAGACAAGTCACTATTGTGCTCCAATGATATACACAGTGCAAATAGCACTCGCGTCTGTTACCCGCAAGTACAGTGTATTGGACTGAAGAGGAGCTACTGTTCTCGTTAGTTTCCTAAGCAGAGTTTAATTAGATATGGCCCGTGTGTGTAGAAAGCACAGTTCTTTTGTTCTGAGCAAGCTCACTGTTCGGACCCCATAGGAAACACAGTAGAGTAGAAGAGTGCTCTTTTCTCAAAAGCAGAGTGTGTTTTTTGTTAGGCGAGCTTGCATTTGTTTCCCAGTCCTAAATGGAGTGGAATCACATGCAGTTTCTGATCCTATGAGCAAGAGTTGTTTTCTGGTAAGGAAAGTCACTATTGCGCTCCCATTGCCATACACAGTGCAAATAGCACATGCGTCTGTTCCCAGCAATTACAGTGTATTGGACTGAAGAGGAGCTACTGTTCTTGTCAGGTTCCTAAGCAGAGTTCAACTAGATATGGCCCGTGTGTGTATGAAGCACATTTCTTATGTTCTGAGCAAGCTCACTGCTCTGGCCCCATAGGAAACACAGTAGAGTAGAAGAGTGCTCTTTTCTCTAAAGCAGAGTGTGTTTCTTGTAAGGCGAGCTAGCGTTTGTTTCCCAGTCCTAAATGGAGTTGAGTCACATGCAGTTTTTTGTCCTACGAGCAAGAGTTTTTTTCTGGTAAGACGAGTCACTATTGTGTTCCAATTGCCATACACAGTGCAAATAGCACTCGCGTCTGTTCCCAGCAAGTACAGTGTATCGGACTGAAGAGGAGCTACTGTTCTTGTCAGTTTCCTAAGCAGAGTTGAACTAGATATGGCCCGTGTGTGTAGGAAGCACAGTTCTTTTGTTCTGAGCAAGCTCACTGTTCTGGCACTATTGGAAACACAGTAGAGTAGAAGAGTGCTCTTTTCTCAAAAGCAGAGTGTGTTTTTGTAAGGCGATCTAGCATTTGTTTCCTAGTCCTAAATGGAGTTGAATCACATGCAGTTTCTGGTCCTACAAGCGAGTTGTTTTCTGGTAAGAAGAGTCACTATTGCGCTGCCATTGCCATACACAGGACAAATAGCACTGGCGTCTGTTCCCAGCAAGTACAGTGTATTGGACTGAAGAGGATCTACTGTTCTTGTCAGGTTCCTAAGCAGACTTGAACTACATATGGCCGTGTGTGTAGGAAGCACAGTTTTTTTGTTCTGAGCAAGCTCACTGTTCGGAACACATAGGAAACAAAGTAGAGTAGAAGAGTGCTCTTTTCTCAAAAGCAGAGTGTGTTTCTTGGAAGTCGAGCTAGCGTTTGTTTCCTGTCCTAAATGGAGTTGAGTCACATGCAGTTTTTTGTCCAACGAGCAAGAGTTATTTTCTGGTAAGACAAGTCACTATTGTGCTCCAATGATATACACAGTGCAAATAGCACTCGCGTCTGTTACCCGCAAGTACAGTGTATTGGACTGAAGAGGAGCTACTGTTCTCGTTAGTTTCCTAAGCAGAGTTTAATTAGATATGGCCCGTGTGTGTAGAAAGCACAGTTCTTTTGTTCTGAGCAAGCTCACTGTTCGGACCCCATAGGAAACACAGTAGAGTAGAAGAGTGCTCTTTTCTCAAAAGCAGAGTGTGTTTCTTGTAAGGCGAGCTAGCATTTCTTTCCCAGTCCTAAATGGAGTTGAATCACATGCAGTTTCTGGTCCTACGAGCAAGAGTTGTTTTCTGGTAAGGAAAGTCACTATTGCGCTCCCATTGCCATACACAGTGCAAATAGCACTCGCGTCTGTTCTCAGCAAGTACAGTGTATCGGACTGAAGAGGAGCTACTGTTCTTGTCAGTTTCCTAAGCAGAGTTGAACTAGATATGGCCCGTGTGTGTAGGAAGCACAGTTCTTATGTTCTGAGCAAGCTCACTGCTCTGGCCCCATAGGAAACACAGTAGAGTAGAAAAGTGCTCTTTTCTCTAAAGCAGAGTGTGTTTCTTGTAAGGCGAGCTAGCATTTGTTTCCCAGTCCTAAATGGAGTTGAGTCACATGCAGTTTTTTGTCCTACGAGCAAGAGTTTTTTTCTGGTAAGATGAGTCACTTTTGTGCTCCAATTGCCATACACAGTGCAAATAGCACTCGTGTCTGTTCCCAGCAAGTACAGTGTATCGGACTGAAGAGGAGCTACTGTTCTTGTCAGTTGCCTAAGCAGAGTTGAACTAGATATGGCCTGTGTGTGTAGGAAGCACAGTTCTTTTGTTCTAAGCAAGCTCACTGTTCGGAGCCAATAGGAAACACAGTAGAGTAGAAGAGTGCTCTTTTCTCAAAAGCAAAGTGTGTTCTTGTAAGGCGAGCTAGCAATTGTTTCCTAGTCCTAAATGGAGTTGAATCACATGCAGTTTCTCGTCCTACGAGCAAGGGTTGTTTTCTGGTAAGAAGAGTCATTATTGTGCTGCCATTGCCATACACAGGACAAATAGCACTGGCGTCTGTTCCCAGCAAGTACAGTGTATTGGACTGAAGAGGATCTACGGTTCTTGTCAGGTTCCTAAGCAGACTTGAACTAGATATGGCCGTGTGTGTAGGAAGCACAGTTTTTTTGTTCTGAGCAAGCTCATTGTTCGGAACACATAGGAAACACAGTAGAGTAGAAGAGTGCTCTTTTCTCAAAAGCAGAGTGTGTTTCTTGGAAGTCGAGCTAGCGTTTGTTTCCCAGTCCTAAATGGAGTTGAGTCACATGCAGTTTTTTGTCCAAAGAGCAAGAGTTATTTTCTGGTAAGACAAGTCACTATTGTGCTCCAATGCCATACACAGTGAAAATAGCACTCGCGTCTGTTCCCCGCAAATACAGTGTATTGGACTGAAGAGGAGCTACTGTTCTTGTTTGTTTCCTAAGCAGAGTTGAATTAGATATGGCCCGTGTGTGTAGAAAGCACAGTTCTTTTTTTCTGAGCAAGCTCAATGTTCGGACCCCATAGGAAACACAGTAGAGTAGAAGAGTGCTCTTTTCTCAAAAGCAGAGTGTGTTTCTTGTAAGGCGAGCTAGCATTTCTTTCCCAGTCCTAAATGGAGTTGAATCACATGCAGTTTCTGGTCCTACGAGCAAGAGTTGTTTTCTGGTAAGGAAAGTCACTATTGCGCTCCCATTGCCATACACAGTGCAAATAGCACTCGCGTCTGTTCCCAGCAAGTACAGTGTATCGGACTGAAGAGGAGCTACTGTTCTTTTCAGTTTCCTAAGCAGAGTTGACCTAGTTATGGCCCGTGTGTAGGAAGCACAGTTCTTTTGTTCTGAGCAAGCTCACTGTTCTGGCCCCAGAGGAAACACAGTAGAGTAGAAGAGTGCTCTTTTCTCAAAAGCAGAGTGTGTTTCTTGTAAAGCGAGCTAGCATTTGTTTCCCAGTCCTAAATGGAGTGGAATCACATGCAGTTTCTGGTCCTACGAGCAAGAGTTGTTTTCTGGTAAGGAAAGTCACTATTGCGCTCCCATTGCCATACACAGTGCAAATAGCACATGCGTCTGTTCCCAGCAATTACAGTGTATTGGACTGAAGAGGAGCTACTGTTCTTGTCAGTTTCCTAAGCAGAGTTGAACTAGATATGGCCCGTATGTGTAGGAAGCACAGTTCTTATGTTCTGAGCAAGCTCACTGCTCTGGCCCCATAGGAAACACAGTAGAGTAGAAGAGTGCTCTTTTCTCTAAAGCAGAGTGTGTTTATTGTAAGGCGAGCTAGCGTTTGTTTCCCAGTCGTAAATGGAGTTGAGTCACATGCAGTTTTTTGTCCTACGAGCAAGAGTTGTTTTCTTGTAAGACAAGTCACTATTGTGCTCCAATTGCCATACACAGTGCAAATAGCACTCGCGTCTGTTCCCAGCAAGTAGAGTGTATCGGACTGAAGAGGAGCTACTGTTCTTGTCAGTTTCCTAAGCAGACTTGAACTAGATATGGCCATGTGTGTAGGAAGCACAGTTTTTTTGTTCTGAGCAAACTCACTTTTCGGAACACATAGGAAACACAGTAGAGTAGAAGAGTGCTCTTTTCTCAAAAGCAGAGTGTGTTTCTTATAAGGCGAGCTAGCGTTTGTTTCCCAGTCGTAAATGGAGTTGAGTCACATGCAGTTTTTTGTCCTACGAGCAAGAGTTGTTTTCTTGTAAGACAAGTCACTATTGTGCTCCAATTGCCATACACAGTGCAAATAGCACTTGCGCCTGTTCCCCGCAAGTACAGTGTATTGGACTGAAGAGGAGCTACTGTTCTTGTTTGTTTCCTAAGCAGAGTTGAACTAGATATGGCCCGTGTGTGTAGGAGGCACAGTACTTTTGTTCTGAGCAAGCTCACTGTTCGGACCCCATAGGAAACACAGTAGAGTAGAATAGTGCTCTTTTCTCAAAAGCAGAGTGTGTTTCATGTAAGGCGAGTTGGCACTTGTTTCCCAGTCCTAAATGGAGTTGAATCACATGCAGTTTCTGGTCCTATGAGCAAGAGTTGTTTTCTGGTAAGGAAAGTCACTATTGCACTCCCATTGCCATACACAGTGCAAATAGCACTCGCGTCTGTTCCCAGCAAGTACAGTGTATCGGAATGAAGAGGATCTACTGTTCTTGTCAGTTTCCTAAGCAGAGTTGAACTAGATATGGCCGTGTGTGTAGGAAGCACAGTTCTTTTGTTCTGAGCAAGCTCACTGTTCTGGCAGTATAGGAAACACGGTAGAGTAGAAGAGTGCTCTTTTCTCTAAAGCAGAGTGTGTTTCTTGTAAGGTGAGCTAGCTTTTGTTTCCCAGTCCTAAATGGAGTTGAATCACATGCAGTTTTTGGTCCTACAAGCAGGAGTTGTTTTCTGGTAAGAAGAGTCACTATTGCGCTGCCATTGCCATACACAGGACAAATAGCGCTGGCGTCTGTTCCCACCAAGTACAGTGTATTGGACTGAAGAGGATCTACTGTTCTTGTCAGGTTCCTAAGCAGAATTGAACTAGATATGGCCTTGTGTGTAGGAAGCACAGTTCTTTTGTTCTGAGCAAGCTCACTGTTCGGACCCCATAGGAAACACAGTAGAGTAGAAGAGTCCTCTTTTCTCAAAAGCAGGGTGTGTTTCTTGTAAGTCGAGCTAGCGTTCGTTTCCCAGTCCTCAATGGAGTTGAGTCACATGCAGTTTTTTGTCCTACGAGCAAGAGTTTTTTTCTCGTAAGACGAGTAACTATTGTGCTCCAATTCCATACACAGTGCAAATAGCACTCGCGTCTGTTCCCCGCAAATACAGTGTATCGGACTGAAGAGGAGCTACTGTTCTTGTTTGTTTCCTAAGCAGAGTTGAACTAGATATGGCCCGTGTGTGTAGAAAGCACAGTTCTTTTGTTCTGAGCAAGCTCACTGTTCGGACCCCATAGGAAACACAGTAGAGTAGAAGAGTGCTCTTTTCTCTAAAGCAGAGTGTGTTTCTTGTAAGGCGAGCTAGTGTTTGTTTCCCAGTCCTAAATGGAGTTGAGTCACTTGCAGTTTTTTGTCCTACAAGCAAGAGTTGCTTTCTGGTAAGACGAGTCACTATTGTGCTAAAATTGCCATACACAGTGCAAATAGCACTCGCGTCTGTTCCCCGCAAGTAAAGTGTATTGGACTGAAGAGGAGCTACTGTTCTTGTCAGTTTCATAAGCAGAGTTGAACTAGATATGGCCCGTGTATGTAGGAAGCACAGTTCTTTTGTTCTGAGCAAGCTCACTGTTCGAACCCCATAGGAAACACAGTAGAGTAGAAGAGTGCTCTTTTCTCAAAAGCAGAGTGTGTTTCATGTAAGGCGAGCTAGCATTTGTTTCCCAGTCCTAAATGGAGTTGAATCACATGCAGTGTCTGGTCCTACGAGCAAGAGTTGTTTTCTGGTAAGGAAAGTCACTATTGTGCTCCTATTGCCATCCACAGTACAAATAGCACTCGCGTCTTTTCCCAGCAAGTACAGTGTATTGGACTGAAGAGGAGCTACTGTTCTTGTCAGTTTCATAAGCAGAGTTCAACTAGATATGGCCCGTGTGTAGGAAGCACAGTTCTTATGTTCTGAGCAAGCTCACTGTTTTGGCCCTATAGGAAACACAGTAGAGTAGAAGAGTGCTCTTTTTTCTAAAGCCGAGTGTGTTTCTTGTAAGGCGAGCTAGCGTTTGTTTCCCAATCCTAAATGGAGTTGAATCACATGCAGTTTCTTGTCCTACGAGCAAGAGTTGTTTTCTGGTAAGAACAGTCACTATTGTGCTCCCATTGACATACACAGTGCAAATAGCACTCGCGTCTCTTTCCAGCAAGTACAGTGTAACGGACTAAAGAGGAGCTACTGTTCTTGTCAGTTTCCTATGCATATTTGAACTAGATATGGCCGTGTGAGTAGGAAGCACAGTTTTTTTGTTCTGAGCAAGCTCACTGTTCGGAACATATAGGAAACACAGTAGAGTAGAAGAGTGCTCTTTTCTCAAAAGCAGAGTGTGTTTCTTGGAAGTCGAGCTAGCGTTTGTTTCCCAGTTAAATGGAGTTGAGTCACATGCAGTTTTTTGTCCTACGAGCAAGAGTTGTTTTCTGGTAAGAGAAGTCACTATTGCGCTCCATTTGCCATACACTGTGCAAAAGCACTCGCGTCTGTTCCCTGCAAGTACAGTGTACTGGACGGAAGAGGAGCTATTGTTCTTTTCAGTTTCCTAAGCAGAGTTGAACTAGATATGGCCCATGTGTTTAGGAAGCACAGTTCTTTTGTTCTGAGCAAGCTCACTGTTCGGACCCCATAGGAAACACAGTAGAGTAGAAGAGTGCTCTTTTCTCAAAAGCAGAGTGTGTTTCTTGTAAGGCGAGCTAGCATTTGTTTCCCAGTGCTAAATGGAGTTGAATCACATGCAGTTTCTGGTCCTACGAGCAAGAGTTGTTTTCTGGTAAGGGAAGTCACTATTGCGCTCCCATTGCCATACACAGTGCAAATAGCACTGGCGTCTGTTCCCAGCAAGTACAGTGTATCGAACTGAAGAGGAGCTACTGTTCTTGTCAGTTTCCTAAGCAGAGTTGAACTAGTTATGGCCTGTGTGTAGGAAGCACAGTTCTTTTGTTCTGAGAAAGCTCACTGTTCTGGCCCTATAGGAAACACAATAGAGTAGAAGAGTGCTCTTTTCCCTAAAGCAGAGTGTGTTTCTTGTAAGGCGAGCTAGCGTTTGTTTCCCAGTCCTAAATGGAGTTGAATCACATGCAGCTTCTAGTCCTACGAGCATGAGTTGTTTTATGGTAAGAAGAGTCACTATTGCACTGCCATTGCCATACACAAGACAAATAGCACTGGCGTCTGTTCCCAGCAAGTACAGTGTATTGTACAGAAGAGGATCTACTGTTCTTGTCAGGTTCCTAAGCAGACTTGAACTAGATATGGCCGTGTGTGCAGGAAGCACAGTTCTTTTGTTCTGAGCAAGATCACTGTTCGGACACCATAGGAAACACAGTAGAGTAGAAGAGTGCTCTTTACTCAAAAGCAGAGTGTGTCTTGTAAGGCGAGCTAGCGTTTGTTTAACAGTCCTAAATGGAATTGAATCACATGCAGTTTCTTGTCCTAAGAGCAAGAGTTGTTTTCAGGTAAGGAAAGTCACTATTGCGCTCCCCATGCCATACATAGTGCAAATAGCTCTCGCGTCTGTTCCCAGCAAGTACAGTGTATCAGACTGAAGAGGAGCTACTGTCTTGTCAGTTTCCTAAGCAGAGTTCAACTAGATATGGCCCGTGTGTGTAGGAAGCACCGTTCTTATGTTCTGAGCAAGCTCACTGTTCTGGCACTATAGGAAACACAGTAGAGTAGAAGAGTGCTCTTTTCTCAAAAGCAGAGTGTGTTTTTGTAAGGCGAGCTAGCGTTTGTTTCCTAGTCCTAAATGGAGTTGAATCACATGCAGTTTCTGGTCCTACGAACAAGAGTTTTTTTCTGGTAAGGAAAGTCACTATTGCGCTCCCATTGCCCTACACAAGGCAAATAGCACTCGCGTATTTTCCCAGCAAGTACAGTGTATTGGACTTAATAGGAGCTACAGTTCTTGTCAGTTTCCTACGCAGAGTTGAACTAGATATGGCGCGTGTGTGTAGGAAGTACAGTTCTTTTTTTCTGAGCAAGCTCACTGTTCTGTCCCTATAGGAAACACAGTAGAGTAGAAGAGTGCTGTTTTCTCAAAAGCAGAGTGTGTTTCTTTTAAAGCGAGCTAGAGTTTGTTTCCCAGTCCTAAATGGAGTGGAATCACATGCAGTTTCTTGTCTTACGAGCAAGAGTTGTTTTCTGGTAAGAAGAGTCACTATTGCGCTGCCATTGCCATACACAGGACAAAAAGCACTGGCGTCTGTTCCTAGCAAGTATAGTGTATTGGACTGAAGAGGATCTACTGTTCTTGTCAGGTTCCTAAGCAGACTTGAACTAGATATGGCCGTGTGTGTAGGAAGCACAGTTCTTTTGTTCTGAGCAAGCTCACTATTCGGACACCATAGGAAACACAGTATTGTAGAAGAGTGCTCTTTACTCAAAAGCAGAGTGTGTTTCTTGTAAGGCGAGCTAGCGTTTGTTTCCCAGTCCTAAATGGAGTTGAATCTCATGCAGTTTCTGGTCCTAAGAGCAAGAGTTGTTTTCTGGTAAGGAAAGTCACTATTGCGATCCCCTTGCCATACATAGTGCAAATAGCTCTCGCGTCTATTCCCAGCAAGTACAGTGTATCGGACTGAAGAGGAGCTACTTTTCTTGTCAGTTTCCTAAGCAGAGTTGAACTAGATATGGCCCGTGTGTGTAGGAAGCACAGTTCTTATGTTCTGAACAAGCTCACTGTTCTGGCCCTATTGGAAACACAGTAGTGTAGAAGAGTGCTCTTTTCTCAAAAGCAGAGTGTGTTTTTGTAAGGCGAGCTAGCGTTTGTTTCCTAGTCCTAAATGGAGTTGAATCACATGCAGTTTCTGGTCCTACGAAAAAGAGCTGTTTTCTGGTAAGGAAAGTCACTATTGCGCTCCCATTGCCCTACACAAGTCAAATAGCACTCGCGTCTTTTCCCAGCAAGTACAGTGTATTGGACTGAATAGGAGCTACTGTTCTTGTCAGTTTCCTAAGCAGAGTTGAACTAGATATGGTCCGTGTGTAGGAATCACAGTTCTTTTGTTCTGAACAAGCTCACTGTTTGGACCACATAGGAAACACAGTAGAGTAGAAGAGTGCTCTTTTCTCTAAAGCAGAGTGTGTTTCTTGTAAGGCCAGCTAGCGTTTGTTTCCCAGTCCTAAATGGAGTGGAATCACATGCAGTTTCTGGTCCTATGAGCAAGAGTTGTTTTCTGGTAAGGAAATCACAATTGCGCTCCCATTGCCATACACAGTGCAAATAGCCCTCCCGTCTGTTCCCAGCAAGTACATTGTATTGGACCGAAGAGGAGCTACTGTTCTTCTCAGTTTCCTAGGCAGAGTTGAACTAGATATGGCCCGTGTGTGTAGGAAGTACAGTTCTTTTTTTCTGAGCAACCTCACTGTTCTGGCCCTATAGGAAACACAGTAGAGTAGAAGAGTGCTCTTTTCTCAAAAGCAGAGTGTGTTTCTTGGAAAGCGAGCTAGAGTTTATTTCCCAGTCCTAAATGGAGTTGAGTCCCATGCAGTTTCTGGTCCTACAAGCAAGAGTTGTTTTCTGGTAAGAAGAGTCACTATTGCGCTGCCATTGCAATACACAGGACAAATAGCACTGGCGTCTCTTCCCAGCAAGTACAGTGTATTGGACTGAAGAGGATCTACTGTTCTTGTCAGGTTCCTAAGCAGACTTGAACTAGATATGGCCGTGTGTGTAGGAAGCACAGTTTTTTTGTTTTGAGCAAGCTCACTTTTTGGAACACCTAGGAAACACAGTAGAGTAGAAGAGTGCTCTTTTCTCAAAAGCAGAGTGTGTGTCTTGGAAGTCGAGCTAGCGTTTGTTTCCCAGTCCTAAATGGAGTTGAGTCACATGCAGTTTTTTGTCCTACGAGCAAGAGTTGTTTTCTCGTAAGACAAGTCACTATTGTGCTCCAATTGCCATACACAGTGCAAATAGCACTGGCGTCTGTTCCCCGCAAGTACAGTGTATTGGAATGAAGATGAGCTACTGTTCTTGGACATTTCCTAAGCAGAGTTGAACTAGATATGGCCCGTGTGTGTAGGAAGCACAGTTCTTATGTTCTGAGCAAGCTCACTGTTCTGGCCCCAGAGGAAACACAGTAAAGTAGAAGAGTGCTCTTTTCTCTAAAGCAGAGTGTGTTTCTTGTAAGGCGAGCTAGCGTTTGTTTCCCAGTCCTAAATGGAGTTGAGTCACTTGCAGTTTTTTGTCCTACAAGCAAGAGTTGCTTTCTGGTAAGACGAGTCACTATTGTGCTAAAATTGCCATACACAGTGCAAATAGCACTCGCGTCTGTTCCCCGCAAGTAAAGTGTATTGGACTGAAGAGGAGCTACTGTTCTTGTCAGTTTCATAAGCAGAGCTGAACTAGATATGGCCCGTGTATGTAGGAAGCACAGTTCTTTTGTTCTGAGCAAGCTCACTGTTCGGACCCCATAGGAAACACAGTAGAGTAGAAGAGTGCTCTTTTCTCAAAAGCAGAGTGTGTTTCTTGGAAGTCGAGCTAGCGTTTGTTTCCCAGTTAAATGGAGTTGAGTCACATGCAGTTTTTTGTCCTACGAGCAAGAGTTGTTTTCTGGTAAGAGAAGTCACTATTGCGCTCCATTTGCCATACACTGTGCAAAAGCACTCGCGTCTGTTCCCTGCAAGTACAGTGTACTGGACGGAAGAGGAGCTATTGTTCTTTTCAGTTTCCTAAGCAGAGTTGAACTAGATATGGCCCATGTGTTTAGGAAGCACAGTTCTTTTGTTCTGAGCAAGCTCACTGTTCGGACCCCATAGGAAACACAGTAGAGTAGAAGAGTGCTCTTTTCTCAAAAGCAGAGTGTGTTTCTTGTAAGGCGAGCTAGCATTTGTTTCCCAGTGCTAAATGGAGTTGAATCACATGCAGTTTCTGGTCCTACGAGCAAGAGTTGTTTTCTGGTAAGGGAAGTCACTATTGCGCTCCCATTGCCATACACAGTGCAAATAGCACTGGCGTCTGTTCCCAGCAAGTACAGTGTATCGAACTGAAGAGGAGCTACTGTTCTTGTCAGTTTCCTAAGCAGAGTTGAACTAGTTATGGCCTGTGTGTAGGAAGCACAGTTCTTTTGTTCTGAGAAAGCTCACTGTTCTGGCCCTATAGGAAACACAATAGAGTAGAAGAGTGCTCTTTTCCCTAAAGCAGAGTGTGTTTCTTGTAAGGCGAGCTAGCGTTTGTTTCCCAGTCCTAAATGGAGTTGAATCACATGCAGCTTCTAGTCCTACGAGCATGAGTTGTTTTATGGTAAGAAGAGTCACTATTGCACTGCCATTGCCATACACAGGACAAATAGCACTGGCGTCTGTTCCCAGCAAGTACAGTGTATTGTACAGAAGAGGATCTACTGTTCTTGTCAGGTTCCTAAGCAGACTTGAACTAGATATGGCCGTGTGTGCAGGAAGCACAGTTCTTTTGTTCTGAGCAAGATCACTGTTCGGACACCATAGGAAACACAGTAGAGTAGAAGAGTGCTCTTTACTCAAAAGCAGAGTGTGTCTTGTAAGGCGAGCTAGCGTTTGTTTCCCAGTCCTAAATGGAATTGAATCACATGCAGTTTCTTGTCCTAAGAGCAAGAGTTGTTTTCAGGTAAGGAAAGTCACTATTGCGCTCCCCATGCCATACATAGTGCAAATAGCTCTCGCGTCTGTTCCCAGCAAGTACAGTGTATCAGACTGAAGAGGAGCTACTGTCTTGTCAGTTTCCTAAGCAGAGTTCAACTAGATATGGCCCGTGTGTGTAGGAAGCACCGTTCTTATGTTCTGAGCAAGCTCACTGTTCTGGCACTATAGGAAACACAGTAGAGTAGAAGAGTGCTCTTTTTTTCAAAAGCAGAGTGTGTTTCATGTAAGGCGACCCAGCATTTGTTTCCCACTCCTAAGTGGAGTTGAATCACATGCAGTTTCTGGTCCTACGATCAAGAGTTGTTTTCTGGTAAGGAAAGTCACTATTGCGCTCCCATTGCCCTACACAAGGCAAATAGCACTCGCGTCTTTTCCCAGCAAGTACAGTGTATTGGACTTAATAGGAGCTACAGTTCTTGTCAGTTTCCTACGCAGAGTTGAACTAGATATAGCGCGTGTGTGTAGGAAGTACAGTTCTTTTTTTCTGAGCAAGCTCACTGTTCTGTCCCTATAGGAAACACAGTAGAGTAGAAGAGTGCTGTTTTCTCAAAAGCAGAGTGTGTTTCTTTTAAAGCGAGCTAGAGTTTGTTTCCCAGTCCTAAATGGAGTGGAATCACATGCAGTTTCTTGTCTTACGAGCAAGAGTTGTTTTCTGGTAAGAAGAGTCACTATTGCGCTGCCATTGCCATACACAGGACAAAAAGCACTGGCGTCTGTTCCTAGCAAGTATAGTGTATTGGACTGAAGAGGATCTACTGTTCTTGTCAGGTTCCTAAGCAGACTTGAACTAGATATGGCCGTGTGTGTAGGAAGCACAGTTCTTTTGTTCTGAGCAAGCTCACTATTCGGACACCATAGGAAACACAGTATTGTAGAAGAGTGCTCTTTACTCAAAAGCAGAGTGTGTTTCTTGTAAGGCGAGCTAGCGTTTGTTTCCCAGTCCTAAATGGAGTTGAATCTCATGCAGTTTCTGGTCCTAAGAGCAAGAGTTGTTTTCTGGTAAGGAAAGTCACTATTGCGATCCCCTTGCCATACATAGTGCAAATAGCTCTCGCGTCTATTCCCAGCAAGTACAGTATATCGGACTGAAGAGGAGCTACTTTTCTTGTCAGTTTCCTAAGCAGAGTTGAACTAGATATGGCCCGTGTGTGTAGGAAGCACAGTTCTTATGTTCTGAACAAGCTCACTGTTCTGGCCCTATTGGAAACACAGTAGTGTAGAAGAGTGCTCTTTTCTCAAAAGCAGAGTGTGTTTTTGTAAGGCGAGCTAGCGTTTGTTTCCTAGTCCTAAATGGAGTTGAATCACATGCAGTTTCTGGTCCTACGAAAAAGAGCTGTTTTCTGGTAAGGAAAGTCACTATTGCGCTCCCATTGCCCTACACAAGTCAAATAGCACTCGCGTCTTTTCCCAGCAAGTACAGTGTATTGGACTGAATAGGAGCTACTGTTCTTGTCAGTTTCCTAAGCAGAGTTGAACTAGATATGGTCCGTGTGTAGGAATCACAGTTCTTTTGTTCTGAACAAGCTCACTGTTTGGACCACATAGGAAACACAGTAGAGTAGAAGAGTGCTCTTTTCTCTAAAGCAGAGTGTGTTTCTTGTAAGGCCAGCTAGCGTTTGTTTCCCAGTCCTAAATGGAGTGGAATCACATGCAGTTTCTGGTCCTATGAGCAAGAGTTGTTTTCTGGTAAGGAAATCACAATTGCGCTCCCTTTGCCATACACAGTGCAAATAGCCCTCCCGTCTGTTCCCAGCAAGTACATTGTATTGGACCGAAGAGGAGCTACTGTTCTTCTCAGTTTCCTAGGCAGAGTTGAACTAGATATGGCCCGTGTGTGTAGGAAGTACAGTTCTTTTTTTCTGAGCAACCTCACTGTTCTGGCCCTATAGGAAACACAGTAGAGTAGAAGAGTGCTCTTTTCTCAAAAGCAGAGTGTGTTTCTTGGAAAGCGAGCTAGAGTTTATTTCCCAGTCCTAAATGGAGTTGAGTCCCATGCAGTTTCTGGTCCTACAAGCAAGAGTTGTTTTCTGGTAAGAAGAGTCACTATTGCGCTGCCATTGCAATACACAGGACAAATAGCACTGGCGTCTCTTCCCAGCAAGTACAGTGTATTGGACTGAAGAGGATCTACTGTTCTTGTCAGGTTCCTAAGCAGACTTGAACTAGATATGGCCGTGTGTGTAGGAAGCACAGTTTTTTTGTTTTGAGCAAGCTCACTTTTTGGAACACCTAGGAAACACAGTAGAGTAGAAGAGTGCTCTTTTCTCAAAAGCAGAGTGTGTGTCTTGGAAGTCGAGCTAGCGTTTGTTTCCCAGTCCTAAATGGAGTTGAGTCACATGCAGTTTTTTGTCCTACGAGCAAGAGTTGTTTTCTCGTAAGACAAGTCACTATTGTGCTCCAATTGCCATACACAGTGCAAATAGCACTGGCGTCTGTTCCCCGCAAGTACAGTGTATTGGAATGAAGATGAGCTACTGTTCTTGGACATTTCCTAAGCAGAGTTGAACTAGATATGGCCCGTGTGTGTAGGAAGCACAGTTCTTATGTTCTGAGCAAGCTCACTGTTCTGGCCCCAGAGGAAACACAGTAGAGTAGAAGAGTGCTCTTTTCTCTAAAGCAGAGTGTGTTTCTTGTAAGGCGAGCTAGCGTTTGTTTCCCAGTCCTAAATGGAGTTGAGTCACTTGCAGTTTTTTGTCCTACAAGCAAGAGTTGCTTTCTGGTAAGACGAGTCACTATTGTGCTAAAATTGCCATACACAGTGCAAATAGCACTCGCGTCTGTTCCCCGCAAGTAAAGTGTATTGGACTGAAGAGGAGCTACTGTTCTTGTCAGTTTCATAAGCAGAGTTGAACTAGATATGGCCCGTGTATGTAGGAAGCACAGTTCTTTTGTTCTGAGCAAGCTCACTGTTCGGACCCCATAGGAAACACAGTAGAGTAGAAGAGTGCTCTTTTCTCAAAAGCAGAGTGTGTTTCATGTAAGGCGAGCTAGCATTTGTTTCCCAGTCCTAAATGGAGTTGAATCACATGCAGTATCTGGTCCTATGAGCAAGAGTTGTTTTCTGGTAAGGAAAGTCACTATTGTGCTCCTATTGCCATCCACAGTACAAATAGCACTCGCGTCTTTTCCCAGCAAGTACAGTGTATTGGACTGAAGAGGAGCTACTGTTCTTGTCAGTTTCATAAGCAGAGTTCAACTAGATATGGCCCGTGTGTAGGAAGCACAGTTCTTATGTTCTGAGCAAGCTCACTGTTCTGGCCCTATAGGAAACACAGTAGAGTAGAAGAGTGCTCTTTTCTCTAAAGCCGAGTGTGTTTCTTGTAAGGCGAGCTAGCGTTTGTTTCCCAATCCTAAATGGAGTTGAATCACATGCAGTTTCTGGTCCTACGAGCAAGAGTTGTTTTCTGGTAAGAAGAGTCACTATTGTGCTCCCATTGACATACACAGTGCAAATAGCACTCGCGTCTCTTTCCAGCAAGTACAGTGTATCGGACTAAAGAGGAGCTACTGTTCTTGTCAGTTTCCTATGCATATTTGAACTAGATATGGCCGTGTGAGTAGGAAGCACAGTTTTTTTGTTCTGAGCATGCTCACTGTTCGGAACACATAGGAAACACAGTAGAGTAGAAGAGTGCTCTTTTCTCAAAAGCAGAGTGTGTTTCTTGGAAGTCAAGCTAGCGTTTGTTTCCCAGTTAAATGGAGTTGAGTCACATGCAGTTTTTTGTCCTACGAGCAAGAGTTGTTTTCTGGTAAGAGAAGTCACTATTGCGCTCCATTTGCCATACACAGTGCAAATAGCACTCGCGTCTGTTCCCTGCAAGTACAGTGTATTGGACGGAAGAGGAGCTATTGTTCTTTTCAGTTTCCTAAGCAGAGTTGAACTAGTTATGGCCTGTGTGTAGGAAGCACAGTTCTTTTGTTCTGAGAAAGCTCACTGTTCTGGCCCTATAGGAAACACAATAGAGTAGAAGAGTGCTCTTTTCCCTAAAGCAGAGTGTGTTTCTTGTAAGGCGAGCTAGCGTTTGTTTCCCAGTCCTAAATGGAGTTGAATCACATGCAGCTTCTAGTCCTACGAGCAAGAGTTGTTTTATGGTAAGAAGAGTCACTATTGCACTGCCATTGCCATACACAGGACAAATAGCACTGGCGTCTGTTCCCAGCAAGTACAGTGTATTGTACAGAAGAGGATCTACTGTTCTTGTCAGGTTCCTAAGCAGACTTGAACTAGATATGGCCGTGTGTGCAGGAAGCACAGTTCTTTTGTTCTGAGCAAGATCACTGTTCGGACACCATAGGAAACACAGTAGAGTAGAAGAGTGCTCTTTACTCAAAAGCAGAGTGTGTTCTTGTAAGGCGAGCTAGCGTTTGTTTCCCAGTCCTAAATGGAGTTGAATCACATGCAGTTTCTTGTCCTAAGAGCAAGAGTTGTTTTCAGGTAAGGAAAGTCACTATTGCGCTCCCCTTGCCATACATAGTGCAAATAGCTCTCGCGTCTGTTCCCAGCAAGTACAGTGTATCGGACTGAAGAGGAGCTACTGTCTTGTCAGTTTCCTAAGCAGAGTTCAACTAGATATGGCCCGTGTGTGTAGGAAGCACCGTTCTTATGTTCTGAGCAAGCTCACTGTTCGGAACACATAGGAAACACAGTAGAGTAGAAGAGTGCTCTTTTCTCAAAAGCAGAGTGTGTTTTTGTAAGGCGAGCTAGCGTTTGTTTCCTAGTCCTAAATGGAGTTGAATCACATGCAGTTTCTGGTCCTACGAACAAGAGTTTTTTTCTGGTAAGGAAAGTCACTATTGCGCTCCCATTGCCCTACACAAGGCAAATAGCACTCGCGTCTTTTCCCAGCAAGTACAGTGTATTGGACTTAATAGGAGCTACAGTTCTTGTCAGTTTCCTACGCAGAGTTGAACTAGATATGGCCCGTGTGTGTAGGAAGTACAGTTCTTTTTTTCTGAGCAAGCTCACTGTTCTGTCCCTATAGGAAACACAGTAGAGTAGAAGAGTGCTGTTTTCTCAAAAGCAGAGTGTGTTTCTTTTAAAGCGAGCTAGAGTTTGTTTCCCAGTCCTAAATGGAGTGGAATCACATGCAGTTTCTTGTCTTACGAGCAAGAGTTGTTTTCTGGTAAGAAGAGTCACTATTGCGCTGCCATTGCATTCACAGGACAAAAAGCACTGGCGTCTGTTCCTAGCAAGTATAGTGTATTGGACTGAAGAGGATCTACTGTTCTTGTCAGGTTCCTAAGCAGACTTGAACTAGACATGGCCGTGTGTGTAGGAAGCACAGTTCTTTTGTTCTGAGCAAGCTCACTGTTCGGACCCCATAGGAAACACAGTAGAGTAGAAGAGTGCTCTTTTCTCAAAAGCAGAGTGTGTTTCTTGTAAGGCGAGCTAGCATTTGTTTCCCAGTGCTAAATGGAGTTGAATCACATGCAGTTTCTGGTCCTACGAGCAAGAGTTGTTTTCTGGTAAGGGAAGTCACTATTGCGCTCCCATTGCCATACACAGTGCAAATAGCACTGGCGTCTGTTCCCAGCAAGTACAGTGTATCGAACTGAAGAGGAGCTACTGTTCTTGTCAGTTTCCTAAGCAGAGTTGAACTAGTTATGGCCTGTGTGTAGGAAGCACAGTTCTTTTGTTCTGAGAAAGCTCACTGTTCTGGCCCTATAGGAAACACAATAGAGTAGAAGAGTGCTCTTTTCCCTAAAGCAGAGTGTGTTTCTTGTAAGGCGAGCTAGCGTTTGTTTCCCAGTCCTAAATGGAGTTGAATCACATGCAGCTTCTAGTCCTACGAGCATGAGTTGTTTTATGGTAAGAAGAGTCACTATTGCACTGCCATTGCCATACACAGGACAAATAGCACTGGCGTCTGTTCCCAGCAAGTACAGTGTATTGTACAGAAGAGGATCTACTGTTCTTGTCAGGTTCCTAAGCAGACTTGAACTAGATATGGCCGTGTGTGCAGGAAGCACAGTTCTTTTGTTCTGAGCAAGATCACTGTTCGGACACCATAGGAAACACAGTAGAGTAGAAGAGTGCTCTTTACTCAAAAGCAGAGTGTGTCTTGTAAGGCGAGCTAGCGTTTGTTTCCCAGTCCTAAATGGAATTGAATCACATGCAGTTTCTTGTCCTAAGAGCAAGAGTTGTTTTCAGGTAAGGAAAGTCACTATTGCGCTCCCCATGCCATACATAGTGCAAATAGCTCTCGTGTCTGTTCCCAGCAAGTACAGTGTATCAGACTGAAGAGGAGCTACTGTCTTGTCAGTTTCCTAAGCAGAGTTCAACTAGATATGGCCCGTGTGTGTAGGAAGCACCGTTCTTATGTTCTGAGCAAGCTCACTGTTCTGGCACTATAGGAAACACAGTAGAGTAGAAGAGTGCTCTTTTTTTCAAAAGCAGAGTGTGTTTCATGTAAGGCGACCCAGCATTTGTTTCCCACTCCTAAGTGGAGTTGAATCACATGCAGTTTCTGGTCCTACGATCAAGAGTTGTTTTCTGGTAAGGAAAGTCACTATTGCGCTCCCATTGCCCTACACAAGGCAAATAGCACTCGCGTCTTTTCCCAGCAAGTACAGTGTATTGGACTTAATAGGAGCTACAGTTCTTGTCAGTTTCCTACGCAGAGTTGAACTAGATATAGCGCGTGTGTGTAGGAAGTACAGTTCTTTTTTTCTGAGCAAGCTCACTGTTCTGTCCCTATAGGAAACACAGTAGAGTAGAAGAGTGCTGTTTTCTCAAAAGCAGAGTGTGTTTCTTTTAAAGCGAGCTAGAGTTTGTTTCCCAGTCCTAAATGGAGTGGAATCACATGCAGTTTCTTGTCTTACGAGCAAGAGTTGTTTTCTGGTAAGAAGAGTCACTATTGCGCTGCCATTGCCATACACAGGACAAAAAGCACTGGCGTCTGTTCCTAGCAAGTATAGTGTATTGGACTGAAGAGGATCTACTGTTCTTGTCAGGTTCCTAAGCAGACTTGAACTAGATATGGCCGTGTGTGTAGGAAGCACAGTTCTTTTGTTCTGAGCAAGCTCACTATTCGGACACCATAGGAAACACAGTATTGTAGAAGAGTGCTCTTTACTCAAAAGCAGAGTGTGTTTCTTGTAAGGCGAGCTAGCGTTTGTTTCCCAGTCCTAAATGGAGTTGAATCTCATGCAGTTTCTGGTCCTAAGAGCAAGAGTTGTTTTCTGGTAAGGAAAGTCACTATTGCGATCCCCTTGCCATACATAGTGCAAATAGCTCTCGCGTCTATTCCCAGCAAGTACAGTATATCGGACTGAAGAGGAGCTACTTTTCTTGTCAGTTTCCTAAGCAGAGTTGAACTAGATATGGCCCGTGTGTGTAGGAAGCACAGTTCTTATGTTCTGAACAAGCTCACTGTTCTGGCCCTATTGGAAACACAGTAGTGTAGAAGAGTGCTCTTTTCTCAAAAGCAGAGTGTGTTTTTGTAAGGCGAGCTAGCGTTTGTTTCCTAGTCCTAAATGGAGTTGAATCACATGCAGTTTCTGGTCCTACGAAAAAGAGCTGTTTTCTGGTAAGGAAAGTCACTATTGCGCTCCCATTGCCCTACACAAGTCAAATAGCACTCGCGTCTTTTCCCAGCAAGTACAGTGTATTGGACTGAATAGGAGCTACTGTTCTTGTCAGTTTCCTAAGCAGAGTTGAACTAGATATGGTCCGTGTGTAGGAATCACAGTTCTTTTGTTCTGAACAAGCTCACTGTTTGGACCACATAGGAAACACAGTAGAGTAGAAGAGTGCTCTTTTCTCTAAAGCAGAGTGTGTTTCTTGTAAGGCCAGCTAGCGTTTGTTTCCCAGTCCTAAATGGAGTGGAATCACATGCAGTTTCTGGTCCTATGAGCAAGAGTTGTTTTCTGGTAAGGAAATCACAATTGCGCTCCCTTTGCCATACACAGTGCAAATAGCCCTCCCGTCTGTTCCCAGCAAGTACATTGTATTGGACCGAAGAGGAGCTACTGTTCTTCTCAGTTTCCTAGGCAGAGTTGAACTAGATATGGCCCGTGTGTGTAGGAAGTACAGTTCTTTTTTTCTGAGCAACCTCACTGTTCTGGCCCTATAGGAAACACAGTAGAGTAGAAGAGTGCTCTTTTCTCAAAAGCAGAGTGTGTTTCTTGGAAAGCGAGCTAGAGTTTATTTCCCAGTCCTAAATGGAGTTGAGTCCCATGCAGTTTCTGGTCCTACAAGCAAGAGTTGTTTTCTGGTAAGAAGAGTCACTATTGCGCTGCCATTGCAATACACAGGACAAATAGCACTGGCGTCTCTTCCCAGCAAGTACAGTGTATTGGACTGAAGAGGATCTACTGTTCTTGTCAGGTTCCTAAGCAGACTTGAACTAGATATGGCCGTGTGTGTAGGAAGCACAGTTTTTTTGTTTTGAGCAAGCTCACTTTTTGGAACACCTAGGAAACACAGTAGAGTAGAAGAGTGCTCTTTTCTCAAAAGCAGAGTGTGTGTCTTGGAAGTCGAGCTAGCGTTTGTTTCCCAGTCCTAAATGGAGTTGAGTCACATGCAGTTTTTTGTCCTACGAGCAAGAGTTGTTTTCTCGTAAGACAAGTCACTATTGTGCTCCAATTGCCATACACAGTGCAAATAGCACTGGCGTCTGTTCCCCGCAAGTACAGTGTATTGGAATGAAGATGAGCTACTGTTCTTGGACATTTCCTAAGCAGAGTTGAACTAGATATGGCCCGTGTGTGTAGGAAGCACAGTTCTTATGTTCTGAGCAAGCTCACTGTTCTGGCCCCAGAGGAAACACAGTAGAGTAGAAGAGTGCTCTTTTCTCTAAAGCAGAGTGTGTTTCTTGTAAGGCGAGCTAGCGTTTGTTTCCCAGTCCTAAATGGAGTTGAGTCACTTGCAGTTTTTTGTCCTACAAGCAAGAGTTGCTTTCTGGTAAGACGAGTCACTATTGTGCTAAAATTGCCATACACAGTGCAAATAGCACTCGCGTCTGTTCCCCGCAAGTAAAGTGTATTGGACTGAAGAGGAGCTACTGTTCTTGTCAGTTTCATAAGCAGAGTTGAACTAGATATGGCCCGTGTATGTAGGAAGCACAGTTCTTTTGTTCTGAGCAAGCTCACTGTTCGGACCCCATAGGAAACACAGTAGAGTAGAAGAGTGCTCTTTTCTCAAAAGCAGAGTGTGTTTCATGTAAGGCGAGCTAGCATTTGTTTCCCAGTCCTAAATGGAGTTGAATCACATGCAGTATCTGGTCCTATGAGCAAGAGTTGTTTTCTGGTAAGGAAAGTCACTATTGTGCTCCTATTGCCATCCACAGTACAAATAGCACTCGCGTCTTTTCCCAGCAAGTACAGTGTATTGGACTGAAGAGGAGCTACTGTTCTTGTCAGTTTCATAAGCAGAGTTCAACTAGATATGGCCCGTGTGTAGGAAGCACAGTTCTTATGTTCTGAGCAAGCTCACTGTTCTGGCCCTATAGGAAACACAGTAGAGTAGAAGAGTGCTCTTTTCTCTAAAGCCGAGTGTGTTTCTTGTAAGGCGAGCTAGCGTTTGTTTCCCAATCCTAAATGGAGTTGAATCACATGCAGTTTCTGGTCCTACGAGCAAGAGTTGTTTTCTGGTAAGAAGAGTCACTATTGTGCTCCCATTGACATACACAGTGCAAATAGCACTCGCGTCTCTTTCCAGCAAGTACAGTGTATCGGACTAAAGAGGAGCTACTGTTCTTGTCAGTTTCCTATGCATATTTGAACTAGATATGGCCGTGTGAGTAGGAAGCACAGTTTTTTTGTTCTGAGCATGCTCACTGTTCGGAACACATAGGAAACACAGTAGAGTAGAAGAGTGCTCTTTTCTCAAAAGCAGAGTGTGTTTCTTGGAAGTCAAGCTAGCGTTTGTTTCCCAGTTAAATGGAGTTGAGTCACATGCAGTTTTTTGTCCTACGAGCAAGAGTTGTTTTCTGGTAAGAGAAGTCACTATTGCGCTCCATTTGCCATACACAGTGCAAATAGCACTCGCGTCTGTTCCCTGCAAGTACAGTGTATTGGACGGAAGAGGAGCTATTGTTCTTTTCAGTTTCCTAAGCAGAGTTGAACTAGTTATGGCCTGTGTGTAGGAAGCACAGTTCTTTTGTTCTGAGAAAGCTCACTGTTCTGGCCCTATAGGAAACACAATAGAGTAGAAGAGTGCTCTTTTCCCTAAAGCAGAGTGTGTTTCTTGTAAGGCGAGCTAGCGTTTGTTTCCCAGTCCTAAATGGAGTTGAATCACATGCAGCTTCTAGTCCTACGAGCAAGAGTTGTTTTATGGTAAGAAGAGTCACTATTGCACTGCCATTGCCATACACAGGACAAATAGCACTGGCGTCTGTTCCCAGCAAGTACAGTGTATTGTACAGAAGAGGATCTACTGTTCTTGTCAGGTTCCTAAGCAGACTTGAACTAGATATGGCCGTGTGTGCAGGAAGCACAGTTCTTTTGTTCTGAGCAAGATCACTGTTCGGACACCATAGGAAACACAGTAGAGTAGAAGAGTGCTCTTTACTCAAAAGCAGAGTGTGTTCTTGTAAGGCGAGCTAGCGTTTGTTTCCCAGTCCTAAATGGAGTTGAATCACATGCAGTTTCTTGTCCTAAGAGCAAGAGTTGTTTTCAGGTAAGGAAAGTCACTATTGCGCTCCCCTTGCCATACATAGTGCAAATAGCTCTCGCGTCTGTTCCCAGCAAGTACAGTGTATCGGACTGAAGAGGAGCTACTGTCTTGTCAGTTTCCTAAGCAGAGTTCAACTAGATATGGCCCGTGTGTGTAGGAAGCACCGTTCTTATGTTCTGAGCAAGCTCACTGTTCGGAACACATAGGAAACACAGTAGAGTAGAAGAGTGCTCTTTTCTCAAAAGCAGAGTGTGTTTTTGTAAGGCGAGCTAGCGTTTGTTTCCTAGTCCTAAATGGAGTTGAATCACATGCAGTTTCTGGTCCTACGAACAAGAGTTTTTTTCTGGTAAGGAAAGTCACTATTGCGCTCCCATTGCCCTACACAAGGCAAATAGCACTCGCGTCTTTTCCCAGCAAGTACAGTGTATTGGACTTAATAGGAGCTACAGTTCTTGTCAGTTTCCTACGCAGAGTTGAACTAGATATGGCCCGTGTGTGTAGGAAGTACAGTTCTTTTTTTCTGAGCAAGCTCACTGTTCTGTCCCTATAGGAAACACAGTAGAGTAGAAGAGTGCTGTTTTCTCAAAAGCAGAGTGTGTTTCTTTTAAAGCGAGCTAGAGTTTGTTTCCCAGTCCTAAATGGAGTGGAATCACATGCAGTTTCTTGTCTTACGAGCAAGAGTTGTTTTCTGGTAAGAAGAGTCACTATTGCGCTGCCATTGCATTCACAGGACAAAAAGCACTGGCGTCTGTTCCTAGCAAGTATAGTGTATTGGACTGAAGAGGATCTACTGTTCTTGTCAGGTTCCTAAGCAGACTTGAACTAGACATGGCCGTGTGTGTAGGAAGCACAGTTCTTTTGTTCTGAGCAAGCTCACTATTCGGACACCATAGGAAACACAGTATTGTAGAAGAGTGCTCTTTACTCAAAAGCAGAGTGTGTTTCTTGTAAGGCGAGCTAGCGTTTGTTTCCCAGTCCTAAATGGAGTTGAATCTCATGCAGTTTCTGGTCCTAAGAGCAAGAGTTGTTTTCTGGTAAGGAAAGTCACTATTGCGATCCCCTTGCCATACATAGTGCAAATAGCTCTCGCGTCTATTCCCAGCAAGTACAGTGTATCGGACTGAAGAGGAGCTACTTTTCTTGTCAGTTTCCTAAGCAGAGTTGAACTAGATATGGCCCGTGTGTGTAGGAAGCACAGTTCTTATGTTCTGAACAAGCTCACTGTTCTGGCCCTATTGGAAACACAGTAGTGTAGAAGAGTGCTCTTTTCTCAAAAGCAGAGTGTGTTTTTGTAAGGCGAGCTAGCGTTTGTTTCCTAGTCCTAAATGGAGTTGAATCACATGCAGTTTCTGGTCCTACGAAAAAGAGCTGTTTTCTGGTAAGGAAAGTCACTATTGCGCTCCCATTGCCCTACACAAGTCAAATAGCACTCGCGTCTTTTCCCAGCAAGTACAGTGTATTGGACTGAATAGGAGCTACTGTTCTTGTCAGTTTCCTAAGCAGAGTTGAACTAGATATGGTCCGTGTGTGGAGGAATCACAGTTCTTTTGTTCTGAACAAGCTCACTGTTTGGACCACATAGGAAACACAGTAGAGTAGAAGAGTGCTCTTTTCTCTAAAGCAGAGTGTGTTTCTTGTAAGGCGAGCTAGCGTTTGTTTCCCAGTCCTAAATGGAGTGGAATCACATGCATTTTCTGGTCCTAGAGCAAGAGTTGTTTTCTGGTAAGGAAATCACAATTGCGCTCCCATTGCCATACACAGTGCAAATAGCCCTCCCGTCTGTTCCCAGCAAGTACATTGTATTGGACCGAAGAGGAGCTACTGTTCTTCTCAGTTTCCTAAGCAGAGTTGAACTAGATATGGCCCGTGTGTGTAGGAAGTACAGTTCTTTTTTTCTGAGCAACCTCACTGTTCTGGCCCTATAGGAAACACAGTAGAGTAGAAGAGTGCTCTTTTCTCAAAAGCAGAGTGTGTTTCTTGGAAAGCGAGCTAGAGTTTATTTCCCAGTCCTAAATGGAGTTGAGTCCCATGCAGTTTCTGGTCCTACAAGCAAGAGTTGTTTTCTGGTAAGAAGAGTCACTATTGCGCTGCCATTGCCATACACAGGACAAATAGCACTGGCGTCTCTTCCCAGCAAGTACAGTGTATTGGACTGAAGAGGATCTACTGTTCTTGTCAGGTTCCTAAGCAGACTTGAACTAGATATGGCCGTGTGTGTAGGAAGCACAGTTTTTTTGTTTTGAGCAAGCTCACTTTTCGGAACACCTAGGAAACACAGTAGAGTAGAAGAGTGCTCTTTTCTCAAAAGCAGAGTGTGTGTCTTGGAAGTCGAGCTAGCGTTTGTTTCCCAGTCCTAAATGGAGTTGAGTCACATGCAGTTTTTTGTCCTACGAGCAAGAGTTGTTTTCTCGTAAGACAAGTCTCTATTGTGCTCCAATTGCCATACACAGTGCAAATAGCACTGGCGTCTGTTCCCCACAAGTACAATGTATTGGAATGAAGATGAGCTACTGTTCTTGGACATTTCCTAAGCAGAGTTGAACTAGATATGGCCCGTGTGTGTAGGAAGCACAGTTCTTATGTTCTGAGCAAGCTCACTGTTCTGGCCCCAGAGGAAACACAGTAGAGTATAAGAGTGCTCTTTTCTCTAAAGCAGAGTGTGTTTCTTGTAAGGCGAGCTAGCGTTTGTTTCCCAGTCCTAAATGGAGTTGAGTCACTTGCAGTTTTTTGTCCTGTGAGCAAGAGTTGCTTTCTGGTAAGACGAGTCACTATTGTGCTAAAATAGCCATACACAGTGCAAATAGCACTCGCGTCTGTTCCCCGCAAGTAAAGTGTATTGGACTGAAGAGGAGCTACTGTTCTTGTCAGTTTCTTAAGCAGAGGTGAACTAGATATGGCCCGTGTATGTAGGAAGCACAGATCTTTTGTTCTGAGCAAGCTCACTGTTCGTACCCCATAGGAAACACAGTAGATTAGAAGAGTGCTCTTTTCTCAAAAGCAGAGTGTGTTTCATGTAAGGCGAGCTAGCATTTGTTTCCCAGTCCTAAATGGAGTTGAATCACATGCAGTTTCTGGTCCTACGAGCAAGAGTTGTTTTCTGGTAAGGAAAGTCACTATTGTGCTCCTATTGCCATCCACAGTACAAATAGCACTCGCGTCTTTTCCCAGCAAGTACAGTTCATTGGACTGAAGAGGAGCTACTGTTCTTGTCAGTTTCATAAGCAGAGTTCAACTAGATATGGCCCGTGTGTAGGAAGCACAGTTCTTATGTTCTGAGCAAGCTCACTGTTCTGGCCCTATAGGAAACACAGTAGAGTAGAAGAGTGCTCTTTTCTCTAAAGCCGAGTGTGTTTCTTGTAAGGCGAGCTAGCGTTTGTTTCCCAATCCTAAATGGAGTTGAATCACATGCAGTTTCTGGTCCTACGAGCAAGAGTTGTTTTCTGGTAAGAAGAGTCACTATTGTGCTCCCATTGACATACACAGTGCAAATAGCACTCGCGTCTCTTTCCAGCAAGTACAGTGTATCGGACTAAAGAGGAGCTACTGTTCTTGTCAGTTTCCTATGCATATTTGAACTAGATATGGCCGTTTGAGTAGGAAGCACAGTTTTTTTGTTCTGAGCATGCTCACTGTTCGGAACACATAGGAAACAAAGTAGAGTAGAAGAGTGCTCTTTTCTCAAAAGCAGAGTGTGTTTCTTGGAAGTCGAGCTAGCGTTTGTTTCCTGTCCTAAATGGAGTTGAGTCACATGCAGTTTTTTGTCCAACGAGCAAGAGTTATTTTCTGGTAAGACAAGTCACTATTGTGCTCCAATGCCATACACAGTGCAAATAGCACTCGCGTCTGTTACCCGCAAGTACAGTGTATTGGACTGAAGAGGAGCTACTGTTCTCGTCAGTTTCCTAAGCAGAGTTTAATTAGATATGGCCCGTGTGTGTAGAAAGCACAGTTCTTTTGTTCTGAGCAAGCTCACTGTTCGGACCCCATAGGAAACACAGTAGAGTAGAAGAGTGCTCTTTTCTCAAAAGCAGAGTGTGTTTCTTGTAAGGCGAGCTAGCATTTCTTTCCCAGTCCTAAATGGAGTTGAATCACATGCAGTTTCTGGTCCTACGAGCAAGAGTTGTTTTCTGGTAAGGAAAGTCACTATTGCGCTCCCATTGCCATACACAGTGCAAATAGCACTCGCGTCTGTTCTCAGCAAGTACAGTGTATCGGACTGAAGAGGAGCTACTGTTCTTGTCAGTTTCCTAAGCAGAGTTGAACTAGATATGGCCCGTGTGTGTAGGAAGCACAGTTCTTATGTTCTGAGCAAGCTCACTGCTCTGGCCCCATAGGAAACACAGTAGAGTAGAAGAGTGCTCTTTTCTCTAAAGCAGAGTGTGTTTCTTGTAAGGCGAGCTAGCATTTGTTTCCCAGTCCTAAATGGAGTTGAGTCACATGCAGTTTTTTGTCCTACGAGCAAGAGTTTTTTTCTGGTAAGATGAGTCACTTTTGTGCTACAATTGCCATACACAGTGCAAATAGCACTCGTGTCTGTTCCCAGCAAGTACAGTGTATCGGACTGAAGAGGAGCTACTGTTCTTGTCAGTTGCCTAAGCAGAGTTGAACTAGATATTGCCTGTGTGTGTAGGAAGCACAGTTCTTTTGTTCTAAGCAAGCTCACTGTTCGGAGCCAATAGGAAACACAGTAGAGTAGAAGAGTGCTCTTTTCTCAAAAGCAAAGTGTGTTCTTGTAAGGCGAGCTAGCATTTGTTTCCTAGTCCTAAATGGAGTTGAATCACATGCAGTTTCTCGTCCTACGAGCAAGGGTTGTTTTCTGGTAAGAAGAGTCATTATTGTGCTGCCATTGCCATACACAGGACAAATAGCACTGGCGTCTGTTCCCAGCAAGTACAGTGTATTGGACTGAAGAGGATCTACGGTTCTTGTCAGGTTCCTAAGCAGACTTGAACTAGATATGGCCGTGTGTGTAGGAAGCACAGTTTTTTTGTTCTGAGCAAGCTCATTGTTCGGAACACATAGGAAACACAGTAGAGTAGAAGAGTGCTCTTTTCTCAAAAGCAGAGTGTGTTTCTTGGAAGTCGAGCTAGCGTTTGTTTCCCAGTCCTAAATGGAGTTGAGTCACATGCAGTTTTTTGTCCAAAGAGCAAGAGTTATTTTCTGGTAAGACAAGTCACTATTGTGCTCCAATGCCATACACAGTGAAAATAGCACTCGCGTCTGTTCCCCGCAAATACAGTGTATTGGACTGAAGAGGAGCTACTGTTCTTGTTTGTTTCCTAAGCAGAGTTGAATTAGATATGGCCCGTGTGTGTAGAAAGCACAGTTCTTTTTTTCTGAGCAAGCTCAATGTTCGGACCCCATAGGAAACACAGTAGAGTAGAAGAGTGCTCTTTTCTCAAAAGCAGAGTGTGTTTCTTGTAAGGCGAGCTAGCATTTCTTTCCCAGTCCTAAATGGAGTTGAATCACATGCAGTTTCTGGTCCTACGAGCAAGAGTTGTTTTCTGGTAAGGAAAGTCACTATTGCGCTCCCATTGCCATACACAGTGCAAATAGCACTCGCGTCTGTTCCCAGCAAGTACAGTGTATCGGACTGAAGAGGAGCTACTGTTCTTTTCAGTTTCCTAAGCAGAGTTGACCTAGTTATGGCCCGTGTGTAGGAAGCACAGTTCTTTTGTTCTGAGCAAGCTCACTGTTCTGGCCCTATAGGAAACACAGTAGAGTAGAAGAGTGCTCTTTTCTCAAAAGCAGAGTGTGTTTCTTGTAAGGCGAGCTAGCATTTGTTTCCCAGTCCTAAATGGAGTGGAATCACATGCAGTTTCTGGTCCTACGAGCAAGAGTTGTTTTCTGGTAAGGAAAGTCACTATTGCGCTCCCATTGCCATACACAGTGCAAATAGCACATGCGTCTGTTCCCAGCAATTACAGTGTATTGGACTGAAGAGGATCTACTGTTCTTGTCAGGTTCCTAAGCAGAATTGAACTAGATATGGCCATGTGTGTAGGAAGCACAATTCTTTTGTTCTGAGCAAGCTCACTGTTCGGACCCCATAGGAAACACAGTAGAGTAGAAGAGTCCTCTTTTCTCAAAAGCAGAGTGTGTTTCTTGTAAGTCGAGCTAGCGTTCGTTTCCCAGTCCTCAATGGAGTTGAGTCACATGCAGTTTTTTGTCCTGCGAGCAAGAGTTTTTTTCTCGTAAGACGAGTCACTATTGTGCTCCAATTCCATACACAGTGCAAATAGCACTCGCGTCTGTTCCCCGCAAATACAGTGTATCGGACTGAAGAGGAGCTACTGTTCTTGTTTGTTTCCTAAGCAGAGTTGAACTAGATATGGCCCGTGTGTGTAGAAAGCACAGTTCTTTTGTTCTGAGCAAGCTCACTGTTCGGACCCAATAGGAAACACAGTAGAGTAGAAGAGTGCTCTTTTCTCTAAAGCAGAGTGTGTTTCTTGTAAGGCGAGCTAGTGTTTGTTTCCCAGTCCTAAATGGAGTTGAGTCACTTGCAGTTTTTTGTCCTACAAGCAAGAGTTGCTTTCTGGTAAGACGAGTCACTATTGTGCTAAAATTGCCATACACAGTGCAAATAGCACTCGCGTCTGTTCCCCGCAAGTAAAGTGTATTGGACTGAAGAGGAGCTACTGTTCTTGTCAGTTTCATAAGCAGAGTTGAACTAGATATGGCCCGTGTATGTAGGAAGCACAGTTCTTTTGTTCTGAGCAAGCTCACTGTTCGAACCCCATAGGAAACACAGTAGAGTAGAAGAGTGCTCTTTTCTCAAAAGCAGAGTGTGTTTCATGTAAGGCGAGCTAGCATTTGTTTCCCAGTCCTAAATGGAGTTGAATCACATGCAGTGTCTGGTCCTACGAGCAAGAGTTGTTTTCTGGTAAGGAAAGTCACTATTGTGCTCCTATTGCCATCCACAGTACAAATAGCACTCGCGTCTTTTCCCAGCAAGTACAGTGTATTGGACTGAAGAGGAGCTACTGTTCTTGTCAGTTTCATAAGCAGAGTTCAACTAGATATGGCCCGTGTGTAGGAAGCACAGTTCTTATGTTCTGAGCAAGCTCACTGTTCTGGCCCTATAGGAAACACAGTAGAGTAGAAGAGTGCTCTTTTCTCTAAAGCCGAGTGTGTTTCTTGTAAGGCGAGCTAGCGTTTGTTTCCCAATCCTAAATGGAGTTGAATCACATGCAGTTTCTGGTCCTACGAGCAAGAGTTGTTTTCTGGTAAGAAGAGTCACTATTGTGCTCCCATTGACATACACAGTGCAAATAGCACTCGCGTCTCTTTCCAGCAAGTACAGTGTATCGGACTAAAGAGGAGCTACTGTTCTTGTCAGTTTCCTATGCATATTTGAACTAGATATGGCCGTGTGAGTAGGAAGCACAGTTTTTTTGTTCTGAGCAAGCTCACTGTTCGGAACACATAGGAAACACAGTAGAGTAGAAGAGTGCTCTTTTCTCAAAAGCAGAGTGTGTTTCTTGGAAGTCGAGCTAGCGTTTGTTTCCCAGTTAAATGGAGTTGAGTCACATGCAGTTTTTTGTCCTACGAGCAAGAGTTGTTTTCTAGGAAGAGAAGTCACTATTGCGCTCCATTTGCCATACACAGTGCAAATAGCACTCGCGTCTGTTCCCTGCAAGTACAGTGTATTGGACGGAAGAGGAGCTATTGTTCTTTTCAGTTTCCTAAGCAGAGTTGAACTAGTTATGGCCTGTGTGTAGGAAGCACAGTTCTTTTGTTCTGAGAAAGCTCACTGTTCTGGCCCTATAGGAAACACAATAGAGTAGAAGAGTGCTCTTTTCCCTAAAGCAGAGTGTGTTTCTTGTAAGGCGAGCTAGCGTTTGTTTCCCAGTCCTAAATGGAGTTGAATCACATGCAGCTTCTAGTCCTACGAGCAAGAGTTGTTTTATGGTAAGAAGAGTCACTATTGCACTGCCATTGCCATACACAGGACAAATAGCACTGGCGTCTGTTCCCAGCAAGTACAGTGTATTGTACAGAAGAGGATCTACTGTTATTGTCAGGTTCCTAAGCAGACTTGAACTAGATATGGCCGTGTGTGCAGGAAGCACAGTTCTTTTGTTCTGAGCAAGATCACTGTTCGGACACCATAGGAAACACAGTAGAGTAGAAGAGTGCTCTTTACTCAAAAGCAGAGTGTGTTCTTGTAAGGCGAGCTAGCGTTTGTTTCCCAGTCCTAAATGGAGTTGAATCACATGCAGTTTCTTGTCCTAAGAGCAAGAGTTGTTTTCAGGTAAGGAAAGTCACTATTGCGCTCCCCTTGCCATACATAGTGCAAATAGCTCTCGCGTCTGTTCCCAGCAAGTACAGTGTATCAGACTGAAGAGGAGCTACTGTTCTTGTCAGTTTCCTAAGCAGAGTTCAACTAGATATGGCCCGTGTGTGTAGGAAGCACCGTTCTTATGTTCTGAGCAAGCTCACTGTTCTGGCCCTATAGAAAACACAGTAGAGTAGAAGAGTGCTCTTTTCTCAAAAGCAGAGTGTGTTTTTGTAAGGCGAGCTAGCGTTTGTTTCCTAGTCCTAAATGGAGTTGAATCACATGCAGTTTCTGGTCCTACGAACAAGAGTTTTTTTCTGGTAAGGAAAGTCACTATTGCGCTCCCATTGCCCTACACAAGGCAAATAGCACTCGCGTCTTTTCCCAGCAAGTACAGTGTATTGGACTTAATAGGAGCTACAGTTCTTGTCAGTTTCCTACGCAGAGTTGAACTAGATATGGCGCGTGTGTGTAGGAAGTACAGTTCTTTTTTTCTGAGCAAGCTCACTGTTCTGTCCCTATAGGAAACACAGTAGAGTAGAAGAGTGCTGTTTTCTCAAAAGCAGAGTGTGTTTCTTTTAAAGCGAGCTAGAGTTTGTTTCCCAGTCCTAAATGGAGTGGAATCACATGCAGTTTCTTGTCTTACGAGCAAGAGTTGTTTTCTGGTAAGAAGAGTCACTATTGCGCTGCCATTGCCATACACAGGACAAAAAGCACTGGCGTCTGTTCCTAGCAAGTATAGTGTATTGGACTGAAGAGGATCTACTGTTCTTGTCAGGTTCCTAAGCAGACTTGAACTAGATATGGCCGTGTGTGTAGGAAGCACAGTTCTTTTGTTCTGAGCAAGCTCACTATTCGGACACCATAGGAAACACAGTATTGTAGAAGAGTGCTCTTTACTCAAAAGCAGAGTGTGTTTCTTGTAAGGCGAGCTAGCGTTTGTTTCCCAGTCCTAAATGGAGTTGAATCTCATGCAGTTTCTGGTCCTAAGAGCAAGAGTTGTTTTCTGGTAAGGAAAGTCACTATTGCGATCCCCTTGCCATACATAGTGCAAATAGCTCTCGCGTCTATTCCCAGCAAGTACAGTGTATCGGACTGAATAGGAGCTACTTTTCTTGTCAGTTTCCTAAGCAGAGTTGAACTAGATATGGCCCGTGTGTGTAGGAAGCACAGTTCTTATGTTCTGAACAAGCTCACTGTTCTGGCCCTATTGGAAACACAGTAGTGTAGAAGAGTGCTCTTTTCTCAAAAGCAGAGTGTGTTTTTGTAAGGCGAGCTAGCGTTTGTTTCCTAGTCCTAAATGGAGTTGAATCACATGCAGTTTCTGGTCCTACGAAAAAGAGCTGTTTTCTGGTAAGGAAAGTCACTATTGCGCTCCCATTGCCCTACACAAGTCAAATAGCACTCGCGTCTTTTCCCAGCAAGTACAGTGTATTGGACTGAATAGGAGCTACTGTTCTTGTCAGTTTCCTAAGCAGAGTTGAACTAGATATGGTCCGTGTGTGTAGGAATCACAGTTCTTTTGTTCTGAACAAGCTCACTGTTTGGACCACATAGGAAACACAGTAGAGTAGAAGAGTGCTCTTTTCTCTAAAGCAGAGTGTGTTTCTTGTAAGGCGAGCTAGCATTTGTTTCCCAGTCCTAAATGGAGTGGAATCACATGCAGTTTCTGGTCCTATGAGCAAGAGTTGTTTTCTGGTAAGGAAATCACAATTGCGCTCCCATTGCCATACACAGTGCAAATAGCCCTCCCGTCTGTTCCCAGCAAGTACATTGTATTGGACCGAAGAGGAGCTACTGTTCTTCTCAGTTTCCTAAGCAGAGTTGAACTAGATATGGCCCGTGTGTAGGAAGTACAGTTCTTTTTTTCTGAGCAACCTCACTGTTCTGGCCCTATAGGAAACACAGTAGAGTAGAAGAGTGCTCTTTTCTCAAAAGCAGAGTGTGTTTCTTGGAAAGCGAGCTAGAGTTTATTTCCCAGTCCTAAATGGAGTTGAGTCCCATGCAGTTTCTGGTCCTACAAGCAAGAGTTGTTTTCTGGTAAGAAGAGTCACTATTGCGCTGCCATTGCCATACACAGGACAAATAGCACTGGCGTCTCTTCCCAGCAAGTACAGTGTATTGGACTGAAGAGGATCTACTGTTCTTGTCAGGTTCCTAAGCAGACTTGAACTAGATATGGCCGTGTGTGTAGGAAGCACAGTTTTTTTGTTTTGAGCAAGCTCACTTTTCGGAACACCTAGGAAACACAGTAGAGTAGAAGAGTGCTCTTTTCTCAAAAGCAGAGTGTGTGTCTTGGAAGTCGAGCTAGCGTTTGTTTCCCAGTCCTAAATGGAGGTGTGTCACATGCAGTTTTTTGTCCTACGAGCAAGAGTTGTTTTCTCGTAAGACAAGTCTCTATTGTGCTCCAATTGCCATACACAGTGCAAATAGCACTGGCGTCTGTTCCCCGCAAGTACAATGTATTGGAATGAAGATGAGCTACTGTTCTTGGACATTTCCTAAGCAGAGTTGTACTAGATATGGCCCGTGTGTGTAGGAAGCACAGTTCTTATGTTCTGAGCAAGCTCACTGTTCTGGCCCCAGAGGAAACACAGTAGAGTATAAGAGTGCTCTTTTCTCTAAAGCAGAGTGTGTTTCTTGTAAGGCGAGCTAGCGTTTGTTTCCCAGTCCTAAATGGAGTTGAGTCACTTGCAGTTTTTTGTCCTGTGATCAAGAGTTGCTTTCTGGTAAGACGAGTCACTATTGTGCTAAAATTGCCATACACAGTGCAAATAGCACTCGCGTCTGTTCCCCGCAAGTAAAGTGTATTGGACTGAAGAGGAGCTACTGTTCTTGTCAGTTTCTTAAGCAGAGGTGAACTAGATATGGCCCGTGTATGTAGGAAGCACAGATCTTTTGTTCTGAGCAAGCTCACTGTTCGGACCCCATAGGAAACACAGTAGAGTAGAAGAGTGCTCTTTTCTCTAAAGCAGAGTGTGTTTCATGTAAGGCGAGCTAGCATTTGTTTCCCAGTCCTAAATGGAGTTGAATCACATGCAGTTTCTGGTCCTACGAGCAAGAGTTGTTTTCTGGTAAGGAAAGTCACTATTGTGCTCCTATTGCCATCCACAGTACAAATAGCACTCGCGTCTTTTCCCAGCAAGTACAGTGTATTGGACTGAAGAGGAGCTACTGTTCTTGTCAGTTTCCTAAGCAGAGTTCAAGTAGATATGGCCCGTGTGTAGGAAGCACATTTCTTATGTTCTGAGCAAGCTCACTGTTCTGGCCCTATAGGAAACACAGTAGAGTAGAAGAGTGCTCTTTTCTCTAAAGCCGAGTGTGTTTCTTGTAAGGCGAGCTAGCGTTTGTTTCCCAATCCTAAATGGAGTTGAATCACATGCAGTTTCTGGTCCTACGAGCAAGAGTTGTTTTCTGGTAAGACGAGTCACTATTGTGCTCCCATTGACATACACAGTGCAAATAGCACTCGCGTCTCTTTCCAGCAAGTACAGTGTATCGGACTAAAGAGGAGCTACTGTTCTTGTCAGTTTCCTATGCAGAGTTGAACTAGATATGGCCGTGTGAGTAGGAAGCACAGTTTTTTTGTTCTGAGCAAGCTCACTGTTCGGAACACATAGGAAACACAGTAGAGTAAAAGAGTGCTCTTTTCTCAAAAGCAGAGTGTGTTTCTTGGAAGTGGAGCTAGCGTTTGTTTCCCAGTTAAATGGAATTGAGTCACATGCAGTTTTTTGTCCTACGAGCAAGAGTTATTTTCTGGTAAGAGAAGTCACTATTGCGCTCCAATTGCCATACACAGTGCAAATAGCACTCGCGTCTGTTCCCTGCAAGTACAGTGTATTGGACGGAAGAGGAGCTATTGTTCTTGTCAGTTTCCTAAGCAGAGTTGAACTAGATATGGCCCATGTGTGTAGGAAGCACAGTTCTTATGTTCTGAGCAAGCTCACTGTTCGGACCCCATAGGAAACACAGTAGAATAGAAGAGTGCTCTTTTCTCAAAAGCAGAGTGTGTTTCATGTAAGGCAAGCTAGCATTTGTTTCCCAATCCTAAATGGAGTTGAATCACATGCAGTTTCTGGTCTTACGAGCAAGAGATGTTTTCTGGTAAGGAAAGTCACTATTGCGCTCCCATTGACATACACAGTGTAAATAGCACTCGCGTCTCTTCCCAGCAAGTACAGTGTATCGGACTGAAGAGGAGCTACTGTTCTTGTCAGTTGCCTAAGCAGAGTTGAACTAGATATGGCCCGTGTGTAGGAAGCACAGTACTTTTGTTCTGAGCAAGCTCACTGTTCTGGCCCTATAGGAAACACAGTAGAGTAGAAGTGTGCTCTTTTCTCTAAAGCAGAGTGTGTTCCTTGTAAGGTGAGCTAGCTTTTGTTTGCCAGACCTAAATGGAGTTGAATCACATGCAGTTTCTGGTCCTACAAGCAAGAGTTGTTTTATGGTAAGAAGAGTCACTATTGCGCTGCCTTTGCCATACACAGGACAAATAGCACTGGCGTCACTTCCCAGCAAGTACAGTGTATTGGACTGAGGAGGATCTACTGTTCTTGTCAGGTTCCTAAGCAGACTTGAACTAGATATGGCCGTGTGTGTAGGAAGCACACTTTTTTTGTTCTGAGCAAGCTCACTTTTCAGAACACCTAGGAAACACAGTAGAGTAGAAGAGTGCTCTTTTCTCAAAAGCAGAGTATGTTTCTTGTAAAGCGAGCTAGAGTTTGTTTCCCAGTCCTAAATGGAGTGGAATCACATGCAGTTTCTGGTCCTACGAGCAAGAGTCGTTTTCTGGTAAGAAGAGTCACTATTGCGCTGCCATTGCCATACCCAGGACAAATAGCACTGGCGTCTGTTCCCAGCAAGTATAGTGTATTGGACTGAAGAGGATCTACTGTTCTTGTCAGGTTCCTAAGCAGACTTGAACTAGATATGTCCTTGTGTGTAGGAAGCACAGTTCTTTTGTTCTGAGCAAGCTCACTGTTCGGACACCATAGGAAACACAGTAGAGTAGAAGAGTGCTCTTTTCTCAAAAGCAGAGTGTGTTTCTTGTAAGTCGAGCTCGCGTTTGTTTCCCAGTCCTAAATGGAGTTGAATCTCATGCAGTTTCTGGTCCCAAGAGCAAGAGTTGTTTTCTGGTAAGGAAAGTCACTATTGTGCTCCCCTTGCCATACATAGTGCAAATAGCTCTCGCGTCTATTCCCAGCAAGTACAGTGTATCGGACTGAAGAGGAGCTACTGTTCTTGTCAGTTTCCTAAGCAGAGTTGAACTAGATATGGCCCGTGTGTGTAGGAAGCACAGTTCTTATCTTCTGAACAAGCTCACTGTTCTGGCCCTATTGGAAACACAGTAGAGTAGAAGAGTGCTCTTTTCTCAAAAGCAGAGTGTGTTTTTGTAAGGCGAGCTAGCGTTTGTTTCCTAGTCCTAAATGGTGTTGAATCACATGCAGTTTCTGGTCCTACGAAAAAGAGCTGTTTTCTGGTAAGGAAAGTCACTATTGTGCTCCCATTGCCCTGCACAAGGCAAATAGCACTCGCATCTTTTCCCAGCAAGTACAGTGTATTGGACTGAATAGGAGCTACTGTTTTTGTCAGTTTCCTAAGCAGAGTTCAACTAGATATGGACCGTGTGTAGGAAGCACAGTTCTTATGTTCTGAGCAAGCTCACTGTTCTGGCCCTATAGGAAACACAGTAGAGTAGAAGAGTGCTCTTTTCTCTGAAGCAGAGTGTGTTTCTTGTAAGGCGAGATAGCGTTTGTTTCCTAGTCCTAAATGGAGTTGAGTCACATGCAGTTTTTTTCCTATGAGCAAGAGTTGTTTTCTAGTAAGACAAGTCACTATTGTGCTCCAATTGCCATACACAGTGCAAATAGCACTCGCGTCTGTTCCCTGCAAGTACAGTGTTTTGGAAGGAAGAGGAGCTATTGTTCTTGTCAGTTTCCTAAGCAGAGTTGAACTAGATATGGCCCATGTGTGTAGGAAGCACAGTTCTTTTGTTCTGAGCAAGCTCACTGTTCTGGCCCTATAGGAAACACAGTAGAGTAGAAGAGTGCTCTTTTCTCTAAAGCAGAGTGTGTTTCTTGTAAGGTGAGCTAGCTTTTGTTTCCCAGTCCTAAATGGAGTTGAATCACATGCAGTCCCTGGTCCTACAAGCAACAGTTGTTTTCTGGTAAGAAGAGTCACTATTGCGCTGCCATTGCCATACACAGGACAAATAGCACTGGCGTCTTTTCCCAGCAAGTACAGTGTATTGGACTGAAGAGGATCTACTGTTCTTGTCAGGTTCCTAAGCAGAAGTGAACTAGATATGGCCGTGTGTGTAGGAAGCACAGTTCTTTTGTTCTGAGCAAGCTCACTGTTCAGACACCATAGGAAACACAGTAGAGTAGAAGAGTGCTCTTTTCTCAAAAGCAGAGTGTGTTTCTTGGAAGTCGAGCTAGCGTTTGTTTCCTAGTCCTAAATGGAGTTGAGTCACATGCAGTTTTTTGTCCTATGAGCAAGAGTTGTTTTCTGGTAAGACAAGTCACTATTGTGCTCCAATTGCCATACACAGTGCAAATAGCACTCGCGTCTGTTCCCTGCAAGTACAGTGTATTGGAAGGAAGAGGAGCTATTGTTCTTGTTTGTTTCCTAAGCAGAGTTGAACTAGATATGGCCCGTGTGTGTAGGAAGCACAGTTCTTTTGTTCTGAGCAAACTCACTGTTCGGACACCATAGGAAACACAGTAGAGTAGAAGAGTGCTCTTTTTCCTAAAGCAGAGTGTGTTTCTTGTAAGGCGAGCTAGCGTTGTTTCCCAGTACTAAATGGAGTTGAATCACTGGCAGTTTCTAGTCCTACGGGCAAGAGTTGTTTTATGGTAAGAAGAGTCACAATTGCACTGCCATTGCCATACACAGGACAAATAGCACTGGCGTCTGTTCCCAGCAACTACAGTGTATTGTACAGAAGAGGATCTACTGTTCTTGTCAGGTTCCTAAGCAGAATTGAACTAGATATGGCCGTGTGTGTAGGAAGCACAGTTCTAATGTTCTGAGCAAGTTCAATCTTCTGGCTCTATAGGAAACACAGTAGAGTAGAAGAGTGCTCTTTTCTCAAAAGCAGAGTGTGTTTCTTGCATGGAGAGCTAGTGTTTGTTTCCTAGTCCTAAATGGAGTTGAGTCACATGCAGTTTTTTGTCCTACGAGCAAGAGTTGTTTTCTGGTAAGACAAGTCACTATTGAGCTGCAATTGCCATACACAGTACAAATAGCACTCGCGTCTGTTGCCTGCAAATACAGTGTATTGGAAGGAAGAGGAGCTATTGTTCTTTTCAGTTTCCTAAGCAGAGTTGAACTAGATATGGCCCATGTGTGTAGGAAGCACAGTTCTTTTGTTCTGAGCAAGCTCACTGTTCGGACCCCTTAGGAAACACAGTAGAGTAGAAGAGTGCTCTTTTCTCAAAAGCAGAGTGTGTTTCTTGTAAGTCTAGCTAGCGTTTGTTTCCCAGTCCTCAATGGAGTTGAGTCACATGCAGTTTTTTGACCTACGAGCAAGAGTTGTTTTCTGGTAAGACGAGTCACTATTGTGCTCCAATGCTATACACAGTGCAAATAGCACTCGCGTCTGTTCCCAGCAAGTACAGTGTATCGGACTGAAGAGGTGCTACTGTTCTTGTCAGTTTCCTAAGCAGAGTTGAAAGAGATATGGCCCTGTGTGTAGGAAGCACAGTCCTTTTGTTCTGAGCAAGCTCACTCTTCTGGCCCTATAGGAAACACAGTAGAGTAGAAGAGTGCTCTTTTCTCTAAAGCAGAGTGTGTTTCATGTAAGGCGAGCTAGCATTTGTTTCCCAGTCCTAAATGGAGTGGAATCTCATGCAGTTTCTGGTCTTACGAGCAAGAGTTGTTTTCTGGTAAGGAAAGTCACTATTGTGCTCCCTTTGACATACACAGTGCAAATAGCACTCGCGTCTGTTCCCAGCAAGTACAGTGTATCGGACTGAAGAGGAGCTACTGTTCTTGTCAGTTTCCTAAGCAGAGTTGAACTAGATATGGCCCGTGTGTAGGAAGCACAGTTCTTTTGTTCTGAGCAAGCTCACTGTTCTGGCCCTATAGGAAACACAGTAGAGTAGAAGAGTGCTCTTTTCTCAAAAGCAGAGTGTGTTTCATGTAAGGCGAGCTAGCATTTGTTTCCCAGTCCTAAATGGAGTTGAATCACATGCAGTATCTGGTCCTACGAGCAAGAGTTGTTTTCTGGTAAGGAAAGTCACTATTGTGCTCCTATTGCCATCCACAGTACAAATAGCACTCGCGTCTTTTCCCAGCAAGTACAGTGTATTGGACTGAAGAGGAGTTACTGTTCTTGTCAGTTTTATAAGCAGAGTTCATCTAGATATGGCCCGTGTGTAGGAAGCACAGTTCTTTTGTTCTGAGCAAGCTCACTGTTCTGGCCCTATAGGAAACACAGTAGAGTAGAAGAGTGCTCTTTTCTCTAAAGCAGAGTGTGTTTCTTGTAAGGTGAGCTAGCGTTTGTTTCCCAGTCCTAAATGGAGTTGAATCACATGCAGTTTCTGGTCCTACAAGCAAGAGTTGTTTTCTGGTAAGAAGAGTCACTATTGCGCTGCCATTGCCATACACAGGACAAATAGCACTGGCGTCTGTTCCCAGCAAGTACAGTGTATTGGACTGAAGAGGATCTACTGTTCTTGTCAGGTTCCTAAGCAGAAGTGAACTAGATATGGCCGTGTGTGTAAAAAGCACAGTTCTTTTGTTCTGAGCAAGCTCACTGTTCGGACCCCATAGGAAACACAGTAGAGTAGAAGAGTGCTCTTTTCTCAAAAGCAGAGTGTGTTTCTTGCAAGTCGAGCTAGCGTTTGTTTCCCAGTCCTGAATGGAGTTGAGTCACATGCAGTTTTTTGTCCTACGAGCAAGAGTTGTTTTCTGGTAAGACGAGTGACTATTGTGCTCCAATGCCATACACAGTGCAAATAGCACTCGCGTCTGTTCCCCGCAAGTACAGTGTATGGGACTGAAGAGGAGCTACTGTTCTTGTTTGTTTCCTAAGCAGAGTTGAACTAGATATGGCCCGTGTGTGTAGAAAGCACAGTTCTTTTGTTCTGAGCAAGCTCACTGTTCGGACCACATAGGAAACACAGTAGAGTAGAAGAGTGCTCTTTTCTCAAAAGCAGAGTGTGTTTCTTGTAAGGCGAGCTAGCATTTGTTTCCCAGTCCTAAATAGAGTTGAATCACATGCAGTTTCTGGTCCTACGATCAAGAGTTGTTTTCTGGTAAGGAAAGTCACTATTGCGCTCCCATTGCCATACACAGTGCAAATAGCACTCGCGTCTCTCCCAGCAGTACAGTGTATGGGACTGAAGAGGAGCTACTGTTCTTGTCAGTTTCCTAAGAAGAGTTGAACTAGTTATGGCCCGTGTGTAGGAAGCACAGTTCTTTTATTCTGAGGAAGCTCACTCTTCTGGCCCTACAGGAAACACAGTAGAGTGGAAGAGTGCTCTTTTCTCTAAAGCAGAGTGTTTTTCTTGTAAGGCGAGCTAGCGTTTGTTTCCCAGTCAGAAATGGAGTTGAATCACATGCAGTTTCTAGTCCTACTAGCAAGAGTTGTTTTCTGGTAAGAAGAGTCACTATTGCGCTGCCATTGCCATACATAGGACAAATAGCACTGGCGTCTGTTCCCAGCAAGTACAGTGTATTGGACTGAAGAGGATCTACTGTTCTTGTCAGGTTCCTAAGCAGAATTGAACTAGATATGGCCGTGTGTGTAAGAAGCACAGTTCTTTTGTTCTGAGCAAGCTCACTCTTCTGGCCCTATAGGAAACACAGTAGAGTGGAAGAGTGCTCTTTTCTCTAAAGCAGAGTGTGTTTCTTGTAAGGCAAGCTAGCGATTGTTTCCCAGTCCTAAATGGAGTTGAATCACATGCAGTTTCTGGTCCTAAGAGCAAGAGCTGATTTCTGGTAAGGAAAGTCACTATTGTGCTCCCCTTGCCATACATAGTGCAAATAGCTCTAACGTCTGTTCCCAGCAAGTACAGTGTATCGGACTGTAGAGGAGCTACTGTTCTTGTCAGTTTCCTAAGCAGAGTTGAACTAGATATGGCCCGCGTGTGTAGGAAGCACAGTTCTTTTGTTCTGAGCAAGCTCACTGTTCTGGCTTTATAGGAAACACAGTAGAGTAGAAGAGTGCTCTTTTCTCTAAAGGAGAGTGTGTTTTTTGTAAGGCGAGCTAGCGTTTGTTTCCCAGTCCTAAATGGAGTGGAATCACGTGCAGTTTCTGGTCCTACGAGCAGGAGTTGTTTTCTGGTAAGGAAAGTCACTATTGCGCTCCCATTGCCATACACAGTGCAAATAGCCCTCCCGTCTGTTCCCAGCAAGTACAGTGTATTGGACTGAAAAGGAGCTACTGTTCTTCTCAGTTTCCTAAGCAGAGTTGAACTAGATATGGCCCGTGTGTGTAGGAAGTACAGTTCTTTTTTTCTGAGCAAGCTCACTGTTCTGGCCCTATAGGAAACACAGAAGAGTAGAAGAGTGCTCTTTTCTCAAAAGCAGAGTGTGTTTCTTGTAAAGCGAGCTAGAGTTTGTTTCCCAGTCCTAAATGGAGTTGAATCACATGCAGTTTCTGGTCCTACGAGCAAGATTTGTTTTCTGGTAGGAAGAGTCACTATTGCGCTGCCATTGCCATACACAGGACAAATAGCACTGGCGTCTGTTCCAGCAAGTACAGAGTATTGAACTGAAGAGGATCTACTGTTCTTGTCAGGTTCCTAAGCAGACTTGAACTAGATATGGCCGTGTGTAGGAAGCACAGTTTTTTTGTTCTGAGCAAGCTCACTTTTCGGAACACATAGGAAACACAGTAGAGAAGAAGAGTGCTCTTTTCTCAAAAGCAGAGTGTGTTTTTGTAAGGCGAGCTAGCGTTTGTTTCCTAGTCCTAAATGGAGTTGAATCACATGCAGTTTCTGGTCCTATGAACAAGAGTTGTTTTCTGGAACGAAAGTCACTATTGCGCTCCCATTGCCCTTTACAAGGCAAATAGCACACGCGTCTTTTCCCAGCAAGTACAGTGTATTGGACTGAATAGGAGCTACTGTTCTTGTCAGTTTACTAAGCAGAATTGAACTAGATATGGTCCGTGCGTATAGGTGGCACAGTTCTTTTGTTCTGAGCAAGCTCACTGTTTGGACCCCATAGGAAACACAGTAGAGTAGAAGAGTGCTCTTTTCTCAAAAGCAGAGTGTGTTTCTTGGAAGTCGAGCTAGCATTTCTTTCCCAGTCCTAAATGGAGTTGAGTCACATGCAGTTTTTTGTCCTACGAGCAAGAGTTGTTTTCTGGTAAGACAAGTCACTATTGTGCTCCAATTGCCATACACAGTGCAAATAGCACTCGCGTCTGTTCCCCGCAAGTACAGTGTATTGGACGAAAGAGGAGCTACTGTTCTTGTCAGTTATCTAAGCAGTGTTGAACTAGATATGGCCCATGTGTAGGAAGCACAGTTCTTTGGTCTGAGCAAGCTCACTATTCTGGCCCTATAGGAAACACAGTAGAGTAGAAGAGTGCTCTTTTCTCTAAAGCAGAGTGTGTTTCTTGTAAGGTGAGCTAGCTTTTGTTTCCCAGTTCTAAATGGTGTTGAATCACATGCAGTTTCTGATCCTACGAGCAAGAGTTGTTTTCTGGTATGAAGAGTCACTATTGTGCTGCCATTGCCGTACACAGGACAAACAGCACTGGTGTCTGTTCCCAGCAATTACAGTGTATTGGACTGAAGAGGATCTACTGTTCTTGTCAGGTTCCTAAGCAGAATTGAACTAGATATGGCCGTGTGTGTAGGAAGCACAGTTCTTTTGTTCTGAGCAAGCTCACTGTTCTGGCCCTATAGGAAACACAGTAGAGTAGAAGAGTGCTCTTTTCTCAAAAGCAGAGTGTGTTTCTTGTAAGGCGAGCTAGCATTTGTTTCCCAGTCCTAAATGGAGTGGAATCACATGCAGTTTCTGGTCCTACGAGCAAGAGTTGTTTTCTGGTAAGAAGAGACACTATTGCACTGCCATTGCCATACACAGGACAAATAGCAATGGCGTCTGTTCCCAGCAAGTACAGTGTATTGGACTGAAGAGGATCTACTGTTCTTGTCAGGTTCCTAAGCAGACCTGAATTAGATATGCCCGTGTGTGTAGGAAGCCCAGTTTTTTTGTTCTGAGCAAGCTCACTGTTCGGAACACATAGGAAACACAGTAGAGTAGAAGAGTTCTCTTTTCTCAAAAGCAGAGTGTGTTTCATGTAAGGCGAGCTAGCATTTTTTTCCCAGTTCAAATGGAGTTGAATCACATGCAGTTTCTGGTACTAGGAGCAAGGGATGTTTTCTGGTAAGAAGAGTCACTATTGCGCTGCCATTGCCATACACAGGACAAATAGCACTGGCGTCTGTTCCCAGCAAGTACAGTGTATTGGACTGAAGAGAATCTAATGTCCTTGCCAGGTTCCTAAGCAGACTTGAACTAGATATGGCCGTGTGTGTAGGAAGCACAGTTTTTTTGTTCTGAGCAAGCTCACTGTTCGGAACACATAGGAAACACAGTAGAGTAGAAGAGTGCTCTTTTCTCAAAAGCAGAGTGTGTTTCATGTAAGGCGAGCTAGCATTTTTTTCCCAGTCCTCAATGGAGTTGAGTCACATGCCGTTTTTTGTCCTATGAGCAAGAGTTTTTTTCTGGTAAGACGAGTCACTATTGTGCTCCAATGCCATACACAGTGCAAATAGCACTCGCGTCTGTTCCCCGCAAGTACAGTGTATCGGACTGAAGAGGAGCTACTGTTCTTGTTTGTTTCCTAAGCAGAGTTTAATTACATATGGCCCGTGTGTGTAGAAAGCACAGTTCTTTTGTTCTGAGCAAGCTCACTGTTCGGACCCCATAGGAAACACAGTAGAGTAGAAGAGTGCTCTTTTCTCAAAAGCAGAGTGTGTTTCTTGTAAGGCGAGCTAGCATTTGTTTCCCAGTCCTAAATGGAGTTGAATCACATGCAGTTTCTGGTCCTAAGAGCAAGAGTTGTTTTCTGGTAAGGAAAGTCAGTATTGCACTCCCATTGCCATACACAGTGCAAATAGCACTCGCGTCTGTTCCCAGCAATTACAGTGTAGCAGACTGAAGAGGAGCTACTGCTCTTGTCAGTTTCCTAAGCAGAGTTGAACTAGTTATGGCCCGTGTGTAGGAAGCACAGTTCTTTTGTTCTGAGCAAGCTCATTGTTCTGGCCCTATAGGAAACACAGTAGAGTAGAAGAGTGCTCTTTTCTCAAAAGCAGAGTGTGTTTTTTGTTAGGCGAGCTTGCATTTGTTTCCCAGTCCTAAATGGAGTGGAATCACATGCAGTTTCTGATCCTATGAGCAAGAGTTGTTTTCTGGTAAGGAAAGTCACTATTGCGCTCCCATTGCCATACACAGTGCAAATAGCACATGCGTCTGTTCCCAGCAATTACAGTGTATTGGACTGAAGAGGAGCTACTGTTCTTGTCAGGTTCCTAAGCAGAGTTCAACTAGATATGGCCCGTGTGTGTATGAAGCACATTTCTTATGTTCTGAGCAAGCTCACTGCTCTGGCCCCATAGGAAACACAGTAGAGTAGAAGAGTGCTCTTTTCTCAAAAGCAGAGTGTGTTTCTTGTAAGGCGAGCTAGCGTTTGTTTCCCAGTCCTAAATGGAGTTGAGTCACATGCAGTTTTTTGTCCTACGAGCAAGAGTTTTTTTCTGGTAAGACGAGTCACTATTGTGTTCCAATTGCCATACACAGTGCAAATAGCACTCGCGTCTGTTCCCAGCAAGTACAGTGTATCGGACTGAAGAGGAGCTACTGTTCTTGTCAGTTTCCTAAGCAGAGTTGAACTAGATATGGCCCGTGTGTGTAGGAAGCACAGTTCTTTTGTTCTGAGCAAGCTCACTGTTCTGGCCCTATTGGAAACACAGTAGAGTAGAAGAGTGCTCTTTTCTCAAAAGCAGAGTGTGTTTTTGTAAGGCGATCTAGCATTTGTTTCCTAGTCCTAAATGGAGTTGAATCACATGCAGTTTCTGGTCCTACAAGCGAGTTGTTTTCTGGTAAGAAGAGTCACTATTGCGCTGCCATTGCCATACACAGGACAAATAGCACTGGCGTCTGTTCCCAGCAAGTACAGTGTATTGGACTGAAGAGGATCTACTGTTCTTGTCAGGTTCCTAAGCAGACTTGAACTACATATGGCCGTGTGTGTAGGAAGCACAGTTTTTTTGTTCTGAGCAAGCTCACTGTTCGGAACACATAGGAAACAAAGTAGAGTAGAAGAGTGCTCTTTTCTCAAAAGCAGAGTGTGTTTCTTGGAAGTCGAGCTAGCGTTTGTTTCCTGTCCTAAATGGAGTTGAGTCACATGCAGTTTTTTGTCCAACGAGCAAGAGTTATTTTCTGGTAAGACAAGTCACTATTGTGCTCCAATGCCATACACAGTGCAAATAGCACTCGCGTCTGTTACCCGCAAGTACAGTGTATTGGACTGAAGAGGAGCTACTGTTCTCGTCAGTTTCCTAAGCAGAGTTTAATTAGATATGGCCCGTGTGTGTAGAAAGCACAGTTCTTTTGTTCTGAGCAAGCTCACTGTTCGGACCCCATAGGAAACACAGTAGAGTAGAAGAGTGCTCTTTTCTCAAAAGCAGAGTGTGTTTCTTGTAAGGCGAGCTAGCATTTCTTTCCCAGTCCTAAATGGAGTTGAATCACATGCAGTTTCTGGTCCTACGAGCAAGAGTTGTTTTCTGGTAAGGAAAGTCACTATTGCGCTCCCATTGCCATACACAGTGCAAATAGCACTCGCGTCTGTTCTCAGCAAGTACAGTGTATCGGACTGAAGAGGAGCTACTGTTCTTGTCAGTTTCCTAAGCAGAGTTGAACTAGATATGGCCCGTGTGTGTAGGAAGCACAGTTCTTATGTTCTGAGCAAGCTCACTGCTCTGGCCCCATAGGAAACACAGTAGAGTAGAAGAGTGCTCTTTTCTCTAAAGCAGAGTGTGTTTCTTGTAAGGCGAGCTGGCATTTGTTTCCCAGTCCTAAATGGAGTTGAGTCACATGCAGTTTTTTGTCCTACGAGCAAGAGTTTTTTTCTGGTAAGATGAGTCACTTTTGTGCTCCAATTGCCATACACAGTGCAAATAGCACTCGTGTCTGTTCCCAGCAAGTACAGTGTATCGGACTGAAGAGGAGCTACTGTTCTTGTCAGTTTCCTAAGCAGAGTTGAACTAGATATGGCCCGTGTGTGTAGGAAGCACAGTTCTTTTGTTCTGAGCAAGCTCACTGTTCTGGCCCTATTGGAAACACAGTAGAGTAGAAGAGTGCTCTTTTCTCAAAAGCAGAGTGTGTTTTTGTAAGGCGATCTAGCATTTGTTTCCTAGTCCTAAATGGAGTTGAATCACATGCAGTTTCTGGTCCTACAAGCGAGTTGTTTTCTGGTAAGAAGAGTCACTATTGCGCTGCCATTGCCATACACAGGACAAATAGCACTGGCGTCTGTTCCCAGCAAGTACAGTGTATTGGACTGAAGAGGATCTACTGTTCTTGTCAGGTTCCTAAGCAGACTTGAACTACATATGGCCGTGTGTGTAGGAAGCACAGTTTTTTTGTTCTGAGCAAGCTCACTGTTCGGAACACATAGGAAACAAAGTAGAGTAGAAGAGTGCTCTTTTCTCAAAAGCAGAGTGTGTTTCTTGGAAGTCGAGCTAGCGTTTGTTTCCTGTCCTAAATGGAGTTGAGTCACATGCAGTTTTTTGTCCAACGAGCAAGAGTTATTTTCTGGTAAGACAAGTCACTATTGTGCTCCAATGCCATACACAGTGCAAATAGCACTCGCGTCTGTTACCCGCAAGTACAGTGTATTGGACTGAAGAGGAGCTACTGTTCTCGTCAGTTTCCTAAGCAGAGTTTAATTAGATATGGCCCGTGTGTGTAGAAAGCACAGTTCTTTTGTTCTGAGCAAGCTCACTGTTCGGACCCCATAGGAAACACAGTAGAGTAGAAGAGTGCTCTTTTCTCAAAAGCAGAGTGTGTTTCTTGTAAGGCGAGCTAGCATTTCTTTCCCAGTCCTAAATGGAGTTGAATCACATGCAGTTTCTGGTCCTACGAGCAAGAGTTGTTTTCTGGTAAGGAAAGTCACTATTGCGCTCCCATTGCCATACACAGTGCAAATAGCACTCGCGTCTGTTCTCAGCAAGTACAGTGTATCGGACTGAAGAGGAGCTACTGTTCTTGTCAGTTTCCTAAGCAGAGTTGAACTAGATATGGCCCGTGTGTGTAGGAAGCACAGTTCTTTTGTTCTGAGCAAGCTCACTGCTCTGGCCCCATAGGAAACACAGTAGAGTAGAAGAGTGCTCTTTTCTCTAAAGCAGAGTGTGTTTCTTGTAAGGCGAGCTGGCATTTGTTTCCCAGTCCTAAATGGAGTTGAGTCACATGCAGTTTTTTGTCCTACGAGCAAGAGTTTTTTTCTGGTAAGATGAGTCACTTTTGTGCTCCAATTGCCATACACAGTGCAAATAGCACTCGTGTCTGTTCCCAGCAAGTACAGTGTATCGGACTGAAGAGGAGCTACTGTTCTTGTCAGTTGCCTAAGCAGAGTTGAACTAGATATTGCCTGTGTGTGTAGGAAGCACAGTTCTTTTGTTCTAAGCAAGCTCACTGTTCGGAGCCAATAGGAAACACAGTAGAGTAGAAGAGTGCTCTTTTCTCAAAAGCAAAGTGTGTTCTTGTAAGGCGAGCTAGCATTTGTTTCCTAGTCCTAAATGGAGTTGAATCACATGCAGTTTCTCGTCCTACGAGCAAGGGTTGTTTTCTGGTAAGAAGAGTCATTATTGTGCTGCCATTGCCATACACAGGACAAATAGCACTGGCGTCTGTTCCCAGCAAGTACAGTGTATTGGACTGAAGAGGATCTACGGTTCTTGTCAGGTTCCTAAGCAGACTTGAACTAGATATGGCCGTGTGTGTAGGAAGCACAGTTTTTTTGTTCTGAGCAAGCTCATTGTTCGGAACACATAGGAAACACAGTAGAGTAGAAGAGTGCTCTTTTCTCAAAAGCAGAGTGTGTTTCTTGGAAGTCGAGCTAGCGTTTGTTTCCCAGTCCTAAATGGAGTTGAGTCACATGCAGTTTTTTGTCCAAAGAGCAAGAGTTATTTTCTGGTAAGACAAGTCACTATTGTGCTCCAATGCCATACACAGTGAAAATAGCACTCGCGTCTGTTCCCCGCAAATACAGTGTATCGGACTGAAGAGGAGCTACTGTTCTTGTTTGTTTCCTAAGCAGAGTTTAATTACATATGGCCCGTGTGTGTAGAAAGCACAGTTCTTTTGTTCTGAGCAAGCTCACTGTTCGGACCCCATAGGAAACACAGTAGAGTAGAAGAGTGCTCTTTTCTCAAAAGCAGAGTGTGTTTCTTGTAAGGCGAGCTAGCATTTGTTTCCCAGTCCTAAATGGAGTTGAATCACATGCAGTTTCTGGTCCTAAGAGCAAGAGTTGTTTTCTGGTAAGGAAAGTCAGTATTGCACTCCCATTGCCATACACAGTGCAAATAGCACTCGCGTCTGTTCCCAGCAATTACAGTGTAGCGGACTGAAGAGGAGCTACTGCTCTTGTCAGTTTCCTAAGCAGAGTTGAACTAGTTATGGCCCGTGTGTAGGAAGCACAGTTCTTTTGTTCTGAGCAAGCTCATTGTTCTGGCCCTATAGGAAACACAGTAGAGTAGAAGAGTGCTCTTTTCTCAAAAGCAGAGTGTGTTTTTTGTTAGGCGAGCTTGCATTTGTTTCCCAGTCCTAAATGGAGTGGAATCACATGCAGTTTCTGATCCTATGAGCAAGAGTTGTTTTCTGGTAAGGAAAGTCACTATTGCGCTCCCATTGCCATACACAGTGCAAATAGCACATGCGTCTGTTCCCAGCAATTACAGTGTATTGGACTGAAGAGGAGCTACTGTTCTTGTCAGGTTCCTAAGCAGAGTTCAACTAGATATGGCCCGTGTGTGTATGAAGCACATTTCTTATGTTCTGAGCAAGCTCACTGCTCTGGCCCCATAGGAAACACAGTAGAGTAGAAGAGTGCTCTTTTCTCAAAAGCAGAGTGTGTTTCTTGTAAGGCGAGCTAGCGTTTGTTTCCCAGTCCTAAATGGAGTTGAGTCACATGCAGTTTTTTGTCCTACGAGCAAGAGTTTTTTTCTGGTAAGACGAGTCACTATTGTGTTCCAATTGCCATACACAGTGCAAATAGCACTCGCGTCTGTTCCCAGCAAGTACAGTGTATCGGACTGAAGAGGAGCTACTGTTCTTGTCAGTTTCCTAAGCAGAGTTGAACTAGATATGGCCCGTGTGTGTAGGAAGCACAGTTCTTTTGTTCTGAGCAAGCTCACTGTTCTGGCCCTATTGGAAACACAGTAGAGTAGAAGAGTGCTCTTTTCTCAAAAGCAGAGTGTGTTTTTGTAAGGCGATCTAGCATTTGTTTCCTAGTCCTAAATGGAGTTGAATCACATGCAGTTTCTGGTCCTACAAGCGAGTTGTTTTCTGGTAAGAAGAGTCACTATTGCGCTGCCATTGCCATACACAGGACAAATAGCACTGGCGTCTGTTCCCAGCAAGTACAGTGTATTGGACTGAAGAGGATCTACTGTTCTTGTCAGGTTCCTAAGCAGACTTGAACTACATATGGCCGTGTGTGTAGGAAGCACAGTTTTTTTGTTCTGAGCAAGCTCACTGTTCGGAACACATAGGAAACAAAGTAGAGTAGAAGAGTGCTCTTTTCTCAAAAGCAGAGTGTGTTTCTTGGAAGTCGAGCTAGCGTTTGTTTCCTGTCCTAAATGGAGTTGAGTCACATGCAGTTTTTTGTCCAACGAGCAAGAGTTATTTTCTGGTAAGACAAGTCACTATTGTGCTCCAATGCCATACACAGTGCAAATAGCACTCGCGTCTGTTACCCGCAAGTACAGTGTATTGGACTGAAGAGGAGCTACTGTTCTCGTCAGTTTCCTAAGCAGAGTTTAATTAGATATGGCCCGTGTGTGTAGAAAGCACAGTTCTTTTGTTCTGAGCAAGCTCACTGTTCGGACCCCATAGGAAACACAGTAGAGTAGAAGAGTGCTCTTTTCTCAAAAGCAGAGTGTGTTTCTTGTAAGGCGAGCTAGCATTTCTTTCCCAGTCCTAAATGGAGTTGAATCACATGCAGTTTCTGGTCCTACGAGCAAGAGTTGTTTTCTGGTAAGGAAAGTCACTATTGCGCTCCCATTGCCATACACAGTGCAAATAGCACTCGCGTCTGTTCTCAGCAAGTACAGTGTATCGGACTGAAGAGGAGCTACTGTTCTTGTCAGTTTCCTAAGCAGAGTTGAACTAGATATGGCCCGTGTGTGTAGGAAGCACAGTTCTTATGTTCTGAGCAAGCTCACTGCTCTGGCCCCATAGGAAACACAGTAGAGTAGAAGAGTGCTCTTTTCTCTAAAGCAGAGTGTGTTTCTTGTAAGGCGAGCTGGCATTTGTTTCCCAGTCCTAAATGGAGTTGAGTCACATGCAGTTTTTTGTCCTACGAGCAAGAGTTTTTTTCTGGTAAGATGAGTCACTTTTGTGCTCCAATTGCCATACACAGTGCAAATAGCACTCGTGTCTGTTCCCAGCAAGTACAGTGTATCGGACTGAAGAGGAGCTACTGTTCTTGTCAGTTTCCTAAGCAGAGTTGAACTAGATATGGCCCGTGTGTGTAGGAAGCACAGTTCTTTTGTTCTGAGCAAGCTCACTGTTCTGGCCCTATTGGAAACACAGTAGAGTAGAAGAGTGCTCTTTTCTCAAAAGCAGAGTGTGTTTTTGTAAGGCGATCTAGCATTTGTTTCCTAGTCCTAAATGGAGTTGAATCACATGCAGTTTCTGGTCCTACAAGCGAGTTGTTTTCTGGTAAGAAGAGTCACTATTGCGCTGCCATTGCCATACACAGGACAAATAGCACTGGCGTCTGTTCCCAGCAAGTACAGTGTATTGGACTGAAGAGGATCTACTGTTCTTGTCAGGTTCCTAAGCAGACTTGAACTACATATGGCCGTGTGTGTAGGAAGCACAGTTTTTTTGTTCTGAGCAAGCTCACTGTTCGGAACACATAGGAAACAAAGTAGAGTAGAAGAGTGCTCTTTTCTCAAAAGCAGAGTGTGTTTCTTGGAAGTCGAGCTAGCGTTTGTTTCCTGTCCTAAATGGAGTTGAGTCACATGCAGTTTTTTGTCCAACGAGCAAGAGTTATTTTCTGGTAAGACAAGTCACTATTGTGCTCCAATGCCATACACAGTGCAAATAGCACTCGCGTCTGTTACCCGCAAGTACAGTGTATTGGACTGAAGAGGAGCTACTGTTCTCGTCAGTTTCCTAAGCAGAGTTTAATTAGATATGGCCCGTGTGTGTAGAAAGCACAGTTCTTTTGTTCTGAGCAAGCTCACTGTTCGGACCCCATAGGAAACACAGTAGAGTAGAAGAGTGCTCTTTTCTCAAAAGCAGAGTGTGTTTCTTGTAAGGCGAGCTAGCATTTCTTTCCCAGTCCTAAATGGAGTTGAATCACATGCAGTTTCTGGTCCTACGAGCAAGAGTTGTTTTCTGGTAAGGAAAGTCACTATTGCGCTCCCATTGCCATACACAGTGCAAATAGCACTCGCGTCTGTTCTCAGCAAGTACAGTGTATCGGACTGAAGAGGAGCTACTGTTCTTGTCAGTTTCCTAAGCAGAGTTGAACTAGATATGGCCCGTGTGTGTAGGAAGCACAGTTCTTTTGTTCTGAGCAAGCTCACTGCTCTGGCCCCATAGGAAACACAGTAGAGTAGAAGAGTGCTCTTTTCTCTAAAGCAGAGTGTGTTTCTTGTAAGGCGAGCTGGCATTTGTTTCCCAGTCCTAAATGGAGTTGAGTCACATGCAGTTTTTTGTCCTACGAGCAAGAGTTTTTTTCTGGTAAGATGAGTCACTTTTGTGCTCCAATTGCCATACACAGTGCAAATAGCACTCGTGTCTGTTCCCAGCAAGTACAGTGTATCGGACTGAAGAGGAGCTACTGTTCTTGTCAGTTGCCTAAGCAGAGTTGAACTAGATATTGCCTGTGTGTGTAGGAAGCACAGTTCTTTTGTTCTAAGCAAGCTCACTGTTCGGAGCCAATAGGAAACACAGTAGAGTAGAAGAGTGCTCTTTTCTCAAAAGCAAAGTGTGTTCTTGTAAGGCGAGCTAGCATTTGTTTCCTAGTCCTAAATGGAGTTGAATCACATGCAGTTTCTCGTCCTACGAGCAAGGGTTGTTTTCTGGTAAGAAGAGTCATTATTGTGCTGCCATTGCCATACACAGGACAAATAGCACTGGCGTCTGTTCCCAGCAAGTACAGTGTATTGGACTGAAGAGGATCTACGGTTCTTGTCAGGTTCCTAAGCAGACTTGAACTAGATATGGCCGTGTGTGTAGGAAGCACAGTTTTTTTGTTCTGAGCAAGCTCATTGTTCGGAACACATAGGAAACACAGTAGAGTAGAAGAGTGCTCTTTTCTCAAAAGCAGAGTGTGTTTCTTGGAAGTCGAGCTAGCGTTTGTTTCCCAGTCCTAAATGGAGTTGAGTCACATGCAGTTTTTTGTCCAAAGAGCAAGAGTTATTTTCTGGTAAGACAAGTCACTATTGTGCTCCAATGCCATACACAGTGAAAATAGCACTCGCGTCTGTTCCCCGCAAATACAGTGTATTGGACTGAAGAGGAGCTACTGTTCTTGTTTGTTTCCTAAGCAGAGTTGAATTAGATATGGCCCGTGTGTGTAGAAAGCACAGTTCTTTTTTTCTGAGCAAGCTCAATGTTCGGACCCCATAGGAAACACAGTAGAGTAGAAGAGTGCTCTTTTCTCAAAAGCAGAGTGTGTTTCTTGTAAGGCGAGCTAGCATTTCTTTCCCAGTCCTAAATGGAGTTGAATCACATGCAGTTTCTGGTCCTACGAGCAAGAGTTGTTTTCTGGTAAGGAAAGTCACTATTGCGCTCCCATTGCCATACACAGTGCAAATAGCACTCGCGTCTGTTCCCAGCAAGTACAGTGTATCGGACTGAAGAGGAGCTACTGTTCTTTTCAGTTTCCTAAGCAGAGTTGACCTAGTTATGGCCCGTGTGTAGGAAGCACAGTTCTTTTGTTCTGAGCAAGCTCACTGTTCTGGCCCTATAGGAAACACAGTAGAGTAGAAGAGTGCTCTTTTCTCAAAAGCAGAGTGTGTTTCTTGTAAGGCGAGCTAGCATTTGTTTCCCAGTCCTAAATGGAGTGGAATCACATGCAGTTTCTGGTCCTACGAGCAAGAGTTGTTTTCTGGTAAGGAAAGTCACTATTGCGCTCCCATTGCCATACACAGTGCAAATAGCACATGCGTCTGTTCCCAGCAATTACAGTGTATTGGACTGAAGAGGATCTACTGTTCTTGTCAGGTTCCTAAGCAGAATTGAACTAGATATGGCCATGTGTGTAGGAAGCACAATTCTTTTGTTCTGAGCAAGCTCACTGTTCGGACCCCATAGGAAACACAGTAGAGTAGAAGAGTCCTCTTTTCTCAAAAGCAGAGTGTGTTTCTTGTAAGTCGAGCTAGCGTTCGTTTCCCAGTCCTCAATGGAGTTGAGTCACATGCAGTTTTTTGTCCTGCGAGCAAGAGTTTTTTTCTCGTAAGACGAGTCACTATTGTGCTCCAATTCCATACACAGTGCAAATAGCACTCGCGTCTGTTCCCCGCAAATACAGTGTATCGGACTGAAGAGGAGCTACTGTTCTTGTTTGTTTCCTAAGCAGAGTTGAACTAGATATGGCCCGTGTGTGTAGAAAGCACAGTTCTTTTGTTCTGAGCAAGCTCACTGTTCGGACCCCATAGGAAACACAGTAGAGTAGAAGAGTGCTCTTTTCTCTAAAGCAGAGTGTGTTTCTTGTAAGGCGAGCTAGCGTTGTTTCCCAGTACTAAATGGAGTTGAATCACTGGCAGTTTCTAGTCCTACGGGCAAGAGTTGTTTTATGGTAAGAAGAGTCACAATTGCACTGCCATTGCCATACACAGGACAAATAGCACTGGCGTCTGTTCCCAGCAACTACAGTGTATTGTACAGAAGAGGATCTACTGTTCTTGTCAGGTTCCTAAGCAGAATTGAACTAGATATGGCCGTGTGTGTAGGAAGCACAGTTCTAATGTTCTGAGCAAGTTCAATCTTCTGGCTCTATAGGAAACACAGTAGAGTAGAAGAGTGCTCTTTTCTCAAAAGCAGAGTGTGTTTCTTGCATGGAGAGCTAGTGTTTGTTTCCTAGTCCTAAATGGAGTTGAGTCACATGCAGTTTTTTGTCCTACGAGCAAGAGTTGTTTTCTGGTAAGACAAGTCACTATTGAGCTGCAATTGCCATACACAGTACAAATAGCACTCGCGTCTGTTGCCTGCAAATACAGTGTATTGGAAGGAAGAGGAGCTATTGTTCTTTTCAGTTTCCTAAGCAGAGTTGAACTAGATATGGCCCATGTGTGTAGGAAGCACAGTTCTTTTGTTCTGAGCAAGCTCACTGTTCGGACCCCTTAGGAAACACAGTAGAGTAGAAGAGTGCTCTTTTCTCAAAAGCAGAGTGTGTTTCTTGTAAGTCTAGCTAGCGTTTGTTTCCCAGTCCTCAATGGAGTTGAGTCACATGCAGTTTTTTGACCTACGAGCAAGAGTTGTTTTCTGGTAAGACGAGTCACTATTGTGCTCCAATGCTATACACAGTGCAAATAGCACTCGCGTCTGTTCCCAGCAAGTACAGTGTATCGGACTGAAGAGGTGCTACTGTTCTTGTCAGTTTCCTAAGCAGAGTTGAAAGAGATATGGCCCTGTGTGTAGGAAGCACAGTCCTTTTGTTCTGAGCAAGCTCACTCTTCTGGCCCTATAGGAAACACAGTAGAGTAGAAGAGTGCTCTTTTCTCTAAAGCAGAGTGTGTTTCATGTAAGGCGAGCTAGCATTTGTTTCCCAGTCCTAAATGGAGTGGAATCTCATGCAGTTTCTGGTCTTACGAGCAAGAGTTGTTTTCTGGTAAGGAAAGTCACTATTGTGCTCCCTTTGACATACACAGTGCAAATAGCACTCGCGTCTGTTCCCAGCAAGTACAGTGTATCGGACTGAAGAGGAGCTACTGTTCTTGTCAGTTTCCTAAGCAGAGTTGAACTAGATATGGCCCGTGTGTAGGAAGCACAGTTCTTTTGTTCTGAGCAAGCTCACTGTTCTGGCCCTATAGGAAACACAGTAGAGTAGAAGAGTGCTCTTTTCTCAAAAGCAGAGTGTGTTTCATGTAAGGCGAGCTAGCATTTGTTTCCCAGTCCTAAATGGAGTTGAATCACATGCAGTATCTGGTCCTACGAGCAAGAGTTGTTTTCTGGTAAGGAAAGTCACTATTGTGCTCCTATTGCCATCCACAGTACAAATAGCACTCGCGTCTTTTCCCAGCAAGTACAGTGTATTGGACTGAAGAGGAGTTACTGTTCTTGTCAGTTTTATAAGCAGAGTTCATCTAGATATGGCCCGTGTGTAGGAAGCACAGTTCTTTTGTTCTGAGAAAGCTCACTGTTCTGGCCCTATAGGAAACACAATAGAGTAGAAGAGTGCTCTTTTCCCTAAAGCAGAGTGTGTTTCTTGTAAGGCGAGCTAGCGTTTGTTTCCCAGTCCTAAATGGAGTTGAATCACATGCAGTTTCTAGTCCTACGAGCAAGAGTTGTTTTATGGTAAGAAGAGTCACTATTGCACTGCCATTGCCATACACAGGACAAATAGCACTGGCGTCTGTTCCCAGCAAGTACAGTGTATTGTACAGAAGAGGATCTACTGTTCTTGTCAGGTTCCTAAGCAGAATTGAACTAGATATGGCCGTGTGTGCAGGAAGCACAGTTCTAATGTCCTGAGCAAGTTCACTCTTCTGGCTCTATAGGAAACACAGTAGAGTAGAAGAGTGCTCTTTTCTCAAAAGCAGAGTGTGTTTCTTGGAAGTCGAGCTAGCGTTTGTTTCCTAGTCCTAAATGGAGTTGAGTCACATGCAGTTTTTTGTCCTACAAGCAAGAGTTGTTTTCTGGTAAGACAAGTCACTATTGTGCTCCAATTGCCATACACAGTGCAAATAGCACTCGCGTCTGTTCCCTGCAAGTACAGTGTATTGGAAGGAAGAGGAGCTATTGTTCTTGTCAGTTTCCAAAGCAGAGTTGAACTAGATATGGCCGTATGTGTAGGAAGCACAGTTCTTTTGTTCTGAGCAAGCTCACTGTTTGGACCCCATAGGAAGCACAGTAGAGTAGAAGAGTGCTCTTTTCTCAAAAGCAGAGTGTGTTTCATGTAAGGCGAGCTAGCATTTGTTTCCCAGTCCTAAATGGAGTTGAATCTCATGCAGTTTCTGGTCTTACGAGCAAGAGTTGTTTTCTGGTAAGGAAAGTCACTATTGCGCTCCCATTGACATACACAGTGCAAATAGCATCGCGTCTGTTCCCAGCAAGTACAGTGTATCGGACTGAAGAGGAGCTACTGTTCTTGTCAGTTTCCTAAGCAGAGTTGAACTAGATATGGCCCGTGTGTAGGAAGCACAGTTCTTTTGTTCTGAGCAAGCTCACTGTTCTGGCCCTATAGGAAACACAGTAGAGTAGAAGAGTGCTCTTTTCTCTAAAGCAGAGTGTGTTTCTTGTAAGGTGAGCTAGCTTTTGTTTCCCAGTCCTAAATGGAGTTGAATCACATGCAGTCCCTGGTCCTACAAGCAACAGTTGTTTTCTGGTAAGAAGAGTCACTATTGCGCTGCCATTGCCATACACAGGACAAATAGCACTGGCGTCTTTTCCCAGCAAGTACAGTGTATTGGACTGAAGAGGATCTACTGTTCTTGTCAGGTTCCTAAGCAGAAGTGAACTAGATATGGCCGTGTGTGTAGGAAGCACAGTTCTTTTGTTCTGAGCAAGCTCACTGTTCAGACACCATAGGAAACACAGTAGAGTAGAAGAGTGCTCTTTTCTCAAAAGCAGAGTGTGTTTCTTGGAAGTCGAGCTAGCGTTTGTTTCCTAGTCCTAAATGGAGTTGAGTCACATGCAGTTTTTTGTCCTATGAGCAAGAGTTGTTTTCTGGTAAGACAAGTCACTATTGTGCTCCAATTGCCATACACAGTGCAAATAGCACTCGCGTCTGTTCCCTGCAAGTACAGTGTATTGGAAGGAAGAGGAGCTATTGTTCTTGTTTGTTTCCTAAGCAGAGTTGAACTAGATATGGCCCGTGTGTGTAGGAAGCACAGTTCTTTTGTTCTGAGCAAACTCACTGTTCGGACACCATAGGAAACACAGTAGAGTAGAAGAGTGCTCTTTTTCCTAAAGCAGAGTGTGTTTCTTGTAAGGCGAGCTAGCGTTGTTTCCCAGTACTAAATGGAGTTGAATCACTGGCAGTTTCTAGTCCTACGGGCAAGAGTTGTTTTATGGTAAGAAGAGTCACAATTGCACTGCCATTGCCATACACAGGACAAATAGCACTGGCGTCTGTTCCCAGCAACTACAGTGTATTGTACAGAAGAGGATCTACTGTTCTTGTCAGGTTCCTAAGCAGAATTGAACTAGATATGGCCGTGTGTGTAGGAAGCACAGTTCTAATGTTCTGAGCAAGTTCAATCTTCTGGCTCTATAGGAAACACAGTAGAGTAGAAGAGTGCTCTTTTCTCAAAAGCAGAGTGTGTTTCTTGCATGGAGAGCTAGTGTTTGTTTCCTAGTCCTAAATGGAGTTGAGTCACATGCAGTTTTTTGTCCTACGAGCAAGAGTTGTTTTCTGGTAAGACAAGTCACTATTGAGCTGCAATTGCCATACACAGTACAAATAGCACTCGCGTCTGTTGCCTGCAAATACAGTGTATTGGAAGGAAGAGGAGCTATTGTTCTTTTCAGTTTCCTAAGCAGAGTTGAACTAGATATGGCCCATGTGTGTAGGAAGCACAGTTCTTTTGTTCTGAGCAAGCTCACTGTTCGGACCCCTTAGGAAACACAGTAGAGTAGAAGAGTGCTCTTTTCTCAAAAGCAGAGTGTGTTTCTTGTAAGTCTAGCTAGCGTTTGTTTCCCAGTCCTCAATGGAGTTGAGTCACATGCAGTTTTTTGACCTACGAGCAAGAGTTGTTTTCTGGTAAGACGAGTCACTATTGTGCTCCAATGCTATACACAGTGCAAATAGCACTCGCGTCTGTTCCCAGCAAGTACAGTGTATCGGACTGAAGAGGTGCTACTGTTCTTGTCAGTTTCCTAAGCAGAGTTGAAAGAGATATGGCCCTGTGTGTAGGAAGCACAGTCCTTTTGTTCTGAGCAAGCTCACTCTTCTGGCCCTATAGGAAACACAGTAGAGTAGAAGAGTGCTCTTTTCTCTAAAGCAGAGTGTGTTTCATGTAAGGCGAGCTAGCATTTGTTTCCCAGTCCTAAATGGAGTGGAATCTCATGCAGTTTCTGGTCTTACGAGCAAGAGTTGTTTTCTGGTAAGGAAAGTCACTATTGTGCTCCCTTTGACATACACAGTGCAAATAGCACTCGCGTCTGTTCCCAGCAAGTACAGTGTATCGGACTGAAGAGGAGCTACTGTTCTTGTCAGTTTCCTAAGCAGAGTTGAACTAGATATGGCCCGTGTGTAGGAAGCACAGTTCTTTTGTTCTGAGCAAGCTCACTGTTCTGGCCCTATAGGAAACACAGTAGAGTAGAAGAGTGCTCTTTTCTCTAAAGCAGAGTGTGTTTCTTGTAAGGTGAGCTAGCGTTTGTTTCCCAGTCCTAAATGGAGTTGAATCACATGCAGTTTCTGGTCCTACAAGCAAGAGTTGTTTTCTGGTAAGAAGAGTCACTATTGCGCTGCCATTGCCATACACAGGACAAATAGCACTGGCGTCTGTTCCCAGCAAGTACAGTGTATTGGACTGAAGAGGATCTACTGTTCTTGTCAGGTTCCTAAGCAGAAGTGAACTAGATATGGCCGTGTGTGTAAAAAGCACAGTTCTTTTGTTCTGAGCAAGCTCACTGTTCGGACCCCATAGGAAACACAGTAGAGTAGAAGAGTGCTCTTTTCTCAAAAGCAGAGTGTGTTTCTTGCAAGTCGAGCTAGCGTTTGTTTCCCAGTCCTGAATGGAGTTGAGTCACATGCAGTTTTTTGTCCTACGAGCAAGAGTTGTTTTCTGGTAAGACGAGTGACTATTGTGCTCCAATGCCATACACAGTGCAAATAGCACTCGCGTCTGTTCCCCGCAAGTACAGTGTATGGGACTGAAGAGGAGCTACTGTTCTTGTTTGTTTCCTAAGCAGAGTTGAACTAGATATGGCCCGTGTGTGTAGAAAGCACAGTTCTTTTGTTCTGAGCAAGCTCACTGTTCGGACCACATAGGAAACACAGTAGAGTAGAAGAGTGCTCTTTTCTCAAAAGCAGAGTGTGTTTCTTGTAAGGCGAGCTAGCATTTGTTTCCCAGTCCTAAATAGAGTTGAATCACATGCAGTTTCTGGTCCTACGATCAAGAGTTGTTTTCTGGTAAGGAAAGTCACTATTGCGCTCCCATTGCCATACACAGTGCAAATAGCACTCGCGTCTCTCCCAGCAGTACAGTGTATGGGACTGAAGAGGAGCTACTGTTCTTGTCAGTTTCCTAAGAAGAGTTGAACTAGTTATGGCCCGTGTGTAGGAAGCACAGTTCTTTTATTCTGAGGAAGCTCACTCTTCTGGCCCTACAGGAAACACAGTAGAGTGGAAGAGTGCTCTTTTCTCTAAAGCAGAGTGTTTTTCTTGTAAGGCGAGCTAGCGTTTGTTTCCCAGTCAGAAATGGAGTTGAATCACATGCAGTTTCTAGTCCTACTAGCAAGAGTTGTTTTCTGGTAAGAAGAGTCACTATTGCGCTGCCATTGCCATACATAGGACAAATAGCACTGGCGTCTGTTCCCAGCAAGTACAGTGTATTGGACTGAAGAGGATCTACTGTTCTTGTCAGGTTCCTAAGCAGAATTGAACTAGATATGGCCGTGTGTGTAAGAAGCACAGTTCTTTTGTTCTGAGCAAGCTCACTCTTCTGGCCCTATAGGAAACACAGTAGAGTGGAAGAGTGCTCTTTTCTCTAAAGCAGAGTGTGTTTCTTGTAAGGCAAGCTAGCGATTGTTTCCCAGTCCTAAATGGAGTTGAATCACATGCAGTTTCTGGTCCTAAGAGCAAGAGCTGATTTCTGGTAAGGAAAGTCACTATTGTGCTCCCCTTGCCATACATAGTGCAAATAGCTCTAACGTCTGTTCCCAGCAAGTACAGTGTATCGGACTGTAGAGGAGCTACTGTTCTTGTCAGTTTCCTAAGCAGAGTTGAACTAGATATGGCCCGCGTGTGTAGGAAGCACAGTTCTTTTGTTCTGAGCAAGCTCACTGTTCTGGCTTTATAGGAAACACAGTAGAGTAGAAGAGTGCTCTTTTCTCTAAAGGAGAGTGTGTTTTTTGTAAGGCGAGCTAGCGTTTGTTTCCCAGTCCTAAATGGAGTGGAATCACGTGCAGTTTCTGGTCCTACGAGCAGGAGTTGTTTTCTGGTAAGGAAAGTCACTATTGCGCTCCCATTGCCATACACAGTGCAAATAGCCCTCCCGTCTGTTCCCAGCAAGTACAGTGTATTGGACTGAAAAGGAGCTACTGTTCTTCTCAGTTTCCTAAGCAGAGTTGAACTAGATATGGCCCGTGTGTGTAGGAAGTACAGTTCTTTTTTTCTGAGCAAGCTCACTGTTCTGGCCCTATAGGAAACACAGAAGAGTAGAAGAGTGCTCTTTTCTCAAAAGCAGAGTGTGTTTCTTGTAAAGCGAGCTAGAGTTTGTTTCCCAGTCCTAAATGGAGTTGAATCACATGCAGTTTCTGGTCCTACGAGCAAGATTTGTTTTCTGGTAGGAAGAGTCACTATTGCGCTGCCATTGCCATACACAGGACAAATAGCACTGGCGTCTGTTCCAGCAAGTACAGAGTATTGAACTGAAGAGGATCTACTGTTCTTGTCAGGTTCCTAAGCAGACTTGAACTAGATATGGCCGTGTGTAGGAAGCACAGTTTTTTTGTTCTGAGCAAGCTCACTTTTCGGAACACATAGGAAACACAGTAGAGTAGAAGAGTGCTCTTTTCTCAAAAGCAGAGTGTGTTTTTGTAAGGCGAGCTAGCGTTTGTTTCCTAGTCCTAAATGGAGTTGAATCACATGCAGTTTCTGGTCCTATGAACAAGAGTTGTTTTCTGGAACGAAAGTCACTATTGCGCTCCCATTGCCCTTTACAAGGCAAATAGCACACGCGTCTTTTCCCAGCAAGTACAGTGTATTGGACTGAATAGGAGCTACTGTTCTTGTCAGTTTACTAAGCAGAATTGAACTAGATATGGTCCGTGCGTATAGGTGGCACAGTTCTTTTGTTCTGAGCAAGCTCACTGTTTGGACCCCATAGGAAACACAGTAGAGTAGAAGAGTGCTCTTTTCTCAAAAGCAGAGTGTGTTTCTTGGAAGTCGAGCTAGCATTTCTTTCCCAGTCCTAAATGGAGTTGAGTCACATGCAGTTTTTTGTCCTACGAGCAAGAGTTGTTTTCTGGTAAGACAAGTCACTATTGTGCTCCAATTGCCATACACAGTGCAAATAGCACTCGCGTCTGTTCCCCGCAAGTACAGTGTATTGGACGAAAGAGGAGCTACTGTTCTTGTCAGTTATCTAAGCAGTGTTGAACTAGATATGGCCCATGTGTAGGAAGCACAGTTCTTTGGTCTGAGCAAGCTCACTATTCTGGCCCTATAGGAAACACAGTAGAGTAGAAGAGTGCTCTTTTCTCAAAAGTAGAGTATGTTTCATGTAAGGCGAGCTAGCATTTGTTTCCCAGTCCTAAATGGAGTTGAATCACATGAAGTTTCTGGTCTTATGAACAAGAGTTGTTTTCTGGTAACAAGTCACTATTGCGCTCCCATTGCCATACACAGTGCAAATAGCACTCGCGTCTGTTCCCAGCAAACAGTGTATCAGACTGAAGAGGAGCTACTGTTCTTGTCAGTTTCCTAAGCAGAGTTGAACGAGATATGGCCCGTATGTGTAGGAAGCACAGTTCTTATGTTCTGAGCAAGCTCACTATTCTGGCCCTATAGGAAACACAGTAGAGTAGAAGAGTGCTCTTTTCTCTAAAGCAGAGTGTGTTTATTGTAAGGTGAGCTAGCTTTTGTTTCCCAGTTCTAAATGGTGTTGAATCACATGCAGTTTCTGATCCTACGAGCAAGAGTTGTTTTCTGGTATGAAGAGTCACTATTGTGCTGCCATTGCCGTACACAGGACAAACAGCACTGGTGTCTGTTCCCAGCAATTACAGTGTATTGGACTGAAGAGGATCTACTGTTCTTGTCAGGTTCCTAAGCAGAATTGAACTAGATATGGCCGTGTGTGTAGGAAGCACAGTTCTTTTGTTCTGAGCAAGCTCACTGTTCTGGCCCTATAGGAAACACAGTAGAGTAGAAGAGTGCTCTTTTCTCAAAAGCAGAGTGTGTTTCTTGTAAGGCGAGCTAGCATTTGTTTCCCAGTCCTAAATGGAGTGGAATCACATGCAGTTTCTGGTCCTACGAGCAAGAGTTGTTTTCTGGTAAGAAGAGACACTATTGCACTGCCATTGCCATACACAGGACAAATAGCAATGGCGTCTGTTCCCAACAAGTACAGTGTATTGGACTGAAGAGGATCTACTGTTCTTGTCAGGTTCCTAAGCAGACCTGAATTAGATATGCCCGTGTGTGTAGGAAGCCCAGTTTTTTTGTTCTGAGCAAGCTCACTGTTCGGAACACATAGGAAACACAGTAGAGTAGAAGAGTTCTCTTTTCTCAAAAGCAGAGTGTGTTTCATGTAAGGCGAGCTAGCATTTTTTTCCCAGTTCAAATGGAGTTGAATCACATGCAGTTTCTGGTACTAGGAGCAAGGGATGTTTTCTGGTAAGAAGAGTCACTATTGCGCTGCCATTGCCATACACAGGACAAATAGCACTGGCGTCTGTTCCCAGCAAGTACAGTGTATTGGACTGAAGAGAATCTAATGTTCTTGCCAGGTTCCTAAGCAGACTTGAACTAGATATGGCCGTGTGTGTAGGAAGCACAGTTTTTTTGTTCTGAGCAAGCTCACTGTTCGGAACACATAGGAAACACAGTAGAGTAGAAGAGTGCTCTTTTCTCAAAAGCAGAGTGTGTTTCATGTAAGGCGAGCTAGCATTTTTTTCCCAGTCCTCAATGGAGTTGAGTCACATGCCGTTTTTTGTCCTATGAGCAAGAGTTTTTTTCTGGTAAGACGAGTCACTATTGTGCTCCAATGCCATACACAGTGCAAATAGCACTCGCGTCTGTTCCCCGCAAGTACAGTGTATCGGACTGAAGAGGAGCTACTGTTCTTGTTTGTTTCCTAAGCAGAGTTTAATTACATATGGCCCGTGTGTGTAGAAAGCACAGTTCTTTTGTTCTGAGCAAGCTCACTGTTCGGACCCCATAGGAAACACAGTAGAGTAGAAGAGTGCTCTTTTCTCAAAAGCAGAGTGTGTTTCTTGTAAGGCGAGCTAGCATTTGTTTCCCAGTCCTAAATGGAGTTGAATCACATGCAGTTTCTGGTCCTAAGAGCAAGAGTTGTTTTCTGGTAAGGAAAGTCAGTATTGCACTCCCATTGCCATACACAGTGCAAATAGCACTCGCGTCTGTTCCCAGCAATTACAGTGTAGCAGACTGAAGAGGAGCTACTGCTCTTGTCAGTTTCCTAAGCAGAGTTGAACTAGTTATGGCCCGTGTGTAGGAAGCACAGTTCTTTTGTTCTGAGCAAGCTCATTGTTCTGGCCCTATAGGAAACACAGTAGAGTAGAAGAGTGCTCTTTTCTCAAAAGCAGAGTGTGTTTTTTGTTAGGCGAGCTTGCATTTGTTTCCCAGTCCTAAATGGAGTGGAATCACATGCAGTTTCTGATCCTATGAGCAAGAGTTGTTTTCTGGTAAGGAAAGTCACTATTGCGCTCCCATTGCCATACACAGTGCAAATAGCACATGCGTCTGTTCCCAGCAATTACAGTGTATTGGACTGAAGAGGAGCTACTGTTCTTGTCAGGTTCCTAAGCAGAGTTCAACTAGATATGGCCCGTGTGTGTATGAAGCACATTTCTTATGTTCTGAGCAAGCTCACTGCTCTGGCCCCATAGGAAACACAGTAGAGTAGAAGAGTGCTCTTTTCTCAAAAGCAGAGTGTGTTTCTTGTAAGGCGAGCTAGCGTTTGTTTCCCAGTCCTAAATGGAGTTGAGTCACATGCAGTTTTTTGTCCTACGAGCAAGAGTTTTTTTCTGGTAAGACGAGTCACTATTGTGTTCCAATTGCCATACACAGTGCAAATAGCACTCGCGTCTGTTCCCAGCAAGTACAGTGTATCGGACTGAAGAGGAGCTACTGTTCTTGTCAGTTTCCTAAGCAGAGTTGAACTAGATATGGCCCGTGTGTGTAGGAAGCACAGTTCTTTTGTTCTGAGCAAGCTCACTGTTCTGGCCCTATTGGAAACACAGTAGAGTAGAAGAGTGCTCTTTTCTCAAAAGCAGAGTGTGTTTTTGTAAGGCGATCTAGCATTTGTTTCCTAGTCCTAAATGGAGTTGAATCACATGCAGTTTCTGGTCCTACAAGCGAGTTGTTTTCTGGTAAGAAGAGTCACTATTGCGCTGCCATTGCCATACACAGGACAAATAGCACTGGCGTCTGTTCCCAGCAAGTACAGTGTATTGGACTGAAGAGGATCTACTGTTCTTGTCAGGTTCCTAAGCAGACTTGAACTACATATGGCCGTGTGTGTAGGAAGCACAGTTTTTTTGTTCTGAGCAAGCTCACTGTTCGGAACACATAGGAAACAAAGTAGAGTAGAAGAGTGCTCTTTTCTCAAAAGCAGAGTGTGTTTCTTGGAAGTCGAGCTAGCGTTTGTTTCCTGTCCTAAATGGAGTTGAGTCACATGCAGTTTTTTGTCCAACGAGCAAGAGTTATTTTCTGGTAAGACAAGTCACTATTGTGCTCCAATGCCATACACAGTGCAAATAGCACTCGCGTCTGTTACCCGCAAGTACAGTGTATTGGACTGAAGAGGAGCTACTGTTCTCGTCAGTTTCCTAAGCAGAGTTTAATTAGATATGGCCCGTGTGTGTAGAAAGCACAGTTCTTTTGTTCTGAGCAAGCTCACTGTTCGGACCCCATAGGAAACACAGTAGAGTAGAAGAGTGCTCTTTTCTCAAAAGCAGAGTGTGTTTCTTGTAAGGCGAGCTAGCATTTCTTTCCCAGTCCTAAATGGAGTTGAATCACATGCAGTTTCTGGTCCTACGAGCAAGAGTTGTTTTCTGGTAAGGAAAGTCACTATTGCGCTCCCATTGCCATACACAGTGCAAATAGCACTCGCGTCTGTTCTCAGCAAGTACAGTGTATCGGACTGAAGAGGAGCTACTGTTCTTGTCAGTTTCCTAAGCAGAGTTGAACTAGATATGGCCCGTGTGTGTAGGAAGCACAGTTCTTATGTTCTGAGCAAGCTCACTGCTCTGGCCCCATAGGAAACACAGTAGAGTAGAAGAGTGCTCTTTTCTCTAAAGCAGAGTGTGTTTCTTGTAAGGCGAGCTGGCATTTGTTTCCCAGTCCTAAATGGAGTTGAGTCACATGCAGTTTTTTGTCCTACGAGCAAGAGTTTTTTTCTGGTAAGATGAGTCACTTTTGTGCTCCAATTGCCATACACAGTGCAAATAGCACTCGTGTCTGTTCCCAGCAAGTACAGTGTATCGGACTGAAGAGGAGCTACTGTTCTTGTCAGTTTCCTAAGCAGAGTTGAACTAGATATGGCCCGTGTGTGTAGGAAGCACAGTTCTTTTGTTCTGAGCAAGCTCACTGTTCTGGCCCTATTGGAAACACAGTAGAGTAGAAGAGTGCTCTTTTCTCAAAAGCAGAGTGTGTTTTTGTAAGGCGATCTAGCATTTGTTTCCTAGTCCTAAATGGAGTTGAATCACATGCAGTTTCTGGTCCTACAAGCGAGTTGTTTTCTGGTAAGAAGAGTCACTATTGCGCTGCCATTGCCATACACAGGACAAATAGCACTGGCGTCTGTTCCCAGCAAGTACAGTGTATTGGACTGAAGAGGATCTACTGTTCTTGTCAGGTTCCTAAGCAGACTTGAACTACATATGGCCGTGTGTGTAGGAAGCACAGTTTTTTTGTTCTGAGCAAGCTCACTGTTCGGAACACATAGGAAACAAAGTAGAGTAGAAGAGTGCTCTTTTCTCAAAAGCAGAGTGTGTTTCTTGGAAGTCGAGCTAGCGTTTGTTTCCTGTCCTAAATGGAGTTGAGTCACATGCAGTTTTTTGTCCAACGAGCAAGAGTTATTTTCTGGTAAGACAAGTCACTATTGTGCTCCAATGCCATACACAGTGCAAATAGCACTCGCGTCTGTTACCCGCAAGTACAGTGTATTGGACTGAAGAGGAGCTACTGTTCTCGTCAGTTTCCTAAGCAGAGTTTAATTAGATATGGCCCGTGTGTGTAGAAAGCACAGTTCTTTTGTTCTGAGCAAGCTCACTGTTCGGACCCCATAGGAAACACAGTAGAGTAGAAGAGTGCTCTTTTCTCAAAAGCAGAGTGTGTTTCTTGTAAGGCGAGCTAGCATTTCTTTCCCAGTCCTAAATGGAGTTGAATCACATGCAGTTTCTGGTCCTACGAGCAAGAGTTGTTTTCTGGTAAGGAAAGTCACTATTGCGCTCCCATTGCCATACACAGTGCAAATAGCACTCGCGTCTGTTCTCAGCAAGTACAGTGTATCGGACTGAAGAGGAGCTACTGTTCTTGTCAGTTTCCTAAGCAGAGTTGAACTAGATATGGCCCGTGTGTGTAGGAAGCACAGTTCTTATGTTCTGAGCAAGCTCACTGCTCTGGCCCCATAGGAAACACAGTAGAGTAGAAGAGTGCTCTTTTCTCTAAAGCAGAGTGTGTTTCTTGTAAGGCGAGCTGGCATTTGTTTCCCAGTCCTAAATGGAGTTGAGTCACATGCAGTTTTTTGTCCTACGAGCAAGAGTTTTTTTCTGGTAAGATGAGTCACTTTTGTGCTCCAATTGCCATACACAGTGCAAATAGCACTCGTGTCTGTTCCCAGCAAGTACAGTGTATCGGACTGAAGAGGAGCTACTGTTCTTGTCAGTTGCCTAAGCAGAGTTGAACTAGATATTGCCTGTGTGTGTAGGAAGCACAGTTCTTTTGTTCTAAGCAAGCTCACTGTTCGGAGCCAATAGGAAACACAGTAGAGTAGAAGAGTGCTCTTTTCTCAAAAGCAAAGTGTGTTCTTGTAAGGCGAGCTAGCATTTGTTTCCTAGTCCTAAATGGAGTTGAATCACATGCAGTTTCTCGTCCTACGAGCAAGGGTTGTTTTCTGGTAAGAAGAGTCATTATTGTGCTGCCATTGCCATACACAGGACAAATAGCACTGGCGTCTGTTCCCAGCAAGTACAGTGTATTGGACTGAAGAGGATCTACGGTTCTTGTCAGGTTCCTAAGCAGACTTGAACTAGATATGGCCGTGTGTGTAGGAAGCACAGTTTTTTTGTTCTGAGCAAGCTCATTGTTCGGAACACATAGGAAACACAGTAGAGTAGAAGAGTGCTCTTTTCTCAAAAGCAGAGTGTGTTTCTTGGAAGTCGAGCTAGCGTTTGTTTCCCAGTCCTAAATGGAGTTGAGTCACATGCAGTTTTTTGTCCAAAGAGCAAGAGTTATTTTCTGGTAAGACAAGTCACTATTGTGCTCCAATGCCATACACAGTGAAAATAGCACTCGCGTCTGTTCCCCGCAAATACAGTGTATTGGACTGAAGAGGAGCTACTGTTCTTGTTTGTTTCCTAAGCAGAGTTGAATTAGATATGGCCCGTGTGTGTAGAAAGCACAGTTCTTTTTTTCTGAGCAAGCTCAATGTTCGGACCCCATAGGAAACACAGTAGAGTAGAAGAGTGCTCTTTTCTCAAAAGCAGAGTGTGTTTCTTGTAAGGCGAGCTAGCATTTCTTTCCCAGTCCTAAATGGAGTTGAATCACATGCAGTTTCTGGTCCTACGAGCAAGAGTTGTTTTCTGGTAAGGAAAGTCACTATTGCGCTCCCATTGCCATACACAGTGCAAATAGCACTCGCGTCTGTTCCCAGCAAGTACAGTGTATCGGACTGAAGAGGAGCTACTGTTCTTTTCAGTTTCCTAAGCAGAGTTGACCTAGTTATGGCCCGTGTGTAGGAAGCACAGTTCTTTTGTTCTGAGCAAGCTCACTGTTCTGGCCCTATAGGAAACACAGTAGAGTAGAAGAGTGCTCTTTTCTCAAAAGCAGAGTGTGTTTCTTGTAAGGCGAGCTAGCATTTGTTTCCCAGTCCTAAATGGAGTGGAATCACATGCAGTTTCTGGTCCTACGAGCAAGAGTTGTTTTCTGGTAAGGAAAGTCACTATTGCGCTCCCATTGCCATACACAGTGCAAATAGCACATGCGTCTGTTCCCAGCAATTACAGTGTATTGGACTGAAGAGGATCTACTGTTCTTGTCAGGTTCCTAAGCAGAATTGAACTAGATATGGCCATGTGTGTAGGAAGCACAATTCTTTTGTTCTGAGCAAGCTCACTGTTCGGACCCCATAGGAAACACAGTAGAGTAGAAGAGTCCTCTTTTCTCAAAAGCAGAGTGTGTTTCTTGTAAGTCGAGCTAGCGTTCGTTTCCCAGTCCTCAATGGAGTTGAGTCACATGCAGTTTTTTGTCCTGCGAGCAAGAGTTTTTTTCTCGTAAGACGAGTCACTATTGTGCTCCAATTCCATACACAGTGCAAATAGCACTCGCGTCTGTTCCCCGCAAATACAGTGTATCGGACTGAAGAGGAGCTACTGTTCTTGTTTGTTTCCTAAGCAGAGTTGAACTAGATATGGCCCGTGTGTGTAGAAAGCACAGTTCTTTTGTTCTGAGCAAGCTCACTGTTCGGACCCCATAGGAAACACAGTAGAGTAGAAGAGTGCTCTTTTCTCTAAAGCAGAGTGTGTTTCTTGTAAGGCGAGCTAGTGTTTGTTTCCCAGTCCTAAATGGAGTTGAGTCACTTGCAGTTTTTTGTCCTACAAGCAAGAGTTGCTTTCTGGTAAGACGAGTCACTATTGTGCTAAAATTGCCATACACAGTGCAAATAGCACTCGCGTCTGTTCCCCGCAAGTAAAGTGTATTGGACTGAAGAGGAGCTACTGTTCTTGTCAGTTTCATAAGCAGAGTTGAACTAGATATGGCCCGTGTATGTAGGAAGCACAGTTCTTTTGTTCTGAGCAAGCTCACTGTTCGAACCCCATAGGAAACACAGTAGAGTAGAAGAGTGCTCTTTTCTCAAAAGCAGAGTGTGTTTCATGTAAGGCGAGCTAGCATTTGTTTCCCAGTCCTAAATGGAGTTGAATCACATGCAGTGTCTGGTCCTACGAGCAAGAGTTGTTTTCTGGTAAGGAAAGTCACTATTGTGCTCCTATTGCCATCCACAGTACAAATAGCACTCGCGTCTTTTCCCAGCAAGTACAGTGTATTGGACTGAAGAGGAGCTACTGTTCTTGTCAGTTTCATAAGCAGAGTTCAACTAGATATGGCCCGTGTGTAGGAAGCACAGTTCTTATGTTCTGAGCAAGCTCACTGTTCTGGCCCTATAGGAAACACAGTAGAGTAGAAGAGTGCTCTTTTCTCTAAAGCCGAGTGTGTTTCTTGTAAGGCGAGCTAGCGTTTGTTTCCCAATCCTAAATGGAGTTGAATCACATGCAGTTTCTGGTCCTACGAGCAAGAGTTGTTTTCTGGTAAGAAGAGTCACTATTGTGCTCCCATTGACATACACAGTGCAAATAGCACTCGCGTCTCTTTCCAGCAAGTACAGTGTATCGGACTAAAGAGGAGCTACTGTTCTTGTCAGTTTCCTATGCATATTTGAACTAGATATGGCCGTGTGAGTAGGAAGCACAGTTTTTTTGTTCTGAGCAAGCTCACTGTTCGGAACACATAGGAAACACAGTAGAGTAGAAGAGTGCTCTTTTCTCAAAAGCAGAGTGTGTTTCTTGGAAGTCGAGCTAGCGTTTGTTTCCCAGTTAAATGGAGTTGAGTCACATGCAGTTTTTTGTCCTACTAGCAAGAGTTGTTTTCTGGTAAGAGAAGTCACTATTGCGCTCCATTTGCCATACACAGTGCAAATAGCACTCGCGTCTGTTCCCTGCAAGTACAGTGTATTGGACGGAAGAGGAGCTATTGTTCTTTTCAGTTTCCTAAGCAGAGTTGAACTAGATATGGCCCATGTGTTTAGGAAGCACAGTTCTTTTGTTCTGAGCAAGCTCACTGTTCGGACCCCATAGGAAACACAGTAGAGTAGAAGAGTGCTCTTTTCTCAAAAGCAGAGTGTGTTTCTTGTAAGGCGAGCTAGCATTTGTTTCCCAGTGCTAAATGGAGTTGAATCACATGCAGTTTCTGGTCCTACGAGCAAGAGTTGTTTTCTGGTAAGGGAAGTCACTATTGCGCTCCCATTGCCATACACAGTGCAAATAGCACTGGCGTCTGTTCCCAGCAAGTACAGTGTATCGAACTGAAGAGGAGCTACTGTTCTTGTCAGTTTCCTAAGCACAGTTGAACTAGTTATGGCCTGTGTGTAGGAAGCACAGTTCTTTTGTTCTGAGAAAGCTCACTGTTCTGGCCCTATAGGAAACACAATAGAGTAGAAGAGTGCTCTTTTCCCTAAAGCAGAGTGTGTTTCTTGTAAGGCGAGCTAGCGTTTGTTTCCCAGTCCTAAATGGAGTTGAATCACATGCAGCTTCTAGTCCTACGAGCATGAGTTGTTTTATGGTAAGAAGAGTCACTATTGCACTGCCATTGCCATACACAGGACAAATAGCACTGGCGTCTGTTCCCAGCAAGTACAGTGTATTGTACAGAAGAGGATCTACTGTTCCTGTCAGGTTCCTAAGCAGACTTGAACTAGATATGGCCGTGTGTGCAGGAAGCACAGTTCTTTTGTTCTGAGCAAGATCACTGTTCGGACACCATAGGAAACACAGTAGAGTAGAAGAGTGCTCTTTATTCAAAAGCAGAGTGTGTCTTGTAAGGCGAGCTAGCGTTTGTTTCCCAGTCCTAAATGGAATTGAATCACATGCAGTTTCTTGTCCTAAGAGCAAGAGTTGTTTTCAGGTAAGGAAAGTCACTATTGCGCTCCCCATGCCATACATAGTGCAAATAGCTCTCGCGTCTGTTCCCAGCAAGTACAGTGTATCGGACTGAAGAGGAGCTACTGTCTTGTCAGTTTCCTAAGCAGAGTTCAACTAGATATGGCCCGTGTGTGTAGGAAGCACCGTTCTTATGTTCTGAGCAAGCTCACTGTTCTGGCACTATAGGAAACACAGTAGAGTAGAAGAGTGCTCTTTTCTCAAAAGCAGAGTGTGTTTTTGTAAGGCGAGCTAGCGTTTGTTTCCTAGTCCTAAATGGAGTTGAATCACATGCAGTTTCTGGTCCTACGAACAAGAGTTTTTTTCTGGTAAGGAAAGTCACTATTGCGCTCCCATTGCCCTACACAAGGCAAATAGCACTCGCGTCTTTTCCCAGCAAGTACAGTGTATTGGACTTAATAGGAGCTACAGTTCTTGTCAGTTTCCTACGCAGAGTTGAACTAGATATGGCGCGTGTGTGTAGGAAGTACAGTTCTTTTTTTCTGAGCAAGCTCACTGTTCTGTCCCTATAGGAAACACAGTAGAGTAGAAGAGTGCTGTTTTCTCAAAAGCAGAGTGTGTTTCTTTTAAAGCGAGCTAGAGTTTGTTTCCCAGTCCTAAATGGAGTGGAATCACATGCAGTTTCTTGTCTTACGAGCAAGAGTTGTTTTCTGGTAAGAAGAGTCACTATTGCGCTGCCATTGCCATACACAGGACAAAAAGCACTGGCGTCTGTTCCTAGCAAGTATAGTGTATTGGACTGAAGAGGATCTACTGTTCTTGTCAGGTTCCTAAGCAGACTTGAACTAGATATGGCCGTGTGTGTAGGAAGCACAGTTCTTTTGTTCTGAGCAAGCTCACTATTCGGACACCATAGGAAACACAGTATTGTAGAAGAGTGCTCTTTACTCAAAAGCAGAGTGTGTTTCTTGTAAGGCGAGCTAGCGTTTGTTTCCCAGTCCTAAATGGAGTTGAATCTCATGCAGTTTCTGGTCCTAAGAGCAAGAGTTGTTTTCTGGTAAGGAAAGTCACTATTGCGATCCCCTTGCCATACATAGTGCAAATAGCTCTCGCGTCTATTCCCAGCAAGTACAGTGTATCGGACTGAAGAGGAGCTACTTTTCTTGTCAATTTCCTAAGCAGAGTTGAACTAGACATGGCCCGTGTGTGTAGGAAGCACAGTTCTTATGTTCTGAACAAGCTCACTGTTCTGGCCCTATTGGAAACACAGTAGTGTAGAAGAGTGCTCTTTTCTCAAAAGCAGAGTGTGTTTTTGTAAGGCGAGCTAGCGTTTGTTTCCTAGTCCTAAATGGAGTTGAATCACATGCAGTTTCTGGTCCTACGAAAAAGAGCTGTTTTCTGGTAAGGAAAGTCACTATTGCGTTCCCATTGCCCTACACAAGTCAAATAGCACTCGCGTCTTTTCCCAGCAAGTACAGTGTATTGGACTGAATAGGAGCTACTGTTCTTGTCAGTTTCCTAAGCAGAGTTGAACTAGATATGGTCCGTGTGTGTAGGAATCACAGTTCTTTTGTTCTGAACAAGCTCACTGTTTGGACCACATAGGAAACACAGTAGAGTAGAAGAGTGCTCTTTTCTCTAAAGCAGAGTGTGTTTCTTGTAAGGCGAGCTAGCGTTTGTTTCCCAGTCCTAAATGGAGTTGAGTCACATGCAGTTTTTTGTCCTACGAGCAAGAGTTTTTTTCTGGTAAGACGAGTCACTATTGTGTTCCAATTGCCATACACAGTGCAAATAGCACTCGCGTCTGTTCCCAGCAAGTACAGTGTATCGGACTGAAGAGGAGCTACTGTTCTTGTCAGTTTCCTAAGCAGAGTTGAACTAGATATGGCCCGTGTGTGTAGGAAGCACAGTTCTTTTGTTCTGAGCAAGCTCACTGTTCTGGCACTATTGGAAACACAGTAGAGTAGAAGAGTGCTCTTTTCTCAAAAGCAGAGTGTGTTTTTGTAAGGCGATCTAGCATTTGTTTCCTAGTCCTAAATGGAGTTGAATCACATGCAGTTTCTGGTCCTACAAGCGAGTTGTTTTCTGGTAAGAAGAGTCACTATTGCGCTGCCATTGCCATACACAGGAGAAATAGCACTGGCGTCTGTTCCCAGCAAGTACAGTGTATTGGACTGAAGAGGATCTACTGTTCTTGTCAGGTTCCTAAGCAGACTTGAACTACATATGGCCGTGTGTGTAGGAAGCACAGTTTTTTTGTTCTGAGCAAGCTCACTGTTCGGAACACATAGGAAACAAAGTAGAGTAGAAGAGTGCTCTTTTCTCAAAAGCAGAGTGTGTTTCTTGGAAGTCGAGCTAGCGTTTGTTTCCTGTCCTAAATGGAGTTGAGTCACATGCAGTTTTTTGTCCAACGAGCAAGAGTTGTTTTCTGGTAAGACAAGTCACTATTGTGCTCCAATGCCATACACAGTGCAAATAGCACTCGCGTCTGTTACCCGCAAGTACAGTGTATTGGACTGAAGAGGAGCTACTGTTCTCGTCAGTTTCCTAAGCAGAGTTTAATTAGATATGGCCCGTGTGTGTAGAAAGCACAGTTCTTTTGTTCTGAACAAGCTCACTGTTCGGACCCCATAGGAAACACAGTAGAGTAGAAGAGTGCTCTTTTCTCAAAAGCAGAGTGTGTTTCTTGTAAGGCGAGCTAGCATTTCTTTCCCAGTCCTAAATGGAGTTGAATCACATGCAGTTTCTGGTCCTACGAGCAAGAGTTGTTTTCTGGTAAGGAAAGTCACTATTGCGCTCCCATTGCCATACACAGTGCAAATAGCACTCGCGTCTGTTCTCAGCAAGTACAGTGTATCGGACTGAAGAGGAGCTACTGTTCTTGTCAGTTTCCTAAGCAGAGTTGAACTAGATATGGCCCGTGTGTGTAGGAAGCACAGTTCTTATGTTCTGAGCAAGCTCACTGCTCTGGCCCCATAGGAAACACAGTAGAGTAGAAGAGTGCTCTTTTCTCTAAAGCAGAGTGTGTTTCTTGTAAGGCGAGCTAGCATTTGTTTCCCAGTCCTAAATGGAGTTGAGTCACATGCAGTTTTTTGTCCTACGAGCAAGAGTTTTTTTCTGGTAAGATGAGTCACTTTTGTGCTCCAATTGCCATACACAGTGCAAATAGCACTCGTGTCTGTTCCCAGCAAGTACAGTGTATCAGACTGAAGAGGAGCTACTGTTCTTGTCAGTTGCCTAAGCAGAGTTGAACTAGATATGGCCTGTGTGTGTAGGAAGCACAGTTCTTTTGTTCTAAGCAAGCTCACTGTTCGGAGCCAATAGGAAACACAGTAGAGTAGAAGAGTGCTCTTTTCTCAAAAGCAAAGTGTGTTCTTGTAAGGCGAGCTAGCCTTTGTTTCCTAGTCCTAAATGGAGTTGAATCACATGCAGTTTCTCGTCCTACGAGCAAGGGTTGTTTTCTGGTAAGAAGAGTCATTATTGTGCTGCCATTGCCATACACAGGACAAATAGCACTGGCGTCTGTTCCCAGCAAGTACAGTGTATTGGACTGAAGAGGATCTACGGTTCTTGTCAGGTTCCTAAGCAGACTTGAACTAGATATGGCCGTGTGTGTAGGAAGCACAGTTTTTTTGTTCTGAGCAAGCTCATTGTTTGGAACACATAGGAAACACAGTAGAGTAGAAGAGTGCTCTTTTCTCAAAAGCAGAGTGTGTTTCTTGGAAGTCGAGCTAGTCTTTGTTTCCCAGTCCTAAATGGAGTTGAGTCACATGCAGTTTTTTGTCCAAAGAGCAAGAGTTATTTTCTGGTAAGACAAGTCACTATTGTGCTCCAATGCCATACACAGTGAAAATAGCACTCGCGTCTGTTCCCAGCAAGTAGAGTGTATCGGACTGAAGAGGAGCTACTGTTCTTGTCAGTTTCCTAAGCAGACTTGAACTAGATATGGCCATGTGTGTAGGAAGCACAGTTTTTTTGTTCTGAGCAAACTCACTTTTCGGAACACATAGGAAACACAGTAGAGTAGAAGAGTGCTCTTTTCTCAAAAGCAGAGTGTGTTTCTTATAAGGCGAGCTAGCGTTTGTTTCCCAGTCGTAAATGGAGTTGAGTCACATGCAGTTTTTTGTCCTACGAGCAAGAGTTGTTTTCTTGTAAGACAAGTCACTATTGTGCTCCAATTGCCATACACAGTGCAAATAGCACTTGCGCCTGTTCCCCGCAAGTACAGTGTATTGGACTGAAGAGGAGCTACTGTTCTTGTTTGTTTCCTAAGCAGAGTTGAACTAGATATGGCCCGTGTGTGTAGGAGGCACAGTACTTTTGTTCTGAGCAAGCTCACTGTTCGGACCCCATAGGAAACACAGTAGAGTAGAATAGTGCTCTTTTCTCAAAAGCAGAGTGTCTTTCATGTAAGGCGAGTTGGCACTTGTTTCCCAGTCCTAAATGGAGTTGAATCACATGCAGTTTTTGGTCCTATGAGCAAGAGTTGTTTTCTGGTAAGGAAAGTCACTATTGCGCTCCCATTGCCATACACAGTGCAAATAGCACTCGCGTCTGTTCCCAGCAAGTACAGTGTATCGGACTGAAGAGGAGCTACTGTTCTTGTCAGTTTCCTAAGCAGAGTTGAACTAGATATGGCCGTGTGTGTAGGAAGCACAGTTCTTTTGTTCTGAGCAAGCTCACTGTTCTGGCCCTATAGGAAACACGGTAGAGTAGAAGAGTGCTCTTTTCTCTAAAGCAGAGTGTGTTTCTTGTAAGGTGAGCTAGCTTTTGTTTCCCAGTCCTAAATGGAGTTGAATCACATGCAGTTTCTGGTCCTACAAGCAGGAGTTGTTTTCTGGTAAGAAGAGTCACTATTGCGCTGCCATTGCCATACACAGGACAAATAGCGCTGGCGTCTGTTCCCACCAAGTACAGTGTATTGGACTGAAGAGGATCTACTGTTCTTGTCAGGTTCCTAAGCAGAATTGAACTAGATATGGCCGTGTGTGTAGGAAGCACAATTCTTTTGTTCTGAGCAAGCTCACTGTTCGGACCCCATAGGAAACACAGTAGAGTAGAAGAGTCCTCTTTTCTCAAAAGCAGAGTGTGTTTCTTGTAAGTCGAGCTAGCGTTCGTTTCCCAGTCCTCAATGGAGTTGAGTCACATGCAGTTTTTTGTCCTACGAGCAAGAGTTTTTTTCTCGTAAGACGAGTCACTATTGTGCTCCAATTCCATACACAGTGCAAATAGCACTCGCGTCTGTTCCCCGCAAATACAGTGTATCGGACTGAAGAGGAGCTACTGTTCTTGTTTGTTTCCTAAGCAGAGTTGAACTAGATATGGCCCGTGTGTGTAGAAAGCACAGTTCTTTTGTTCTGAGCAAGCTCACTGTTCGGACCCCATAGGAAACACAGTAGAGTAGAAGAGTGCTATTTTCTCTAAAGCAGAGTGTGTTTCTTGTAAGGCGAGCTAGTGTTTGTTTCCCAGTCCTAAATGGAGTTGAGTCACTTGCAGTTTTTTGTCCTACAAGCAAGAGTTGCTTTCTGGTAAGACGAGTCACTATTGTGCTAAAATTGCCATACACAGTGCAAATAGCACTCGCGTCTGTTCCCCGCAAGTAAAGTGTATTGGACTGAAGAGGAGCTACTGTTCTTGTCAGTTTCATAAGCAGAGTTGAACTAGATATGGCCCGTGTATGTAGGAAGCACAGTTCTTTTGTTCTGAGCAAGCTCACTGTTCGAACCCCATAGGAAACACAGTAGAGTAGAAGAGTGCTCTTTTCTCAAAAGCAGGGTGTGTTTCATGTAAGGCGAGCTAGCATTTGTTTCCCAGTCCTAAATGGAGTTGAATCACATGCAGTGTGTGGTCCTACGAGCAAGAGTTGTTTTCTGGTAAGGAAAGTCACTATTGTGCTCCTATTGCCATCCACAGTACAAATAGCACTCGCGTCTTTTCCCAGCAAGTACAGTGTATTGGACTGAAGAGGAGCTACTGTTCTTGTCAGTTTCATAAGCAGAGTTCAACTAGATATGGCCCGTGTGTAGGAAGCACAGTTCTTATGTTCTGAGCAAGCTCACTGTTCTGGCCCTATAGGAAACACAGTAGAGTAGAAGAGTGCTCTTTTCTCTAAAGCCGAGTGTGTATCTTGTAAGGCGAGCTAGCGTTTGTTTCCCAATCCTAAATGGAGTTGAATCACATGCAGTTTCTGGTCCTACGAGCAAGAGTTGTTTTCTGGTAAGAAGAGTCACTATTGTGCTCCCATTGACATACACAGTGCAAATAGCACTCGCGTCTCTTTCCAGCAAGTACAGTGTATCGGACTAAAGAGGAGCTACTGTTCTTGTCAGTTTCCTATGCATATTTGAACTAGATATGGCCGTGTGAGTAGGAAGCACAGTTTTTTTGTTCTGAGCAAGCTCACTGTTCGGAACACATAGGAAACACAGTAGAGTAGAAGAGTGCTCTTTTCTCAAAAGCAGAGTGTGTTTCTTGGAAGTCGAGCTAGCGTTTGTTTCCCAGTTAAATGGAGTTGAGTCACATGCAGTTTTTTGTCCTACGAGCAAGAGTTGTTTTCTGGTAAGAGAAGTCACTATTGCGCTCCATTTGCCATACACAGTGCAAATAGCACTCGCGTCTGTTCCCTGCAAGTACAGTGTATTGGACGGAAGAGGAGCTATTGTTCTTTTCAGTTTCCTAAGCAGAGTTGAACTAGATATGGCCCATGTGTTTAGGAAGCACAGTTCTTTTGTTCTGAGCAAGCTCACTGTTCGGACCCCATAGGAAACACAGTAGAGTAGAAGAGTGCTCTTTTCTCAAAAGCAGAGTGTGTTTCTTGTAAGGCGAGCTAGCATTTGTTTCCCAGTGCTAAATGGAGTTGAATCACATGCAGTTTCTGGTCCTACGAGCAAGAGTTGTTTTCTGGTAAGGGAAGTCACTATTGCGCTCCCATTGCCATACACAGTGCAAATAGCACTGGCGTCTGTTCCCAGCAAGTACAGTGTATCGAACTGAAGAGGAGCTACTGTTCTTGTCAGTTTCCTAAGCAGAGTTGAACTAGTTATGGCCTGTGTGTAGGAAGCACAGTTCTTTTGTTCTGAGAAAGCTCACTGTTCTGGCCCTATAGGAAACACAATAGAGTAGAAGAGTGCTCTTTTCCCTAAAGCAGAGTGTGTTTCTTGTAAGGCGAGCTAGCGTTTGTTTCCCATCCTAAATGGAGTTGAATCACATGCAGCTTCTAGTCCTACGAGCATGAGTTGTTTTATGGTAAGAAGAGTCACTATTGCACTGCCATTGCCATACACAGGACAAATAGCACTGGCGTCTGTTCCCAGCAAGTACAGTGTATTGTACAGAAGAGGATCTACTGTTCTTGTCAGGTTCCTAAGCAGACTTGAACTAGATATGGCCGTGTGTGCAGGAAGCACAGTTCTTTTGTTCTGAGCAAGATCACTGTTCGGACACCATAGGAAACACAGTAGAGTAGAAGAGTGCTCTTTACTCAAAAGCAGAGTGTGTCTTGTAAGGCGAGCTAGCGTTTGTTTCCCAGTCCTAAATGGAATTGAATCACATGCAGTTTCTTGTCCTAAGAGCAAGAGTTGTTTTCAGGTAAGGAAAGTCACTATTGCGCTCCCCATGCCATACATAGTGCAAATAGCTCTCGCGTCTGTTCCCAGCAAGTACAGTGTATCGGACTGAAGAGGAGCTACTGTCTTGTCAGTTTCCTAAGCAGAGTTCAACTAGATATGGCCCGTGTGTGTAGGAAGCACCGTTCTTATGTTCTGAGCAAGCTCACTGTTCGGACCCCATAGGAAACACAGTAGAGTAGAAGAGTGCTCTTTTCTCAAAAGCAGAGTGTGTTTCTTGTAAGGCGAGCTAGCATTTGTTTCCCAGTGCTAAATGGAGTTGAATCACATGCAGTTTCTGGTCCTACGAGCAAGAGTTGTTTTCTGGTAAGGGAAGTCACTATTGCGCTCCCATTGCCATACACAGTGCAAATAGCACTGGCGTCTGTTCCCAGCAAGTACAGTGTATCGAACTGAAGAGGAGCTACTGTTCTTGTCAGTTTCCTAAGCAGAGTTGAACTAGTTATGGCCTGTGTGTAGGAAGCACAGTTCTTTTGTTCTGAGAAAGCTCACTGTTCTGGCCCTATAGGAAACACAATAGAGTAGAAGAGTGCTCTTTTCCCTAAAGCAGAGTGTGTTTCTTGTAAGGCGAGCTAGCGTTTGTTTCCCAGTCCTAAATGGAGTTGAATCACATGCAGCTTCTAGTCCTACGAGCATGAGTTGTTTTATGGTAAGAAGAGTCACTATTGCACTGCCATTGCCATACACAGGACAAATAGCACTGGCGTCTGTTCCCAGCAAGTACAGTGTATTGTACAGAAGAGGATCTACTGTTCTTGTCAGGTTCCTAAGCAGACTTGAACTAGATATGGCCGTGTGTGCAGGAAGCACAGTTCTTTTGTTCTGAGCAAGATCACTGTTCGGACACCATAGGAAACACAGTAGAGTAGAAGAGTGCTCTTTATTCAAAAGCAGAGTGTGTCTTGTAAGGCGAGCTAGCGTTTGTTTCCCAGTCCTAAATGGAATTGAATCACATGCAGTTTCTTGTCCTAAGAGCAAGAGTTGTTTTCAGGTAAGGAAAGTCACTATTGCGCTCCCCATGCCATACATAGTGCAAATAGCTCTCGCGTCTGTTCCCAGCAAGTACAGTGTATCGGACTGAAGAGGAGCTACTGTCTTGTCAGTTTCCTAAGCAGAGTTCAACTAGATATGGCCCGTGTGTGTAGGAAGCACCGTTCTTATGTTCTGAGCAAGCTCACTGTTCTGGCACTATAGGAAACACAGTAGAGTAGAAGAGTGCTCTTTTCTCAAAAGCAGAGTGTGTTTTTGTAAGGCGAGCTAGCGTTTGTTTCCTAGTCCTAAATGGAGTTGAATCACATGCAGTTTCTGGTCCTACGAACAAGAGTTTTTTTCTGGTAAGGAAAGTCACTATTGCGCTCCCATTGCCCTACACAAGGCAAATAGCACTCGCGTCTTTTCCCAGCAAGTACAGTGTATTGGACTTAATAGGAGCTACAGTTCTTGTCAGTTTCCTACGCAGAGTTGAACTAGATATGGCGCGTGTGTGTAGGAAGTACAGTTCTTTTTTTCTGAGCAAGCTCACTGTTCTGTCCCTATAGGAAACACAGTAGAGTAGAAGAGTGCTGTTTTCTCAAAAGCAGAGTGTGTTTCTTTTAAAGCGAGCTAGAGTTTGTTTCCCAGTCCTAAATGGAGTGGAATCACATGCAGTTTCTTGTCTTACGAGCAAGAGTTGTTTTCTGGTAAGAAGAGTCACTATTGCGCTGCCATTGCCATACACAGGACAAAAAGCACTGGCGTCTGTTCCTAGCAAGTATAGTGTATTGGACTGAAGAGGATCTACTGTTCTTGTCAGGTTCCTAAGCAGACTTGAACTAGATATGGCCGTGTGTGTAGGAAGCACAGTTCTTTTGTTCTGAGCAAGCTCACTATTCGGACACCATAGGAAACACAGTATTGTAGAAGAGTGCTCTTTACTCAAAAGCAGAGTGTGTTTCTTGTAAGGCGAGCTAGCGTTTGTTTCCCAGTCCTAAATGGAGTTGAATCTCATGCAGTTTCTGGTCCTAAGAGCAAGAGTTGTTTTCTGGTAAGGAAAGTCACTATTGCGATCACCTTGCCATACATAGTGCAAATAGCTCTCGCATCTATTCCCAGCAAGTACAGTGTATCGGACTGAAGAGGAGCTACTTTTCTTGTCAGTTTCCTAAGCAGAGTTGAACTAGACATGGCCCGTGTGTGTAGGAAGCACAGTTCTTATGTTCTGAACAAGCTCACTGTTCTGGCCCTATTGGAAACACAGTAGTGTAGAAGAGTGCTCTTTTCTCAAAAGCAGAGTGTGTTTTTATAAGGCGAGCTAGCGTTTGTTTCCTAGTCCTAAATGGAGTTGAATCACATGCAGTTTCTGGTCCTACGAAAAAGAGCTGTTTTCTGGTAAGGAAAGTCACTATTGCGCTCCCATTGCCCTACACAAGTCAAATAGCACTCGCGTCTTTTCCCAGCAAGTACAGTGTATTGGACTGAATAGGAGCTACTGTTCTTGTCAGTTTCCTAAGCAGAGTTGAACTAGATATGGTCCGTGTGTGTAGGAATCACAGTTCTTTTGTTCTGAACAAGCTCACTGTTTGGACCACATAGGAAACACAGTAGAGTAGAAGAGTGCTCTTTTCTCTAAAGCAGAGTGTGTTTCTTGTAAGGCGAGCTAGCGTTTGTTTCCCAGTCCTAAATGGAGTGGAATCACATGCAGTTTCTGGTCCTATGAGCAAGAGTTGTTTTCTGGTAAGGAAATCACAATTGCGCTCCCATTGCCATACACAGTGCAAATAGCCCTCCCGTCTGTTCCCAGCAAGTACATTGTATTGGACCGAAGAGGAGCTACTGTTCTTCTCAGTTTCCTAAGCAGAGTTGAACTAGATATGGCCCGTGTGTGTAGGAAGTACAGTTCTTTTTTTCTGAGCAACCTCACTGTTCTGGCCCTATAGGAAACACAGTAGAGTAGAAGAGTGCTCTTTTCTCAAAAGCAGAGTGTGTTTCTTGGAAAGCGAGCTAGAGTTTATTTCCCAGTCCTAAATGGAGTTGAGTCCCATGCAGTTTCTGGTCCTACAAGCAAGAGTTGTTTTCTGGTAAGAAGAGTCACTATTGCGCTGCCATTGCCATACACAGGACAAATAGCACTGGCGTCTCTTCCCAGCAAGTACAGTGTATTGGACTGAAGAGGATCTACTGTTCTTGTCAGGTTCCTAAGCAGACTTGAACTAGATATGGCCGTGTGTGTAGGAAGCACAGTTTTTTTGTTTTGAGCAAGCTCACTTTTCGGAACACCTAGGAAACACAGTAGAGTAGAAGAGTGCTCTTTTCTCAAAAGCAGAGTGTGTGTCTTGGAAGTCGAGCTAGCGTTTGTTTCCCAGTCCTAAATGGAGTTGAGTCACATGCAGTTTTTTGTCCTACGAGCAAGAGTTGTTTTCTCGTAAGATAAGTCTCTATTGTGCTCCAATTGCCATACACAGTGCAAATAGCACTGGCGTCTGTTCCCCGCAAGTACAATGTATTGGAATGAAGATGAGCTACTGTTCTTGGACATTTCCTAAGCAGAGTTGAACTAGATATGGCCCGTGTGTGTAGGAAGCACAGTTCTTATGTTCTGAGCAAGCTCACTGTTCTGGCCCCAGAGGAAACACAGTAGAGTATAAGAGTGCTCTTTTCTCTAAAGCAGAGTGTGTTTCTTGTAAGGCGAGCTAGCGTTTGTTTCCCAGTCCTAAATGGAGTTGAGTCACTTGCAGTTTTTTGTCCTGTGAGCAAGAGTTGCTTTCTGTTAAGACGAGTCACTATTGTGCTAAAATTGCCATACACAGTGCAAATAGCACTCGCGTCTGTTCCCCGCAAGTAAAGTGTATTGGACTGAAGAGGAGCTACTGTTCTTGTCAGTTTCTTAAGCAGAGGTGAACTAGATATGGCCCGTGTATGTAGGAAGCACAGATCTTTTGTTCTGAGCAAGCTCACTGTTCGGACCCCATAGGAAACACAGTAGAGTAGAAGAGTGCTCTTTTCTCAAAAGCAGAGTGTGTTTCATGTAAGGCGAGCTAGCATTTGTTTCCCAGTCCTAAATGTAGTTGAATCACATGCAGTTTCTGGTCCTACGAGCAAGAGTTGTTTTCTGGTAAGGAAAGTCACTATTGTGCTCCTATTGCCATCCACAGTACAAATAGCACTCGCGTCTTTTCCCAGCAAGTACAGTTCATTGGACTGAAGAGGAGCTACTGTTCTTGTCAGTTTCATAAGCAGAGTTCAACTAGATATGGCCCGTGTGTAGGAAGCACAGTTCTTTTGTTCTGAGCAAGCTCACTGTTCTGGCCCTATAGGAAACACAGTAGAGTAGAAGAGTGCTCTTTTCTCTAAAGCCGAGTGTGTTTCTTGTAAGGCGAGCTAGCGTTTGTTTCCCAATCCTAAATGGAGTTGAATCACATGCAGTTTCTGGTCCTACGAGCAAGAGTTGTTTTCTGGTAAGAAGAGTCACTATTGTGCTCCCATTGACATACACAGTGCAAATAGCACTCGCGTCTCTTTCCAGCAAGTACAGTGTATCGGACTAAAGAGGAGCTACTGTTCTTGTCAGTTTCCTATGCATATTTGAACTAGATATGGCCGTGTGAGTAGGAAGCACAGTTTTTTTGTTCTGAGCAAGCTCACTGTTTGGAACACATAGGAAACACAGTAGAGTGGAAGAGTGCTCTTTTCTCAAAAGCAGAGTGTGTTTCTTGGAAGTCGAGCTAGCGTTTGTTTCCCAGTTAAATGGAGTTGAGTCACATGCAGTTTTTTGTCCTACGAGCAAGAGTTGTTTTCTGGTAAGAGAAGTCACTATTGCGCTCCATTTACCATACACAGTGCAAATAGCACTCGCGTCTGTTCCCTGCAAGTACAGTGTATTGGACGGAAGAGGAGCTATTGTTCTTTTCAGTTTCCTAAGCAGAGTTGAACTAGTTATGGCCTGTGTGTAGGAAGCACAGTTCTTTTGTTCTGAGAAAGCTCACTGTTCTGGCCCTATAGGAAACACAATAGAGTAGAAGAGTGCTCTTTTCCCTAAAGCAGAGTGTGTTTCCTGTAAGGCGAGCTAGCGTTTGTTTCCCAGACCTAAATGGAGTTGAATCACATGCAGCTTCTAGTCCTACGAGCAAGAGTTGTTTTATGGTAAGAAGAGTCACTATTGCACTGCCATTGCCATACACAGGACAAATAGCACTGGCGTCTGTTCCCAGCAAGTACAGTGTATTGTACAGAAGAGGATCTACTGTTCTTGTCAGGTTCCTAAGCAGACTTGAACTAGATATGGCCGTGTGTGCAGGAAGCACAGTTCTTTTGTTCTGAGCAAGATCACTGTTCGGACACCATAGGAAACACAGTAGAGTAGAAGAGTGCTCTTTACTCAAAAGCAGAGTGTGTTCTTGTAAGGCGAGCTAGCGTTTGTTTCCCAGTCCTAAATGGAGTTGAATCACATGCAGTTTCTTGTCCTAAGAGCAAGAGTTGTTTTCAGGTAAGGAAAGTCACTATTGCGCTCCCCTTGCCATACATAGTGCAAATAGCTCTCGCGTCTGTTCCCAGCAAGTACAGTGTATCAGACTGAAGAGGAGCTACTGTCTTGTCAGTTTCCTAAGCAGAGTTCAACTAGATATGGCCCGTGTGTGTAGGAAGCACCGTTCTTATGTTCTGAGCAAGCTCACTGTTCTGGCCCTATAGAAAACACAGTAGAGTAGAAGAGTGCTCTTTTCTCAAAAGCAGAGTGTGTTTTTGTAAGGCGAGCTAGCGTTTGTTTCCTAGTCCTAAATGGAGTTGAATCACATGCAGTTTCTGGTCCTACGAACAAGAGTTTTTTTCTGGTAAGGAAAGTCACTATTGCGCTCCCATTGCCCTACACAAGGCAAATAGCACTCGCGTCTTTTCCCAGCAAGTACAGTGTATTGGACTTAATAGGAGCTACAGTTCTTGTCAGTTTCCTACGCAGAGTTGAACTAGATATGGCCCGTGTGTGTAGGAAGTACAGTTCTTTTTTTCTGAGCAAGCTCACTGTTCTGTCCCTATAGGAAACACAGTAGAGTAGAAGAGTGCTGTTTTCTCAAAAGCAGAGTGTGTTTCTTTTAAAGCGAGCTAGAGTTTGTTTCCCAGTCCTAAATGGAGTGGAATCACATGCAGTTTCTTGTCTTACGAGCAAGAGTTGTTTTCTGGTAAGAAGAGTCACTATTGCGCTGCCATTGCCATACACAGGACAAAAAGCACTGGCGTCTGTTCCTAGCAAGTATAGTGTATTGGACTGAAGAGGATCTACTGTTCTTGTCAGGTTCCTAAGCAGACTTGAACTAGATATGGCCGTGTGTGTAGGAAGCACAGTTCTTTTGTTCTGAGCAAGCTCACTATTCGGACACCATAGGAAACACAGTATTGTAGAAGAGTGCTCTTTACTCAAAAGCAGAGTGTGTTTCTTGTAAGGCGAGCTAGCGTTTGTTTCCAAGTCCTAAATGGAGTTGAATCTCATGCAGTTTCTGGTCCTAAGAGCAAGAGTTGTTTTCTGGTAAGGAAAGTCACTATTGCGATCCCCTTGCCATACATAGTGCAAATAGCTCTCGCGTCTATTCCCAGCAAGTACAGTGTATCGGACTGAAGAGGAGCTACTTTTCTTGTCAGTTTCCTAAGCAGAGTTGAACTAGATATGGCCCGTGTGTGTAGGAAGCACAGTTCTTATGTTCTGAACAAGCTCACTGTTCTGGCCCTATTGGAAACACAGTAGTGTAGAAGAGTGCTCTTTTCTCAAAAGCAGAGTGTGTTTTTGTAAGGCGAGCTAGCGTTTGTTTCCTAGTCCTAAATGGAGTTGAATCACATGCAGTTTCTGGTCCTACGAAAAAGAGCTGTTTTCTGGTAAGGAAAGTCACTATTGCGCTCCCATTGCCCTACACAAGTCAAATAGCACTCGCGTCTTTTCCCAGCAAGTACAGTGTATTGGACTGAATAGGAGCTACTGTTCTTGTCAGTTTCCTAAGCAGAGTTGAACTAGATATGGTCCGTGTGTGTAGGAATCACAGTTCTTTTGTTCTGAACAAGCTCACTGTTTGGACCACATAGGAAACACAGTAGAGTAGAAGAGTGCTCTTTTCTCTAAAGCAGAGTGTGTTTCTTGTAAGGCGAGCTAGCGTTTGTTTCCCAGTCCTAAATGGAGTGGAATCACATGCAGTTTCTGGTCCTACAAGCAGGAGTTGTTTTCTGGTAAGAAGAGTCACTATTGCGCTGCCATTGCCATACACAGGACAAATAGCACTGGCGTCTGTTCCCAGCAAGTACAGTGTATTGGACTGAAGAGGAGCTACTGTTCTTGTCAGGTTCCTAAGCAGAATTGAACTAGATATGGCCGTGTGTGTAGGAAGCACAGTTCTTTTGTTCTGAGCAAGCTCACTGTTCGAACCCCATAGGAAACACAGTAGAGTAGAAGAGTGCTCTTTTCTCAAAAGCAGAGTGTGTTTCTTCTAAGTCGAGCTAGCGTTTGTTTCCCAGTCCTCAATGGAGTTGAGTCACATGCCGTTTTTTGTCCTATGAGCAAGAGTTTTTTTCTGGTAAGACGAGTCACTATTGTGCTCCAATGCCATACACAGTGCAAATAGCACTCGCGTCTGTTCCCCGCAAGTACAGTGTATCGGACTGAAGAGGAGCTACTGTTCTTGTTTGTTTCCTAAGCAGAGTTGAGCTAGATATGGCCCGTGTGTGTAGAAAGCACATTTCTTTTGTTCTGAGCAAGCTCACTGTTCAGACCCCATAGGAAACACAGTAGAGTAGAAGAGTGCTCTTTTCTCAAAAGCAGAGTGTGTTTCATGTAAGGCGAGCTAGCATTTGTTTCCCAGTCCTAAATGGAGTTGAATCACATGCAGTATCTGGTCCTACGAGCAAGAGTTGTTTTCTGGTAAGGAAAGTCACTATTGTGCTCCTATTGCCATCCACAGTACAAATAGCACTCGCGTATTTTCCCAGCAAGTACAGTGTATTGGACTGAAGAGGAGCTACTGTTCTTGTCAGTTTTATAAGCAGAGTTCATCTAGATATGGCCCGTGTGTAGGAAGCACAGTTCTTTTGTTCTGAGAAAGCTCACTGTTCTGGCCCTATAGGAAACACAATAGAGTAGAAGAGTGCTCTTTTCCCTAAAGCAGAGTGTGTTTCTTGTAAGGCGAGCTAGCGTTTGTTTCCCAGTCCTAAATGGAGTTGAATCACATGCAGTTTCTAGTCCTACGAGCAAGAGTTGTTTTATGGTAAGAAGAGTCACTATTGCACTGCCATTGCCATACACAGAACAAATAGCACTGGCGTCTGTTCCCAGCAAGTACAGTGTATTGTACAGAAGAGGATCTACTGTTCTTGTCAGGTTCCTAAGCAGAATTGACCTAGATATGGCCGTGTGTGTAGGAAGCACAGTTCTAATGTCCTGAGCAAGTTCACTCTTCTGGCTCTATAGGAAACACAGTAGAGTAGAAGAGTGCTCTTTTCTCAAAAGCAGAGTGTGTTTCTTGGAAGTCGAGCTAGCGTTTGTTTCCTAGTCCTAAATGGAGTTGAGTCACATGCAGTTTTTTGTCCTACGAGCAAGAGTTGTTTTCTGGTAAGACAAGTCACTATTGTGCTCCAATTGCCATACACAGTGCAAATAGCACTCGCGTCTGTTCCCTGCAAGTACAGTGTATTGGAAGGAAGAGGAGCTATTGTTCTTGTCAGTTTCCAAAGCAGAGTTGAACTAGATATGGCCGTATGTGTAGGAAGCACAGTTCTTTTGTTCTGAGCAAGCTCACTGTTTGGACCCCATAGGAAGCACAGTAGAGTAGAAGAGTGCTCTTTTCTCAAAAGCAGAGTGTGTTTCATGTAAGGCGAGCTAGCATTTGTTTCCCAGTCATAAATGGAGTTGAATCTCATGCAGTTTCTGGTCTTACGAGCAAGAGTTGTTTTCTGGTAAGGGAAGTCACTATTGCGCTCCCATTGACATACACAGTGCAAATAGCACTCGCGTCTGTTCCCAGCAAGTACAGTGTATCGGACTGAAGAGGAGCTACTGTTCTTGTCAGTTTCCTAAGCAGAGTTGAACTAGATATGGCCCGTGTGTAGGAAGCACAGTTCTTTTGTTCTGAGCAAGCTCACTGTTCTGGCCCTATAGGAAACACAGTAGAGTAGAAGAGTGCTCTTTTCTCTAAAGCCGAGTGTGTTTCTTGTAAGGCGAGCTAGCGTTTGTTTCCCAATCCTAAATGGAGTTGAATCACATGCAGTTTCTGGTCCTACGAGCAAGAGTTGTTTTCTGGTAAGAAATGTCACTATTGTGCTCCCATTGACATACACAGTGCAAATAGCACTCGCGTCTCTTTCCAGCAAGTACAGTGTATCGGACTAAAGAGGAGCTACTGTTCTTGTCAGTTTCCTATGCATATTTGAACTAGATATGGCCGTGTGAGTAGGAAGCACAGTTTTTTTGTTCTGAGCAAGCTCACTGTTCGGAACACATAGGAAACACAGTAGAGTGGAAGAGTGCTCTTTTCTCAAAAGCAGAGTGTGTTTCTTGGAAGTCGAGCTAGCGTTTGTTTCCCAGTTAAATGGAGTTGAGTCACATGCAGTTTTTTGTCCTACGAGCAAGAGTTGTTTTCTGGTAAGAGAAGTCACTATTGCGCTCCATTTGCCATACACAGTGCAAATAGCACTCGCGTCTGTTCCCTGCAAGTACAGTGTATTGGACGGAAGAGGAGCTATTGTTCTTTTCAGTTTCCTTAGCAGAGTTGAACTAGTTATGGCCTGTGTGTAGGAAGCACAGTTCTTTTGTTCTGAGAAAGCTCACTGTTCTGGCCCTATAGGAAACACAATAGAGTAGAAGAGTGCTCTTTTCCCTAAAGCAGAGTGTGTTTCCTATAAGGCGAGCTAGCGTTTGTTTCCCAGACCTAAATGGAGTTGAATCACATGCAGCTTCTAGTCCTACGAGCAAGAGTTGTTTTATGGTAAGAAGAGTCACTATTGCACTGCCATTGCCATACACAGGACAAATAGCACTGGCGTCTGTTCCCAGCAAGTACAGTGTATTGTACAGAAGAGGATCTACTGTTCTTGTCAGGTTCCTAAGCAGACTTGAACTAGATATGGCCGTGTGTGCAGGAAGCACAGTTCTTTTGTTCTGAGCAAGATCACTGTTCGGACACCATAGGAAACACAGTAGAGTAGAAGAGTGCTCTTTACTCAAAAGCAGAGTGTGTTCTTGTAAGGCGAGCTAGCGTTTGTTTCCCAGTCCTAAATGGAGTTGAATCACATGCAGTTTCTTGTCCTAAGAGCAAGAGTTGTTTTCAGGTAAGGAAAGTCACTATTGCGCTCCCCTTGCCATACATAGTGCAAATAGCTCTCGCGTCTGTTCCCAGCAAGTACAGTGTATCAGACTGAAGAGGAGCTACTGTCTTGTCAGTTTCCTAAGCAGAGTTCAACTAGATATGGCCCGTGTGTGTAGGAAGCACCGTTCTTATGTTCTGAGCAAGCTCACTGTTCTGGCCCTATAGAAAACACAGTAGAGTAGAAGAGTGCTCTTTTCTCAAAAGCAGAGTGTGTTTTTGTAAGGCGAGCTAGCGTTTGTTTCCTAGTCCTAAATGGAGTTGAATCACATGCAGTTTCTGGTCCTACGAGCAAGAGTTGTTTTCTGGTAAGGGAAGTCACTATTGCGCTCCCATTGACATACACAGTGCAAATAGCACTCGCGTCTGTTCCCAGCAAGTACAGTGTATCGGACTGAAGAGGAGCTACTGTTCTTGTCAGTTTCCTAAGCAGAGTTGAACTAGATATGGCCCGTGTGTAGGAAGCACAGTTCTTTTGTTCTGAGCAAGCTCACTGTTCTGGCCCTATAGGAAACACAGTAGAGTAGAAGAGTGCTCTTTTCTCTAAAGCCGAGTGTGTTTCTTGTAAGGCGAGCTAGCGTTTGTTTCCCAATCCTAAATGGAGTTGAATCACATGCAGTTTCTGGTCCTACGAGCAAGAGTTGTTTTCTGGTAAGAAATGTCACTATTGTGCTCCCATTGACATACACAGTGCAAATAGCACTCGCGTCTCTTTCCAGCAAGTACAGTGTATCGGACTAAAGAGGAGCTACTGTTCTTGTCAGTTTCCTATGCATATTTGAACTAGATATGGCCGTGTGAGTAGGAAGCACAGTTTTTTTGTTCTGAGCAAGCTCACTGTTCGGAACACATAGGAAACACAGTAGAGTGGAAGAGTGCTCTTTTCTCAAAAGCAGAGTGTGTTTCTTGGAAGTCGAGCTAGCGTTTGTTTCCCAGTTAAATGGAGTTGAGTCACATGCAGTTTTTTGTCCTACGAGCAAGAGTTGTTTTCTGGTAAGAGAAGTCACTATTGCGCTCCATTTGCCATACACAGTGCAAATAGCACTCGCGTCTGTTCCCTGCAAGTACAGTGTATTGGACGGAAGAGGAGCTATTGTTCTTTTCAGTTTCCTAAGCAGAGTTGAACTAGTTATGGCCTGTGTGTAGGAAGCACAGTTCTTTTGTTCTGAGAAAGCTCACTGTTCTGGCCCTATAGGAAACACAATAGAGTAGAAGAGTGCTCTTTTCCCTAAAGCAGAGTGTGTTTCCTGTAAGGCGAGCTAGCGTTTGTTTCCCAGACCTAAATGGAGTTGAATCACATGCAGCTTCTAGTCCTACGAGCAAGAGTTGTTTTATGGTAAGAAGAGTCACTATTGCACTGCCATTGCCATACACAGGACAAATAGCACTGGCGTCTGTTCCCAGCAAGTACAGTGTATTGTACAGAAGAGGATCTACTGTTCTTGTCAGGTTCCTAAGCAGACTTGAACTAGATATGGCCGTGTGTGCAGGAAGCACAGTTCTTTTGTTCTGAGCAAGATCACTGTTCGGACACCATAGGAAACACAGTAGAGTAGAAGAGTGCTCTTTACTCAAAAGCAGAGTGTGTTCTTGTAAGGCGAGCTAGCGTTTGTTTCCCAGTCCTAAATGGAGTTGAATCACATGCAGTTTCTTGTCCTAAGAGCAAGAGTTGTTTTCAGGTAAGGAAAGTCACTATTGCGCTCCCCTTGCCATACATAGTGCAAATAGCTCTCGCGTCTGTTCCCAGCAAGTACAGTGTATCAGACTGAAGAGGAGCTACTGTCTTGTCAGTTTCCTAAGCAGAGTTCAACTAGATATGGCCCGTGTGTGTAGGAAGCACCGTTCTTATGTTCTGAGCAAGCTCACTGTTCTGGCCCTATAGAAAACACAGTAGAGTAGAAGAGTGCTCTTTTCTCAAAAGCAGAGTGTGTTTTTGTAAGGCGAGCTAGCGTTTGTTTCCTAGTCCTAAATGGAGTTGAATCACATGCAGTTTCTGGTCCTACAAACAAGAGTTTTTTTCTGGTAAGGAAAGTCACTATTGCGCTCCCATTGCCCTACACAAGGCAAATAGCACTCACGTCTTTTCCCAGCAAGTACAGTGTATTGGACTTAATAGGAGCTACAGTTCTTGTCAGTTTCCTACGCAGAGTTGAACTAGATATGGCCCGTGTGTGTAGGAAGTACAGTTCTTTTTTTCTGAGCAAGCTCACTGTTCTGTCCCTATAGGAAACACAGTAGAGTAGAAGAGTGCTGTTTTCTCAAAAGCAGAGTGTGTTTCTTTTAAAGCGAGCTAGAGTTTGTTTCCCAGTCCTAAATGGAGTGGAATCACATGCAGTTTCTTGTCTTACGAGCAAGAGTTGTTTTCTGGTAAGAAGAGTCACTATTGCGCTGCCATTGCCATACACAGGACAAAAAGCACTGGCGTCTGTTCCTAGCAAGTATAGTGTATTGGACTGAAGAGGATCTACTGTTCTTGTCAGGTTCCTAAGCAGACTTGAACTAGATATGGCCGAGTGTGTAGGAAGCACAGTTCTTTTGTTCTGAGCAAGCTCACTATTCGGACACCATAGGAAACACAGTATTGTAGAAGAGTGCTCTTTACTCAAAAGCAGAGTGTGTTTCTTGTAAGGCGAGCTAGCGTTTGTTTCCAAGTCCTAAATGGAGTTGAATCTCATGCAGTTTCTGGTCCTAAGAGCAAGAGTTGTTTTCTGGTAAGGAAAGTCACTATTGCGATCCCCTTGCCATACATAGTGCAAATAGCTCTCGCGTCTATTCCCAGCAAGTACAGTGTATCGGACTGAAGAGGAGCTACTTTTCTTGTCAGTTTCCTAAGCAGAGTTGAACTAGATATGGCCCGTGTGTGTAGGAAGCACAGTTCTTATGTTCTGAACAAGCTCACTGTTCTGGCCCTATTGGAAACACAGTAGTGTAGAAGAGTGCTCTTTTCTCAAAAGCAGAGTGTGTTTTTGTAAGGCGAGCTAGCGTTTGTTTCCTAGTCCTAAATGGAGTTGAATCACATGCAGTTTCTGGTCCTACGAAAAAGAGCTGTTTTCTGGTAAGGAAAGTCACTATTGCGCTCCCATTGCCCTACACAAGTCAAATAGCACTCGCGTCTTTTCCCAGCAAGTACAGTGTATTGGACTGAATAGGAGCTACTGTTCTTGTCAGTTTCCTAAGCAGAGTTGAACTAGATATGGTCCGTGTGTGTAGGAATCACAGTTCTTTTGTTCTGAACAAGCTCACTGTTTGGACCACATAGGAAACACAGTAGAGTAGAAGAGTGCTCTTTTCTCTAAAGCAGAGTGTGTTTCTTGTAAGGCGAGCTAGCGTTTGTTTCCCAGTCCTAAATGGAGTGGAATCACATGCAGTTTCTGGTCCTACAAGCAGGAGTTGTTTTCTGGTAAGAAGAGTCACTATTGCGCTGCCATTGCCATACACAGGACAAATAGCACTGGCGTCTGTTCCCAGCAAGTACAGTGTATTGGACTGAAGAGGAGCTACTGTTCTTGTTAGGTTCCTAAGCAGAATTGAACTAGATATGGCCGTGTGTGTAGGAAGCACAGTTCTTTTGTTCTGAGCAAGCTCACTGTTCGAACCCCATAGGAAACACAGGAGAGTAGAAGAGTGCTCTTTTCTCAAAAGCAGAGTGTGTTTCTTCTAAGTCGAGCTAGCGTTTATTTCCCAGTCCTCAATGGAGTTGAGTCACATGCCGTTTTTTGTCCTATGAGCAAGAGTTTTTTTCTGGTAAGACGAGTCACTATTGTGCTCCAATGCCATACACAGTGCAAATAGCACTCGCGTCTGTTCCCCGCAAGTACAGTGTATCGGACTGAAGAGGAGCTACTGTTCTTGTTTGTTTCCTAAGCAGAGTTGAGCTAGATATGGCCCGTGTGTGTAGAAAGCACATTTCTTTTGTTCTGAGCAAGCTCACTGTTCAGACCCCATAGGAAACACAGTAGAGTAGAAGAGTGCTCTTTTCTCAAAAGCAGAGTGTGTTTCATGTAAGGCGAGCTAGCATTTGTTTCCCAGTCCTAAATGGAGTTGAATCACATGCAGTATCTGGTCCTACGAGCAAGAGTTGTTTTCTGGTAAGGAAAGTCACTATTGTGCTCCTATTGCCATCCACAGTACAAATAGCACTCGCGTCTTTTCCCAGCAAGTACAGTGTATTGGACTGAAGAGGAGCTACTGTTCTTGTCAGTTTTATAAGCAGAGTTCATCTAGATATGGCCCGTGTGTAGGAAGCACAGTTCTTTTGTTCTGAGAAAGCTCACTGTTCTGGCCCTATAGGAAACACAATAGAGTAGAAGAGTGCTCTTTTCCCTAAAGCAGAGTGTGTTTCTTGTAAGGCGAGCTAGCGTTTGTTTCCCAGTCCTAAATGGAGTTGAATCACATGCAGTTTCTAGTCCTACGAGCAAGAGTTGTTTTATGGTAAGAAGAGTCACTATTGCACTGCAATTGCCATACACAGGACAAATAGCACTGGCGTCTGTTCCCAGCAAGTACAGTGTATTGTACAGAAGAGGATCTACTGTTCTTGTCAGGTTCCTAAGCAGAATTGACCTAGATATGGCCGTGTGTGTAGGAAGCACAGTTCTAATGTCCTGAGCAAGTTCACTCTTCTGGCTCTATAGGAAACACAGTAGAGTAGAAGAGTGCTCTTTTCTCAAAAGCAGAGTGTGTTTCTTGGAAGTCGAGCTAGCGTTTGTTTCCTAGTCCTAAATGGAGTTGAGTCACATGCAGTTTTTTGTCCTACGAGCAAGAGTTGTTTTCTGGTAAGACAAGTCACTACTGTGCTCCAATTGCCATACACAGTGCAAATAGCACTCGCGTCTGTTCCCTGCAAGTACAGTGTATTGGAAGGAAGAGGAGCTATTGTTCTTGTCAGTTTCCAAAGCAGAGTTGAACTAGATATGGCCGTATGTGTAGGAAGCACAGTTCTTTTGTTCTGAGCAAGCTCACTGTTTGGACCCCATAGGAAGCACAGTAGAGTAGAAGAGTGCTCTTTTCTCAAAAGCAGAGTGTGTTTCATGTAAGGCGAGCTAGCATTTGTTTCCCAGTCATAAATGGAGTTGAATCTCATGCAGTTTCTGGTCTTACGAGCAAGAGTTGTTTTCTGGTAAGGAAAGTCACTATTGCGCTCCCATTGACATACACAGTGCAAATAGCACTCGCGTCTGTTCCCAGCAAGTACAGTGTATCGGACTGAAGAGGAGCTACTGTTCTTGTCAGTTTCCTAAGCAGAGTTGAACTAGATATGGCCCGTGTGTAGGAAGCACAGTTCTTTTGTTCTGAGCAAGCTCACTGTTCTGGCCCTATAGGAAACACAGTAGAGTAGAAGAGTGCTCTTTTCTCTAAAGCAGAGTGTGTTTCTTGTAAGGTGAGCTAGCTTTTGTTTCCCAGTCCTAAATGGAGTTGAATCACATGCAGTCCCTGGTCCTACAAGCAACAGTTGTTTTCTGGTAAGAAGAGTCACTATTGCGCTGCCATTGCCATACACAGGACAAATAGCACTGGCGTCTTTTCCCAGCAAGTACAGTGTATTGGACTGAAGAGGATCTACTGTTCTTGTCAGGTTCCTAAGCAGAAGTGAACTAGATATGGCCGTGTGTGTAGGAAGCACAGTTCTTTTGTTCTGAGCAAGCTCACTGTTCAGACACCATAGGAAACACAGTAGAGTAGAAGAGTGCTCTTTTCTCAAAAGCAGAGTGTGTTTCTTGGAAGTCGAGCTAGCGTTTGTTTCCTAGTCCTAAATGGAGTTGAGTCACATGCAGTTTTTTGTCCTATGAGCAAGAGTTGTTTTCTGGTAAGACAAGTCACTATTGTGCTCCAATTGCCATACACAGTGCAAATAGCACTCGCGTCTGTTCCCTGCAAGTACAGTGTATTGGAAGGAAGAGGAGCTATTGTTCTTGTTTGTTTCCTAAGCAGAGTTGAACTAGATATGGCCCGTGTGTGTAGGAAGCACAGTTCTTTTGTTCTGAGCAAACTCACTGTTCGGACAACATAGGAAACACAGTAGAGTAGAAGAGTGCTCTTTTTCCTAAAGCAGAGTGTGTTTCTTGTAAGGCGAGCTAGCGTTGTTTCCCAGTACTAAATGGAGTTGAATCACTGGCAGTTTCTAGTCCTACGGGCAAGAGTTGTTTTATGGTAAGAAGAGTCACTATTGCACTGCCATTGCCATACACAGGACAAATAGCACTGGCGTCTGTTCCCAGCAACTACAGTGTATTGTACAGAAGAGGATCTACTGTTCTTGTCAGGTTCCTAAGCAGAATTGAACTAGATATGGCCGTGTGTGTAGGAAGCACAGTTCTAATGTTCTGAGCAAGTTCAATCTTCAGGCTCTATAGGAAACACAGTAGAGTAGAAGAGTGCTCTTTTCTCAAAAGCAGAGTGTGTTTCTTGCATGGAGAGCTAGTGTTTGTTTCCTAGTCCTAAATGGAGTTGAGTCACATGCAGTTTTTTGTCCTACGAGCAAGAGTTGTTTTCTGGTAAGACAAGTCACTATTGAGCTGCAATTGCCATACACAGTACAAATAGCTCTCGCGTCTGTTGCCTGCAAGTACAGTGTATTGGAAGGAAGAGGAGCTATTGTTCTTTTCAGTTTCCTAAGCAGAGTTGAACTAGATATGGCCCATGTGTGTAGGAAGCACAGTTCTTTTGTTCTGAGCAAGCTCACTGTTCGGACCCCTTAGGAAACACAGTAGAGTAGAAGAGTGCTCTTTTCTCAAAAGCAGAGTGTGTTTCTTGTAAGTCTAGCTAGCGTTTGTTTCCCAGTCCTCAATGGAGTTGAGTCACATGCAGTTTTTTGACCTACGAGCAAGAGTTGTTTTCTGGTAAGACGAGTCACTATTGTGCTCCAATGCTATACACAGTGCAAATAGCACTCGCGTCTGTTCCCAGCAAGTACAGTGTAACGGACTGAAGAGGTGCTACTGTTCTTGTCAGTTTCCTAAGCAGAGTTGAACGAGATATGGCCCTGTGTGTAGGAAGCACAGTCCTTTTGTTCTGAGCAATCTCACTCTTCTGGCCCTATAGGAAACACAGTAGAGTAGAAGAGTGCTCTTTTCTCTAAAGCAGAGTGTGTTTCATGTAAGGCGAGCTAGCATTTGTTTCCCAGTCATAAATGGAGTGGAATCTCATGCAGTTTCTGGTCTTACGAGCAAGAGTTGTTTTCTGGTAAGGAAAGTCACTATTGTGCTCCCTTTGACATACACAGTGCAAATAGCACTCGCGTCTGTTCCCAGCAAGTACAGTGTATCGGACTGAAGAGGAGCTACTGTTCTTGTCAGTTTCCTAAGCAGAGTTGAACTAGATATGGCCCGTGTGTAGGAAGCACAGTTCTTTTGTTCTGAGCAAGCTCACTGTTCTGGCCCTATAGGAAACACAGTAGAGTAGAAGAGTGCTCTTTTCTCTAAAGCAGAGTGTGTTTCTTGTAAGGTGAGCTAGCGTTTGTTTCCCAGTCCTAAATGGAGTTGAATCACATGCAGTTTCTGGTCCTACAAGCAAGAGTTGTTTTCTGGTAAGAAGAGTCACTATTGCGCTGCCATTGCCATACACAGGACAAATAGCACTGGCGTCTGTTCCCAGCAAGTACAGTGTATTGGACTGAAGAGGATCTACTGTTCTTGTCAGGTTCCTAAGCAGAAGTGAACTAGATATGGCCGTGTGTGTAAAAAGCACAGTTCTTTTGTTCTGAGCAAGCTCACTGTTCGGACCCCATAGGAAACACAGTAGAGTAGAAGAGTGCTCTTTTCTCAAAAGCAGAGTGTGTTTCTTGCAAGTCGAGCTAGCGTTTGTTTCCCAGTCCTGAATGGAGTTGAGTCACATGCAGTTTTTTGTCCTACGAGCAAGAGTTGTTTTCTGGTAAGACGAGTGACTATTGTGCTCCAATGCCATACACAGTGCAAATAGCACTCGCGTCTGTTCCCCGCAAGTACAGTGTATGGGACTGAAGAGGAGCTACTGTTCTTGTTTGTGTCCTAAGCAGAGTTGAACTAGATATGGCCCGTGTGTGTAGAAAGCACAGTTCTTTTGTTCTGAGCAAGCTCACTGTTCGGACCCCATAGGAAACACAGTAGAGTAGAAGAGTGCTCTTTTCTCAAAAGCAGAGTGTGTTTCTTGTAAGGCGAGCTAGCATTTGTTTCCCAGTCCTAAATAGAGTTGAATCACATGCAGTTTCTGGTCCTACGAGCAAGAGTTGTTTTCTGGTAAGGGAAGTCACTATTGCGCTCCCATTGCCATACACAGTGCAAATAGCACTCGCGTCTGTTCCCAGCAAGTACAGTGTATCGAACTGAAGAGGAGCTACTGTTCTTGTCAGTTTCCTAAGCAGAGTTGAACTAGTTATGGCCCGTGTGTAGGACTCACAGTTCTTTTGTTCTGAGCAAGCTCACTGTTCTGGCCCTATAGGAAACACAATAGAGTAGAAGAGTGCTCTTTTCCCTAAAGCAGAGTGTGTTTCTTGTAAGGCGAGCTAGCGTTTGTTTCCCAGTCCTAAATGGAGTTGAATCACATGCAGTTTCTAGTCCTACGAGCAAGAGTTGTTTTATGGTAAGAAGAGTCACTATTGCACTGCCATTGCCATACACAGGACAAATAGCACTGGCGTCTGTTCCCAGCAAGTACAGTGTATTGTACAGAAGAGGATCTACTGTTCTTGTCAGTTTCCTAAGCAGAGTTGAACTAGATATTGCCGTGTGTGTAGGAAGCACAGTTCTTATCTTCTGAACAAGCTCACTGTTCTGGCCCTATTGGAAACACAGTAGAGTAGAAGAGTGCTCTTTCTCAAAAGCAGAGTGTGTTTTTCTAAGGCGAGCTAGCGTTTGTTTCCTAGTCCTAAATGGAGTTGAATCACATGCAGTTTCTGGTCCTACGAAAAAGAGCTGTTTTCTGGTAAGGAAAGTCGCTATTGCGCTCCTATTGCCCTACACAAGGCAAATAGCACTCGCATCTTTTCCCAGCAAGTACAGTGTATTGGACTGAATAGGAGCTACTGTTCTTGTCAGTTTCCTTAGCAGAGTTCAACTAGATATGGACCGTGTGTAGGAAGCACAGTTCTTATGTTCTGAGCAAGCTCACTGTTCTGGCCCTATAGGAAACACAGTAGAGTAGAAGAGTGCTCTTTTCTCTGAAGCAGAGTGTGTTTCTTGTAAGGCGAGCTAGCGTTTGTTTCCTATTCCTAAATGGAGTTGAGTCACATGCAGTTTTTTGTCCTACGAGCAAGAGTTGTTTTCTGGTAAGACGAGTCACTATTGTGCTCCAATTGCCATACACAGTGCAAATAGCACTCGCGTCTGTTCCCCGGAAGTACAGTGTATCGGACTGAAGAGGAGCTACTGTTCTTGTTTGTTTCCTAAGCAGAGTTGAACTAGATATGGCCCGTGTGTGTAGAAAGCACAGTTCTTTTATTCTGAGCAAGCTCACTCTTCGGACCCCATAGGAAACACAGTAGAGTAGAAGAGTGCTCTTTTCTCAAAAGCAGAGTGTGTTTCTTGTAAGGCGAGCTAGCATTTGTTTCCCAGTCCTAAATGAAGTTGAATCACATGCAGTTTCTGGTCCTACGAGCAAGAGTTGTTTTCTGGTAAGGTAAGTCACTATTGCGCTTCCATTGCCATACACAGTGCAAATAGCACTCGCGTCTTTTCCCAGCAAGTACAGTGTATCGGACTGAAGAGGAGCTACTGTTCTTGTCAGTTTCCTAAGCAGAGTTGAACTAGTTATGGCCCGTGTGTAGGAAGCACAGTTCTTTTGTTCTGAGCAAGCTCACTGTTCTGGCCCTGTAGGAAACACAATAGAGTAGAAGAGTGCTCTTTTCCCTAAAGCAGAGTGTGTTTCTTGTAAGGTGAGCTAGCGTTTGTTTCCTAGTCCTAAATGGAGTTGAGTCACATGCAGTTTCTGGTCCTACGAGCAAGAGTTGTTTTCTGGTAAGACAAGTCACTATTGTGCTCCAATTGCCATACACAGTGCAAATAGCACTCGCGTCTGTTCCCTGCAAGTACAGTGTATTGGAAGGAAGAGGAGCTATTGTTCTTGCCAGTTTCCAAAGCAGAGTTGAACTAGATATGGCCGTATGTGTAGGAAGCACAGTTCTTTTGTTCTGAGCAAGCTCACTGTTCGGACCCCATAGGAAACACAGTAGAGTAAAGAGTGCTCTTTTCTCAAAAGCAGAGTGTGTTTCATGTAAGGCGAGCTAGCATTTGTTTCCCAGTCCTAAATGGAGTTGAATCTCATGCAGATTCTGGTCTTACGAGCAAGAGTTGTTTTCTGGTAAGGAAAGTCACTATTGCGCTCCCATTGACATACACAGTGCAAATAGCACTCGCGTCTCTTCCCAGCAAGTACAGTGTATCGGACAGAAGAGGAGCTACTGTTCTTGTCAGTTTCCTAAGCAGAGTTGAACTAGATATGGCCCGTGTGTAGGAAGTACAGTTCTTTTGTTCTGAGCAAGCTCACTGTTCTGGCCCTATAGGAAACACAGTAGAGTAGAAGAGTGCTCTTTTCTCTAAAGCAGAGTGTGTTTCTTGTAAGTTGAGCTAGCTTTTGTTTCCCAGTCCTAAATGGAGTTGAATCACATGCAGTTCCTGGTCCTACAAGCAAGAGTTGTTTTCTGGTAAGAAGAGTCACTATTGCGCTGCCACTGCCATACACAGGACAAATAGCACTGGCGTCTTTTCCCAGCAAGTACAGTGTATTGGACTGAAGAGGATCTACTGTTCTTGTCAGGTTCCTATGCAGAGTTGAACTAGATATGGTCGTGTGTGTAGGAAGCACAGTTCTTTTGTTCTGAGCAAGATCACTGTTCTGGCCCTATAGGAAACACAGTAGAGTAGAAGAGTGCTCTTTTCTCAAAAGCAGAGTGTGTTTCTTGTAAGTAGGGCTAGCGTTTGTTTCCCAGTCCTAAATGGAGTTGAGTCACATGCAGTTTTTTGTCCTACAAACAAGAGTTGTTTTCTGGTAAGACGAGTGACTATTGTGCTCCAATGCCATACACAGTGCGAATAGCACTCGCGTCATTTCCCCGCAAGTACAGTATATCGAACCGAAGAGGAGCTACTGTTCTTGTTTGTTTCCTAAGCAGAGTTGAACTAGATATGGCCCATGTGTGAAGAAATCACAGTTCATTTGTTCTGAGGAAGCTCACTGTTCGGACCCCATAGGAAACACAGTAGAGTAGAAGAGTGCTCTTTTCTCAAAAGCAGAGTGTGTTTCTTGTAAGGCGAGCTAGCATTTGTTTCCCTGTCCTAAATGGAGTTGAATCACATGCAGTTTCTGGTCCTACGAGCAAGAGTTTTTTTCTGGTAAGGAGAGTCACTATTGCGCTCCCATTGCCATACACAGTGCAAATAGCACTCGCGTCTGTTCCCAGCAAGTACAGTGTATCGGACTGAAGAGGAGCTCCTGTTCTTGTCAGTTTCCTAAGCAGAGTTGAACTAGTTATGGCCCGTGTGTAGGAAGCACAATTCTTTTGTTCTGAGAAAGCTCACTCTTCTGGCCTTATAGGAAACACAATAGAGTATAAGAGTGCTCTTTTCCCTAAAGCAGAGTGTGTTTCTTGTAAGGCGAGCTAGCGTTTGTTTCCCAGTGCTAAATGGAGTTGAATCACATGCAGTTTCTGGTCCTACGAGCAAGAGTTGTTTTCTGGTAAGGGAAGTCACTATTGCGCTCCCATTGCCATACACAGTGCAAATAGCACTGGCGTCTGTTCCCAGCAAGTACAGTGTATTGAACTGAAGAGGAGCTACTGTTCTTGTCAGTTTCCTAAGCAGAGTTGAACTAGTTATGGCCTGTGTGTAGGAAGCACAGTTCTTTTGTTCTGAGAAAGCTCACTGTTCTGGCCCTATAGGAAACACAATAGAGTAGAAGAGTGCTCTTTTCCCTAAAGCAGAGTGTGTTTCTTGTAAGGCGAGCTAGCGTTTGTTTCCCAGTCCTAAATGGAGTTGAATCACATGCAGCTTCTAGTCCTACGAGCATGAGTTGTTTTATGGTAAGAAGAGTCACTATTGCACTGCCATTGCCATACACAGGACAAATAGCACTGGCGTCTGTTCCCAGCAAGTACAGTGTATTGTACAGAAGAGGATCTACTGTTCTTGTCAGGTTCCTAAGCAGACTTGAACTAGATATGGCCGTGTGCAGGAAGCACAGTTCTTTTGTTCTGAGCAAGATCACTGTTCGGACACCATAGGAAACACAGTAGAGTAGAAGAGTGCTCTTTATTCAAAAGCAGAGTGTGTCTTGTAAGGCGAGCTAGCGTTTGTTTCCCAGTCCTAAATGGAATTGAATCACATGCAGTTTCTTGTCCTAAGAGCAAGAGTTGTTTTCAGGTAAGGAAAGTCACTATTGCGCTCCCCATGCCATACATAGTGCAAATAGCTCTCGCGTCTCTTCCCAGCAAGTACAGTGTATCGGACTGAAGAGGAGCTACTGTCTTGTCAGTTTCCTAAGCAGAGTTCAACTAGATATGGCCCGTGTGTGTAGGAAGCACCGTTCTTATGTTCTGAGCAAGCTCACTGTTCTGGCACTATAGGAAACACAGTAGAGTAGAAGAGTGCTCTTTTCTCAAAAGCAGAGTGTGTTTTTGTAAGGCGAGCTAGCGTTTGTTTCCTAGTCCTAAATGGAGTTGAATCACATGCAGTTTCTGGTCCTACGAACAAGAGTTTTTTTCTGGTAAGGAAAGTCACTATTGCGCTCCCATTGCCCTACACAAGGCAAATAGCACTCGCGTCTTTTCCCAGCAAGTACAGTGTATTGGACTTAATAGGAGCTACAGTTCTTGTCAGTTTCCTACGCAGAGTTGAACTAGATATGGCGCGTGTGTGTAGGAAGTACAGTTCTTTTTTTCTGAGCAAGCTCACTGTTCTGTCCCTATAGGAAACACAGTAGAGTAGAAGAGTGCTGTTTTCTCAAAAGCAGAGTGTGTTTCTTTTAAAGCGAGCTAGAGTTTGTTTCCCAGTCCTAAATGGAGTGGAATCACATGCAGTTTCTTGTCTTACGAGCAAGAGTTGTTTTCTGGTAAGAAGAGTCACTATTGCGCTGCCATTGCCATACACAGGACAAAAAGCACTGGCGTCTGTTCCTAGCAAGTATAGTGTATTGGACTGAAGAGGATCTACTGTTCTTGTCAGGTTCCTAAGCAGACTTGAACTAGATATGGCCGTGTGTGTAGGAAGCACAGTTCTTTTGTTCTGAGCAAGCTCACTATTCGGACACCATAGGAAACACAGTATTGTAGAAGAGTGCTCTTTACTCAAAAGCAGAGTGTGTTTCTTGTAAGGCGAGCTAGCGTTTGTTTCCCAGTCCTAAATGGAGTTGAGTCACATGCAGTTTTTTGTCCTACGAGCAAGAGTTTTTTTCTGGTAAGACGAGTCACTATTGTGTTCCAATTGCCATACACAGTGCAAATAGCACTCGCGTCTTTTCCCAGCAAGTACAGTGTATTGGACTGAATAGGAGCTACTGTTCTTGTCAGTTTCCGAAGCAGAGTTGAACTAGATATGGTCCGTGTGTGTAGGAATCACAGTTCTTTTGTTCTGAACAAGCTCACTGTTTGGACCACATAGGAAACACAGTAGAGTAGAAGAGTGCTCTTTTCTCTAAAGCAGAGTGTGTTTCTTGTAAGGCGAGCTAGCGTTTGTTTCCCAGTCCTAAATGGAGTTGAGTCACATGCAGTTTTTTGTCCTACGAGCAAGAGTTTTTTTCTGGTAAGACGAGTCACTATTGTGTTCCAATTGCCATACACAGTGCAAATAGCACTCGCGTCTGTTCCCAGCAAGTACAGTGTATCGGACTGAAGAGGAGCTACTGTTCTTGTCAGTTTCCTAAGCAGAGTTGAACTAGATATGGCCCGTGTGTGTAGGAAGCACAGTTCTTTTGTTCTGAGCAAGCTCACTGTTCTGGCACTATTGGAAACACAGTAGAGTAGAAGAGTGCTCTTTTCTCAAAAGCAGAGTGTGTTTTTGTAAGGCGATCTAGCATTTGTTTCCTAGTCCTAAATGGAGTTGAATCACATGCAGTTTCTGGTCCTACAAGCGAGTTGTTTTCTGGTAAGAAGAGTCACTATTGCGCTGCCATTGCCATACACAGGACAAATAGCACTGGCGTCTGTTCCCAGCAAGTACAGTGTATTGGACTGAAGAGGATCTACTGTTCTTGTCAGGTTCCTAAGCAGACTTGAACTACATATGGCCGTGTGTGTAGGAAGCACAGTTTTTTTGTTCTGAGCAAGCTCACTGTTCGGAACACATAGGAAACAAAGTAGAGTAGAAGAGTGCTCTTTTCTCAAAAGCAGAGTGTGTTTCTTGGAAGTCGAGCTAGCGTTTGTTTCCTGTCCTAAATGGAGTTGAGTCACATGCAGTTTTTTGTCCAACGAGCAAGAGTTGTTTTCTGGTAAGACAAGTCACTATTGTGCTCCAATGCCATACACAGTGCAAATAGCACTCGCGTCTGTTACCCGCAAGTACAGTGTATTGGACTGAAGAGGAGCTACTGTTCTCGTCAGTTTCCTAAGCAGAGTTTAATTAGATATGGCCCGTGTGTGTAGAAAGCACAGTTCTTTTGTTCTGAGCAAGCTCACTGTTCGGACCCCATAGGAAACACAGTAGAGTAGAAGAGTGCTCTTTTCTCAAAAGCAGAGTGTGTTTCTTGTAAGGCGAGCTAGCATTTCTTTCCCAGTCCTAAATGGAGTTGAATCACATGCAGTTTGTGGTCCTACGAGCAAGAGTTGTTTTCTGGTAAGGAAAGTCACTATTGCGCTCCCATTGCCATACACAGTGCAAATAGCACTCGCGTCTGTTCTCAGCAAGTACAGTGTATCGGACTGAAGAGGAGCTACTGTTCTTGTCAGTTTCCTAAGCAGAGTTGAACTAGATATGGCCCGTGTGTGTAGGAAGCACAGTTCTTATGTTCTGAGCAAGCTCACTGCTCTGGCCCCATAGGAAACACAGTAGAGTAGAAGAGTGCTCTTTTCTCTAAAGCAGAGTGTGTTTCTTGTAAGGCGAGCTAGCATTTGTTTCCCAGTCCTAAATGGAGTTGAGTCACATGCAGTTTTTTGTCCTACGAGCAAGAGTTTTTTTCTGGTAAGATGAGTCACTTTTGTGCTCCAATTGCCATACACAGTGCAAATAGCACTCGTGTCTGTTCCCAGCAAGTACAGTGTATCAGACTGAAGAGGAGCTACTGTTCTTGTCAGTTGCCTAAGCAGAGTTGAACTAGATATGGCCTGTGTGTGTAGGAAGCACAGTTCTTTTGTTCTAAGCAAGCTCACTGTTCGGAGCCAATAGGAAACACAGTAGAGTAGAAGAGTGCTCTTTTCTCAAAAGCAAAGTGTGTTCTTGTAAGGCGAGCTAGCATTTGTTTCCTAGTCCTAAATGGAGTTGAATCACATGCAGTTTCTCGTCCTACGAGCAAGGGTTGTTTTCTGGTAAGAAGAGTCATTATTGTGCTGCCATTGCCATACACAGGACAAATAGCACTGGCGTCTGTTCCCAGCAAGTACAGTGTATTGGACTGAAGAGGATCTACGGTTCTTGTCAGGTTCCTAAGCAGACTTGAACTAGATATGGCCGTGTGTGTAGGAAGCACAGTTTTTTTGTTCTGAGCAAGCTCATTGTTCGGAACACATAGGAAACACAGTAGAGTAGAAGAGTGCTCTTTTCTCAAAAGCAGAGTGTGTTTCTTGGAAGTCGAGCTAGTGTTTGTTTCCCAGTCCTAAATGGAGTTGAGTCACATGCAGTTTTTTGTCCAAAGAGCAAGAGTTATTTTCTGGTAAGACAAGTCACTATTGTGCTCCAATGCCATACACAGTGAAAATAGCACTCGCGTCTGTTCCCCGCAAATACAGTGTATTGGACTGAAGAGGAGCTACTGTTCTTGTTTGTTTCCTAAGCAGAGTTGAATTAGATATGGCCCGTGTGTGTAGAAAGCACAGTTCTTTTTTTCTGAGCAAGCTCAATGTTCGGACCCCATAGGAAACACAGTAGAGTAGAAGAGTGCTCTTTTCTCAAAAGCAGAGTGTGTTTCTTGTAAGGCGAGCTAGCATTTCTTTCCCAGTCCTAAATGGAGTTGAATCACATGCAGTTTCTGGTCCTACGAGCAAGAGTTGTTTTCTGGTAAGGAAAGTCACTATTGCGCTCCCATTGCCATACACAGTGCAAATAGCACTCGCGTCTGTTCCCAGCAAGTACAGTGTATTGGACTGAAGAGGAGCTACTGTTCTTTTCAGTTTCCTAAGCAGAGTTGACCTAGTTATGGCCCGTGTGTAGGAAGCACAGTTCTTTTGTTCTGAGCAAGCTCACTGTTCTGGCCCTATAGGAAACACAGTAGAGTAGAAGAGTGCTCTTTTCTCAAAAGCAGAGTGTGTTTCTTGTAAGGCGAGCTAGCATTTGTTTCCCAGTCCTAAATGGAGTGGAATCACATGCAGTTTCTGGGCCTACGAGCAAGAGTTGTTTTCTGGTAAGGAAAGTCACTATTGCACTCCCATTGCCATACACAGTGCAAATAGCACATGCGTCTGTTCCCAGCAATTACAGTGTATTGGACTGAAGAGGAGCTACTGTTCTTGTCAGTTTCCTAAGCAGAGTTGAACTAGATATGGCCCGTATGTGTAGGAAGCACAGTTCTTATGTTCTGAGCAAGCTCATTGCTCTGGCCCCATAGGAAACACAGTAGAGTAGAAGAGTGCTCTTTTCTCTAAAGCAGAGTGTGTTTATTGTAAGGCGAGCTAGCGTTTGTTTCCCAGTCGTAAATGGAGTTGAGTCACATGCAGTTTTTTGTCCTACGAGCAAGAGTTGTTTTCTTGTAAGACAAGTCACTATTGTGCTCCAATTGCCATACACAGTGCAAATAGCACTCGCGTCTGTTCCCAGCAAGTAGAGTGTATCGGACTGAAGAGGAGCTACTGTTCTTGTCAGTTTCCTAAGCAGACTTGAACTAGATATGGCCATGTGTGTAGGAAGCACAGTTTTTTTGTTCTGAGCAAACTCACTTTTCGGAACACATAGGAAACACAGTAGAGTAGAAGAGTGCTCTTTTCTCAAAAGCAGAGTGTGTTTCTTATAAGGCGAGCTAGCGTTTGTTTCCCAGTCGTAAATGGAGTTGAGTCACATGCAGTTTTTTGTCCTACGAGCAAGAGTTGTTTTCTTGTAAGACAAGTCACTATTGTGCTATAATTGCCATACACAGTGCAAATAGCACTTGTGCCTGTTCCCCGCAAGTACAGTGTATTGGACTGAAGAGGAGCTACTGTTCTTGTTTGTTTCCTAAGCAGAGTTGAACTAGATATGGCCCGTGTGTGTAGGAGGCACAGTACTTTTGTTCTGAGCAAGCTCACTGTTCGGACCCCATAGGAAACACAGTAGAGTAGAACAGTGCTCTTTTCTCAAAAGCAGAGTGTGTTTCATGTAAGGCGAGTTGGCACTTGTTTCCCAGTCCTAAATGGAGTTGAATCACATGCAGTTTCTGGTCCTATGAGCAAGAGTTGTTTTCTGGTAAGGAAAGTCACTATTGCGCTCCCATTGCCATACACAGTGCAAATAGCACTCGCGTCTGTTCCCAGCAAGTACAGTGTATCGGACTGAAGAGGAGCTACTGTTCTTGTCAGTTTCCTAAGCAGAGTTGAACTAGATATGGCCGTGTGTGTAGGAAGCACAGTTCTTTTGTTCTGAGCAAGCTCACTGTTCTGGCCCTATAGGAAACACGGTAGAGTAGAAGAGTGCTCTTTTCTCTAAAGCAGAGTGTGTTTCTTGTAAGGTGAGCTAGCTTTTGTTTCCCAGTCCTAAATGGAGTTGAATCACATGCAGTTTCTGGTCCTACAAGCAGGAGTTGTTTTCTGGTAAGAAGAGTCACTATTGCGCTGCCATTGCCATACACAGGACAAATAGCGCTGGCGTCTGTTCCCACCAAGTACAGTGTATTGGACTGAAGAGGATCTACTGTTCTTGTCAGGTTCCTAAGCAGAATTGAACTAGATATGGCCGTGTGTGTAGGAAGCACAATTCTTTTGTTCTGAGCAAGCTCACTGTTCGGACCCCATAGGAAACACAGTAGAGTAGAAGAGTCCTCTTTTCTCAAAAGCAGAGTGTGTTTCTTGTAAGTCGAGCTAGCGTTCGTTTCCCAATCCTCAATGGAGTTGAGTCACATGCAGTTTTTTGTCCTACGAGCAAGAGTTTTTTTCTCGTAAGACGAGTCACTATTGTGCTCCAATTCCATACACAGTGCAAATAGCACTCGCGTCTGTTCCCCGCAAATACAGTGTATCGGACTGAAGAGGAGCTACTGTTCTTGTTTGTTTCCTAAGCAGAGTTGAACTAGATATGGCCCGTGTGTGTAGAAAGCACAGTTCTTTTGTTCTGAGCAAGCTCACTGTTCGGACCCCATAGGAAACACAGTAGAGTAGAAGAGTGCTCTTTTCTCTAAAGCAGAGTGTGTTTCTTGTAAGGCGAGCTAGTGTTTGTTTCCCAGTCCTAAATGGAGTTGAGTCACTTGCAGTTTTTTGTCCTACAAGCAAGAGTTGCTTTCTGGTAAGACGAGTCACTATTGTGCTAAAATTGCCATACACAGTGCAAATAGCACTCGCGTCTGTTCCCCGCAAGTAAAGTGTATTGGACTGAAGAGGAGCTACTGTTCTTGTCAGTTTCATAAGCAGAGTTGAACTAGATATGGCCCGTGTATGTAGGAAGCACAGTTCTTTTGTTCTGAGCAAGCTCACTGTTCGAACCCCATAGGAAACACAGTAGAGTAGAAGAGTGCTCTTTTCTCAAAAGCAGAGTGTGTTTCATGTAAGGCGAGCTAGCATTTGTTTCCCAGTCCTAAATGGAGTTGAATCACATGCAGTGTGTGGTCCTACGAGCAAGAGTTGTTTTCTGGTAAGGAAAGTCACTATTGTGCTCCTATTGCCATCCACAGTACAAATAGCACTCGCGTCTTTTCCCAGCAAGTACAGTGTATTGGACTGAAGAGGAGCTACTGTTCTTGTCAGTTTCATAAGCAGAGTTCAACTAGATATGGCCCGTGTGTAGGAAGCACAGTTCTTATGTTCTGAGCAAGCTCACTGTTCTGGCCCTATAGGAAACACAGTAGAGTAGAAGAGTGCTCTTTTCTCTAAAGCCGAGTGTGTTTCTTGTAAGGCGAGCTAGCGTTTGTTTCCCAATCCTAAATGGAGTTGAATCACATGCAGTTTCTGGTCCTACGAGCAAGAGTTGTTTTCTGGTAAGAAGAGTCACTATTGTGCTCCCATTGACATACACAGTGCAAATAGCACTCGCGTCTCTTTCCAGCAAGTACAGTGTATCGGACTAAAGAGGAGCTACTGTTCTTGTCAGTTTCCTATGCATATTTGAACTAGATATGGCCGTGTGAGTAGGAAGCACAGTTTTTTTGTTCTGAGCAAGCTCACTGTTCGGAACACATAGGAAACACAGTAGAGTAGAAGAGTGCTCTTTTCTCAAAAGCAGAGTGTGTTTCTTGGAAGTCGAGCTAGCGTTTGTTTCCCAGTTAAATGGAGTTGAGTCACATGCAGTTTTTTGTCCTACGAGCAAGAGTTGTTTTCTGGTAAGAGAAGTCACTATTGCGCTCCATTTGCCATACACAGTGCAAATAGCACTCGCGTCTGTTCCCTGCAAGTACAGTGTATTGGACGGAAGAGGAGCTATTGTTCTTTTCAGTTTCCTAAGCAGAGTTGAACTAGATATGGCCCATGTGTTTAGGAAGCACAGTTCTTTTGTTCTGAGCAAGCTCACTGTTCGGACCCCATAGGAAACACAGTAGAGTAGAAGAGTGCTCTTTTCTCAAAAGCAGAGTGTGTTTCTTGTAAGGCGAGCTAGCATTTGTTTCCCAGTGCTAAATGGAGTTGAATCACATGCAGTTTCTGGTCCTACGAGCAAGAGCTGTTTTCTGGTAAGGGAAGTCACTATTGCGCTCCCATTGCCATACACAGTGCAAATAGCACTGGCGTCTGTTCCCAGCAAGTACAGTGTATCGAACTGAAGAGGAGCTACTGTTCTTGTCAGTTTCCTAAGCAGAGTTGAACTAGTTATGGCCTGTGTGTAGGAAGCACAGTTCTTTTGTTCTGAGAAAGCTCACTGTTCTGGCCCTATAGGAAACACAATAGAGTAGAAGAGTGCTCTTTTCCCTAAAGCAGAGTGTGTTTCTTGTAAGGCGAGCTAGCGTTTGTTTCCCAGTCCTAAATGGAGTTGAATCACATGCAGCTTCTAGTCCTACGAGCATGAGTTGTTTTATGGTAAGAAGAGTCACTATTGCACTGCCATTGCCATACACAGGACAAATAGCACTGGCGTCTGTTCCCAGCAAGTACAGTGTATTGTACAGAAGAGGATCTACAGTTCTTGTCAGGTTCCTAAGCAGACTTGAACTAGATATGGCCGTGTGTGCAGGAAGCACAGTTCTTTTGTTCTGAGCAAGATCACTGTTCGGACACCATAGGAAACACAGTAGAGTAGAAGAGTGCTCTTTACTCAAAAGCAGAGTGTGTCTTGTAAGGCTAGCTAGCGTTTGTTTCCCAGTCCTAAATGGAATTGAATCACATGCAGTTTCTTGTCCTAAGAGCAAGAGTTGTTTTCAGGTAAGGAAAGTCACTATTGCGCTCCCCATGCCATACATAGTGCAAATAGCTCTCGCGTCTGTTCCCAGCAAGTACAGTGTATCGGACTGAAGAGGAGCTACTGTCTTGTCAGTTTCCTAAGCAGAGTTCAACTAGATATGGCCCGTGTGTGTAGGAAGCACCGTTCTTATGTTCTGAGCAAGCTCACTGTTCGGACCCCATAGGAAACACAGTAGAGTAGAAGAGTGCTCTTTTCTCAAAAGCAGAGTGTGTTTCTTGTAAGGCGAGCTAGCATTTGTTTCCCAGTGCTAAATGGAGTTGAATCACATGCAGTTTCTGGTCCTACGAGCAAGAGTTGTTTTCTGGTAAGGGAAGTCACTATTGCGCTCCCATTGCCATACACAGTGCAAATAGCACTGGCGTCTGTTCCCAGCAAGTACAGTGTATCGAACTGAAGAGGAGCTACTGTTCTTGTCAGTTTCCTAAGCAGAGTTGAACTAGTTATGGCCTGTGTGTAGGAAGCACAGTTCTTTTGTTCTGAGAAAGCTCACTGTTCTGGCCCTATAGGAAACACAATAGAGTAGAAGAGTGCTCTTTTCCCTAAAGCAGAGTGTGTTTCTTGTAAGGCGAGCTAGCGTTTGTTTCCCAGTCCTAAATGGAGTTGAATCACATGCAGCTTCTAGTCCTACGAGCATGAGTTGTTTTATGGTAAGAAGAGTCACTATTGCACTGCCATTGCCATACACAGGACAAATAGCACTGGCGTCTGTTCCCAGCAAGTACAGTGTATTGTACAGAAGAGGATCTACTGTTCTTGTCAGGTTCCTAAGCAGACTTGAACTAGATATGGCCGTGTGTGCAGGAAGCACAGTTCTTTTGTTCTGAGCAAGATCACTGTTCGGACACCATAGGAAACACAGTAGAGTAGAAGAGTGCTCTTTATTCAAAAGCAGAGTGTGTCTTGTAAGGCGAGCTAGCGTTTGTTTCCCAGTCCTAAATGGAATTGAATCACATGCAGTTTCTTGTCCTAAGAGCAAGAGTTGTTTTCAGGTAAGGAAAGTCACTATTGCGCTCCCCATGCCATACATAGTGCAAATAGCTCTCGCGTCTGTTCCCAGCAAGTACAGTGTATCGGACTGAAGAGGAGCTACTGTCTTGTCAGTTTCCTAAGCAGAGTTCAACTAGATATGGCCCGTGTGTGTAGGAAGCACCGTTCTTATGTTCTGAGCAAGCTCACTGTTCTGGCACTATAGGAAACACAGTAGAGTAGAAGAGTGCTCTTTTCTCAAAAGCAGAGTGTGTTTTTGTAAGGCGAGCTAGCGTTTGTTTCCTAGTCCTAAATGGAGTTGAATCACATGCAGTTTCTGGTCCTACGAACAAGAGTTTTTTTCTGGTAAGGAAAGTCACTATTGCGCTCCCATTGCCCTACACAAGGCAAATAGCACTCGCGTCTTTTCCCAGCAAGTACAGTGTATTGGACTTAATAGGAGCTACAGTTCTTGTCAGTTTCCTACGCAGAGTTGAACTAGATATGGCGCGTGTGTGTAGGAAGTACAGTTCTTTTTTTCTGAGCAAGCTCACTGTTCTGTCCCTATAGGAAACACAGTAGAGTAGAAGAGTGCTGTTTTCTCAAAAGCAGAGTGTGTTTCTTTTAAAGCGAGCTAGAGTTTGTTTCCCAGTCCTAAATGGAGTGGAATCACATGCAGTTTCTTGTCTTACGAGCAAGAGTTGTTTTCTGGTAAGAAGAGTCACTATTGCGCTGCCATTGCCATACACAGGACAAAAAGCACTGGCGTCTGTTCCTAGCAAGTATAGTGTATTGGACTGAAGAGGATCTACTGTTCTTGTCAGGTTCCTAAGCAGACTTGAACTAGATATGGCCGTGTGTGTAGGAAGCACAGTTCTTTTGTTCTGAGCAAGCTCACTATTCGGACACCATAGGAAACACAGTAGAGTAGAAGAGTGCTCTTTACTCAAAAGCAGAGTGTGTTCTTGTAAGGCGAGCTAGCGTTTGTTTCCCAGTCCTAAATGGAGTTGAATCTCATGCAGTTTCTGGTCCTAAGAGCAAGAGTTGTTTTCTGGTAAGGAAAGTCACTATTGCGATCACCTTGCCATACATAGTGCAAATAGCTCTCGCATCTATTCCCAGCAAGTACAGTGTATCGGACTGAAGAGGAGCTACTTTTCTTGTCAGTTTCCTAAGCAGAGTTGAACTAGACATGGCCCGTGTGTGTAGGAAGCACAGTTCTTATGTTCTGAACAAGCTCACTGTTCTGGCCCTATTGGAAACACAGTAGTGTAGAAGAGTGCTCATTTCTCAAAAGCAGAGTGTGTTTTTGTAAGGCGAGCTAGCGTTTGTTTCCTAGTCCTAAATGGAGTTGAATCACATGCAGTTTCTGGTCCTACGAAAAAGAGCTGTTTTCTGGTAAGGAAAGTCACTATTGCGCTCCCATTGCCCTACACAAGTCAAATAGCACTCGCGTCTTTTCCCAGCAAGTACAGTGTATTGGACTGAATAGGAGCTACTGTTCTTGTCAGTTTCCTAAGCAGAGTTGAACTAGATATGGTCCGTGTGTGTAGGAATCACAGTTCTTTTGTTCTGAACAAGCTCACTGTTTGGACCACATAGGAAACACAGTAGAGTAGAAGAGTGCTCTTTTCTCTAAAGCAGAGTGTGTTTCTTGTAAGGCGAGCTAGCGTTTGTTTCCCAGTCCTAAATGGAGTGGAATCACATGCAGTTTCTGGTCCTATGAGCAAGAGTTGTTTTCTGGTAAGGAAATCACAATTGCGCTCCCATTGCCATACACAGTGCAAATAGCCCTCCCGTCTGTTCCCAGCAAGTACATTGTATTGGACCGAAGAGGAGCTACTGTTCTTCTCAGTTTCCTAAGCAGAGTTGAACTAGATATGGCCCGTGTGTGTAGGAAGTACAGTTCTTTTTTTCTGAGCAACCTCACTGTTCTGGCCCTATAGGAAACACAGTAGAGTAGAAGAGTGCTCTTTTCTCAAAAGCAGAGTGTGTTTCTTGGAAAGCGAGCTAGAGTTTATTTCCCAGTCCTAAATGGAGTTGAGTCCCATGCAGTTTCTGGTCCTACAAGCAAGAGTTGTTTTCTGGTAAGAAGAGTCACTATTGCGCTGCCATTGCCATACACAGGACAAATAGCACTGGCGTCTCTTCCCAGCAAGTACAGTGTATTGGACTGAAGAGGATCTACTGTTCTTGTCAGGTTCCTAAGCAGACTTGAACTAGATATGGCCGTGTGTGTAGGAAGCACAGTTTTTTTGTTTTGAGCAAGCTCACTTTTCGGAACACCTAGGAAACACAGTAGAGTAGAAGAGTGCTCTTTTCTCAAAAGCAGAGTGTGTGTCTTGGAAGTCGAGCTAGCGTTTGTTTCCCAGTCCTAAATGGAGTTGAGTCACATGCAGTTTTTTGTCCTACGAGCAAGAGTTGTTTTCTCGTAAGACAAGTCTCTATTGTGCTCCAATTGCCATACACAGTGCAAATAGCACTGGCGTCTGTTCCCCGCAAGTACAATGTATTGGAATGAAGATGAGCTACTGTTCTTGGACATTTCCTAAGCAGAGTTGAACTAGATATGGCCCGTGTGTGTAGGAAGCACAGTTCTTATGTTCTGAGCAAGCTCACTGTTCTGGCCCCAGAGGAAACACAGTAGAGTATAAGAGTGCTCTTTTCTCTAAAGCAGAGTGTGTTTCTTGTAAGGCGAGCTAGCGTTTGTTTCCCAGTCCTAAATGAAGTTGAGTCACTTGCAGTTTTTTGTCCTGTGAGCAAGAGTTGCTTTCTGTTAAGACGAGTCACTATTGTGCTAAAATTGCCATACACAGTGCAAATAGCACTCGCGTCTGTTCCCCGCAAGTAAAGTGTATTGGACTGAAGAGGAGCTACTGTTCTTGTCAGTTTCTTAAGCAGAGGTTAACTAGATATGGCCCGTGTATGTAGGAAGCACAGATCTTTTGTTCTGAGCAAGCTCACTGTTCGGACCCCATAGGAAACACAGTAGAGTAGAAGAGTGCTCTTTTCTCAAAAGCAGAGTGTGTTTCATGTAAGGCGAGCTAGCATTTGTTTCCCAGTCCTAAATGTAGTTGAATCACATGCAGTTTCTGGTCCTACGAGCAAGAGTTGTTTTCTGGTAAGGAAAGTCACTATTGTGCTCCTATTGCCATCCACAGTACAAATAGCACTCGCGTCTTTTCCCAGCAAGTACAGTTCATTGGACTGAAGAGGAGCTACTGTTCTTGTCAGTTTCATAAGCAGAGTTCAACTAGATATGGCCCGTGTGTAGGAAGCACAGTTCTTTTGTTCTGAGCAAGCTCACTGTTCTGGCCCTATAGGAAACACAGTAGAGTAGAAGAGTGCTCTTTTCTCTAAAGCCGAGTGTGTTTCTTGTAAGGCGAGCTAGCGTTTGTTTCCCAATCCTAAATGGAGTTGAATCACATGCAGTTTCTGGTCCTACGAGCAAGAGTTGTTTTCTGGTAAGAAATGTCACTATTGTGCTCCCATTGACATACACAGTGCAAATAGCACTCGCGTCTCTTTCCAGCAAGTACAGTGTATCGGACTAAAGAGGAGCTACTGTTCTTGTCAGTTTCCTATGCATATTTGAACTAGATATGGCCGTGTGAGTAGGAAGCACAGTTTTTTTGTTCTGAGCAAGCTCACTGTTCGGAACACATAGGAAACACAGTAGAGTGGAAGAGTGCTCTTTTCTCAAAAGCAGAGTGTGTTTCTTGGAAGTCGAGCTAGCGTTTGTTTCCCAGTTAAATGGAGTTGAGTCACATGCAGTTTTTTGTCCTACGAGCAAGAGTTGTTTTCTGGTAAGAGAAGTCACTATTGCGCTCCATTTGCCATACACAGTGCAAATAGCACTCGCGTCTGTTCCCTGCATGTACAGTGTATTGGACGGAAGAGGAGCTATTGTTCTTTTCAGTTTCCTAAGCAGAGTTGAACTAGTTATGGCCTGTGTGTAGGAAGCACAGTTCTTTTGTTCTGAGAAAGCTCACTGTTCTGGCCCTATAGGAAACACAATAGAGTAGAAGAGTGCTCTTTTCCCTAAAGCAGAGTGTGTTTCCTGTAAGGCGAGCTAGCGTTTGTTTCCCAGACCTAAATGGAGTTGAATCACATGCAGCTTCTAGTCCTACGAGCAAGAGTTGTTTTATGGTAAGAAGAGTCACTATTGCACTGCCATTGCCATACACAGGACAAATAGCACTGGCGTCTGTTCCCAGCAAGTACAGTGTATTGTACAGAAGAGGATCTACTGTTCTTGTCAGGTTCCTAAGCAGACTTGAACTAGATATGGCCGTGTGTGCAGGAAGCACAGTTCTTTTGTTCTGAGCAAGATCACTGTTCGGACACCATAGGAAACACAGTAGAGTAGAAGAGTGCTCTTTACTCAAAAGCAGAGTGTGTTCTTGTAAGGCGAGCTAGCGTTTGTTTCCCAGTCCTAAATGGAGTTGAATCACATGCAGTTTCTTGTCCTAAGAGCAAGAGTTGTTTTCAGGTAAGGAAAGTCACTATTGCGCTCCCCTTGCCATACATAGTGCAAATAGCTCTCGCGTCTGTTCCCAGAAAGTACAGTGTATCAGACTGAAGAGGAGCTACTGTCTTGTCAGTTTCCTAAGCAGAGTTCAACTAGATATGGCCCGTGTGTGTAGGAAGCACCGTTCTTATGTTCTGAGCAAGCTCACTGTTCTGGCCCTATAGAAAACACAGTAGAGTAGAAGAGTGCTCTTTTCTCAAAAGCAGAGTGTGTTTTTGTAAGGCGAGCTAGCGTTTGTTTCCTAGTCCTAAATGGAGTTGAATCACATGCAGTTTCTGGTCCTACGAACAAGAGTTTTTTTCTGGTAAGGAAAGTCACTATTGCGCTCCCATTGCCCTACACAAGGCAAATAGCACTCGCGTCTTTTCCCAGCAAGTACAGTGTATTAGACTTAATAGGAGCTACAGTTCTTGTCAGTTTCCTACGCAGAGTTGAACTAGATATGGCCCGTGTGTGTAGGAAGTACAGTTCTTTTTTTCTGAGCAAGCTCACTGTTCTGTCCCTATAGGAAACACAGTAGAGTAGAAGAGTGCTGTTTTCTCAAAAGCAGAGTGTGTTTCTTTTAAAGCGAGCTAGAGTTTGTTTCCCAGTCCTAAATGGAGTGGAATCACATGCAGTTTCTTGTCTTACGAGCAAGAGTTGTTTTCTGGTAAGAAGAGTCACTATTGCGCTGCCATTGCCATACACAGGACAAAAAGCACTGGCGTCTGTTCCTAGCATGTATAGTGTATTGGACTGAAGAGGATCTACTGTTCTTGTCAGGTTCCTAAGCAGACTTGAACTAGATATGGCCGTGTGTGTAGGAAGCACAGTTCTTTTGTTCTGAGCAAGCTCACTGTTCGGACACCATAGGAAACACAGTATTGTAGAAGAGTGCTCTTTACTCAAAAGCAGAGTGTGTTTCTTGTAAGGCGAGCTAGCGTTTGTTTCCCAGTCCTAAATGGAGTTGAATCTCATGCAGTTTCTGGTCCTAAGAGCAAGAGTTGTTTTCTGGTAAGGAAAGTCACTATTGCGATCCCCTTGCCATACATAGTGCAAATAGCTCTCGCGTCTATTCCCAGCAAGTACAGTGTATCGGACTGAAGAGGAGCTACTTTTCTTGTCAGTTTCCTAAGCAGAGTTGAACTAGATATGGCCCGTGTGTGTAGGAAGCACAGTTCTTATGTTCTGAACAAGCTCACTGTTCTGGCCCTATTGGAAACACAGTAGTGTAGAAGAGTGCTCTTTTCTCAAAAGCAGAGTGTGTTTTTGTAAGGCGAGCTAGCGTTTGTTTCCTAGTCCTAAATGGAGTTGAATCACATGCAGTTTCTGGTCCTACGAAAAAGAGCTGTTTTCTGGTAAGGAAAGTCACTATTGCGCTCCCATTGCCCTACACAAGTCAAATAGCACTCGCGTCTTTTCCCAGCAAGTACAGTGTATTGGACTGAATAGGAGCTACTGTTCTTGTCAGTTTCCTAAGCAGAGTTGAACTAGATATGGTCCGTGTGTGTAGGAATCACAGTTCTTTTGTTCTGAACAAGCTCACTGTTTGGACCACATAGGAAACACAGTAGAGTAGAAGAGTGCTCTTTTCTCTAAAGCAGAGTGTGTTTCTTGTAAGGCGAGCTAGCGTTTGTTTCCCAGTCCTAAATGGAGTGGAATCACATGCAGTTTCTGGTCCTATGAGCAAGAGTTGTTTTTTGGTAAGGAAATCACAATTGCGCTCCCATTGCCATACACAGTGCAAATAGCCCTCCCGTCTGTTCCCAGCAAGTACATTGTATTGGACCGAAGAGGAGCTACTGTTCTTCTCAGTTTCCTAAGCAGAGTTGAACTAGATATGGCCCGTGTGTGTAGGAAGTACAGTTCTTTTTTTCTGAGCAACCTCACTGTTCTGGCCCTATAGGAAACACAGTAGAGTAGAAGAGTGCTCTTTTCTCAAAAGCAGAGTGTGTTTCTTGGAAAGCGAGCTAGAGTTTATTTCCCAGTCCTAAATGGAGTTGAGTCCCATGCAGTTTCTGGTCCTACAAGCAAGAGTTGTTTTCTGGTAAGAAGAGTCACTATTGCGCTGCCATTGCCATACACAGGACAAATAGCACTGGCGTCTCTTCCCAGCAAGTACAGTGTATTGGACTGAAGAGGATCTACTGTTCTTGTCAGGTTCCTAAGCAGACTTGAACTAGATATGGCCGTGTGTGTAGGAAGCACAGTTTTTTTGTTTTGAGCAAGCTCACTTTTCGGAACACCTAGGAAACACAGTAGAGTAGAAGAGTGCTCTTTTCTCAAAAGCAGAGTGTGTGTCTTGGAAGTCGAGCTAGCGTTTGTTTCCCAGTCCTAAATGGAGTTGTGTCACATGCAGTTTTTTGTCCTACGAGCAAGAGTTGTTTTCTCGTAAGACAAGTCTCTATTGTGCTCCAATTGCCATACACAGTGCAAATAGCACTGGCGTCTGTTCCCCGCAAGTACAATGTATTGGAATGAAGATGAGCTACTGTTCTTGGACATTTCCTAAGCAGAGTTGAACTAGATATGGCCCGTGTGTGTAGGAAGCACAGTTCTTATGTTCTGAGCAAGCTCACTGTTCTGGCCCCAGAGGAAACACAGTAGAGTATAAGAGTGCTCTTTTCTCTAAAGCAGAGTGTGTTTCTTGTAAGGCGAGCTAGCGTTTGTTTCCCAGTCCTAAATGGAGTTGAGTCACTTGCAGTTTTTTGTCCTACAAGCAAGAGTTGCTTTCTGGTAAGACGAGTCACTATTGTGCTAAAATTGCCATACACAGTGCAAATAGCACTCGCGTCTGTTCCCCGCAAGTAAAGTGTATTGGACTGAAGAGGAGCTACTGTTCTTGTCAGTTTCATAAGCAGAGTTGAACTAGATATGGCCCGTGTATGTAGGAAGCACAGTTCTTTTGTTCTGAGCAAGCTCACTGTTCGGACCCCATAGGAAACACAGTAGAGTAGAAGAGTGCTCTTTTCTCAAAAGCAGAGTGTGTTTCATGTAAGGCGAGCTAGCATTTGTTTCCCAGTCCTAAATGGAGTTGAATCACATGCAGTATCTGGTCCTACGAGCAAGAGTTGTTTTCTGGTAAGGAAAGTCACTATTGTGCTCCTATTGCCATCCACAGTACAAATAGCACTCGCGTCTTTTCCCAGCAAGTACAGTTCATTGGACTGAAGAGGAGCTACTGTTCTTGTCAGTTTCATAAGCAGAGTTCAACTAGATATGGCCCGTGTGTAGGAAGCACAGTTCTTATGTTCTGAGCAAGCTCACTGTTCTGGCCCTATAGGAAACACAGTAGAGTAGAAGAGTGCTCTTTTCTCTAAAGCCGAGTGTGTTTCTTGTAAGGCGAGCTAGCGTTTGTTTCCCAATCCTAAATGGAGTTGAATCACATGCAGTTTCTGGTCCTACGAGCAAGAGTTGTTTTCTGGTAAGAAGAGTCACTATTGTGCTCCCATTGACATACACAGTGCAAATAGCACTCGCGTCTCTTTCCAGCAAGTACAGTGTATCGGACTAAAGAGGAGCTACTGTTCTTGTCAGTTTCCTATGCATATTTGAACTAGATATGGCCGTGTGAGTAGGAAGCACAGTTTTTTTGTTTTGAGCAAGCTCACTTTTTGGAACACCTAGGAAACACAGTAGAGTAGAAGAGTGCTCTTTTCTCAAAAGCAGAGTGTGTGTCTTGGAAGTCGAGCTAGCGTTTGTTTCCCAGTCCTAAATGGAGTTGAGTCACATGCAGTTTTTTGTCCTACGAGCAAGAGTTGTTTTCTCGTAAGACAAGTCACTATTGTGCTCCAATTGCCATACACAGTGCAAATAGCACTGGCGTCTGTTCCCCGCAAGTACAGTGTATTGGAATGAAGATGAGCTACTGTTCTTGGACATTTCCTAAGCAGAGTTGAACTAGATATGGCCCGTGTGTGTAGGAAGCACAGTTCTTATGTTCTGAGCAAGCTCACTGTTCTGGCCCAGAGGAAACACAGTAGAGTATAAGAGTGCTCTTTTCTCTAAAGCAGAGTGTGTTTCTTGTAAGGCGAGCTAGCGTTTGTTTCCCAGTCCTAAATGGAGTTGAGTCACTTGCAGTTTTTTGTCCTACAAGCAAGAGTTGCTTTCTGGTAAGACGAGTCACTATTGTGCTAAAATTGCCATACACAGTGCAAATAGCACTCGCGTCTGTTCCCCGCAAGTAAAGTGTATTGGACTGAAGAGGAGCTACTGTTCTTGTCAGTTTCATAAGCAGAGTTGAACTAGATATGGCCCGTGTATGTAGGAAGCACAGTTCTTTTGTTCTGAGCAAGCTCACTGTTCGGACCCCATAGGAAACACAGTAGAGTAGAAGAGTGCTCTTTTCTCAAAAGCAGAGTGTGTTTCATGTAAGGCGAGCTAGCATTTGTTTCCCAGTCCTAAATGGAGTTGAATCACATGCAGTATCTGGTCCTACGAGCAAGAGTTGTTTTCTGGTAAGGAAAGTCACTATTGTGCTCCTATTGCCATCCACAGTACAAATAGCACTCGCGTCTTTTCCCAGCAAGTACAGTTCATTGGACTGAAGAGGAGCTACTGTTCTTGTCAGTTTCATAAGCAGAGTTCAACTAGATATGGCCCGTGTGTAGGAAGCACAGTTCTTATGTTCTGAGCAAGCTCACTGTTCTGGCCCTATAGGAAACACAGTAGAGTAGAAGAGTGCTCTTTTCTCTAAAGCCGAGTGTGTTTCTTGTAAGGCGAGCTAGCGTTTGTTTCCCAATCCTAAATGGAGTTGAATCACATGCAGTTTCTGGTCCTACGAGCAAGAGTTGTTTTCTGGTAAGAAGAGTCACTATTGTGCTCCCATTGACATACACAGTGCAAATAGCACTCGCGTCTCTTTCCAGCAAGTACAGTGTATCGGACTAAAGAGGAGCTACTGTTCTTGTCAGTTTCCTATGCATATTTGAACTAGATATGGCCGTGTGAGTAGGAAGCACAGTTTTTTTGTTCTGAGCAAGCTCACTGTTCGGAACACATAGGAAACACAGTAGAGTAGAAGAGTGCTCTTTTCTCAAAAGCAGAGTGTGTTTCTTGGAAGTCGAGCTAGCGTTTGTTTCCCAGTTAAATGGAGTTGAGTCACATGCAGTTTTTTGTCCTACGAGCAAGAGTTGTTTTCTGGTAAGAGAAGTCACTATTGCGCTCCATTTGCCATACACAGTGCAAATAGCACTCGCGTCTGTTCCCTGCAAGTACAGTGTATTGGACGGAAGAGGAGCTATTGTTCTTTTCAGTTTCCTAAGCAGAGTTGAACTAGTTATGGCCTGTGTGTAGGAAGCACAGTTCTTTTGTTCTGAGAAAGCTCACTGTTCTGGCCCTATAGGAAACACAATAGAGTAGAAGAGTGCTCTTTTCCCTAAAGCAGAGTGTGTTTCTTGTAAGGCGAGCTAGCGTTTGTTTCCCAGTCCTAAATGGAGTTGAATCACATGCAGCTTCTAGTCCTACGAGCAAGAGTTGTTTTATGGTAAGAAGAGTCACTATTGCACTGCCATTGCCATACACAGGACAAATAGCACTGGCGTCTGTTCCCAGCAAGTACAGTGTATTGTACAGAAGAGGATCTACTGTTCTTGTCAGGTTCCTAAGCAGACTTGAACTAGATATGGCCGTGTGTGCAGGAAGCACAGTTCTTTTGTTCTGAGCAAGATCACTGTTCGGACACCATAGTTAACACAGTAGAGTAGAAGAGTGCTCTTTACTCAAAAGCAGAGTGTGTTCTTGTAAGGCGAGCTAGCGTTTGTTTCCCAGTCCTAAATGGAGTTGAATCACATGCAGTTTCTTGTCCTAAGAGCAAGAGTTGTTTTCAGGTAAGGAAAGTCACTATTGCGCTCCCCTTGCCATACATAGTGCAAATAGCTCTCGCGTCTGTTCCCAGCAAGTACAGTGTATCGGACTGAAGAGGAGCTACTGTCTTGTCAGTTTCCTAAGCAGAGTTCAACTAGATATGGCCCGTGTGTGTAGGAAGCACCGTTCTTATGTTCTGAGCAAGCTCACTGTTCGGAACACATAGGAAACAAAGTAGAGTAGAAGAGTGCTCTTTTCTCAAAAGCAGAGTGTGTTTTTGTAAGGCGAGCTAGCGTTTGTTTCCTAGTCCTAAATGGAGTTGAATCACATGCAGTTTCTGGTCCTACGAACAAGAGTTTTTTTCTGGTAAGGAAAGTCACTATTGCGCTCCCATTGCCCTACACAAGGCAAATAGCACTCGCGTCTTTTCCCAGCAAGTACAGTGTATTAGACTTAATAGGAGCTACAGTTCTTGTCAGTTTCCTACGCAGAGTTGAACTAGATATGGCCCGTGTGTGTAGGAAGTACAGTTCTTTTTTTCTGAGCAAGCTCACTGTTCTGTCCCTATAGGAAACACAGTAGAGTAGAAGAGTGCTGTTTTCTCAAAAGCAGAGTGTGTTTCTTTTAAAGCGAGCTAGAGTTTGTTTCCCAGTCCTAAATGGAGTGGAATCACATGCAGTTTCTTGTCTTACGAGCAAGAGTTGTTTTCTGGTAAGAAGAGTCACTATTGCGCTGCCATTGCCATACACAGGACAAAAAGCACTGGCGTCTGTTCCTAGCATGTATAGTGTATTGGACTGAAGAGGATCTACTGTTCTTGTCAGGTTCCTAAGCAGACTTGAACTAGATATGGCCGTGTGTGTAGGAAGCACAGTTCTTTTGTTCTGAGCAAGCTCACTATTCGGACACCATAGGAAACACAGTATTGTAGAAGAGTGCTCTTTACTCAAAAGCAGAGTGTGTTTCTTGTAAGGCGAGCTAGCATTTGTTTCCCAGTCCTAAATGGAGTTGAATCTCATGCAGTTTCTGGTCCTAAGAGCAAGAGTTGTTTTCTGGTAAGGAAAGTCACTATTGCGATCCCCTTGCCATACATAGTGCAAATAGCTCTCGCGTCTATTCCCAGCAAGTACAGTGTATCGGACTGAAGAGGAGCTACTTTTCTTGTCAGTTTCCTAAGCAGAGTTGAACTAGACATGGCCCGTGTGTGTAGGAAGCACAGTTCTTATGTTCTGAACAAGCTCACTGTTCTGGCCCTATTGGAAACACAGTAGTGTAGAAGAGTGCTCTTTTCTCAAAAGCAGAGTGTGTTTTTGTAAGGCGAGCTAGCGTTTGTTTCCTAGTCCTAAATGGAGTTGAATCACATGCAGTTTCTGGTCCTACGAAAAAGAGCTGTTTTCTGGTAAGGAAAGTCACTATTGCGCTCCCATTGCCCTACACAAGTCAAATAGCACTCGCGTCTTTTCCCAGCAAGTACAGTGTATTGGACTGAATAGGAGCTACTGTTCTTGTCAGTTTCCTAAGCAGAGTTGAACTAGATATGGTCCGTGTGTGTAGGAATCACAGTTCTTTTGTTCTGAACAAGCTCACTGTTTGGACCACATAGGAAACACAGTAGAGTAGAAGAGTGCTCTTTTCTCTAAAGCAGAGTGTGTTTCTTGTAAGGCGAGCTAGCGTTTGTTTCCCAGTCCTAAATGGAGTGGAATCACATGCAGTTTCTGGTCCTATGAGCAAGAGTTGTTTTCTGGTAAGGAAATCACAATTGCGCTCCCATTGCCATACACAGTGCAAATAGCCCTCCCGTCTGTTCCCAGCAAGTACATTGTATTGGACCGAAGAGGAGCTACTGTTCTTCTCAGTTTCCTAAGCAGAGTTGAACTAGATATGGCCCGTGTGTGTAGGAAGTACAGTTCTTTTTTTCTGAGCAACCTCACTGTTCTGGCCCTATAGGAAACACAGTAGAGTAGAAGAGTGCTCTTTTCTCAAAAGCAGAGTGTGTTTCTTGGAAAGCGAGCTAGAGTTTATTTCCCAGTCCTAAATGGAGTTGAGTCCCATGCAGTTTCTGGTCCTACAAGCAAGAGTTGTTTTCTGGTAAGAAGAGTCACTATTGCGCTGCCATTGCCATACACAGGACAAATAGCACTGGCGTCTCTTCCCAGCAAGTACAGTGTATTGGACTGAAGAGGATCTACTGTTCTTGTCAGGTTCCTAAGCAGACTTGAACTAGATATGGCCGTGTGTGTAGGAAGCACAGTTTTTTTGTTTTGAGCAAGCTCACTTTTCGGAACACCTAGGAAACACAGTAGAGTAGAAGAGTGCTCTTTTCTCAAAAGCAGAGTGTGTGTCTTGGAAGTCGAGCTAGCGTTTGTTTCCCAGTCCTAAATGGAGTTGTGTCACATGCAGTTTTTTGTCCTACGAGCAAGAGTTGTTTTCTCGTAAGACAAGTCTCTATTGTGCTCCAATTGCCATACACAGTGCAAATAGCACTGGCGTCTGTTCCCCGCAAGTACAATGTATTGGAATGAAGATGAGCTACTGTTCTTGGACATTTCCTAAGCAGAGTTGAACTAGATATGGCCCGTGTGTGTAGGAAGCACAGTTCTTATGTTCTGAGCAAGCTCACTGTTCTGGCCCCAGAGGAAACACAGTAGAGTATAAGAGTGCTCTTTTCTCTAAAGCAGAGTGTGTTTCTTGTAAGGCGAGCTAGCGTTTGTTTCCCAGTCCTAAATGGAGTTGAGTCACTTGCAGTTTTTTGTCCTACAAGCAAGAGTTGCTTTCTGGTAAGACGAGTCACTATTGTGCTAAAATTGCCATACACAGTGCAAATAGCACTCGCGTCTGTTCCCCGCAAGTAAAGTGTATTGGACTGAAGAGGAGCTACTGTTCTTGTCAGTTTCATAAGCAGAGTTGAACTAGATATGGCCCGTGTATGTAGGAAGCACAGTTCTTTTGTTCTGAGCAAGCTCACTGTTCGGACCCCATAGGAAACACAGTAGAGTAGAAGAGTGCTCTTTTCTCAAAAGCAGAGTGTGTTTCATGTAAGGCGAGCTAGCATTTGTTTCCCAGTCCTAAATGGAGTTGAATCACATGCAGTATCTGGTCCTACGAGCAAGAGTTGTTTTCTGGTAAGGAAAGTCACTATTGTGCTCCTATTGCCATCCACAGTACAAATAGCACTCGCGTCTTTTCCCAGCAAGTACAGTTCATTGGACTGAAGAGGAGCTACTGTTCTTGTCAGTTTCATAAGCAGAGTTCAACTAGATATGGCCCGTGTGTAGGAAGCACAGTTCTTATGTTCTGAGCAAGCTCACTGTTCTGGCCCTATAGGAAACACAGTAGAGTAGAAGAGTGCTCTTTTCTCTAAAGCCGAGTGTGTTTCTTGTAAGGCGAGCTAGCGTTTGTTTCCCAATCCTAAATGGAGTTGAATCACATGCAGTTTCTGGTCCTACGAGCAAGAGTTGTTTTCTGGTAAGAAGAGTCACTATTGTGCTCCCATTGACATACACAGTGCAAATAGCACTCGCGTCTCTTTCCAGCAAGTACAGTGTATCGGACTAAAGAGGAGCTACTGTTCTTGTCAGTTTCCTATGCATATTTGAACTAGATATGGCCGTGTGAGTAGGAAGCACAGTTTTTTTGTTCTGAGCAAGCTCACTGTTCGGAACACATAGGAAACACAGTAGAGTAGAAGAGTGCTCTTTTCTCAAAAGCAGAGTGTGTTTCTTGGAAGTCGAGCTAGCGTTTGTTTCCCAGTTAAATGGAGTTGAGTCACATGCAGTTTTTTGTCCTACGAGCAAGAGTTGTTTTCTGGTAAGAGAAGTCACTATTGCGCTCCATTTGCCATACACAGTGCAAATAGCACTCGCGTCTGTTCCCTGCAAGTACAGTGTATTGGACGGAAGAGGAGCTATTGTTCTTTTCAGTTTCCTAAGCAGAGTTGAACTAGTTATGGCCTGTGTGTAGGAAGCACAGTTCTTTTGTTCTGAGAAAGCTCACTGTTCTGGCCCTATAGGAAACACAATAGAGTAGAAGAGTGCTCTTTTCCCTAAAGCAGAGTGTGTTTCTTGTAAGGCGAGCTAGCGTTTGTTTCCCAGTCCTAAATGGAGTTGAATCACATGCAGCTTCTAGTCCTACGAGCAAGAGTTGTTTTATGGTAAGAAGAGTCACTATTGCACTGCCATTGCCATACACAGGACAAATAGCACTGGCGTCTGTTCCCAGCAAGTACAGTGTATTGTACAGAAGAGGATCTACTGTTCTTGTCAGGTTCCTAAGCAGACTTGAACTAGATATGGCCGTGTGTGCAGGAAGCACAGTTCTTTTGTTCTGAGCAAGATCACTGTTCGGACACCATAGGAAACACAGTAGAGTAGAAGAGTGCTCTTTACTCAAAAGCAGAGTGTGTTCTTGTAAGGCGAGCTAGCGTTTGTTTCCCAGTCCTAAATGGAGTTGAATCACATGCAGTTTCTTGTCCTAAGAGCAAGAGTTGTTTTCAGGTAAGGAAAGTCACTATTGCGCTCCCCTTGCCATACATAGTGCAAATAGCTCTCGCGTCTGTTCCCAGCAAGTACAGTGTATCGGACTGAAGAGGAGCTACTGTCTTGTCAGTTTCCTAAGCAGAGTTCAACTAGATATGGCCCGTGTGTGTAGGAAGCACCGTTCTTATGTTCTGAGCAAGCTCACTGTTCGGAACACATAGGAAACACAGTAGAGTAGAAGAGTGCTCTTTTCTCAAAAGCAGAGTGTGTTTTTGTAAGGCGAGCTAGCGTTTGTTTCCTAGTCCTAAATGGAGTTGAATCACATGCAGTTTCTGGTCCTACGAACAAGAGTTTTTTTCTGGTAAGGAAAGTCACTATTGCGCTCCCATTGCCCTACACAAGGCAAATAGCACTCGCGTCTTTTCCCAGCAAGTACAGTGTATTAGACTTAATAGGAGCTACAGTTCTTCTCAGTTTCCTACGCAGAGTTGAACTAGATATGGCCCGTGTGTGTAGGAAGTACAGTTCTTTTTTTCTGAGCAAGCTCACTGTTCTGTCCCTATAGGAAACACAGTAGAGTAGAAGAGTGCTGTTTTCTCAAAAGCAGAGTGTGTTTCTTTTAAAGCGAGCTAGAGTTTGTTTCCCAGTCCTAAATGGAGTGGAATCACATGCAGTTTCTTGTCTTACGAGCAAGAGTTGTTTTCTGGTAAGAAGAGTCACTATTGCGCTGCCATTGCCATACACAGGACAAAAAGCACTGGCGTCTGTTCCTAGCAAGTATAGTGTATTGGACTGAAGAGGATCTACTGTTCTTGTCAGGTTCCTAAGCAGACTTGAACTAGATATGGCCGTGTGTGTAGGAAGCACAGTTCTTTTGTTCTGAGCAAGCTCACTATTCGGACACCATAGGAAACACAGTATTGTAGAAGAGTGCTCTTTACTCAAAAGCAGAGTGTGTTTCTTGTAAGGCGAGCTAGCGTTTGTTTCCCAGTCCTAAATGGAGTTGAATCTCATGCAGTTTCTGGTCCTAAGAGCAAGAGTTGTTTTCTGGTAAGGAAAGTCACTATTGCGATCCCCTTGCCATACATAGTGCAAATAGCTCTCGCGTCTATTCCCAGCAAGTACAGTGTATCGGACTGAAGAGGAGCTACTTTTCTTGTCAGTTTCCTAAGCAGAGTTGAACTAGATATGGCCCGTGTGTGTAGGAAGCACAGTTCTTATGTTCTGAACAAGCTCACTGTTCTGGCCGTATTGGAAACACAGTAGTGTAGAAGAGTGCTCTTTTCTCAAAAGCAGAGTGTGTTTTTGTAAGGCGAGCTAGCGTTTGTTTCCTAGTCCTAAATGGAGTTGAATCACATGCAGTTTCTGGTCCTACGAAAAAGAGCTGTTTTCTGGTAAGGAAAGTCACTATTGCGCTCCCATTGCCCTACACAAGTCAAATAGCACTCGCGTCTTTTCCCAGCAAGTACAGTGTATTGGACTGAATAGGAGCTACTGTTCTTGTCAGTTTCCTAAGCAGAGTTGAACTAGATATGGTCCGTGTGTGTAGGAATCACAGTTCTTTTGTTCTGAACAAGCTCACTGTTTGGACCACATAGGAAACACAGTAGAGTAGAAGAGTGCTCTTTTCTCTAAAGCAGAGTGTGTTTCTTGTAAGGCGAGCTAGCGTTTGTTTCCCAGTCCTAAATGGAGTGGAATCACATGCAGTTTCTGGTCCTATGAGCAAGAGTTGTTTTCTGGTAAGGAAATCACAATTGCGCTCCCATTGCCATACACAGTGCAAATAGCCCTCCCGTCTGTTCCCAGCAAGTACATTGTATTGGACCGAAGAGGAGCTACTGTTCTTCTCAGTTTCCTAAGCAGAGTTGAACTAGATATGGCCCGTGTGTGTAGGAAGTACAGTTCTTTTTTTCTGAGCAACCTCACTGTTCTGGCCCTGTAGGAAACACAGTAGAGTAGAAGAGTGCTCTTTTCTCAAAAGCAGAGTGTGTTTCTTGGAAAGCGAGCTAGAGTTTATTTCCCAGTCCTAAATGGAGTTGAGTCCCATGCAGTTTCTGGTCCTACAAGCAAGAGTTGTTTTCTGGTAAGAAGAGTCACTATTGCGCTGCCATTGCCATACACAGGACAAATAGCACTGGCGTCTCTTCCCAGCAAGTACAGTGTATTGGACTGAAGAGGATCTACTGTTCTTGTCAGGTTCCTAAGCAGACTTGAACTAGATATGGCCGTGTGTGTAGGAAGCACAGTTTTTTTGTTTTGAGCAAGCTCACTTTTCGGAACACCTAGGAAACACAGTAGAGTAGAAGAGTGCTCTTTTCTCAAAAGCAGAGTGTGTGTCTTGGAAGTCGAGCTAGCGTTTGTTTCCCAGTCCTAAATGGAGTTGTGTCACATGCAGTTTTTTGTCCTACGAGCAAGAGTTGTTTTCTCGTAAGACAAGTCTCTATTGTGCTCCAATTGCCATACACAGTGCAAATAGCACTGGCGTCTGTTCCCCGCAAGTACAATGTATTGGAATGAAGATGAGCTACTGTTCTTGGACATTTCCTAAGCAGAGTTGAACTAGATATGGCCCGTGTGTGTAGGAAGCACAGTTCTTATGTTCTGAGCAAGCTCACTGTTCTGGCCCCAGAGGAAACACAGTAGAGTATAAGAGTGCTCTTTTCTCTAAAGCAGAGTGTGTTTCTTGTAAGGCGAGCTAGCGTTTGTTTCCCAGTCCTAAATGGAGTTGAGTCACTTGCAGTTTTTTGTCCTACAAGCAAGAGTTGCTTTCTGGTAAGACGAGTCACTATTGTGCTAAAATTGCCATACACAGTGCAAATAGCACTCGCGTCTGTTCCCCGCAAGTAAAGTGTATTGGACTGAAGAGGAGCTACTGTTCTTGTCAGTTTCATAAGCAGAGTTGAACTAGATATGGCCCGTGTATGTAGGAAGCACAGTTCTTTTGTTCTGAGCAAGCTCACTGTTCGGACCCCATAGGAAACACAGTAGAGTAGAAGAGTGCTCTTTTCTCAAAAGCAGAGTGTGTTTCATGTAAGGCGAGCTAGCATTTGTTTCCCAGTCCTAAATGGAGTTGAATCACATGCAGTATCTGGTCCTACGAGCAAGAGTTGTTTTCTGGTAAGGAAAGTCACTATTGTGCTCCTATTGCCATCCACAGTACAAATAGCACTCGCGTCTTTTCCCAGCAAGTACAGTTCATTGGACTGAAGAGGAGCTACTGTTCTTGTCAGTTTCATAATCAGAGTTCAACTAGATATGGCCCGTGTGTAGGAAGCACAGTTCTTATGTTCTGAGCAAGCTCACTGTTCTGGCCCTATAGGAAACACAGTAGAGTAGAAGAGTGCTCTTTTCTCTAAAGCCGAGTGTGTTTCTTGTAAGGCGAGCTAGCGTTTGTTTCCCAATCCTAAATGGAGTTGAATCACATGCAGTTTCTGGTCCTACGAGCAAGAGTTGTTTTCTGGTAAGAAGAGTCACTATTGTGCTCCCATTGACATACACAGTGCAAATAGCACTCGCGTCTCTTTCCAGCAAGTACAGTGTATCGGACTAAAGAGGAGCTACTGTTCTTGTCAGTTTCCTATGCATATTTGAACTAGATATGGCCGTGTGAGTAGGAAGCACAGTTTTTTTGTTCTGAGCAAGCTCACTGTTCGGAACACATAGGAAACACAGTAGAGTAGAAGAGTGCTCTTTTCTCAAAAGCAGAGTGTGTTTCTTGGAAGTCGAGCTAGCGTTTGTTTCCCAGTTAAATGGAGTTGAGTCACATGCAGTTTTTTGTCCTACGAGCAAGAGTTGTTTTCTGGTAAGAGAAGTCACTATTGCGCTCCATTTGCCATACACAGTGCAAATAGCACTCGCGTCTGTTCCCTGCAAGTACAGTGTATTGGACGGAAGAGGAGCTATTGTTCTTTTCAGTTTCCTAAGCAGAGTTGAACTAGTTATGGCCTGTGTGTAGGAAGCACAGTTCTTTTGTTCTGAGAAAGCTCACTGTTCTGGCCCTATAGGAAACACAATAGAGTAGAAGAGTGCTCTTTTCCCTAAAGCAGAGTGTGTTTCTTGTAAGGCGAGCTAGCGTTTGTTTCCCAGTCCTAAATGGAGTTGAATCACATGCAGCTTCTAGTCCTACGAGCAAGAGTTGTTTTATGGTAAGAAGAGTCACTATTGCACTGCCATTGCCATACACAGGACAAATAGCACTGGCGTCTGTTCCCAGCAAGTACAGTGTATTGTACAGAAGAGGATCTACTGTTCTTGTCAGGTTCCTAAGCAGACTTGAACTAGATATGGCCGTGTGTGCAGGAAGCACAGTTCTTTTGTTCTGAGCAAGCTCACTCTTCTGGCCCTACAGGAAACACAGTAGAGTAGAAGAGTGCTCTTTTCTCAAAAGCAGAGTGTATTTCTTGTAAGGCGAGCTAGCGTTTGTTTCCCAGTCCTAAATGGAGTTGAGTCACATGCAGTTTCTGGTCCTAGGAACAAGAGTTGTTTTCTGGTAAGAAGAGTCACTATTGTGCTCCCATTGTCATAGACAGGGCAAATAGTACTGGCGTCTGTTCCCAGCATGTACAGTGTATTGGACTGAAGAGGATCTACTGTTCTTGTCAGTTTCCTAAGCAGAATTGAATAGATATGGCCCCTGTGTGCAGGAAGCACAGTTCTTTTGTTCTGAGGAAGCTCACTCATCTGGCCCTATAGGAAACACAGTATAGTGGAAGAATGCTCTTTTGTCAAAAGCACAGAGTTTTTCTTGTAAGGCGAGCTAGCATTTCTTTCCCAGTCCTAAATGGAGTTGAGACACATGCAGTTTTTGGTCCTACGAGCAAGAGTTTTTTTCTGGTAAGAAGAGTCACTATTGCACTTTCATTGCCATACACAGTGCAAATAGCACTTGCATCTGTTCCCAGCAATTACAGTGTATTGGACTGAAGAGGATCTACTCTTCTTGTCAGTTTCCTAAGCAGAGTTGAACGAGATATGGCCCGTGTGTGTAGGAAGCACAGTTCTTTTTTTCTGAGCAAGCTCACTGTTCCGGCCCTATAGGAAACACAGTAGAGTAGAAGAGTGCACTTTTCTTAAAAGCAGAGTGTGTTTCTTGTAAGGCGAGCTCGCGTTTGTTTCCCAGTCCTAAATGGAGTTGAGTCACGTGCAGTTTTTTGTCCCACAAGCAAGAGTTGTTTTCTTGTAAGAAGAGTCACTGTTGCGCTCCAAATGCCATATACAGTGCAAATAGCACTAGCGTCTGTTCCCAGCAAGTACAGTGTATCAGACTGAATAGGAGCTACTGTTCTTGTCAGTTTCCTAAGCAGAATTGAACTAGATATGGCCGTGTGTGTAGGAAGCACAGTTTTTTTGTTCTGAGCAAGCTCACTATTCGGAACACATAGGAAACACAGTAGAGTAGAAGAGTGCTCTTTTCTCAAAAGCAGAGTGTGTTTTTGGAAGGCGAGCTAGCGTTTGTTTCCCAGTCCTAAATGGAGTTGAGTCACATGCAGTTTTTTGTCCTATGAGCAAGAGTTGTTTTCTGGTAAGACGAGTCACTATTGTGCTCCAATTGCCATACACAGTGCAAATAGCACTCGCGTCTGTTCTGAGCCAGTACAGTGTATTGGACTGAAGAGGATCTACTGTTCTTGGCAGGTTCCTAAGCAGAGTTGAACTAGATATGGTCCGTGTGTATAGGAAGCACAGTTGTTTTGTTCTGAGCAAGCTCACTGTTTAGACCCCATAGGAAACACAGTAGAGTAGAAGAGTGCTCTTTTCTCAAAAGCAGAGTGTATTTCTTGTTAGGCGAGCTAGCGTTTGTTTCCCAGTCCTAAATGGAATTGAATCCCATGCAGTTTCTCGTCCTACGAGCAAGAGTTGTTTTCTGGTAAGAAGAGTCACTATTGAGCTGCCATTGCCATACACAGGACAAATAGCACTGTTGTCTGTTCCCAGCAGTACAGTGTATTGGACTGAAGAGGATCTACTGTTCTTGTCAGGTTCCTAAGCAGAATTGACCTAGGTATTTTGGTGTGTGTAGGAAGCACGGTTTTTTTGTTCTGAGCAAGCTCACTGTTCGGACCTCATAGGAAACACAGTAAAGTAGAAGAGTGCTCTTTTCTCAAAAGCAGAGTGTGTTTCTTGGAAGGCGAGCTAGTGTTTGTTTCCCAGTACTAAATGGAGTTGAGTCACATGCAGTGTTTTGTCCAATGTCAAGAGTTGTTTTCTGGTAAGACGAGTCACTATTGTGTTCTAATTGCCATACACAGTGCAAATAGCACTCGCGTCTGTTCCCAGCAAGTACAGTGTATTGGACTGAATAGGAGCTACTGTTCTTGTCAGTTTCCTAAGAAGAGTTGAACGAGATATGGTCCGTGTGTGTAGGAAGCACAGTTCTTTTGTTCTGAGCAAGCTCACTGTTTGGACCCCATAGGAAATACAGTAGAGTAGAAGAGTGCTCTTTTCTCTAAAGCAGAGTGTTTTTCTTGTAAGGTGAGCTCGTGTTTGTTTCCCAGTCCTAAATGGAGTTGAGTCACATGCAGTTTTTGGTCCTACGAGCAAGAGTTGTTTTCTGGTAAGAAGAGTTAGTATTGCGCTCCAAATGCCATACACAGTGCAAATAGTACTCGCGTCTGTTCCCTTCAAGTACAGTGTATTGGACTGATTAGGAGCTACTGTTCTTGTCAGTTTCCTCAGCAGAGTTGAACTTAATATTGCCGTGTGTGTAGGAAGCACAGTTCTTTTGTTCTGAGCAAGCTCACTCTTCTGGCCCTATAGGAAACACAGTAGAGTAGAAGAGTGCTCTTTTCTCAAAAGCAGATTGTGTTTCTTGTAAGGCGAGCTAGCATTTGTTTCCCAGTCCTAAATGGAGTTGAATCACATGCAGTTTCTGGTCCTACGACCAAGAGTTGTTTTCTGGTAAGGAAAGTCACTATTGCGCTCCCATTGCCATACACAGTGCAAATAGCACTCATGTCTGTTCCCAGCAAGTACAGTGCATCGGACTGAAGAGGAGCTACTGTTCTTGTCAGTTTCCTAAGCAGAGGTGAACGAGATATGTCCCGCGTGTGTAGGAAGCACAGTTCTTTTGTTCTGAGCAAGCTCACTGTTTGGACCCCATAGGAAACACAGTAGAGTAGAAGAGTGCTCTTTTCTCAAAAGCAGAGTGTGTTTCTTGTAGGGCGAGCTAGCATTTGTTTCCCAGTCCTAAATGGAGTTGAATCACATGCAGTTTCTGGTCCTGCAAGCAAGAGTTGTTTTCTGGTAAGAAGAGTCACTATTGCGCTGCCATTGCCATACACAGGACAAATAGCACTGGCGTCTTTTCCCAGCAAGTACAGAGTATTGGATGGAAGAGGATCTACTGTTCTTGTCAGGTTCCTAAGCAGACTTGAACTAGATATGGCCGTGTGTGTAGGAAGCACAGTTTTTTTGTTCTGAGCAAGCTCACTGTTCGGAACCCATAGGAAACACAGTAGAGTAGAAGAGTGCTCTTAAATCAAAAGCAGAGTTTGTTTCTTGGAAGGCGAGCTAGCGTTTGTTTCCCACTCCTAAATGGAGTTGAGTCACATGCAGTTTTTTGTCCTACGAGCAAGAGTTGTTTTCTGGTAAGACGAGTTACTATTGTGCTCCAAAGCCATACACAGTGCAAATAGCAGTCCCGTCTGTTCCCAGGAAGTACAGTGTATCGGACTGAAGAGGAGCTACTGTTCTTGTCAGTTTCCTAAGCAGAGTTGAACTAGATATGGCCCGAGTGTAGGAAGCACAGTTCTTTTGTTCTGAGCAAGCTCACTGTTCTGGCCCTATAGGAAACACAGTAGAGTAGAAGAGTGTTCTTTTCTCTAAAGCAGAGTGTGTTTCTTGTAAGGCGAGCTAGCTTTTGTTTCCCAGTCCTAAATGGAGTTGAATCACATGCAGTTTCTGGTCCTACGAGCAAGATTTGTTTTATGGTAAGAAGAGTCACTATTGCCCTGCCATTGCCATACACAGGACAAATAGCACTGTTGTCTGTTCCCAGCAGTACAGTGTATTGGACTGAAGAGGATCTACTGTTCTTGTCAGGTTCCTAAGCAGAATTGAACTAGATATGGCCGTGTGTGTAGGAAGCACAGTTCTTTTGTTCTGAGCAAGTTCACTGTTCGGACCTCCTAGGAAACACAATAGAGTAGAAGAGTGCTTTTTTCTCTAAATCAGAGTGTGTTTCTTGTAAGGCGAGTTAGTGTTTGTTTCCCAGTCCTAAGTGGAGTTGTATCACATGCAGTTTCTGGTCCTTCGAGCAAGAGTTGTTTTCTGGTAAGAAGAGTCACTATTGTGCTCCCATTGTCATACACTGGGCAAATAGCACACGCGTCTGTTCCCAGCATGGACAGTGTATTGGAGTGAAGAGGATCTACTGTTCTTGTCAGGTTCCTAAGCAGAGTTGAACTAGATATGGCCGTGTGTGTAGGAAGCACGGTTCTTTTGTTCTGAGCAAGCTCACTGTTCTGGCCCTATAGGAAACACAGTAGAGTAGAAGAGTGCTCTTTTCTCAAAAGCAGAGTGTGTTTCATGTAAGGCGAGCTAGCATTTGTTTCCCAGTCCTAAATTGAGTTGAATCACATGCAGTTTCTGGTCCTACGAGCAAGAGTTGTTTTCTGGTAAGGAAAGTCTGTATTGCGCTCCCATTGCCATACACAGTGCAAATAGCACTCGTTTCTGATCCCAGGAAATACAGCACATTGGACTGAAGAGGAGCTACTCTTCTTGTCAGTTTCCTAAGCAGAGTTGAACTAGATATGGTCCGTGTGTGTAGGATGCACAGTTATTTTGTTCTGAGCAAGCTCACTGTTAGAACCCCATAGGAAACACAGTAGAGTAGAAGAGTGCTCTTTTCTCAAAAGCAGAGTGTGTTTCATGTAAGGCGAGCTAGCATTTGTTTCCCAGTCCTAAATTGAGTTGAATCACATGCAGTTTGTGGTCCTACGAGCAAGAGCTGTTTTCTGGTAAGGAAAGTCACTATTTTGCTCCCATTGCCATCCACAGTGCAAATAGCCCCCCCGTCTGTTCCCAGCAAGTACAGTGTATTGGACGGAAAGGAGCTACTGTCCTTGTCAGTTTCCTAAGCAGAGTTGAACTAGATATGGTCCGTGTGTGTAGGACGCACAGTTCTTTTGTTCTGAGCAAGCTCACTGTTTGGAGCCCACAGTAAACACAGTAGAGTAGAAGAGTGCTCTTTTCTCTAAAGCAGAGTGTGTTTCTTGTAAGGCGAGCTAGCGTTTGCTTCCCAGTCCTAAATGGAGTGGAATCACATGTAGTTTCTGGTCCTACGAGCAAGAGTTGTTTTCTGGTAAAGAAAGTCACTATTGCGCTCTCATTGCCATACACAGTGCAAATAGCACTTGCGTGTGTTCCCAGCAAGTACAGTGTATGGAACTGAAGAGGAGCTCCTGTTCTTGTCAGTTTCCTAAGCAGAGTTGAACTAGATATGGCCCGTGTGTGTAGGAAGCACAGTTCTTTTGTTCTGAGCAAGCTCACTGTTCTGGCCCTATAGGAAACAAAGTAGAGTAGAAGAGTGCTCTTTTCTCTAAAGCAGAGTGTGTTTCTTGTAAGGCGAGCTAGCATTTGTTTCCCAGTCCTAAATGGAGTTGAATCACATGCAGTTTCTGGTCCTATGAGCAAGAGTTGTTTTATGGTAAGAAGAGTCACTATTGCGCTGCCATTGCCATACACAGGACAAATAGCACTGGCGTCTGTTAGCAGCAAGTACAGTGTATTGGACTGAAGAGTATCTACTGTTCTTGTCAGGTTCCTAAGCAGAATTGAACTAGTTATAGCCGTGTGTGTAGGAAGCACAGTCCTTTTGTTCTGAGCAAGCTCACTGTTCAGACCCAAAAGGAAACACAGTAGAGTAGAAGAGTGCTCTTTTGTCAAAAGCAGAGTGTGTTTCTTGTAAGGCGAGCTAGCGTTTGTTTCCCAGTCCTAAATGGAGTTGAGTCACATGCAGTTTTTTGTCCTACGAGTAAGAGTTGTTTTCTGGTAAGACGAGTCACTATTGTGCTCCAACTGCAATACACAGTGCAAATAGCACTCGCGTCTGTTCCCCGAAAGTACAGTGTCTTGGACTGAAGAGGAGCTACTGTTCTTCACAGTTTCCTAAGCAGAGTTGAGCAAGATATGGCCGGTGTGTGTAGGAAGCACAGTTCTTTTGTTCTGAGCAAGCTCACTGTTCAGACCCCATAGGAAGCACAGTAGAGTAGAAGAGTGCTCTTTTCTCAAAAGCAGAGTGTGTTTCATGTAAGGCGAGCTAGCATTTGTATCCCAGTCCTAAATGGAGTTGAATCACATGCAGATTCTGGTTCTATGAGCAATAGATGTTTTCTGGTAAGGAAAGTCACTATTGCGCTCCCAATGCCATACACAGTGCAAATAGCACTCGCGTCAGTTCCCAGCAAGTACAGTGTTTCGGACTGAAGAGGAGCTACTGTTCTTGTCAGTTTCCTAAGCAGAGTTGAACTAATTATGGCCCGTGTGTAGGAAGCACAGTTCCTTTGTTCTGACCAAGCTCACTGTTATGGCCATATAGGAAACACAGTAGAGTAGAAGAGTGCTCTTTTCTCTAAAGCAGAGTGTGTTTCTTGTAAGGCGAGCTAGCGTTTGTTTCTCAGTCCTAAATGGAGTTGAATCACATGCAGTTTCTAGTCCTACGAGCAAGAGTTGTTTTATGGTAAGAAGAGTCACTATTGCGCTGCCATTGCCATACACAGGACAAATAGCACTGGCGTCTGTTCCCAGCAAGTACAGTTTATTGGACTGAAGAGGATTTACTGTTCTTGTCAGGTTCCTAAGCAGAATTGAACTAGATATGGCCGTGTGTGTAGGAAGCACAGTTCTTTTGTTCTGAGCAAGCTCACTGTTCGGACACCATAGGAAACACAGTAGAGTAGAAGAGTGCTCTTTTCTCAAAAGCAGAGTGTGTTTCTTGTAAGGCGAGCTAGCGTTTGTTTCCCAGTCCTAAATGGAGTTGAATCACATGCAGTTTCTGGTCCTAAGAGCAAGAGTTGTTTTCTGGTAAGGAAAGTCACTATTGTGCTCCCCTTGCCATACACAGTGCAAATAGCTCCCGCGTCTGTTCCCAGCAAGTACAGTGTATCGGACTGAAGAGGAGCTACTGTTCTTGTCAGTTTCCTAAGCAGAGTTAAACATGATATGGCCCGTGTGTGTAGGAAGCACAGTTCATATGTTCTGAGCAAGCTCACTGTTCTGGCCCTATAGGAAACACAGTAGAGTAGAAGCGTGCTCTTTTCTCAAAAGCAGAGTGTGTTTTTGTAAGGCATGCTAGCGTTTGTTTCCTAGTCCTAAATGGAGTTGAATCCCATGCAGTTTCTGGTCCTACGAACAAGAGTTGTTTTCCGGTAAGGAAAGTCTCTATTGCGCTCCCATTGCCCTACACAAGGCAAATAACACTTGCGTCTTTTCCCAGCAAGTACGGTGTATCGGACTGAAGAGGAGCTACTGTTCTTGTCAGTTTCATAAGCAGAGTTGAACTAGATATGGCCCGTGTGTAGGAAGCACAGTTCTTTTGTTCTGAGCAAGCTCACTGTTCTGGCCCTATAGGAAACAAAGTAGAGTAGAAGAGTGCTCTTTCCACAAAAGCAGAGTGTGTTTCTTGTAAGGTGAGCTAGCTTTTGTTTCCCAGTCCTAAATGGAGTTGAATCACATGCAGTTTCTGGTCCTACGAGTAAAGTTGTTTTATAGTAAGAAGAGTCACTATTGCGCTGCCATTGCCATACACAGGACAAATAGCACTGGCGTCTATTCCCAGCAAGTACAGTGTATTGGACTGAAGAGGATCTACTGTTCTTGTCAGGTTCCTAAGCAGAATTGAACTAGATATGGTTGTCTATGTAGGAAGCACAGTTCTTTTGTTCTGAGCAGGCTCACTGTTCGGACCCCATAGGAAACACAGTAGAGTAGAATATTGCTCTTTTCTCAAAAGCAGAGTGTGATTCTTGTAAGGGGAGCTAGCGTTTGTTTCCCAGTCCTAAATGGAGTTGAGTCACATGCAGTTTCTGGTCCTATGAGCAAGAGTTGTTTTCTGGTAAGGAAAGTCACTATTGCGCTCCCCTTGCCATACACAGTGCAAAAGGCTCTTGCGTCTGTTCCCAGCAAGTACAGTGTATTGGACTGAAGAGGAACTACCGTTCTTGTCAGTTTCCTAAGCAGAGTTGAACACGATATGGCCCTTGTGTGTAGGAAGCACAGTTCTTATGTTCTGAGCAAGCTCCCTCTAGCCCTATAGGAAACACAGTAGAGTAGAAGCGTGCTCTTTTCTCAAAAGCAGAGTGTGTTTTTGTAAGGCGAGCTAGCGTTTGTTTCCTAGTTAAATGGATTTGAATCACATGCAGTTTCTGGTCCTACGAGCAAGAGTTGTTTTCTGGTAAGAAGAGTCACTATTGCGCTGCCATTGCCATAGCACTGGCGTCTGTTCCCAGCAAGTACAGTGTATTGGACTGAAGAGGATCTACTGTTCTTGTCAGGTTCCTAAGCAGACTTGAACTAGATATGGCCGTGTGAGTAGGAAGTACAGTTTTTTTGTTCTGAGCAAGCTCACTGTTCGGAACACATAGGAAACACAGTAGAGTAGAAGAGTGCTCTTTTCTCAAAAGCAGAGTGTGTTTCATGTAAGGCGATTTAGCGTTTGTTTCCCAGTCCTAAATGGAGTTGAGTCACATGCAGTTTTTTGTCCTACGAGCAAGAGTTGTTTTCTGGTAAGACAAGTCACTATTGTGCTCCAATGCCATACACAGTGCAAATAGCACTCGCGTCTGTTCCCCGCAAGTACAGTGTATTGGACTGAAGAGGATCTAGTGTTCTTGTCAGTTTCCTAAGCAGAGTTGAACTAGAAATGGCCCGTGTGTGTAGGAATCACAGTTCTTTTGTTCTGAGCAAGCTCACTGTTCAGACACCATAGGAAGCACAGTAGAGTAGAAGAGTGCTCTTTTCTCAAAAGCAGAGTGTGTTTCTTGTAAGGCGAGCTAGCGTTTGTTTGCCAGTTCTAAATGGAGTTGAATCACATACAGTTTCTGGTCCTATGAGCAAGAGTTGTTTACTGGTAAGGAAAGTCACTATTGCGCTCCCCTTGCCGTACACATTGCAAATAGCTCTCGCGTCTGTTCCCAGCAAGTACAGTGTATCAGACTGAAGAGGAGCTACTGTTCTTGTCAGTTTCCTAAGCAGAGTTGAACTAGATATGACCCGTGTTTGTAGGAAGCACAGTTCTTATGTTCTGAGCAAGTTCACTCCTCTGGTCCTATAGGAATCACAGTAGAGTAGAAGAGTGCTCTTTTCTCAAAAGCAGAGTGTGTTTTTGTAAGGCGAGCTAGCGTTTGTTTCCTAGTCCTAAATGGAGTTGAATCACATGCAGTTTCTGGTCCTATGAACAAGAGTTGCTTTCTGGTAAGGAAAGTCACTATTGCACTCCCATTGCCCTTCACAAGGCATATAGCACTCGCGTCTTTTCCCAGCAAGTACAGTGTATTGGACTGAATAGGAGCTACTCTTCTTGTCAGTTTACTAAGCAGAGTTGAACTAGATATGGTCCGTGTGTAGGAAGCACAGTTATTTTGTTCTGAGCAAGCTCACTGTTTGGACCCCATAGGAAACACAGTAGAGTAGAAGAGTGCTCTTTTCGCAAAAGCAGAGTGTGTTTCTTGTAAAGCGAGCTAGAGTTTGTTTCTCAGTCCTAAATGGAGTTGAATCACATGCAGTTTCTGGTCCTACGAGCAAGAGTTGTTTTCTGGTAAGAAGAGTCACTATTGCGCTGCCATTGCCATAGCACTGGCGTCTGTTCCCAGCAAGTACAGTGTATTGGACTGAAGAGGATATACTGTTCTTGTCAGGTCCCTAAGCAGACTTGAACTAGATATGGCCGTGTGAGTAGGAAGTACAGTTTTTTTGTTCTGAGCAAGCTCACTGTTCGGAACACATAGGAAACACAGTAGAGTAGAAGAGTGCTCTTTTCTCAAAAGCAGAGTGTGTTTCATGTAAGGCGAGCTAGCGTTTGTTTCCCAGTCCTAAATGGAGTTGAGTCACATGCAGTTTTTTGTACTACGAGCAAGAGTTGTTTTCTGGTAAGGAAAGTCACTATTGTGCTCCAATGCCATACACAGTGCAAATAGCACTCGTGTCTGTTCCCCGCAAGTACAGTGTATTGGACTGAAGAGGAGCTACTGTTCTTGTTGGTTTCCTAAGCAGAGTTGAACTAGATATGGCCGTGTGTGTAGGAAGCACAGTTCTTTTGTTCTGAGCAAGCTCAATCTTCGGACCCGATATGAAACACAATAGAGTAGAAGAGTGCTCTTTTCTCAAATGCAGAGTGTGTTTCATGTAAGGCGAGCTAGCATTTGTTTCCCAGTCCTAAATGGAGTTGAATCACATGCAGTTTCTGGTCCTACGAGCAAGAGTTGTTTTATGGTAAGAAGAGTCACTATTGCGCTGCCATTGCCATACACAGGACAAATAGCACTGGCGTCTATTCCCAGCAAGTACAGTGTATTGGACTGAAGAGGATCTACTGTTCTTGTCAGGTTACTAAGCAGACTTGAACTAGATATGGTCGGTGTGTGTAGGAAGCACAGTTCTTTTGTTCTGAGCAAGCTCACTGTTTGGACCCCATAGGAAACACAGTAGAGTACAAGAGTGCTCTTTTCTCTAAAGCAGAGTGTGTTTCTTGTAAGGCAAGCTACCGTTTGTTTCCAAGTCATAAATGGAGTGGAATCACATGCAGTTTCTGGTCCTACGAGCAAGAGTTGTTTTCTGGTAAAGAAAGTCACTATTGGGCTCCCATTGCCATATACAGTGCAAATAGCACTCCCGTCTGTTCCCAGAAAGTACAGTGTATTGGACTGAAGAGGAGCTACTGTTCTTCTCAGTTTCCTAAGCAGAGTTGAACTAGATATGGCCCGTGTGTGTAGGAAGCACAGTTCTTTTTTTCTGAGCAAGCTCATTGTTCTGACCCTATAGGAAACACAGTAGAGTAGAATAGTGCTCTTTTCTCAAAAGCAGAGTGTGTTTCTTGTAAAGCGAGCTAGAGTTTGTTTCCCAGTCCTAAATGGAGTTGAATCACATGCAGTTTCTGGTCCTACGAGCAAGAGTTGTTTTCTGGTAAGAAGAGTCACTATTGCGCTGCCATTGCCATACACAGGACAAATAGCACTGGCGTCTGTTCCCAGCAAGTACAGTGTATTGGACTGAAGAGGATATACTGTTCTTGTCAGGTTCCTAAGCAGACTTGAACTAGATATGGCCGTGTGAGTAGGAAGTACAGTTTTTTTGTTCTGAGCAAGCTCACTGTTCGGAACACATAGGAAAAACAGTAGAGTAGAAGAGTGCTCTTTTCTCAAAAGCAGAGTGTGTTTCATGTAAGGCGACCTAGCATTTGTTTCCCACTCCTAAGTGGAGTTGAATCACATGCAGTTTCTGGTCATACGATCAAGAGTTGTTTTCTGGTAAGGAAAGTCACTATTGCGCTCCCATTGCCGTACACAGTACAAATAGCACTCGCGTCTGTTCCCAGCAAGTACAGTGTATCGGACTGAAGAGGAGCTACTGTTCTTGTTGGTTTCCTAAGCAGAGTTGAACTAGATATGGCCCGTGTGTGTAGGAAGCACAGTTATTTTGTTCTGTGCAAACTTACTTTTCGGACCGCATAGGAAACACAGTAGAGTAGAAGAGTATTCTTTTCTCAAAAGCAGAGTGTGTTTCATGTATGCGAGCTAGCATTTGTTTCCCAGTCCTAAATGGAGTTGAATCACATGCAGTTTCTGGTCCTACGAGCAAGAGTTGTTTTCTGATAAGGAAAGTAACTATTGTGCTCCCATTGCCATACACAGTGCAAATAGCCCTCCCGTCTGTTCCCAGCAAGTACAGTGTATTGGACTGAATAGGAGCTACTGTTCTTGTCAGTTTCCTAAGCAGAGTTGAACTAGATATGGGCCGTGTGTTTAGGAAGCACAGTTCTTTTGTTCTGAGCAAGCTCACTGTTTGGACCCCTGGAAACACAGTAGCGTAGAAGAGTGCTCTTTTCTCTAAAGCACAGTGTGTTTCTTGTAAGGCAAGCCACCGATTGTTTTCCAGTCCTAAATGGAGTGGAATCACATGCAGTTTCTGGTCCTACAAGCAAGAGTTGTTTTCTGGTAAGGAAAGTCACTATTGCGCTCCCATTGCCATACACAGTGCAAATAGCCCTCCCGTCTGTTCCCAGCAAGTACAGTGTATTGGACTGAAGAGGAGCTACTGTTCTTCTCAGTTTCCAAAGCAGAGTTGAACTAGATATGGCCCGTGTGTGTAGGAAGCACAGTTCTTTTTTTCCGAGCAAGCTCACTGTTCTGGCCCTATAGGAAACACAGTAGAGTAGAAGAGTGCTCTTTTCTCAAAAGCAGAGTGTGTTTCTTGTAAAGCGAGCTAGAGTTTGTTTCCCAGTCCTAAATGGAGTTGAATCACATGCAGTTTCTGGTCCTACGAGCAAGAGTTGTTTTCTGGTAAGAAGAGTCACTATTGCGCTGCCATTGCCATACACAGGACAAATAGCACTGGCGTCTGTTCCCAGCAAGTACAGTGTATTGGACTGAAGAGGATATACTGTTCTTGTCAGGTTCCTAAGCAGACTTGAACTAGATATGGCCGTGTGAGAAGGAAGTACAGTTTTTTTGTTCTGAGCAATCTCACTGTTCGGAACACATAGGAAACACAGTAGAGTAGAAGAGTGCTCTTTTCTCAAAAGCAGAGTGTGTTTCATGTAAGGCGAGCTAGCGTTTGTTTCCCAATCCTAAATGGAGTTGAGTCACATGCAGTTTTGTGTCCTACGAGCAAGAGTTGTTTTATGTTAAGACAAGTCACTATTGTGCTCCAATGCCATACACAGTGCAAATAGCACTCACGTCTGTTCCCCGCAAGTACAGTGTATTGGACTGAAGAGGAGCTACTGTTCTTGTTGGTTTCCTAAGCAGAGTTGAACTAGATATGGCCCGTGTGTGTAGGAAGCACAGTTCTTTTGTTCTGAGCAAGCTCACTGTTCGGACCCGATAGGAAACACGATAGAGTAGAAGAGTGCTATTTTCTCAAATGCAGAGTGTGTTTCATGTAAGGCGAGCTAGCATTTGTTTCCCAGTCCTAAATGGAGTTGAATCACATGCAGTTTCTGGTCCTACGAGCAAGAGTTGTTTCTGGTAAGAAGAGTCACTATTGCGTTGCCATTGCCATACACAGGAATAATAGCACTGGTGTCTGTTCCCAGCACGTACAGTGTATTGGACTGTAGAGGATCTACTGTTCTTGTCAGGTCCCTAAGCAGAATTGAACTAGATATGGCCCGTGTGTAGGAAGCACAGTTCTTTTGTTCTGAGCAAGCTCACGGTTCGGACCCCAGAGGAAACACAGTAGAGTAGAAGAGTGCTCTTTTCTCAAAAGCAGAGTGTGTTTCTTGGAAGGCGAGCTAGTGTTTGTTTCCCAGTCCTAAATGGAGTTGAGTCACATGCAGTTTTTTGTCCTAGGAGCAAGAGTTGTTTTCTGGTAAGACGAGTCACTATTGCGCTCCCATTGCCATACACAGTGCAAATAGCACTCGCGTCTGTTCCCCGCAAGTACAGTGTATTCGACAGAAGAGGAGCTACTGTTCTTGTCAGTTTCCTAAGCAGAGTTGAAATAGATATGGCCCGTGTGTGTAGGAAGCACAGTTCTTTTGTTCTGAGCAAGCTCACTGTTTGGACCCCATAGGAAACACAGTAGAGTAGAAGAGTGCTCTTTTCTCTAAAGCAGAGTGTTTTTCTTGTAAGGCGAGCAACCGTTTGATTCCCAGTCCTAAATGGAGTGGAGTCACATGCAATTTCTGGTCCTACGAGCAAGAGTTGTTTTCTGGTAAGGAAAGTCACTATTGCGCTCCCATTGCCATACACAGTGCAAATAGCCTTCCCGTCTGTTCCCAGCAAGTACAGTGTATTGGATTGAAAAGGAGCTACTGTTCTTCTCAGTTTCCTAAGCAGAGTTGAACTAGACATGGCCCGTGTGTGTAGGAAGTACAGTTCTTTTTTTCTGAGCAAGCTCACTGTTCTGGCCAGATAAGAAACACAGTAGAGTAGAAGAGTGCTCTTTTCTCAAAAGCAGAGTGTGATTCTTGTAAAGCGAGCTAGAGTTTGTTTCCCAGTCCTAAATGGAGTTGAATCACATGCAATTTCTGGTCCTACGAGCAAGAGTTGTTTTCTGGTAAGAAGAGTCACTATTGCGCTGCCATTGCCATACACAGGACAAATAGCACTGGCGTCTGTTCCCAGCAAGTACAGTGTATTGGACTGAAGAGGATCTACTGTTCTTGTCAGGTTCCTACGCAGACTTGAACTAGATATGGTCTGTGTGTGTAGGAAGCACAGTTCTTTTGTTCTGAGCAAGCTCACTGTTTGGACTTCATAGGAAACACAGTAGAGTAGAAGAGTGCTCTTTTCTCTAAAGCAGAGTGTGTTTCTTGTAAGGCGAGCTACTGTTTGTTTTCCAGTCCTAAATGGAGTGGATTCACATGCAGTTTCTGGTCCTACGAGCAAGAGTTGTTTTCTGGTAAGGAAAGTCACTATTGGGCTCCCATTGCCATACACAGTGCAAATAGCCCTCCCGTCTGTTCCCAGAAAGTACAGTGTATTGGACTGAAGAGGAGCTACTGTTCTTCTCAGTTTCCTAAGCAGAGTTGAACTAGATATGGCCCGTGTGTGTAGGAAGCACAGTTCTTTTGTTCTGAGCAAGCTCACTCTTCTGGTCGTATAGGAAACACAGTAGAGTAGAAGAGTGCTCTTTTCTCAAAAGCAGAGTGTGTTTCTTGTAAGGCGAGCTAGCGTTTGTTTCCCAGTCCTAAACGGAGTTGAGTCACATGCAGTTTTTTGTCCTACGAGCAAGAGTTGTTTTCTGGTAAGACAAGTCACTATTGTGCTCCAATTGCCATACACAGGACAAATAGCACTGGCGTCTGTTCCCAGCAAGTACAGTGTATTGGACTGAAGAGAATCTACTGTTCTTGTCAGGTTCCTAAGCAGACTTGAACTAGATATGGCCGTGTGTGTAGGAAGCACAGTGTTTTTGTTCTGAGCAAGCTCACTGTTCGGAACACATAGGAAACACAGTAGAGTAGAAGAGTGCTCTTTTCTCAAAAGCAGAGTTTGTTTCTTGTAAGGCGAGCTAGCGTTTGTTTCCCAGTCCTATATGGAGGTGAGTCACATGCAGTTTTTTGTCCTATGAGCAAAAGTTGTTTTCTGGTAAGACAAGTCACTATTGTTCTCCAATTGCCATACACAATGCAAATAGCACTCGCGTCTGTTCCCCGCAAGTACAGTGTATTGGATGGAAGAGGAGCTACTGTTCTTGTCAGTTTCCTAAGCACAGTTGAACTAGATATGGCCCGTGTGTGTAGGAAGCACAGTTCTTTTGTTCTGAGCAAGCTCACTGTTAGAACCCCATAGGAAACACAGTAGAGTAGAAGAGTGCTCTTTTCTCAAAAGCAGAGTGTGTTTAATGTAAGGCGAGCTAGAGTTTGTTTCCCAGTCCTAAATGGAGTTGAATCACATGCAGTTTCTGGTCTTACGAGCAAGAGTTGTTTTCTGGTAAGGAAAGTCACTATTGCACACCCATTGCCATACACAGTGCAAATAGCACTCGCGTCTGTTCCCAGCAAGTACAGTGTATCAGACTGAAGAGGAGCTGCTGTTCTTGTCAGTTTCCAAAGGAGAGTTGAACTAGATATGGCCCGTGTGTAGGAAGCACAGTTTTTTTGTTCTGAGCAAGCTCACTTTTCGGAACACATAGGAAACACAGTAGAGTAGAAGAGTGCTCTTTTCTCAAAAGCAGAGTGTGTTATGGTAAGGCGAGCTAGCGTTTGTTTCCTAGTCCTAAATGGAGTTGAATCACATGCAGTTTCTGGTCCTATGAACAAGAGTTGTTTTCTGGTAAGGAAAGTCACTATTGTGCTCCAATTGCCATACACAGTGCAAATAGCACTCGCGTCTGTTCCCCGCAAGTACAGTGTATTGGACGGAAGAGGAGCTACTGTTCTTGTCAGTTTCCTAAGGAGAGTTGAACTAGATATGGCCCGTGTGTGTAGGAAGCACAGTTCTTTTGTTCTGAGCAAGCTCACTGTTTGGAACCCATAGGAAACAGAGTAGAGTAGAAGAGTGCTCTTTTCTCAAAAGCAGAGTGTGTTTCATGTAAGGCGAGCTAGCATTTGTTTCCCAGTCCTAAATGGAGTTGAATCACATGCAGTTTCTGGTCTTACGAGCAAGAGTTGTTTTCTGGTAAGGAAAGTCACTATTGCGCTCCCATTGTCATACACAGTTCAAATAGCACTCGCGTCTGTTCCCAGCAAGTACAGTGTATCGGACTGAAGAGGAGCTACAGTTCTTGTCAGTTTCCTAAGCAGAGTTGAACGAGATATGGCCCGTGTGTAGGAAGCACAGTTCTTTTGTTCTGAGCAAGCTCACTGTTCGGACCCCATAGGAAACACAGTAGAGTAGAAGAGTGCTCTTTTCTCAAAAGCAGAGTGTGTTTCTTTTCAGGCGAGCTTGCATTTGTTTCCCAGTCCTAAATGGAGTTGAGTCACATGCAGTGTTTTGTCCTACGAGCAAGAGTTGTTTTCTGGTAAGACGAGTCACTATTGTGCTCCAATTGCCATACACAGTGCAAATAGCACTCGTGTCTGTTCCCAGCAAGTACAGTGTATCGGACTGAAGAGGAGCTACTGTTCTTCTTGGTTTCCTAAGCAGAGTTGAATTAGATATGGCCCGTGTGTGTAGGAAGCACAGTTATTTTGTTCTGAGCAAGCTCACTGTTCTGGCCCTATTGTAAAAACAGTAGAGTAGAAGAGTGCTCTTTTCTCTAAAGCAGAGTGTGTTTCTTGCAAGGTGAGCTAGCTTTTGTTTCCCAGTCCTAAATGGAGTTGAATCACATGCAGTTTCTGGTCCTACAAGCAAGAGTTGTTTTCTGGTAAGAAGAGTCACTATTGCGCTGCCATTGCCATACACAGGACAAATAGCACTGGCGTCTGTTCCCAGCAAGTACAGTGTATTGGACTTAAGAGGATATACTGTTCTTGTCAGGTTCCTAAGCAGACTTGAACTAGATATGGCCGTGTGTGTAGGAAGCACAGTTCTTTTTTTCCGAGCAAGCTCACTGTTCTGGCCCTATAGGAAACACAGTAGAGTAGAAGAGTGCTCTTTTCTCAAAAGCAGAGTGTGTTTCTTGTAAAGCGAGCTAGAGTTTGTTTCCCAGTCCTAAATGGAGTTGAATCACATGAAGTTTCTGGTCCTACGAGCAAGAGTTGTTTTCTGGTAAGAAGAGTCACTATTGCGCTGCCATTGCCATACACAGGACAAATAGCACTGGCGTCTGTTCCCAGCAAGTACAGTGTATTGGACTGAAGAGGATATACTGTTCTTGTCAGGTTCATAAGCAGATATGAACTAGATATGGCCGTGTGAGAAGGAAGCACAGTTCTTTTGTTCTGAGCAATCTCACTGTTCGGAACACATAGGAAACACAGTAGAGTAGAAGAGTGCTCTTTTCTCAAAAGCAGAGTGTGTTTCATGTAAGGCGAGCTAGCGTTTGTTTCCCAGTCCTAAATGGAGTTGAGTCACATGCAGTTTTGTGTCCTACGAGCAAGAGTTGTTTTATGTTAAGACAAGTCACTATTGTGCTCCAATGCCATACACAGTGCAAATAGCACTCACGTCTGTTCCCCGCAAGTACAGTGTATTGGACTGAAGAGGAGCTACTGTTCTTGTTGGTTTCCTAAGCAGAGTTGAACTAGATATGGCCCGTGTGTGTAGGAAGCACAGTTCTTTTGTTCTGAGCAAGCTCACTGTTCGGACCCGATAGGAAACACGATAGAGTAGAAGAGTGCTCTTTTCTCAAATGCAGAGTGTGTTTCATGTAAGGCGAGCTAGCATTTGTTTCCCAGTCCTAAATGGAGTTGAATCACATGCAGTTTCTGGTCCTACGAGCAAGAGTTGTTTTCTGGTAAGAAGAGTCACTATTGCGTTGCCATTGCCATACACAGGAATAATAGCACTGGTGTCTGTTCCCAGCACGTACAGTGTATTGGACTGTAGAGGATCTACTGTTCTTGTCAGGTCCCTAAGCAGAATTGAACTAGATATGGCCCGTGTGTAGGAAGCACAGTTCTTTTGTTCTGAGCAAGCTCACTGTTCGGACCCCAGAGGAAACACAGTAGAGTAGAAGAGTGGTCTTTTCTCAAAAGCAGAGTGTGTTTCTTGGAAGGCGAGCTAGTGTTTGTTTCCCAGTCCTAAATGGAGTTGAGTCACATGCAGTTTTTTGTCCTAGGAGCAAGAGTTGTTTTCTGGTAAGACGAGTCACTATTGTGCTCCCATTGCCATACACAGTGCAAATAGCACTCGCGTCTGTTCCCCACAAGTACAGTGTATTCGACAGAAGAGGAGCTACTGTTCTTGTCAGTTTCCTAAGCAGAGTTGAAATAGATATGGCCCGTGTGTGTAGGAAGCACAGTTCTTTTGTTCTGAGCAAGCTCACTGTTTGGACCCCATAGGAAACACAGTAGAGTAGAAGAGTGCTCTTTTCTCTAAAGCAGAGTGTTTTTCTTGTAAGGCGAGCTACCGTTTGATTCCCAGTCCTAAATGGAGTGGAGTCACATGCAATTTCTGGTCCTACGAGCAAGAGTTGTTTTCTGGTAAGGAAAGTCACTATTGCGCTCCCATTGCCATACACAGTGCAAATAGCCTTCCCGTCTGTTCCCAGCAAGTACAGTGTATTGGATTGAAAAGGAGCTACTGTTCTTCTCAGTTTCTTAAGCAGAGTTGAACTAGACATGGCCCGTGTGTGTAGGAAGTACAGTTCTTTTTTTCTGAGCAAGCTCACTGTTCTGGCCAGATAAGAAACACAGTAGTGTAGAAGAGTGCTCTTTTCTCAAAAGCAGAGTGTGATTCTTGTAAAGCGAGCTAGAGTTTGTTTCCCAGTCCTAAATGGAGTTGAATCACATGCAATTTCTGGTCCTACGAGCAAGAGTTGTTTTCTGGTAAGAAGAGTCACTATTGCGCTGCCATTGCCATACACAGGACAAATAGCACTGGCGTCTGTTCCCAGCAAGTACAGTGTATTGGACTGAAGAGGATCTACTGTTCTTGTCAGGTTCCTACGCAGACTTGAACTAGAAATGGTCTGTGTGTGTAGGAAGCACAGTTCTTTTGTTCTGAGCAAGCTCACTGTTTGGACCCCATAGGAAACACAGTAGAGTAGAAGAGTGCTCTTTTCTCTAAAGCAGAGTGTGTTTCTTGTAAGGCGAGCTACTGTTTGTTTTCCAGTCCTAAATGGAGTGGATTCATATGCAGTTTCTGGTCCTACGAGCAAGAGTTGTTTTCTGGTAAGGAAAGTCACTATTGGGCTCCCATTGCCATACACAGTGCAAATAGCCCTCCCGTCTGTTCCCAGAAAGTACAGTGTATTGGACTGAAGAGGAGCTACTGTTCTTCTCAGTTTCCTAAGCAGAGTTGAACTAGATATGGCCCGTGTGTGTAGGAAGCACAGTTCTTTTGTTCTGAGCAAGCTCACTCTTCTGGTCGTATAGGAAACACAGTAGAGTAGAAGAGTGCTCTTTTCTCAAAAGCAGAGTGTGTTTCTTGTAAGGCGAGCTAGCGTTTGTTTCCCAGTCCTAAACGGAGTTGAGTCACATGCAGTTTTTTGTCCTACGAGCAAGAATTGTTTTCTGGTAAGACGAGTCACTATTGTGCTCCAATTGCCATACACAGTGCAAATAACACTGGCGTCTGTTCCCCGCAAGTACAGTGTATTGGACTGAAGAAGATCTACTGTTCTTGTCAGTTTCCTAAGCAGAGTTGAACTAGATATGTCCCGTGTGTGTAGGAAGCACAGTTCTTTTTTTCTGAGTAAGCTCACTGTTCGGACCCCTTAGGAAGCACAGTAGATTAGAAGAGTACTCTTTTCTCAAAAGCAGAGTGTGTTTCATGTAAGGCGAGCTAGCATTTGTTTCCCAGTCCTAAATGGAGTTGAATCACATGCAGTTTCTGGTCCTATGATCAAGATTTGTTTTCTGGTAAGGAAAGTCACTATTGCGCTCCCATTGCCATACACAGTGCAAATAGCACTCGCGTCTGTTCCCAGCAAGTACAGTGTATAGGACTGAAGAGGAGCTACTGTTCTTGTCAGTTTCCTAAGCAAAGTTGAACTAGTTATGGCCCGTTTGTAGGAAGCACAGTTCTTTTTTTCTGAGCAAGCTCACTGTTCTCGCCTTATAGGAAACACAGTAGAGTAGAAGAGTGCTCTTTTCTCAAAAGCAGAGTGTGTTTCTTGTAAAGCGAGCTAGAGTTTGTTTCCCAGTCCTAAATGGAGTTGAATCACATGAAGTTTCTGGTCCTAAGAGCAAGAGTTGTTTTCTGTTAAGAAGAGTAACTATTGCGCTGCCATTGCCATACACAGGACAAATAGCACTGGCGTCTGTTCCCAGCAAGTACAGTGTATTGAACTGAAGAGGATCTACTGTACTTGTCAGGTTCCTAAGCAGACTTGAACTAGATATGGCCGTGTGAGTAGGAAGCACAGTTATTTTGTTCTGAGCAAGCTCACTCTTCTGGCCCTATAGGAAACAAAGTAGAGAAGAAGAGTGCTCTTTTATCAAAAGCAGAGTGTGTTTCTTGGAAGTCGAGCTAGCATTTGTTTCCCAGTCCTAAATGGAGTTGAGTCACATGCAGTTTTTTGTCCTACGAGCAAGAGTTGTTTTCTGGTAAGACAAGTCACTATTGTGCTCCAATTGCCATACACAGGACAAATAGCACTGGCGTCTGTTCCCAGCAAGTACAGTGTATTGGACTGAAGAGAATCTACTGTTCTTGTCAGGTTCCTAAGCAGACTTGAACTAGATATGGCCGTGTGTGTAGGAAGCACAGTGTTTTTGTTCTGAGCAAGCTCACTGTTCGGAACACATAGGAAACACAGTAGAGTTGAAGAGTGCTCTTTTCTCAAAAGCAGAGTTTGTTTCTTGTAAGGCGAGCTAGCGTTTGTTTCCCAGTCCTATATGGAGGTGAGTCACATGCAGTTTTTTGTCCTATGAGCAAAAGTTGTTTTCTGGTAAGACAAGTCACTATTGTTCCCCAATTGCCATACACAATGCAAATAGCACTCGCGTCTGTTCCCCGCAAGTACAGTGTATTGGATGGAAGAGGAGCTACTGTTCTTGTCAGTTTCCTAAGCACAGTTGAACTAGATATGGCCCGTGTGTGTAGGAAGCACAGTTCTTTTGTTCTGAGCAAGCTCACTGTTAGAACCCCATAGGAAACACAGTAGAGTAGAAGAGTGCTCTTTTCTCAAAAGCAGAGTGTGTTTAATGTAAGGCGAGCTAGAGTTTGTTTCCCAGTCCTAAATGGAGTTGAATCACATGCAGTTTCTGGTCTTACGAGCAAGAGTTGTTTTCTGGTAAGGAAAGTCACTATTGCACACCCATTGCCATACACAGTGCAAATAGCACTCGCGTCTGTTCCCAGCAAGTACAGTGTATCAGACTGAAGAGGAGCTACTGTTCTTGTCAGTTTCCAAAGGAGAGTTGAACTAGATATGGCCCGTGTGTAGGAAGCACAGTTTTTTTGTTCTGAGCAAGCTCACTTTTCGGAACACATAGGAAACACAGTAGAGTAGAAGAGTGCTCTTTTCTCAAAAGCGGAGTGTGTTATGGTAAGGCGAGCTAGCGTTTGTTTCCTAGTCCTAAATGGAGTTGAATCACATGCAGTTTCTGGTCCTATGAAAAAGAGTTGTTTTCTGGTAAGGAAAGTCACTATTGTGCTCCAATTGCCATACACAGTGCAAATAGCACTCGCGTCTGTTCCCCGCAAGTACAGTGTATTGGACGGAAGAGGAGCTACTGTTCTTGTCAGTTTCCTAAGGAGAGTTGAACTAGATATGGCCCGTGTGTGTAGGAAGCACAGTTCTTTTGTTCTGAGCAAGCTCACTGTTTGGAACCCATAGGAAACAGAGTAGAGTAGAAGAGTGCTCTTTTCTCAAAAGCAGAGTGTGTCTCATGTAAGGCGAGCTAGCATTTGTTTCCCAGTCCTAAATGGAGTTGAATCACATGCAGTTTCTGGTCTTACGAGCAAGAGTTGTTTTCTGGTAAGGAAAGTCACTATTGCACTCCCATTGTCATACACAGTTCAAATAGCACTCGCTTCTGTTCCCAGCAAGTACAGTGTATCGGACTGAAGAGGAGCTACTGTTCTTGTCAGTTTCCTAAGCAGAGTTGAACGAGATATGGCCCGTGTGTAGGAAGCACAGTTCTTTTGTTCTGAGCAAGCTCACTGTTCGGACCCCATAGGAAACACAGTAGAGTAGAAGAGTGCTCTTTTCTCAAAAGCAGAGTGTGTTTCTTTTCAGGCGAGCTTCCATTTGTTTCCCACTCCTAAGTGGAGTTGAATCACATGCAGTTTCTGGTCCTACGATCAAGAGTTGTTTTCTGGTAAGGAAAGTCACTATTGGGCTCCCATTGCCGTACACAGTGCAAATAGCACTGGCGTCTGTTCCCCGCAAGTACAGTGTATTGGACTGAAGAAGATCTACTGTTCTTGTCAGTTTCCTAAGCAGAGTTGAACTAGATATGTCCCGTGTGTGTAGGAAGCACAGTTCTTTTTTTCTGAGTAAGCTCACTGTTCGGACCCCTTAGGAAGCACAGTAGATTAGAAGAGTACTCTTTTCTCAAAAGCAGAGTGTGTTTCATGTATACGAGCTAGCATTTGTTTCCCAGTCCTAAATGGAGTTGAATCACATGCAGTTTCTGGTCCTAAGAGCAAGAGTTGTTTTCTGGTAAGGAAAGTAACTATTGCGCTCCCATTGCCATACACAGTGCAAATAGCCCTCCTGTCTGTTCCCAGCAAGTACAGTGTATTGGACAGCAAAGGAGCTAATGTTCTTCTCAGTTTCCTAAGCAGAGTTGAACTAGATATGGGCCGTGTGTGTAGGAAGTACAGTTCTTTTTTTCTGAGCAAGCTCACTGTTCTGGCCCTATAGGAAACACAGTAGAGTAGAAGAGTGCTCTTTTCTCAAAAGCAGAGTGTGTTTCATGTAAGGCGAGCTAGCATTTGTTTCCCAGTCCTAAATGGAGTTGAATCACATGCAGTTTCCGGTCCTACGAGCAAGAGTTGTTTACTGGTAAGGAAAGTCACTATTGAGCTCCCCTTGCCATACACAGTGCAAATAGCTCTCACGTCTGTTCCCAGCAAGTACAGTGTATCAGACTGAAGAGGAGCTACTGTTCTTGTCAGTTTCCTAAGCAGAGTTGAACTAGATATGGTCGGTGTGTGTAGGAAGCACAGTTCTTATGTTCTGAGCAAGTTCACTCTTCTGGCCCTATAGGAAACACAGTAGAGAAGAAGAGTGCTCTTTTCTCAAAAGCAGAGTGTGTTTTTGTAAGACGAGCTATCATTTGTTTCCTAGTCCTAAGTGGAGTTGAATCACATGCAGTTTCTGGTCCTACGAGCAAGAGTTGTTTTCTGGTAAGGAAAGTCACTATTGCGCTCCCATTGCCATACACAGTGCAAATAGCCTTCCCGTCTGTTCCCAGCAAGTACAGTGTATTGGATTGAAAAGGAGCTACTGTTTTTCTCAGTTTCCTAAGCAGAGTTGAACTAGATATGGCACGTGTGTGTAGGAAGTACAGTTCTTTTTTTTTTTGAGCAAGCTCACTGTTCTGGCCATATAAGAAACACAGTAGAGTAGAAGAGTGCTCTTTTCTCTAAAGCAGAGTGTGATTCTTGTAAAGCGAGCTAGAGTTTGTTTCCCAGTCCTAAATGGAGTTGAATCACATGCAGTTTCTGGTCCTATGAGCAAGAGTTGTTTTCTGGTAAGAAGAGACACTATTGCGCTGCCATTGCCATACACAGGACAAATAGCACTGGCGTCTATTCCCAGCAAGTACAGTGTATTGGACTGAAGAGGATCTACTGTTCTTGTCAGGTTGCTAAGCAGACTTGAACTAGATATGGTCCGTGTGTGTAGGAAGCACAGTTCTTTTGTTCTGAGCAAGCTCACTGTTTGGACCACATTGGAAACACAGTAGAGTACAAGAGTGCTCTTTTCTCTAAAGCAGAGTGTGTTTCTTGTAAGGCAAGCTACCGTTTGTTTCCCAGTCCTAAACGGAGTGGAATCACATGCAGTTTCTGGTTCTACGAGCAAGAGTTGTTTTCTGGTAAGGAAAGTCACTATTGTGCTCCCATTGCCATACACAGTGCAAATAGCCTTCTCGTCTGTTCCCAGCAAGTACAGTGTATTGGATTGAAAAGGAGCTACTGTTCTTCTCAGTTTCCTAAGCAGAGTTGAACTAGATATGGCCCGTGTGTGTAGGAAGTACAGTTATTTTGTTCTGAGCAAGCTCACTGTTTGGAACCCATAGGAAACAGAGTAGAGTAGAAGAGTGCTCTTTTCTCAAAAGCAGAGTGTGTTTCATGTACGGCGACCTAGCATTTGTTTCCCACTCCTAAGTGGAGTTGAATCACATGCAGTTTCTGGTCCTACGATCAAGAGTTGTTTTCTGGTAAGGAAAGTCAATATTGGGCTCCCATTGCCATACACAGTACAAATAGCACTCGCGTCTGTTCCCAGCAAGTACAGTGTATCGGACTGAAGAGGAGCCACTGTGCTTGTCAGTTTCCTAAGCAAAGTTGAACTAGTTATGGCCCATGTGTAGGAAGCACAGTTCTTTTTTTCTGAGCAAGCTCACTATTCTGGCCCTATAGGAAACACAGTAGAGTAGAAGAGTGCTCTTTTCTCAAAAGCAGAGTGTGTTTCTTGTAAAGCGAGCTAGAGTTTGTTTCCCAGTCCTAAATGGAGTTGAATCACATGCAGTTTCTGGTCCTACGAGCAAGAGTTGTTTTCTGGTAAGAAGAGTCACTATTGCGCTGTCATTGCCATACACAGGACAAATAGCACTGGCGTCTGTTCCCAGCAAGTACAGTGTATTGGACTGAAGAGGATATACTGTTCTTGTCAGGTTCCTAAGCAGACTTGAACTAGATATGGCCGTGTGAGTAGGAAGTACAGTTTTTTTGTTCTGAGCAAGCTCAATGTTCGGGACACATAGGAAACACAGTAGAGTAGAAGAGTACTCTTTTCTCAAAAGCAGAGTGTGTTTCATGTATGCGAGCTAGCATTTGTTTCCCAGTCCTAAATGGAGTTGAATCACATGCAGTTTCTGGTCCTAGGAGCAAGAGTTGTTTTCTGGTAAGGAAAGTAACTATTGCGCTCCCATTGCCATACACAGTGCAAATAGCACTCGCGTCTTTTCTCAGTAAGTACAGTGTATTGGACTGAATAGGAGCTACTGTTCTTGTCAGTTTCCTAAGCAGAGTTGAACTAGATATGGGCCGTGTGTGTAGGAAGCACAGTTCTTTTGTTCTGAGCAAGCTCACTGTTTGGACCCCATAGGAAACACAGTAGAGTAGAAGAGTGCTCTTTTCTCTAAAGCAGAGTGTGTTTCTTGTAAGGCAAGCTACCCTTTGTTTCCCAGTCCTAAAAGGAGTGGAATCACATGCAGTTTCTGGTCCTACGAGCAAGAGTTGTTTTCTGGTAAGGAAAGTCACTATTGCGCTCCCATTGCCATACACAGTGCAAATAGCCCTCCAGTCTGTTCCCAGCAAGTACAGTGTATTGGACTGAAGAGGAGCTGCTGTTCTTCTCAGTTTCCTAAGCAGAGTTGAACTAGATATGGCCCGTGTGTGTAGGAAGCACAGTTCTTTTTTTCTGAGCAAGCTCACTGTTCTGGCCCTATAGGAAACACAGTAGAGTAGAAGAGTGCTCTTTTCTCAAAAGCAGACTGTGTTTCTTGTAAAGCGAGCTAGAGTTTGTTTCCCAGTCCTAAATGGAGTTGAATCACATGCAGTTTCTGGTCCTACGAGCAAGAGTTGTTTTATGGTAAGAAGAGTCACTATTGCGCTGCCATTGCCATACACAGGACAAATAGCACTGGCATCTGTTCCCAGCAAGTACAGTGTATTGGACTGAAGAGGATATACTGTTCTTGTCAGGTTCCTAAGCAGACTTGAACTAGATATGGCCGTGTGAGTAGGAAGCACAGTTTTTTTGTTCTGAGCAAGCTCACTGTTCGGAACACATAGGAAACACAGTAGAGTAGAAGAGTGCTCTTTTCTCAAAAGCAGAGTGTGTTTCATGTAAGGCGACCTAGCATTTGTTTCCCACTCCTAAGTGGAGTTGAATCACATGCAGTTTCTGGTCCTACGATCAAGAGTTGTTTTCTGGTAAGGAAAGTCACTATTGCGCTCCCATTGCCATACACAGTACAAATAGCACTCGCGTCTGTTCCCAGCAAGTACAGTGTATCGGACTGAAGAGGAGCTACTGTTCTTGTTGGTTTCCTAAGCAGAGTTGAACTAGATATGGCCCGTGTGTGTAGGAAGCACAGTTATTTTGTTCCGTGCAAACTCACTGTTCAGACCGCATAGGAAACACAGTAGAGTAGAAGAGTACTCTTTTCTCAAAAGCAGAGTGTGTTTCATGTATGCGAGCTAGCATTTGTTTCCCAGTCCTAAATGGAGTTGAATCACATGCTGTTTCTGGTCCTACGAGCAAGAGTTGTTTTCTGGTAAGGAAAGTAACTATTGCGCTCCCATTGCCATACACAGTGCAAATAGCACTCGCGTCTTTTCCCAGCAAGTACAGTGTATTGGACTGAATAGGAGCTACTGTTCTTGTCAGTTTCCTAAGCAGAGTTGAACTAGATATGGGCCGTGTGTGTAGGAAGCACAGTTCTTTTGTTCTGAGCAAGCTCACTGTTTGGACCCCATAGGAAACACAGTAGAGTACAAGAGTGCTCTTTTCTCTAAAGCAGAGTGTGTTTCTTGTAAGGCAAGCTACCATTTGTTTTCCAGTCCTAAATGGAGTGGAATCACATGCAGTTTCTGGTCCTACGAGCAAGAGTTGTTTTCTGGTAAGGAAAGTCACTATTGCGCTCCCATTGCCATACACAGTACAAATAGCACTCGCGTCTGTTCCCAGCAAGTACAGTGTATCGGACTGAAGAGGAGCTACTGTTCTTGTTGGTTTCCTAAGCAGAGTTGAACTAGATATGGCCCGTGTGTGTAGGAAGCACAGTTATTTTGTTCTGTGCAAACTCACTGTTCGGACCGCATAGGAAACACAGTAGAGTAGAAGAGTACTCTTTTCTCAAAAGCAGAGTGTGTTTCATGTATGCGAGCTAGCATTTGTTTCCCAGTCCTAAATGGAGTTGAATCACATGCAGTTTCTGGTCCTACGAGCAAGAGTTGTTTTCTGCTAAGGAAAGTATCTATTGCGCTCCCATTGCCATACACAGTGCAAATAGCACTCGCGTCTGTTCCCCGCAAGTACAGTGTATTGGACGGAAGAGGAGCTACTGTTCTTGTCAGTTTCCTAAGCAGAGTTGAAATAGATATGGCTCGTGTGTGTAGGAATCACAATTCTTTTGTTCTGAGCAAGCTCACTGTTTGGACCTCATAGGAAACACAGTAGAGTAGAAGAGTGCTCTTTTCTATAAAGCAGAGTGTTTTTCTTGTAAGGCGAGCTACCGTTTGATTCCCA